>NC_030831.1:12219466-12821133 GCF_001704415.2 Capra hircus | reverse complement strand
TAATTGTGAAAGATTTGATTTAGGTCATACCTGGATGGCCTACTGGTTTTCCCTACTTTCTTCAATTTAAGTCTGAATCTGGCAAGCTCCCAGTCTTGCTTTTGCTGACTGTATAGAGTTTCTCCATCTTCTGTTGCAAAGAATTTAATCAACTGGATTATGGTATTGAACTACTGGTGATTTCCATTTGTAGAGCTGTTTCTTGTGTTTTTGGAAGAGGGTGTTTGCTATGTCCAGTGTGTTCTCTTGGTGAAACTCTGTTAGCCTTTGCCCTGCTTCATTCTGTACTCTAAGGCCAAACTTGCCTGTTACTCCAGGTATCTCTTGACTTCCTACTTTTGCATTCCAGTCCCCTATGATGAAAGGGACTTTTTTTTTTTTTTTTTTTTGTGATAGCTTTAGAAGGTCTTGTAGGCCCTCATAGAACCGTTAAACTTCAGCTTCTTTGGCATTAGTGGTTGGGGCATAGACTTGGATTACTGTGATATTGAATGGTTTCACTTGGAAATGAACAGGGATAAGTGGTACTAATCAGATGTGCTAAATTGTTTCTTACAATCTTTATTGATTAAAATTTTTCCTCCTGCCTCAATAAAACTTGTACTCCAAATGACAACTATTGAATAATAGATCCCTCAATGAAATATTTTTACTGACTGAAGGATGATTTTTATCATTTATGATTTTTATCATTTTATCATTTTTATCACAACTTCCTTTTAGTCTCCACTAATGAGTTTTTTGTGGTTGTGTTGTGTTGCATTTTTTAGTCTGTGTCTCTAAAATTGCACATTGGAAATTATGTCTCATAATCCAGTGGCTGAAAGAACAACCCATGGATTTGAAACATGATGGTGGCATACAATATAAAATTGTAGCATTGCAAACAATCACAGTTGACTAGTGCTTTCTATATAATTTAATTCAGGCATCCTAGTGGGTTTGAAGTCTTCAGGGAAGGATTCTGTCTACCTCTTTTTCTCATTTCTAATCATGTCATTACAAGAAAGGTGAAATGTGATTTGATGAGCTTGTTGACATTTCTTTTGAAATATAAAACTGAATATCCTAACATGGACTTATCCCTGATATTAATCAAAGGCTATTTAAACTCAGTTGGCATGACTAGGTTTATTGTGAGGCAAATACATCAGTTGATGCACACACAAAAAATAGTTGATAATGTTTCACTCAACATTGTAAAATTACCACAGAAATAAAAGTCATTCTCCAACTTTTAGGATGTCTCTGAGATTAGAAAACTAATTAAGAGCAAGGGCAGCTTATATGCCAAAATTATTTGGAAAGATTCTTACATGCAATAGTTCTGAGGAAGAAAAAAATAAAGGGTGTATTAGCAGTTGAAATATGCTGTAAGGAGTGCTTCTTAAAAGTGATAAAAGATTCAGTTAGAGAGGAGAGCAGAAAATTTAGAGAAAGATGTGATAGAGTAAAGTAATTAAGTTGAGAGATAGTGTTTTGTTTTTTGGTTTTTTCATCTGTGAAAAGAGGTAACTGAAGTTTTCTGGCCAAGTCAGAGAGATTTATAAAGAAAGATGGGAATGAGATCAGCTATCACAGTGGTCCTTTAGTTAGTGAAGAGAAGGTTCATTAAGTTCCCAGGCAGCTAGAATCCATATGTGGTATTCACACCTATATCCAGTCTTAGTATAAATATTTGAAATATTAATTATTATAAATTTGAAATAAAATGTATTATGATGAGGTTAAAAAAACTGAGTTTTTATTATGATTCTATTCCAAGCTAGTTGTGCAATGTCAGAAAAATTGGCTAATTTATCAGTTGTTGAATTTTCTTATCTATAAAATGAGAAAGTAGAAAGGGAAGTCTTTAATATATGTTCTATCTATAGAAAACAAATAAGTAATAAGTGCCTCATCACTGCACTATTGGTTTCTGCTTTTTCTTACTTACCTAATTTATAATTGTTTAAATCTGCTCTTTGGAACTCAGTGAGGATCTAGGAGGCTGAAGTATTTTTCCCACAAAGAAGAAATGAGGGACACAGGAAGCCTATTGTTCTTGGGAGGGCTTCCAAGCGTCCTACTTGGTTTTATGACTGCTACCAGATTTGCTCACAGGAAAACTTTTACATCTTCTATCTCAGTCTGCATCTCTCTCTCTCTTTCGTTCAAGTAGAATTCCCTTCATATAATGTCAGCAAATGTTTTGGTGGTTTGTTTTTTTTTTTAATTCATTCATTCAAAAATGAATGGCTCCTATGCACAAAGTAGGGAATAAGTCACATGTGGTTTCTTCTACCATAGAGCACACAGGCTTTTAGATATGAGAAAGCAAGGCAAAATTAGATACACAGATTATATATAACCATAGCATGCATGCAAAATTAGGAAAGTACACCAAAGTGACTGAAAAAAATCTACAACTGACAGTATGTCGGAGGGGTCTATTTAGAAACAGTGGCCAGGGAAATTCTGTCTAAGTAGTTAAAATTTGAGCTGAGACCTAAATATTGAGAATGGTCATCTGTGTAAGCTATCAGAGAAAGGGAATTCCAGGCAGATGGGCTATATTTGCAAAGTCAGGAAAGATCTTGGCATGCTGTAGAAAATGTAGAAGAACATAGTGAGCAAGTAGAATGATCTAGGCAAGGTTGACAAGTAGGAAACATAAAGACCAGGCAGGGTTTTTATAATCCATGTAGGTTAGAGGAAAGTCTTATAGATTAAAATGTTAGAAACCCAATTCAAACTAATCAAAATGATAAAAGGAGATATATTAACTCAAATAACTAAAAATTCCAAAGACCTCTCCCTTTCACTGATTCTCAGGCTAGCTTTAATAATTTTTTTTTTTTTTCTTCTCAACCACCTTAACCATTCATATGTACTGGGAAAGACAATTATCAGCAAATGTTATCTTACTTCTTCTTTGCATTCTCAGCAGAGAAATTTCTTTCCATTCTCACCAATAAATATTATTATTAGTCAAGCTTTGGTTATATACTTATCCATAAACATTTATTGTGGCCATAAATGTGATACATGCTGGTTGAGCACTCATGGCTCAAATGATGCTAGGCATAAAGTCAGTCAGGCTCCAATCATATGAATTGAGACTGAGGAATGGATAAGTTCCCAGCAAAGGGGAAAAAACACAGAAACATCTGCATGTGTTTACATAATAGGTAGGACGGAAGATACTATGGGAATATTTATGATAAACCATATTTCCACTGCTGCAATCTTGAAGAAGACAGTAAAGCTCCTTAATTTAACAAGGACATTATCAGGATATCCAAAATGGTTAGAAGTGTAATTTGAGATCATTCTTTGTCTGCTTGTTTCTTAGAATAAAGTTTTACATGGGATATAAATGCTGTGCATAGGCAGCATTGATTATAGATAAGCTTTTTGTTTATTTCTTTAACATTCTAAACATAGGGCCAGCCCTTGGGACAAGACCATTATAATGCAGATGGTGTCAATATTTGGGGATGGTAATTAAGTATCCAGGAAAGGAACAAGTTTTAGGAGGTTTGAATCCAATATTTAGGGAAAATTCTCACACTTCTTCTGCTTCTGACTCATCAGGAAATTTGGAATAATGCCTTAACCCCTCTAATCTCATGCATTCCCAATCTCACAGGGATGAGGTTAGAATTAGATGTGCAAAAATTTAAGAGAAATCCCAATCAAGAAAAGCAAGAGAATAGAAGGGGTAACTCTTACTCTGGATGAAAACAGAGCCCAGTGGGAAGAAGGAAGTCTCCTCTTATTTCCTGGAAAGAATTCAGCCAATGAAAAACCATGGATTCTTTGTTTACTAGAACCTTCCCAACTTTCTTTTTACCTCTGTAAAAGAATCATCCTTCCCTTTCCATGTGAGAATTTCCATGTCGACACCTTGTGAGAAAGGTCTCATCATTCTTGCAGACCCCAAATTGCAATTCTCTGCCAATCCTGAATAAACTGATCTTGGCTGGAGAAATATCTAGCAGTCTATTTATTTTAGGTCCACATTCTGTTCATAAACCAGAGAAGATCTCTGAAGGTTCCAGTGCTGGTCAGCTGTGGAAAGAGAGCAAAACAGCCAAGATGGCACGTTCAGACTCTCTTGCCCCATAATTCATAAATAATGACTAAGTAACTGCTGAGATCAAAAGTTATGACCAACCTAGACAGCATATTAAAAAGCAGAGACATTACTTTGCCAACAAAGGTCCATCTAGTCAAGGCTATGGTTTTTCCAGTGGTCATGATGGACGTGAGAGTTGGACTGTGGAGAAAGCTGAGCGCCAAAGAATTGATGCTTTTGAACTGTGGTGTTGGAGAAGACTCTTGAGAGTCCCTTGGACTGCAAGGAGATCCAACCAGTCAGTCCATCCTAAAGGAGATCAGTCTGGGTGTTCATTGGAGGGATTGATGTTGAAGCTCAAACTCCAATACTTTGGCCACCTCATGCAAAGAATTGACTCATTGGAAAAGACTCTGATGCTGGGAGGGATTGGGGGTAGGAGGAGAAGGGGGCGACAGAGGATGAGATGGCTGGATGGCATCACCAACTCGATGGACATGAGTTTTGGTAAACTCTGGGAGTTGGTGATGGACAGGGAGGCCTGGCGTGCTGCAGGTCATGCAAAGAGTCAGACACGACTGAGCAACTGAGCTGAACTGAACTGCTGAGATCACTTACAGCACTGTGCATCCACATCACTATGTACCAGCTTCAACATCAGTCCCTCCAATGAACACCCAGGACTGATCTCCTTTAAGATGGACTGGTTGGATCTCCGTGCAGTCCAAGGGACTCTCAAGAGTCTTCTCCAACACCACACTTCAAAAGCATCAATTCTTCGGTGCTCAGCTTTCTTCACAGTCCAACTCTCACATCCATACATGACCACTGGAAAAACCATAGCCTTGACTAGACGGACCTTTGTTGACAAAGCAATGTCTCTGCTTTTTAATATGCTTGGTCACAGGATATTTTGTGCTGTATGCATATATGGGCTCTACCTAAAAAGTGTCTGGATTGCTTTTAAATCATGACTCTGTCTTTGGGTCAGCCAGGAGAGGAGAATATATAGTGTTTCTCCTGCTATGGCTGCTGCATCACCTAGGAGAGAAGCTGTGTTATGATTGTTGTGCCAGCCAGGAAAGAATAAATGTGCCTGCAATTCCTACAACTCCCTGAGTCTCCTTCCAGCCTCTTAACTCATACCTTGCCTACCCTGTGTTCAGTGAACAGTGTGAAGAGCAATACGATTGGCATCATGAGCAAAATCAGCAACACAATTGGTGTAGTCAGCAGGATGAGAAGCAATACGTCAGCGAATAGGTATGGTGTCCACAACTGAGCCTGTTGTCACTCACTGCCTTTCTTGCCCAGCCTAGAGTTTGAAGGTATATCTTTGTCCTGAATCTGAGTTTATGCCCTCTTTGCATTTGATGATTCCCACTTTATTAAAGATCTATTTTAAGGTTTCATCTTTACTGTTAAGACCTGTTCTGTATGTGAGTAATCATTTGGTGTATAGGTCTAATTTTGAGATCAGACTGTTTAAACCAAGGGTGACTGAGAAGCCATGAAGCCATTCCTACTGGAACAGGGGCTGCTCCAATAACTATGCTTGCTCAGCCATTGGTCCTCTCCCCTCTTCTTTATGCATTTATCTGTTGATTGACATTTAGGTTACTTCATTATTTTACTGACTGTAAATAATGCCACTATGAACATTGAGGTCCATGTAGCTTTTTGAATTAGTGTTCTTATTTTCTTCAGATATATACCCAGGAATGGAAATGCTGGATAATATGATAGTTCAATTTTTAGCTTTTTTGAGAAACCTCCTTACTGTTTTCCACAGTGGTTTCACCAGTTTAAATTCTTACCAACAGTGTTTGAGGGTTCCATTTTCTCTACATTCTCACCAACATTTTTTTTTGTACATTTTTTAATGATAGTCATTTTTAGAGGTGTGAGGTGATATCACATTGTGGTTTTGATTTGCATTACCTTGGTGATTAAGTGATGTTAAGCATATTTTCATGTGCTAGCTGGCCATCTGCATTTCTGCTTTGGAAAAATGTCTATTCAGTTTTTCTGCCCATTTTAAAAATCAAATATTGTTTTGCTTTTATCTTGAGGTTGAGCTGATTTTATATTTGGAAACTTCAGTCTTTCTTCACACACATTTCTAACTAAAATGGACCCATCTGATCAAAGACAATTTAGAATATCAATGGCCATATTGGGGAAATTCAAAATTTCCCCACTTAGTTTCCTTAAGGAGAAATTGGACTATAACAGCTAAAAAATCTTCAGGACTGAGTGGAATGCTTATTTTGATTGCTATTTTGAGGATTACAAACTTTATCAAGAACCTAAAATTGTCTCTGACAAAATAAAATTTTAAGATTAATTGAGGCAAACAAATGATTAAAGAAAGATAAAACAGGTCCTGAAGACTCTGGTGCCTCTTTCTTGGCTTAAATGTCTTAAGCTCCACTTCTAACACATTATTTCTTTTTATCCCGACTCCTAATGACCAGACTCATCCTCCATCACCATCTTCCTACATTTCACTTTATGTTCAATTGTATTAGAGTATTTATTTTATTAAACTTTCCATTTTCAATGAAACTCTCCCCAGTCCTTTTCTTCTGGAGTTGCCAGAATCTGTCTTAGACTTGAGAATCCTAAGAAGTTAGAGGCTAAAACCTTAATTTTTTTATATTCCCTGAACTTAAATGTGAGCATAGTCAAAAATTTTCCAAAAGTATCTAAAGTCAAAAATTTTCCCAAAGCATATATATGACAGTAGAGCACCGAAGAACTGATGCTTTTTAACCGTGGTGTTGGAGAAGACTCTTGAGAGTCCCTTGGACTGCAAGGAGATCCAACCAGTCCATTCTAAAGGCGATCAGTCCTGGGTGTTCTTTGGAAAGAATGACGCTAAAGCTGAAACTCCAGTACTTTGGCCACCTCATGAGAAGAGTTGACTTATTGGAAAAGACTCTGATGCTGGGAGGGATTGGGAGCAGGAGGAGAAGGGGATGACAGAGGATGAGATGGCTGGATGGCATCACAGACTCAATGGACATGAGTTTGAGTGAACTCCAGGAGTTGGTGATGGACAGGGAGGCCTGGCGTGCTGCATTTCATAGGGTCACAAAGAGTCAGACACGACTGAGCTGCTGAACGGAACTGAACTGAACTGAACTGAACTTTTATATATATATATATATATATATGTGCTGAAAAATTTAATGTAAGTTACTCAAACTTAGTGGCCTGTTTATCTGACTTATATCAAGTAAATCATTATTTTGTCAGTGAAGGCCAGGCCCAGTATTGGATGAAAACCACTAACAGAAAATCATGAAAGACCTCTAGAAGTACAACCAGGAGAAAAGCCTGTTACCTTATTATATAACCAGGCTCAAAAAATTGAGAAGTTATTCCTTTGCGCAATTCCTAGGGCTTTTTCAAAAAAGTCTGTTAATTGGAACAAAATTCAGGCTTCTACACAAAAATCTGATGAATTTGTTCATGACAATTCCAACTGACTACACATGAACTGGGACATTTACCTTCTGGTAAAATAGTACCAGGATATAATGGAAAACTCTGTTTACTCAAGATCTAGTTAATCTGCCAAACCAACACTCTTGTACTCTAGATGAATCATCTATAAAGAAGACTATCAAAATTCTTAATCTTTAACTGTAGAAAATGAAGATGCCTAAATAAAATAAAAACCCTCCTAATTTCTGCTATTATTGCAAAAATCTAGGATATTATAAAATAAATTGTTACAAATTTTATAACTACAGGCATCATCAGCCCTCTAAGCAGCTCAGGAATACAAGGGTTCTTCCCAATTCTCCCTCTTAATTGGCTTGGAGAAATGCCTCTCCAGATTGAGGATGAATTTCTTCCAATCATAACTGACAACAGTGACATACTCTCAATGCTCAACACCACTAGTATAAAATAACCCCTGCTTCAAAGTACTAAAACATTTCAAATAGTGGAGATCTCTAACTTCAATAGGTTCTTATTTCTGAACCTATTTCCTTTTGTTACGTCCTTTGAGAGGTACACACTCTTTTCCCTTTAGTTTATCTACCCTATCCATTTCTTTCTCTCGAAAGGGGAATGAATTTTAGAATTTAATATTAGTCATCAAAGTAACCAATCAGGTGAATTAAATGACTCTTTGACACATTTTACTTGCTTTATCCATGACTGTACTACAGCTGATTCTGAAGACACTCATCATTTGTCCTTGTTAAGTCAGCTGCTACATTTCTTACTGGCAAAATCTTCAACTGTTGGCAAAATTCATGGCATACCTCCCATAAAGACTTTAAAAGATCCCTCAAAACCTCTTTCAGGAGTTTATTAATACCCTATAAGTTTATGGGCATAACACCCATAGTAGAGGATTATAGTGCTTAAAGTCCCATTATCTCTTGTATTAACATCTGTAAAAACTTCCCACCACCATTTTACCACAGAAAGATGTTGATTAAAAGGAGGTAAATGTAAAAAATAATAAGTCAACAAAAATCTCAGTTAAATAGTGTTGGGAGATCTTTTATGACCTGCTATTACAGCAAAGCCCAATGGATAGAAAAAAGACTCCTCTTCTTCCCTGGAAAGGACTCAGCCAATGCAAAGCCTTGAACTGTGTTTACTACAGTTTTCTCAACTTCCCTTTCCCTTTTTAAAGAGTCTACCTTCCCTTACAATCAATACAAGGAGTTTCACATGGCTCAACATGGTTGCAAACCCTGAAATGCAATTTCTTGCTGATCCTGAGCAAACTTGTTTTTGCTAGAGAAATATATTACAATATATTTATTTCAAGTCAACAGATGTAATACAACTTTATTATGCTCAACAGAGTAGTGGGCACAATGTAAACAGTTAAGAAATGTTACCCATTATTATTCATTGTTAAATGATGCATTGGTATCTGAAAATACCTGTTTTTTTTTTTCAAGGCCGAAAGTCATGAATTATGTTATTTTTTCTATAACTCAGCAGCATTTGGTATAAAGTATAGATAATAACATTTAGTAATACAAAGTATTAATTTAAAAAATAAATTACTGTGAGTCTAAAGAATGCATTAGAGAATATTGAAAAATGAAATATAGAATTATTATCACAAAATTATTTATGAAATTGATCATACCTTCTGTTTCCTTTTAGAGTCCCTTTGTTACTCATGATCCTTAGCTTAATATAATATACTGATTACCACATAAATATTTAAGTTGTTCTCTATGAAATGAGATACTATGTGTATGTAATATAAAGGAAAAGGTTGGAAGATTTAGACCGTTAGTCTCTGATAATTTTCATTCCACTCTACCACATATTAGCTTTGAGATTTTGAATAAATTGCTCAACTATCTTATTCATTAGTGTATTCATCTGTAATCAAAGTGGGAAAGATTTATCTTTGTAAGTGGCTCGGTGATGAAGAATCTGCCTGCAATAGAGGAGACACAGCAGACAAGGGTTCTATCTCTGGGTTGGGAAGATTCCATGGAGGAAGGCAGTGCAACCCATTGCAGTATTATTGCCCCGACATAACTAAAGGGACCAAGCACAGCACAAGATTGATATGGGGATTAATATGTTGTTAAAGTCCTGAACACAGAGTGAAGATTCAGTAAATAACAATTATTAATACTAAGCACTGGAGCTTCTCAGGTAGTGCGGTGGTAAAGTATATGCCTGCCAACGTAGGAGATGCAAGATGTATAGGTTCAACCCCAGGGTTGGGAAGATTCCCTGAAGTAGGAAATGGCAACCCATTCCAGTATCTTTGTCTGGAAAATTCCATGGTCAGAGGAGCTTTGTGGGCTACAGTACATGGAGTTGCAAAGAGTCAGACACGACTGAGCAGATGCACACACACACATTATTAGTAAGCATTAAATCATATAAAAACACACATTAATACTAAGCATTAAAGAATTATAAGTACATGAGAAACAGTCACTTATTTCAACAATACTTCAATCTAGATATGAAGTGAAAAAAATTATCTTCTGTCTTCTACATCACTGAGTGGAACTTCTGATATCAGACCATTGAAGAACTGCTGGCATCAAGCATCACTGAAGAAAATGAAAACTGTCATTATTGGAGTTACTTATTATTACTTATTGGCACCTGTGAAAATATCCTCTTCTTAGTTAATATAATCTTTGAGGAGTTCAAAGTAACTTTCTGGTGGAAAATTAACTGATACAATGCAAGACAAAATTGAATTCCAAATTAGAAAATTAAAGTTAGATAATAAAATGCAGTTGAACCACAAATTCTAATGTGAATCAAAGCATGTTTCTACTGATCTGTGAAGAAAATGTTTATGAAAGAGGATACGATTTTGATCCTAAAGGGCCTCTGTGACATATATTTATATCATTTCTCATTGCAAGAATTTTGGAGTGGGCCAATATAATAAAATCAGAAAGAGCTTTTCCAGCTGACAAGTTCTGTGAGTCTTGAGTCACTCATGTTCTCTCTCTCTGGGGCCCACCTCTTCTACCCTACCATCCATATTTTACTCAATAGTACCATTATAATCCAAATCAAATCTCCAAAATTTTATCACCCTCTCACTTTATAACACACTTGGCTGCTCTGGTATAAATGGGACCTGTGATCAAAATGAATTGGAACATCAGAAACATAGACTCACTTTTTCTAAACAATGGAAAGAACTGATTGAATATGTGGAAGCTCTATCTTTAAACTATTTATAATACAGGGAAAATATCCAACTGAGAACCAAGGAAATGATACTTATTCAAACTCTATGGGGCAGGGTTTGTTAAATGTTGGGAGAGAGATGTCTATTTGCTTCTAAGCAAACCATTGTGTGATTATTGTAGTTCTTATAGATTAAAACATACGCATTCCAATAACTTAAATATGAGGAGAGAACAACACAAAGGATTCTTTTTTTACAGTTACGAGCATGTAATCATCCCCGGATTCAAATTAATTGAATTCCAAATGTTGGAGAACGAAAATACATATTATTCTAAAGGGACTTCCATAATTCACTATACATATTTCCTCAGTATCTACCATATGCTCAAAACAAAAAGGAGGTAAATTATAGAACAACACATACAAAGATATGAGATATGACTAGAGATTCAAGGTGAATAAAAAAATAAGTTAACCAAGTAATATATGAACATAAGTATATCATTTATCTGCATGCTTTAGATCACAAATGAAAAATGGATTCAAGTCAGTGGAAAATAACAAGAGCTAAAAAAGCCAGCTTTGGATTCATAGGAATGATGAATTCTCATCTGACATTAAAGGAATGTATTGAATTTAGAAAGAAAGAAAGAGGGACTACTGAAAGGATACAAACACACACAAAATAAAAATCTTATATCACAGTTAAATAATAGATGTTATTAAGTAATAATATGAGAATTAATATATTATTACAGACATACCACAAAGCCATCTACCTGAAGCCTCTTTCTCACATTGTAAATATTGCATTGTTTTAACTAATAACTATAATAATGAGATGAGAAAACACTAGCCACCCATTTTTATGGTGCACATAGTCTGTCTTTCCAATAAACTAATGTGAGTTTGTTCATCTTAGCACTGCTTACATTCTATCAGCTCCATGCTCAAACTCAAATGTTTCCATCATCTACACAATGATGTCCAGAGTACTTGTCCTTGCATTCCAACTCTTCAATGCTCTAACTCTAATCTACCTTTCCTAGAATCTCTCTCACTGTCTCTAGAAGTGTCCTGGCATCCAATCTAATCTAATATCACTTTTACTTTTCAAATTTTCTCCAGTAACATAAAACTTATTTTAGTTTCATCTTTTCTGTTGTATTCTTTGGATAATCCAAGATGGAAATAACAGCTCACATTCTTCAATGTACCTAAGTTTATTTATTGCATTCTTCTAGTCTTTAAAATATGTACACTACATTTTAGCTAATTCTGTACATTTTAGCTACCCTTCTAGTATGGGTGAGAACCAATACATTATAAATATCCCAGGACTAAACATGTACTTTATTCCTCAGCATATGTTTAGGAACTAAATCAAATCAAGTATATTACAGAGTGGGGCCAAGATGGCAGAGTTAGGAAGACTATGAACTTCTGTCTTCCCAAGGAAATTCCAAAATTACAACCACTTTCTGAAAAAACTATCAATGAGAATAGCCTGAAAGCTATCAGAAAAGACTTTTCACAACTAAAGTAATAAAGATGGAATTACAACAAGATAAGAGATAGGAGCAGATTCATACCCTCAAGTTGGTGACTCACAAATAGGAGCAATATTATAATACTCCCCCCAAAGAGTAAAGGATCTGAACCCTGTGTTGGGCTCCCCAGCTTAGGGTTCTGCATCAGTAAGGTAAGGCCTTAGAACAACTGGCTTTAAAACTCAGTTGTGCTTATGTTTGGGAGCACTAGAGGGCTATAGCAAAAAGGAGACTGCATTCTTAGAAGGCTCACACAAAACCTCACAATCTCCAAGTCCTAGCACACAGGCAGTAATTTGAAAAGAGCCAGGATAAATCCCTTGGAGAATTTCCTGGATAAGCAGGAAGCAACTAGAACTTTAAAGATTTAAAGATGGAGATGCTGGCAGCAGCCATTTTGGAAAACTCATTTTACTATGATAACACCAGAACCATTATGTAACTCTCCCTCTAGATTATTTTCCCTGGGGACACAGCTGCTTCCTACCCCTCTATCAGGTCTTCAGCAGTCCCAAGGCTCTCAGTTTAGGTAGACAGTCACATGGGCATCCAGTGCTACCTATCAGTGCATCAGCATCAGAACCCAGCCCCTGGATCATGCACATGCTACATGGAGCCACAGCCTCACCTTGCAGCAGGCCAGTACCAGTGTTAGGCCCCAGTGCTATATCAACAGCCACAAAAGACCTGACAGGCCCTTTATTAGACTGACACCATTGCCAAGTCTTCCTCAGCTAGGTGGAAAGTCATGTGGGGATGCAACCCCATCCTTCAGTGGGCTGATATCTTCTCAGACTATACCAGCAACAATGCAAGATGACTATACTTCCCTCCAGCATAGACACCTTGTGATTAAATGTACTGGGAGCAGCTCCACTTACCAGCAAGCCCACAGTAGTCAGTTCCATCACAAAAGAAGAGCTTATGTAGCCCACATGGGAGGGCCACAGAACACAGTGCTATTGATCAGAGGGGAGCATGCTGTTGGGCCCTACAGAACAGCTCCTGCATAAAGCCTTTTCTCTAAGATTGGGAAATGTAACTGACCTAGTTACTAAGTAAAATTAAATATAGAAAAGTACACAAAATAAAGAGACAGAATGATATGTTCAAAACAAAAGAATAAGAGACAACCTCAGAAGAAGTAAACAAAGTAGGCCTAAACAATCTATCTGCACTTCCTGGGTGGCTCAGTGGGTAAAGAATCTACCTGCAGCACCAGAGATTCAGGAGACATGGGCTCACTCTCTGGGTTAGGAAGATCCCCTGGAGGAGGGCATGGCAACCACTCCAGTATTCCTGCCTGGAGAATCCCATGGACAGAGGAGCCTGGCGGGCTATAGTCTACAGAGTCGCAAAGAGTCAGATATGAATGAAGTGACTGATGAGCACACACATATACACAAGCAATCTATCTGATACAAATTCAAGGTAATGATCATGAAGATGCTCACAGAATTCATAAGAATGGATGAACAGAGTGAAAATTTCAACATAGTTAGAAAATATAAAGAGGAACCTGAAGAATCTGACAGACATAAAATACACCAGAAAGAATCAACAGTAGATTAGATGACTAGTGGAAATCCCTCAAGCTGAATGGAGATTTTTAATAAGGCTATTTTAAGAGAAATCTTGGGTAACATCAAACACACTAATATTCACATTATCAAGATCCCAGAAGGAGAAAAGTAGGAGAAAAAGGTAGAGAAATTATCTGAGGCAATAATAGCTGAAAATTTCCCTAACTTGATAAAGAAAACAGACCTTCACATCCACAGAGAACCCCAAACAAGATGAACTCAAAAAAGTCTAAACCAATATGTCTTATAATGAAAATGGTAAAAATTAAGGAAGACAGAATCTTAAAAGCAGCAAGAGAGGACTTTCAAGATGGCATAGAAATAAGACAGGGAGAACTTACCCTCTACAAATACATCAAAAACTCATCTGCATGCAGTACAGCACCTACAGAACATATTCTGAACACTGGCAGAGGACTGCAGACTTCCAAAAAGGCAAGTCAATTTCCTCAGAATGAAGTAGGGCAAAAGATAAAGATAAAAAGGGAGGCAAAAGATTTCAGAATGGTGACCTGAGCCTGGGGAGGGAGTCATGAAGGAGGAAAAGTTTCCACATGCTAGGAAACCCCCTCACAGGCAGGGTCATGGGGGAGCTTCAGAACCTCAGAGGAAACTACAGTGATGAGTTCAGAGACAGGTGCTCTGAAGGCAAAGCTGAGAACACTTACCAGAGAGATTGTTGTGGAACAGCACTTTCCAGCTGAGAAGCAGCTCACATCAGGCTCAGGCTTCAGGACTCAAACCTCAGAAAGAGGACTGGGTTGGCTTCCATGAAGATACTGAGGGAGTTAAGGGAAAATCACGGGCCCACCAGAGAGGCAAAAGATCATTCCTAGGGGTACTCTCTGATTCCACATGCTCACAGACACAGGACCCCACCTTAGTGAATGTTGAAGGGGGGTTAAATAGCTGCAGTCTGTAGCTCCAGGGATAGAGAAACCAGTATAAATGCCAGAGGTGGAAGGCAGAGGGCCGCTATAGTCCCAGCTCCAGAGTTTGCAGCTACTGCCAAGCTGTGAACTGGGGTGAATCACTGCCCACATCTTCCTGGAAGCCTGAGCAGCTTGGCTCCACAAGGGTCCCACAAGGCAGGGCCAACTCCCCTGGGGAAGTGCATAACCTGCCTCAGACTGTGGTGACCTCTTGCAGGTCCCAACCATGGTGGGCACTACCCAGACAGGTCAACTGTGTCTGCCATAACCCCCATTCTCCTAAACCCAACTGAGCCAATGAACCCTATTAAGTGCTACTCTTATCCCCTTGTGTCTGGGCAAAGAACAGACACCAAAGAGTGACCTACAAGCTGAGGCAGGCCCAAAACCAAAAGGGAACATTAGGGGCTGTGACAGTCAAGAAAAGAAGGAGGAATCACCCTTGCAGCTGCCTGAGACTGCCGGGACTTTATGGGCAACTGTGGACTTCCCTGGTGGCTCAGATGGTAAAGCGCCTGCCTACAATACGGGAGACCTGGGTCCAATCCCTGAGTCAGGAAGATCTCCTGGAGAAGGAAATGGCAACCCACTCCAATACTCTTGCTTGGAAAACCCCATGGATGGAGAAGCATGGTAGGCTACAGTCCATGGGGTCGCAAAGAGTTGGACACGACTGAGCGACTTCACTTTTCTTTCACTTTGCAGACTTTGAGAGCAAGTATAAGCTGAAGTAAAGCAAGATCTGAGTCTGAGCTAACCCTTCGGTGCCCAAAACAGGTCCAGAGACCTTCCTACAGATATTGGAGTACTTTTCTGAGTAGGCAAATCAACTGGAGCAGGAAAACAGAGGAATTACATGGACATTCTTCTCAGTACCACTCTCTATATATCTACCCCCACATTTTTCTTTTTCATATTTTTTAATGTTCTTTATTATTCCTTTACTTTTTACTTTTATAACCTACTTTTTTCTTTTCTAAACATCTTATTTTTATTTTTTAATTTATTTATTTTAATTGGAGGCTAATTACATTACAATACTGTATTGGTTTTGCCATGCATCAACATGAACCCACCACAGGTATACATGTGTTCCCCATCTTGAACACCCCCCCTCCCATCTCCCTCTCCTTACCATCCCTCTGGGTCACCCCAGTGCACCAGCCCCAAACATCTTGTATCATGCATCAAACCTGGACTGGCGATTCATTTCATATACGATATTATACATGTTTCAGTGTCATTCTTCCAAATCATCCCACCCTCTTCCTCTCCCACAGAGTCCAAAAGACTGTGTATCTTTTGCTGTCTTATACATCTGTGGGTTATACAACTGTTTCTCTTTTGCTGTCTCACATACAGGGTTATCGTTACCATCTTTCTAAATTCCATATATATGTGTTAGTATACTGTATTGGTGTTTTTCTTTCTGGCTTACTTCACTCTGTATAATAGGCTCCAGTTTCATCCACCTCATTAGAACTGATTCAAATGTATTCTTTTTAATGGCTGAGTAATACTCCATTGTGTATATGTACCACATCTTTCTTATCCATTCATCTGCTGATGGACATCTAGGCTGTTTCCATATCCTGGCTATTATACAGTGCTGTCATGAAAATTGGGGTACACATGTCTCTTTCAATTCTGGTTTCCTCGATGTGTATGCCCAGTAGTGGGGTTGCTGGGTCATAAGGCAGGAACACTTTCTAACACCATATACAAAAATAAACTCAAAATGGATTAAAGATCTAAATGTAAGACCAGAAACTATAAAACTCCTAGAGGAGAACATAGGCAAAACACTCTCCAACATAAATCACAGCAGGATCCTCTATGACTCCCCTCCCAGAATACTGGAAATAAAAAGAAAAATAAACAAATGGGACCTAATTAAAATTAAAAGCTTCTGAACAACAAAGGAAACTATAAGCAAGGTGAAAAGACAGCCTTCTGAATGGGAGAAAATAATAGCAAATGAAGCAACTGACAAACAACTAATCTCAAAAATATACAAGCAACTCCTGCAGCTCAATTCCAGAAAAATAAATAACCCAATCAAAAAATGGGCCAAGGAACTAAACAGACATTTCTCCAAAGAAGACATACAGATGGCTAACAAACACACGAAAAGATGTTCAACATCACCCATTATTAGAGAAATGCAAATCAAAACCACAGTGAGTTACCATTTCATGCCAGTCAGAATGGCTGTGATCCAAAAGTCTACAAGCAATAAATGCTGGAGAGGGTGTGCAGAAAATGGAACCCTCCTACACTGTTGGTGGGAATGCAAACTAGTACAGCCACTATGGAGAACAGTGTGGAAATTTCTTAAAAAACTGGAAATAAACATCCTATTTTTAAATCAATTCATTTTATTTTTCATAATTTTACAGTATTGCTTAAACTGCATTTTAGCCATGTTTTTTAATTTAAATTTTTGTGAGTTTAATAATATTCATTTTCACTTAGAGTTTTAACTATTGCTACGATTGCTCTCTCTTTTTGACTCCTGTTTTCATCCTTTTTTCTCTATTCTTTTCTCATTGTAATTATGCAAGTATTTTTGAGTGTGCTTAGCTGTTGAGTGCTAAGTGTTGAGTTTCACCATTAGTTTTGGAGTTTTATCTTCTTTGCTCTGTGACTTGTGGAGACTTGGAGTTACAGTAAAAGTTGGTCCTAAACCTCCAAAATGGGAGACCTGAGTCCAGGACTTTGGGCCACCAGAGAATTCCCCGACCCCATGGAACATTAATAGGTGAAAGTATTTTCAAAGGCCTCCATCTCAACACTAAAACACCAAGTCCCATCCAAAGGTCAGCAAGGTCCAGTGGAAGATGCTTCATGTCAAGGCTTTAGACTGCCCATTTGCAGAAATACTTCCCAAAGACATACCAAACCAAGAAACCCAAAACAAACTACTGGGCATAGCATTTCCTTTCAGGGAGACAAGATCCAGCTCCAGCCACCAGAACACAGACACCCCCAACCAGGAAAGTTTCACAAGGCACTGGTCAAATCCCATCCATGGGGAGCAGACATCACAATTAAGAGGAAAGTCTAGTCAAGGCTATGGTTTTTCCAGTGGTCATGTATGGATGTGAGAGTTGGACTGTGAAGAAAGCTGAGCACTGAAGAATTGATGCTTTTGAACTGTGGTGTTGGAAAAGACTCTTGAAAGTCCCTTGGACTGCAAGGAGATCCAACCAGTCCATTCTAAAGGAGATCAGTCCTGGGTGTTCTTTGGAAGGAATGATGCTAAAGCTGAAACTCCAGTACTTTGGCCACCTTATGTGAAGAGTTGACTCATTGGAAAAGACTCTGATGCTGGGAGGGATTGGGGGCAGGAGGAAAAGGGGACGACAGAGGATGAGATGGCTGGATGGCATCACCGACTCAATGGACATGAATCTGAGTGAACTCTGGGAGTTGGTGATGGACAGGGAGGCCTGGCGTGCTGTGATTCATGGGGTCACAAAGACTCGAACACGGAGCAACTGAACTGAATTGAACTGACTGATAACTTTCCAGCCTGCTGACAGGAGACTCCAAATACAGTAAATTAAAAAAAGAAAAGAAGAAGAAGAAGAAGAGGCATAGAAACATGCAGCAGATGAAGGAACAAGGTGAAAATACACAAGAACAAACAAACGAAGAGGAAATAAGCAGTCACCTGAAAAATAATTCAAAGTAATGATGGTAAAGTTGATGGAAATAAGAGGGAAGCACAGATAAATAGACTAGAGGCACAGATTAAGAAGATATAATAAATGTTTAACAAGAAACTAGGAGAATTAAAGAAGAGACAATCAACAATGAACAACATAATAACTAACACTAAAAATATATTAGAGGGAATAATAACAGAATAATTGAAGCAGAACAATGGATAAGTGAGCTGGAAGAAAGAATGGTAGAAATAACTGAAACAGAACAAAATAAAGAACGAACAATAAAAAAAAAAAGAAGATAGTCTAAGAGACTTCTGGCACAACATTAAGTGCATTAACATTTGAAACATAAGGATTCCAGAAGAACAAGAAAAAAAGACAAGCTATGAGGATATATTTGAAGACATCATAAAATGCAGAGACATCACTTTGTCAACAAAGGTCAGTATAGTCAAAGCTATGGTTTTTCCAGTAGTCATGTACGGATGTGAGAGTTGGACCATAAAGTAGTCTGAGCCCTAAAGAATTGATGCTTTTGAATTATGGTGCTGGAGAAGATTCTTGAGAGTCCCTTGGACTGCAAGATTAAACTAGTCAATCCTAAAGAAAGTCAACCCTGAATGTTCATTGGAAGGACTGATGCTGAAGCTGAAGCTCCAATACTCTGGCCACTTGATGTGAAAAGCCAACTCATTGGAAAAGACCCTGATCTGAGAAAGATGAAGGCAAGAGGAGAAGGGTGTGACAGAGGATAAGATGGTCAGATGGCATCACCAATTCAATAGACATGAGTTTGTGCAAATTGCAAAACGTAGAGAAGGACAGATAAACCCGGTGTGCTGTAGTCTGTGGGGTAGCAAAGAGTCAGACATGCTGAATAACTGAACAACAGCAAAAATAACTGAAAAATTCCCTAAAGCGGGAAAGTAAATAGCACCCAAGCCCAAGAAGGCCAGAGACTCCCATATAGGATAAACCCAAGGAGAAACATGCCATGACACATATTAATCAGATGAACAAATATTAAACACAAATAAGTAAAGTAGCAAGTGAAAAGGAACGAATAACATACAAGGAGATCCCCATAAAGCTAACAGCTCATCTTTCAACAGAAACCCTGGAAGAAAGAAAGGAATGTCAGAATATACTTAAAATGATGAAAGGAAAAAAAAAAAAAGGCTGCAACCAAGATTACTCTCTCAGAAAGGATCACATTCAGATTGGAAGGAGAAATCAAAAGCTTTATACATAAGCAAAAGTTAAGAGAATTCCCCACTACTCAACCAGCTCTATAACAAATACTAAAGGAACTTGTCTAGAGAGGAAACACTAGAGAAAGAAAATGCCTTATAAAACAACCCCAAAATAATAAAATAAATGGTAATAGGATCATATATCAATAATTACTTTAAATGTAAGTGTAATATATGTTCTAACCAAAGGCCACAGATTGGCTGAGTGGATAAAATTAAAAGACATTTATATATATACACCCACCTCAGACCTAGGAACACATACAGACTCAAAGTGAGGGGTTGGAAAAATATATTCCATGCAAATAGAAATCACAAGAAAATGGAAGTAGAAATACTCATATCACATAAAAAAAATTTAAAATAAAGACCATTACAAGAGACAATGGACACTATAGTGATCAAGGGATAAATCCGAGAAGATATAGTCATTATAAATATATATGCAGCCAACATAGGAGCACCTCAATACATAAGACAAATGCATAAGACAAAATTGAAAGTAACACAATAATGGGGGAATTTAATACACCGCTCACACTGATGGACAGATCATTCAGATAGAAAATTAATAAGGAAACACAAGCTTTAAATGATATCTTGGACCAGGTAGATCTAACAAGACATTTCATCCAAAAAGAGTAGATTTCTTTCTTTCTTTTTTTTTTTTTTTCTTTCTTTCTCAAGTGCACATGTAACATTCTCCAGGATAGCTCACAGCCTGGGTCATAAATCAAACCTTGCTAAGTTTTAAAAAATTTGAAATCATTTCAAGCATCTTTTCTGACAATAACACTGAAAGATTAGATATCAACTACAAAGGAAAAAAAAACATAAAAACAAACACATAAGCCTAAACAATACACTTCTGAATAGCAAACAGATCACTGAAGAAATAAAAAAGAAAATAAAAATACATCTAGAAATAAATGACAATGAAAACAAGACAATTCAAAACCTATGAGATGCAATAAAAGTGATGCTAAGAGAGTTTATTGCAATACAAGCTTATCTCAAAAGCAAGAAAAATAACAAATACACAACCTAATCTTGTACCTAAAGCTACAAGAAAAAGAAAAAAAAAACTCAACTTTAGTAAAAGGAATGAAATCATAAAGATCTGAGCAAAATAGCAATAATAATAATAAATGAAAAAATATATATAAAGGAGGCAATATCAAAGATCAGTAAATATAAAAGCTGGTTCTTTGAGAAGACAAATAAACTGTTTGAGAAACTGTTAACCAGACTCAAGAAAAAAAAGGGAGAAGACTCAAATCAATAAAATTATAAATGAAAAAGGAGACGTTACAACAGACAACACAGAAGTGCAAAGGATCATAAGAGACTACTATGAGAAACTATATGCCAATAAAATGGACAACTTGGAGGAAATGGACGAATTCTTTTTTTCTTTATCTTTATTTATTTTTTTATTTTTTTAAATCTTTAATTCTTACATGCGTTCCCAAACATGGGAGAATTCTTAGAAAAGTATAAAACTGTACCAGGAAGAAGAAGAAAATGTGAACAGACCAATCACAAGCACAGAAATCAAAACTATAATAAAAAATCTTCCAACAAACAAAATTCCAGGGCCAGATGGCTTCACAGGCAAATTCTACCAAAAGTTTAAAGAAGAGCTAACATCTATCCTACTCAAACTCCTCCAGAAAACTGCAGAGGAAGGAGAATTCAAATTCATTCTATGAGGCCACCATCACACAGATACAAAAACCAAACAAAGATGCTACCAAAAAAAATTAAATTACAGGCCAATGTCACTGTTGAATGGAGATGCAAAAATCCTCAACAAAACTCCAGCAAACAGAATCCAACAGCACATTGAAAAGTTCATACATCATGATCAAGTGGGCTTTATCCCAGGGATGCAAAGATTCTTCAATATACACAAATCAATCAATGTGATATACCATATTAACAAGCCAAAAGATAGAAAACTATATGATCATCTCAATAGATGCAGGGAAAGCTTTTGACAAAATTCAGGACTCAATTTTGATTAAAAGTCTCCAGAAAGTGGGCTTCCCTTGAGGCTCAGCTGGTAAAGAATCTGCCTGCAATGCAGAAGACCAGGGTTCAATCCCTGGGTTGGGAAGATCCCCTGGAGAATGGAAAGGCTATTCACTCCAGTATGCTGGCCTGGAGAACTCCATGAACTACAGTCCATGGGGTAGCACAGAGTCAGACACAACTGAGTATGCCACAAAGTAGACATAGAATGAACATACTTCAACATAATAAAGTCCATATATAACAAACACACAGCAAACAATGGTGAAAATCTGCAAGCATTTTCTCTATAATCAGGAAAAAGACAAGGGTGCCCACTCTCACCACTATTATATATCAACAGAGTTTGGGGTCCTTGATACAGCAATCAGAGAAGATAAAGAAATAAAAGGAATCTAGATTGAAGAAGAAGAAGTAAAACTCTCAGTGCTTACAAAGGACACGGTACTATACGTAAAAACCCTAAGGATACCATCAGAAAATTACTAGAGTTAATCAATGAATACAGTAAAGTCACAGGATATAAAATTAATACCCAGAAATCCCTAACATTTCTAGGGATTAACAATGAAAAATCAGAAAGAGAAATTAAGGAAATGATTCCATTTACCATGACAACAGAAGGAATAAAATACTGTGGAATAAATTTACTTAAAGAGACAAAAGATCTGTATGCAGAAGACTATAAAGCACTAATGAGAGTAATCAAAGATGACACAAACAGATGGAAAGATATACCATGTTCTTGGAATGAAATAATCAATATTGTGAAAAGAACTATACTATCAAAGTTCAGTTGCTCAGTCATCTCTGACTCTTTTGGACCCCATGGACTGCAGCATGCCAGGCTTCCCTGTCCATCACCAACTCATGGAGCTTGCTCAAACTCATATCCTTCAAGTCAGTGATGCCATCCAACCATCTCATTCCCTGTCATCTCCTCCTCGTGGCTTCAGTCTTTCTCAGCATCAGGATCTTTTTCCATGAGTCAGTTTTTCGCATCAGGTGGACAAAGTATTAGAGCTTCAGCTTCAGCATCAGTCTTTCCATTGAATATTCAAGAATGATTTCCCTTAGGAATGACTGGTTTGATCTCCTTGCTGTCCAAGAGTCTTCTTCAACACCACAGTTCAAAAGCATCAATTCTTTGGTGCTCAGCTTTCTTTATGTTCCAACTCTCACACCCATACATGATTACTGGAAAAAAACATAGCTTTGACTAGATGGACCTTTGTTGGCAAACGAATATCTCTGCTTCTTAATATGCTGTCTAGGTTTAATATATTCACCAGAGCAATCTATAAATTCACTGCAATCACTAGCAAACTACCAATTACATTTTTCATAGAACTAGAACAAATAATTTCAAAGTTTGCATGGAAACACAAAAGACCACTAATACCCAAAGCAATCTTGAGAAAGAAGAATGCAACTGGAGGAATCAATCTTCCTGACTTCAGACTATACTACAAAGTGTCAGTCATCAAGACAGCATGGTACTGGCACAAATAGAAACATAGACCAATGGAACAAGATAGAAAGCCTGTAGATAAATCCATGCATCTATGGGCAACTTATCTTTGACAAAGAAGGCAAGAATGTGCAATCGAGAAAAGACAGTCTATTCAAGTCCCAGTGTTGCTAGAAATCCTGAATAGCTACATGTAAAAGGCTGAAATTAGAATACTTCCTCACACCATACACAAAAATAAACTAAAAATGGATTAAAGAACTTAATGTAGGACAAAACTCTAAGAGGAAAACATATTGAGAACCCTCTTTGACATAAATCACAGAAAGAAGCTCCTTGATTCACCTCCTAGAATAATGGAAATAAAAACAAAAATAAACAAATAGACTTAAACTGGAAAGCTTTTGCACAGTGAAGGAAACTATAAGCAAGGTGAAAAGACAACCCTCAGAATGGGAGAAACTAATAGCAAATGAAAAAAACTGACAAAGATTAATCTCCAAAATATAGTCAACTCATGCAGCTCAAAACCAGAAAAACAAGCAATCCAATCAAAAATTGGGCCAAAGACCTAAACAGACATTTCTCTAAAGAAGACATACAGATAGCTTGTAAACACATGAAAAAATGCTCAGCATGGCTCGTTATTAGAGAAATGAAAATCAAATCTACAGTGAGATATCATTTCATGGCAGTCACAATGGCCAATATCAACAAATCTACAAACAATAAATGCTGAAGAGGGTGTGGAGAAATGGGAACCCTCTTGCACTGTTGGTGTGACTATAAATTGGTACAGTCACTATGGAGAACAGTATGGAGCTTCCTTAAAAAAAATGAAAATAGAGCTACCATATTATCCAATAATTCCACTACTGAGCATATATCCTGAGGAAATCAGAGTTGAAAAAAGACATGTACCCCGGAGTTCTTCTTGGCACTCTTTCCAGTGTCTAGGACATGAAGGCAATCTAGACATGAAGGCAATCTAGAGATTCAGCAATAGATTAATGGATAAAAAAGATGTGATACACATATACAATGGACTATTACTCAGCTGTAAAAAGGAATGCACTTCAGTCCACTTTAATGAGGTGAATAAATCTAGAGCCTATTACACAGAGTGAAGTAAGTCAGAAAGAGAAAAACAAATATATATTAACACATATATATGGAAGCTAGAATGATGATATTAATTAACCTATTTGTAGGACGATAAAAGAGAAGCAAACATAAGGAATAGACTTATGGATACAGTGGGGAAAGGAGTCGGTAGGATGAATTGAGAGAGTAGCATTGCAACATGTACATTACCACATGTAAAATAGATAGCCAGTTCCCACTTTGCTATATGATGCAGGAAGCTCAAATCTGGTGCTCTGAGACAATCTAGAGGGGTTGAATGTGGCAGGAGCTGGGAGGGTGGTTCAAGGGGTAGAGGACATATGTCTGATTCATGATGATGTATGGCAGAAACAAACACAATATTGCTATTATCTTCCAATTAAAAATAATAAAATTTTAAAAGCAGGAAGAGAAAAGCAAATTTACATTCTCATAACACCATCAGCTGATGTTTCAGCAGAAAGTTTTCTGACCAGAAGGAAGTGGTATGATACTTTCAAAATACTGAAAGAAAAAAAAAAAAAAAAAAAAAACACAGTCAAGAGTATTCTACCTGGTAAAGTTATCATTTAGGACTGAAGAATAGATAAAGGGTTGTTTACCAACCAGCAAAAGCTAAATAGCTCACCACCACTGAAATGTTAGTCTCTCAGTTGTGCCCAACTCTTTGCAATCCCACGGTCTGCAGCCCACCAGGCTCCTCTGTCCATGGGATTTTCCAGGCAAGGATACTGGAGTGGTTTGTTTACCATTTGGTTCTCCAGGGGACGTTTCCAATCCAGGGTCTCGAATCGGGGTCTCCTGCACTGCAGGCAGATTCTGACCACCACTAAACCAGCTTTAAAAGAAATGTTTTAGACACTCTTATAAGCAGAAAAGAAAAAGCCACAATTAGAAATGTGGAAAATGTAAAGGGAAAAATATCACTGGTAAGGGTTAACATCCAGTAAAGGTAGTAATTCAATCTGTTATATAGCATGTAAGAAAGTTAAAAGATAAAAGTAAAATCCTCTGTATCCAAAATAAGTGGTTAAGGGATATAAAAAAAATATTTCAAACATGTAATCAAAAACATTCAAAGTCAGTAGGGGGAGTAAACATCTATGGTGGTTAGACTTTATTGGAACTCTTCTGAACTGTGGTGTTGGAGAAGACTCTTGAGAGTCCCTTGGACTGCAAGGAGATCCAACCAGTCCATTCTGAAGGAGATCAACCCTGGGATTTCTTTGGAAGGAATAATGCTAAAGCTGAAACTCCAGTACTTTGGCCACCTCATGCGAAGAGCTGACTCATTGGAAAAGACTCTGATGCTGTGAGGCATTGGGGGCAGGAGGAGAAGGGGATGGCAGAGGATGAGATGGCTGGATGGCATCACTGACTCGATGGACATGAGTCTGAGTGAACTCTGGGAGTTGGTGATGGACAGGGAGGCCTGGCGTGCTGCGATTCATGGGGTTGCAAAGAGTCGGACACGACTGAGCGACTGAACTGAACTGAACTGAAGGATTCTTCAAGCTAAAACTATATATATCATTATGGTAAACCATAAGGCAAAAACCTATTATAGATCCACATAAAAAAAGGTAAAGGAATACAAACATAAAACTAAAATAGAGCAAAGGAGAAGAAAGGAACAACAAAGAACAACAAAGAAAAAATTAATGAACAAATGTAAGTACATACCTATCACTAATTACTTTAAATATTAATGAACAAATGCTCCAATTGAAACACGTAGAGTACCTGAACAGATTTTTTTTAAGACGTATATATGCATCCTATAAGAGACTCATTTTACATCTAAGGAAACAGAGTTTGAAAGTGTGGAGCTGATAAAAAGAGATTTCATGCAAATAGAAACAAAAAGAAGACTGAGGTAGCAATGCTTAAATCAGACAAAACAAACTTTAAAACAGAAACTGCACCAAGACAAAGATCATTCCATAATGATAAATAGATCATTTAACAAGAAGATGTAACATTTTTAAGTATATATGCAACCAATGTAGGAATACCTAAATTCAAAACGAAAATGCTAAAAAAAAAAAATGGGGAGATGTTGACAGTAACAAAATAGCAGAGGGGACTTTAAATCCCCACTACCTCAATGGACATATCATCCACACAGGAAATCAATAAGGAAACAATGGTCTTAATTGATGTATTATCATAGACAAAATTAATACATAACTATAGAATATTCAATCTAACAGTAGCAGAGAACACATTCTATTCAAGAGACCATGGAACATTCTCTAGAATAGATCACATGGCTGTTCAGAAAGCTAGTTTCAGTAAGTTTAAGACTGAAATAATATCAAGCGTCTTTTCTGACCACAATAGTATGAGACTAGCAATCAACTAAAAGAAAAAAAAAATGCAAAAAACACAAACATATGGAGTCTAAAGAACATGTTAATGGATCACATAAAAAATCAAAGAGATGATCAAAAACTGCCTGGAGATAAAAGAAAACAGAAATAAAACAATCATAACTAGCTTGTACATGTCCCTAATGATAAGTGTACAAAGAAGTTATTAATTTATTTGAACACCAAAGATCTAGCAAGAACATATATTCCCATCAATAGAGACCTTATTAAATATATGATGGAGCAACATGCTACAGAAGAAAAAAAAATCAAAAAGCTAAAGAAAAAGGAAAAAAAAAAAAGCAAGAGAGAGACAGAGATAGCCCAAATAAAGTTAGTAATGAAAGAGGAGAATCTATAATTAGTACTACAGTAACACAGAAGGTCATAAGAAGCTATTATGAGCAATTATATGCCAGTAAGGGCTTCTCAGGTAGTGCTAGTGGTAAAAACCCACTGCCAATACAGGAGACATAAGAGACACAAGTTCAATCCCTGAGTAGGGAAGATACCCTGGAGGAAGGATGGCAGCCCACTCCAGCATTCTTGCTTAGAGAATCCCCATGGACAGAGGAGCCTGTCAAGCTACAATCCATGTTGCAAAGAGTCAACATAAAGTCAGAGATATTTTCATTGAGGTCTCAATAAAAACTACATCCAATGTCTGCATGGTAGACATATCACAGTTGTAGTTTCATTTTGACATTATGGATATTGATGAGCTCCTTAGGATCAAGATATCAATCTTGGAAAAATTTCTTATTCAAATGATCTGCAATCCTGAGGCTGCTGAGTGAGACACAAATCAACCTCTGTGAATATTTCTTGAGGTTTTAGGCTGTTCTCAGATGGAAAAAGTGGTAGGAATGCTCAGCTTGCAGTATCCTACATCCCCGTTAGATCCATTCCCTGATGGAAACAGGACTAAATTATATTGAATGGTCTAAACAGACTCTAAATGTACAAGTTGTTATTTAATTTATAAGACTCTAGACATCCTATGTTAGTATCTGAGAAGGGCCATAGTAGAAGAAACCATAAAATACAGGATATGCATAAGTGTGCTGATGTTGAGTCAAGAAAAATAAAACATAATAAAGATATGGTAAGGATATAATCTATGAATTTTAGAAGTTTTTATCTGAAATATGAAAAGGAAAAAATATACTATAGTCAAAGGAGATAAGACAGATAGGGAGGCTGGTTACAGTATTGATGGTCCCAGGTGATTCTCATGTATGGGTGTGTGTGTGTGTGTGTGTGTGTGTGTGCGCGTGCGCACACACGCGTGTGTGTAAGTTGCTCAATCATGGCCGACTATTTGTGATCCCATGGACTAATGGACTATAAACAACCAGGCTCTTCTATCCATGGCGTTTTCCAGGCCAGAATACTGGAGTGGGTTGCCATTCCCTTCTCCAGGGGATCTTCCTGACCCAGGGATGGAACCCAGATCTCCCACATTGCAGGCAGATTCTTTACTATCTGAGCTACCAGGGAAGCCCCATTCACATGTATGCTGCTGCTGCTGCTGAGTCGCTTCAGTCGTGTCTGACTCTGTGCAACCCCACAGACAGCAGCCCACCAGGCTCTGCTGTCCCTGGGATTCTCCAGGCAAGAACACTGGAGTGGGTTGCCATTTCCTTCTCCAATGCATGAAAGTGAAAAGTGAAAGGGAAGTTGCTCAGTGGTGTCCGACTCTTCGTCAGCACATGGACTGCAGCCTACCAGGCTCCTCCGTCCATGGGATTTTCCAGGCAAGAGTACTGGAGTGGGGTGCCATTGCCTTCTCCAATTCACATGTATAGGCCCAAATAAAAGCATTAAGCAAAGCAGGGCAAATGGACCTAGTTATGTGCTATCTATTCTTGATCTTGGTTTTAAGCACACATGCTCTATGAGAAGAAAGAAAGGGTAACTGACAGCTGTAAAAGTTCTCCAGTGGCAGCTAGTATCTGACAGGCCTGATGATTACACTGAAGGAGAAGGCAGACTCAAATCTTGAGCTAAAACCTTAATTTCTTCCAATTAATGAGTATCTAAGATTTTTCATTATTTTCTCATGAAGACTGGCACAGTAGGTATTTATCACACTATTTTATAGAGGAGGAAAGCAAGTTTCAGAACAACTTGCTCAAAAATTGAGAAAGACAAAGCTCCAAATATGAGCTCTCACCTGGCAAAATCTACACATTTTCCAGCTATGCCAAGCTGCCTCTAAGTCATTAAGAATCCTACCTAAGTGATTAGAGGTGATTTTCTGAAGTTGACAAGAACTGGGGGTAATAGAATGAAAAACTTTTACGACAGGAAAAATGCTTATATGTAATAATGGTGTCACCAATACAGCAAGATTACCTGCTCAAAGATAATAATAATAGAGAACAAAAGTTTCAGAAAGCTATAATTCTGTTGATGAAATGTGACAGTATTAATAATATAAAATTTTTGCTTTAAAATACCTAGAAACAGCATCTTTTCAATAAATATAACCAGAAATATGTTCACAGACACTTCAAAAAACACAACATGAGTTTCTTCCCCTACAGTAATTAAATGATTGGCTAATTCATTTTTTCAAAGTTCTTTAGTATTCTTAGAGTATTATGCATATTTTTTATTTTATGGAATAAATTTCAATAAATATGCATAATTTGAATAGCTTGCCATCTGATCTGAAAATAAAAATAAAACTACCTGACATCTGTTGCCAGTTGTACTTTCAACTCATTATTCCCAGGTTTTCTTTTCAATGCTATCTTGCACTTTTCAGTTGTCCTAAATTCATGCTTTTTTAAATTATAATTTCTCTCCCCATTCTCTATTGTCCCACCTTACATTATATCAATTTTATAACGTGCAACACATTCTACCCTGCGTCTTAGGTCTTTTACATATGACTTTTTTTTCTTTTTTTTTTTTTTGGAGGGTTATAAACATGTTTTATCTCTATCTTATCAGTTACATTTTATAATCTTTTTCTGAGAAATAATGTTTTATTTGAAATAAATTTTCATTTCTTTTTCAGCACACCACTAGCCTCCAAAGCATTTTACCAGTACACAGTTATATTTGCTACTTTTGAAATATCCTGAATCTCTTTATGACCAGATTATGTTGATCTATATATCTGAGCAATTTCAAAATCACAGAGCACTACTTTAGTTTCTCAGAGATAGGCATTCAGATGGCTCATGATGTCACCATACTAGTTATGGCAAATATTTAATTTGTGGCCAGTGCTTTAATGATGGGAGAGCCGTGGAGGTCATCTGACCCACTCTCACAATGTTATAGCCAACAGGAAACTACCTAGCACAAAGCTGGAGCTACTTACCCTGGGATTTAGGGATGCATGGATTCAGATAGCATTTTCCAAGAGTCCTGCTAGTGTTCTTTCTACATAATACCATAGAATTATACAGGAGACCATTCACTCTAAAAGAGATAAATCTATCATATTAGGTCAATCCAAGGGTAATGTGTCAGGTATGTGGAAGATTGTTAGTACCACAGAGCAGAATTTATTCAATTTACTTTCCACTGCAGCAGCTTTGAGCTTATCCCTGAATTATGTCACATGTAATCCATTGCCAAACCCAAATAGCACAGTGAAAAGTGGAAGGATTCTGAAAATAATTATCTCTATTTGCCAGCATGAGAGGGAAAATCTCTAGAACTCTAATAATTTGACACAAATTTAATTGATGGGGAAATCTCACAAATTCTACTGAAGAGAGGTTTTCAGGATGACCTCCAGGCCCTGGAGAACAGCCCAATGCTCAAAGTGGAAATGCTGGTGGTCTGGACCAGGGTAGCAGCTTCAGACAGAAAGAAAATGTATTGGTTGCAATGTGAGTACTGTCTGCAGTGCTAGGGGAGTTGCAGCAGGAAGCTTGTTGTAACTTTACTGAAGCATTACTGGAGTCCAGAGCATCAACACAAGAAGCAAAGTTGTTCATTTAGTGATAGAAATTGCCAGTGTTGAAAACAGTGCACTCGTGTGCATGTGAGTAATGTTCTTTGGGACCTCTTGGTTGGAAATGGAGATATGGGAGAACTGAAAATGATGGAACCAGAAGCATTTAAGGGCAATGACTACTGATTATGACCTAGAGTAATAACAGCTGTCATCCTTAGTTTGTGTGGCCAGAAAGATAATAGCCCATTAGAGATGAGGTGAAGCAAAATGAAATTTTACAAAACTAGCCAATGAAATACGATACTTTCTTTCTTAGTTTTTCTGCATTATTTTCTAGAACTCTTCAATCCTCACTTCTATGAAGTGTCAAAAACTCATCTGATCTACAAATGACCAGGAAACCTGAATTCAGATTCTTAGAAATGCATCCTTTTCTAAACCCCTGACTCTACCTTAAACTAAACTATCCACAAGGCCAATTTTTCTTTGTGATAGTTTTTCTTGTGAAATGCAAATGGCAATATATATATTTTTTTTTTCAGACAATCTGAACAAGAAGTACTAGAAAACTACTTGTGCATTGCCTGTGTGCTAAAACCACCTCTGTGGAGTGGTATAAAATGTTCTGATTTGTCTGTAGGTTGAACTGCTGACAGTTATTTGTCAGGCACCTCATCAGTCTTATTGTCTGTTAAGTGAGGATGTTACATTAACTAGATTTACATGATATCTGCAAAGTCTTAAAGCTTTATCACTCATATTTTGTTTAAAGCATGAGATTATGTTAAATAGCCTTGCAGGTTTGTGCTACTCTTGGGACTTTCAGGACTGCAGGATACCACAGTGGGAGAAGGTAATGGCACCCCATTCCAGTACTCCTGTCTGAAAAATCCCATGGACGGAGGAGCCTGGTAGGCTGCAGTCCATAGGGTCACTGAGGGTCAGACACAACTGAGAGACTTCACTTTCATTCTTCACTTTCAGGCATTGGAGAAGGAAATGGCAACCCACTCCTGTGTTCTTGCCTGGAGAATCCCAGGGACAGGGGAGCCTGGTGGGTTGCTGTCTATGGGGTCACACAGAGTCAGACACGACTGAAGTGACTCAGCAGCAGCAGCAGCAGGAGCAGCAGCAGCAAGCTCACAGAAGCTTCTGTGCAGACCTACAAGACCTTTTAGAACTAACACCCCAAAAAGATTTTCTTTTCATTACAGGGGACTGGAATGCAAAAGTAGGAAGTCTAGAAACACTTAGAGTAACAGGCAAATTTGGCCTTGGAATACGGAATGAAGCAGGGCAAAGACTAATACAGTTTTGCCAAGAAAATGCACTGGTCATAGAAAATACCCTCTTCCAACAACACAAGAGAAGACTCTACACGTGGACATCACCAGATGGTCAACACCAAAATCAGATTGATTATATTCTTAAAGCCAAAGATGGAGAAGATCTATACAGTCAACAAAAACAAGACCAGGAGCTGACAGTGGCTCAGATCATGAACTCCTTATTGCCAAAACCAGACTTAAATTGAAGAAAGTAGGGAAAACCACTAGATCATTCATGTATGACCTAAATCAAATCCCTTATGATCAGAGAAAAAGTATGAAAATAAATGAAGTAGACTATAGCAAAGATCATAGAAAAAAGCAAGATAATTTCAGACAAACATGTACTTCTGCTTTATTGACTACATCAAAACCTTTGACTGTGCGGATCACAGCAAACTCTGGAAAACTCTGAAAGAGATGGGAATACCAGAGCATCTTACCTGCCTCCAGAGAAATCTGTACACAGGTCAAGAAGCAACAGTTGGAGCTGGATGTGGAAAAACATACTGGTTCCAAACTGGGAAATGAGTACATCAAGGTGTATATTGTCACCTTGTTTATTACATTTTTGAGCAGAATATATCATGTGAAATGCCAGGCTGAATGAACCACAAGCTAGAATCAAGATTGCTGGGATAAATATCAATAACCTCAGATAAGCAGATGACATCACCCTTATGGCAGAAAGCGAAGAGGAACTAAAGAGCCTCTTGATAAATGTGAAAAAGAAGAGTGAAAAGACTGGCTAAAACTCAACATTCAAATAACTAAGATCATGGCATCTGGTGTCCCATCACTTCATGGCAAAACAGGTGGGGAAATAAGGGAAACAGTGACACAGTGACAGACTTTAATTTCTTGGGCTCCAAACTCACTGTAGATGGTGACTGTAGCCATGAAATTAAAAGACACTTGCTCCTTGAAAGAAAAGTTAAGACAAACCTAGACGGCATATTAACAAGCAGAGACATTACTTTGCCAACAATGGTCCATCTAGTCAAAGCTATAGTTTTTCCAGTAGTCATGTATGGATGTGAGAGTGAGCACTGAAGAATTGATGCTTTTGAACTGTGTTGTTGGAGAAGACTCTTGAGAGTCCCTTGGACAGCAAGGAGATCCAACCAGTCCATCCTAAAGGAAATCAGTCCTGAATATTCATTGGAAGGACTGATGCTGAAGCTGAAGCTTGAATACTTTGGCCACCTGATGCAAAGTACTGACTCATTGGAAAAAAAACCCTGATCCTGGAAAATTTGAAGGTAGGAGGAGAAGGGGATGACAGAGGATGAGATGGTTGAATGGCATCACTGCCTCCATGGACATGAGTTTCAGCAAGCTCTGGGAGTTGATGATGGACAGGGAAGCTTGGTGTGCTGCAGTCCATGAGGTCACAAAGTGTCAGACACAATGGAGTGACTGAACTGAACTGATAGCAAAGATCATTAAAACTAAAAGCTGTTTTTCTGAATAGATAACAGTGACACACCATTAGCCAGACTCATCAAGAAATAAAAGGAAGAGACCCAAATCAATAAAATTAGCAGTGAAAAAAGAGAAGATACAATGGACAACACAGAAATACAAAGAATCATAAGAGACTACTATGAGCAACTATATGCCAATAACGTTGACAACTTGGAATTAATGGACAAATCCTTAGAAAAGTGTAACCTTCCAAAAGTAAACCATAAAAAAAGAGAAAATATGAACAGACAAATCACAAATACAAAAGTCTTAAGTATGATAAATATCTTCCAACAAACAAAAGCCCGGGGCCAGATGGCTTCACAGGCAAATTCTACCTAAAGTTGAGAGAAGAGCTAACACCTATCCTGTTCAAACTCTTTGAGAAAGTAGCAGAGGAAGGAAAGCTCCCCAACTTGTTCTGTGAGGCCACCATCACCCTGTACCATTTGTTCTTTATTTCAAAGTTGTTTCATTTATTCTAGATACTTGTATATTTGTATCAATTTTAGAATCAGATTATCAGTTTATATTAAAAACCTGCTATAATTTCAAAAAATTCTCACCAACACTTGGCATGTTCAAACTCTTTTATTTTAGACACTCTAATAATGTGTGATTGATATCTCATTGTGGTTTTAATCAGCATTTTTCTAATGACTAATTTCACAGAAAATCTCCTCAGTGTCCCTTTCACAGAAAATCTCCTCAGTGTCCCCGGTTGCTTTTGCTAAGTAGGCCTAAAATATACTCGAGCACTTAAATATAATTATCAACTAAGTCTTTTGACATATATGGGCACACTCAATACAATTAATGTGCTTTAGAACAAAAATATAATGGAAGCATATTTTAATTGTATTACATTTACAAAGCTGTTTATCCAAGTATGATAATATAGAACACCTCCATATAGACTAGTGCTGTTTAAAAAAAAAAAAAAGGCTGATCCTCATTTTGGTTAATCCCATAGCTCCATTTACTTTAGCTGGTGTCTAAAGGAAGCATTGCATATGTCCCCAGGTTTTTTCCTACCTTTCTTTGGAAGAGATAAAGACTTTCATTTCAATACCATTTTACTAAATAAATCTATCCAATGAAAAGATACAGTGAAAATTAAAAAGAAAATAAAAGATAATAATATAAAATATGTGCTAAGTCACTTCAGTCATGTCCTACTCTATGCAACCGTATGGACTATAGCCATCCAGGCTCCTCTGTCCATGGGACTTTCCAGGCAAGAAGACTGGAGTAGGTTGCTGTGCCCTCCTGCAGGGGACCTTCCAGACCCAGGGATCAAATCCAAGTCTCTTATGTCTCCTGAATTAGCAAGCAGGTTCTTTACCTCCTGGGAAGTGGTAAAGAGCACCACTTGGGAAGCCCCAAAACAAAACAGGCAATGAAAGAGACTAAAATGAGAAATAAAATCATAAAAGATAGTAAAAGGAGGATTAAATTTTAAAATTGTGATAGAAAATGATAAAGGGAACAAAATATATTTAGAAATAGTTAAAGAATGTGGGCATGAACCATTTTAAGGATATAACAGAACCAGTTTATAAGGATTCCTGGAGGAGATTGGCCTGCCATAGCGAGAAGAGTGAGGAATATGAGGAAATCTTTTCACATACCATCCATTTGAACTGGAGTCAACTGCCAAAGCTCCTTTAGCTTCAGGTTTTGCTCCTGTAGATGGATAATGGTATCTGTCCTGAATGAGTTTTATGAAGATTAACCAAAATACAGCAAGATATGTGGAGATCTTGGTGCCAAGTCATTATGTTCCTTAATCTGTGCCAGATGATCTGTTAGGGAAACTTGAGAACTTAGAAAGAAAGAAGAGAATCCACTGACAGAAAAGTTTGAGTTGAAATGTGTTGGGCAAAAGCAGGCATTTATTCATGTTTTATAAACATGATCTTACAAACATCATACAGAGCTGGCACAAAAGAACAGACACCATCTCATACACCATGCTTCCTTCCAAACCACTTTGATTAAGTTACAACATCAGAACAAATCAGTTACTAAGTTACACAGTTCTTCAAACATAGACATCTCCCCACTAGAGTGGTTAGATTGGCTAATAAGACAAACAATTAATTTATATGTTTAATACAGTGCAGAATTTGTAACAGAATTCAAGATCACACTGATATTGTAATACCATATAAAACAGAATTTTCAGAAGATAATGCAATCACTGTGTCTCTGCCTGCTTCAATTCCATTCTAGTTTTTCTTCTCTCTTTACTTAACAGTAACTACAAATAGTTTTAGTTGACTTTTCACAGTGAAAAACACTTTAAATTTTAAAAAGAAAACTATTTACAAGTTAGTTATTGTCATTTTGTAATTATCTGCCATTGGCTTTATTGTCCCTCTTCCAACAACCATACTTTGCTTGGTACCGTCATTAACTTCTGGCAACTGTGAAGGATACTTAGGGTTTACTTTTTTTAATGTTTCAGGGCTTCAAAATATATTATATTTCTTGGCCCATGGTACCAAATATACAAACATAAAAAGGCCATATGATTTACTCAAACCATATACTGACTACAATTCACTTCACAGAAATGCTGAGTGGACCAAGATGCTGTGACATGACTTTGTGATGGCATGAAAACAATGATTGGAGAATAATCTCGTTTAATTCCAAAATCATCTTAAAGCACAAAATAAAGAGGTTGATTTCAGGTTGACTTCAGATACAGAGTGTAAAACATTTCCTACTTTCAGCATAATCATAAAAAGCATGTATGTGTTGTTTGGAAAATGTATTATTGTCATAGATTTTACAAACACTGTGATATCAAACACATTCTCAAAAACTGCTAGAGCACTGACACAAAACCTGACTCAAAATGTAAATTTTTCAGTAGACTTCATTTCTAACTTGCATATTTAAAATTCAACTGTACCTGAGTTTCACTCTTACTTTTCTAAACACTCAAATACAGTGACATTGAACCTCAAGTAAATTCTTTCCAAATAATCACAGAGCCCTGGCACTGGAAAGCAGTACAAGACACAAGTTTATAAACTGGTCCCCAGACAAGAGCTCAAGACAAATTAGCCTAGAAAAGATAGTGAAACATACTTTGCTGTGTTAATTTGGCAGCATAAATATGTTATATATGAACATATGCTAAGTGTATTAGGCTTGCCGTAGGACTATTTTCTATAATTTGTTGGTTAAAGCAAAATTTTCTATCTAGCAATGACTGAAACTTTATGACTTTTTGTCTTCATTTCTTTTGAAATAGTAACTTAGTCCTCTCTGGGAGAGAACAAGCAAATGAGGACTTGGTCACCCATGACCTCTCTGTGTGCAAGGGATACACTTGAATGTACACTTAGAAACTAAACGTATTTCCTCTAAGAAAATTGCATTTCTAACTGGTTTTCTAGCTGAAGTTTATTTCTTCACTTATTAGCCAACTCAACAACTTCACAAAAACATATAGGGCTTTCTTAGGCCACATTGAGTCTTGTCACAAGAAGAGAATAATGCAAGGCCATGGGTCTTATGTGAGATTATATTTTACATCTGACTCACATGTAATCACAGAGGGAGGAAATCATATTTTGGCTACAGTGTCCTCAATTCAGCCCTTTATTAAAATGATTTCTCATTTTGTTCACTGCTTTTTTTTCAACAAACCTAAGTTACCTCTCTTATGATAAAGTTGTGCCAAATTATTACAAACCAAAGAACAGTAATCATATACTTTTATAATCAGGAAAACTACTTGTAAATGACATATCAATAATTAATAGAGCAATCTAGAATATTTCTTTAATATCTTTGGGTTTAAAGAAAAATTTACTTCTCCATTTGATGAACAATGGGTGAATTTTCATAAGAGAAGGCATGCTTTTCACTTCTAAATCCTAATAATCTCATTGATTTTTAGTGATGTAGTCCAATGAGATCATCACCACATCCATAATTTGAGACTATAGAGCAGTATTCCTAAAATGCTCAAGTACTTTTATTTATATCACTGGTAACCTGCAGGGGAAATTGAATATCTTATGAAAATTTATCCAGATTCTCTAATAAAGAGGAAATGATCATGATACACATTTTCAGTTACTTTCTGCTAATTAAATCCATTTCTAACAACAACAAAAAGTTTGCACTCACGTGTCAGGGAAAAAAAGGAAAATTTCTCCTTGCCTAGTAAAAATCGTTAAGTTCCAATTCATCACGGCTAGGGTGCTAACCATCACAGAGCGCGTGCCACTTGGCGATTTGCCTTCTGGGATAGTCACAGATCTCCTTCCAGTGCTCTCCACCGGTTCCTTCTGCTGCTGCTCCCAGGACCAACCGCCCAATCACCTCACTTCGGGATCCCCTTTCAGAATCCAAAACCAGAAATTCAACACTTATCTCTTCTAGACCCTCACAAGGAATGTCAAAGACAAAGAGTTCATTGAACACTGCATTGGGGGTGCATTTCTTCACATGCGTCTTCTTTTTAGAGATTCTCTTTTTGGCATGGTACAGGTTCACTTTGACATAGGGATCTGCAAGGATACACAATAGACAATGTACTGGCAGAACATGGCAGGAACTCTGATCTCAAGATAACGGGGCCCTTAGATATTACTGCATACTGACAAAATGTGATCATAATGAAAATGAGTCAGAATGAGGATAAAGTATGGATGAAGCTTGGCTTCTCTTTTGTCAACAAGTTGAAAATAAGTAAGAATGCAAAACGTGAGAGATAACAGAGGATAGGAAAGAACTGTAATGGCAGGATGAAGAGATGACATAAAGGGGAAGAAAAGAGAACGTTCCAACAACACATTCTGATTACTAATAACTCATTCCCAAGAATGGAATAGAAGGAAAAAACATTACACAGCATCTAACCTTACTGAGTTGTCTGACTTTGGGTAAGTCTCTCTACCTCTCTGCTTTCTCCTTTGAATGGGGCAATGTGCGTTTAGAGTTCACAATGGCAATGCCTTTTTCAGTTTTAATTTTTCTGTGGTCCTTTAATCACCTGCTGTGTTTATTTCCTGTTACCCTGTATTTATATTCCTTGTGTCACATGTATCCTGTGGATTTTAAGATAATGCTACTTTGTCATATATTTAATTACATTATTTTGTCCTATTCTGGTTGCATGAATTCATTTTAGCTTCCTAACTTATATCTTTAAGATCATGTTTTCCATTTCCATTACTTAATTATAAAATTATAACTAATAATAGCTCTAGGTGATATTGAATGAAATATATATATTTCATTATACATATGAATGAATATATATATGAATAAATTTGTATATATATGAATGAGATATATATACATATATACACATATATGTATATATCCAGTCTTTACAATCCCCTTCAAGGTAACTATTATTATGTCCAGTTTGTATGGAGTTTAAGAAACATAACCAAGATTACTGTGCTAAGAAACAGAAGGGTTAGGGTTTGAACTCAGATCCTTTTAACCTATAGGTCACATGTTCTTCTCATATAGCAAAGTCTTTTTGTGTGTGAAACCTTGTCACAAAACTAAAAGCTAATTCTTAAAACAGACAATAGATACATGATAAATTGAAGGAAAGATAATAAAAATAATAGAAGTGTAAGGGTAGGCAGGCTCATTTAAAATACTAAAATTAAGAACTTCTATAACATTTTTTTTCTCTTTATGCTTCAACTTTATTCAATCAGACATCTATCACATACAAACTGAATCTTGTATTTTAGTTTTCTTCTTTTTGTTAATGGCATTGGCTCACACTTTATTCCATAAAATGAGAAACAGAAGAACAATCACATCATTTGTAATTGTGAATAACGGGTGAATAAAATCATAGGCCAGTGTTGTTAACTGTTTTCCCCAATATATAGCTCATTTTTCATTGAGCCTATGTTTTTCAAAGCTTTCTTACCTGAAAGTCCAGACACATCAGATTTAGGCAGGTGCCGAGCTTTTAAAACAACCACAGTAAGAGTATTTGTGGTGGACTGATAGCAGAGAGAGATCAATAACTCACCCCGTCCAGAAGATTTCTAAAAAAAAAAGAGGTAAGATATAAAAATGTTTTTAGTATTCTTTAGTTTTAAAATATATACTTTTATCAACATTTAAAGTGGTATAATAGTACTGTTATTTAATGTAAATTTCCTTAGTTTACTTTAGTGTGCTAAAGACTCAGAGTAACTAAAAGTACGTATGCAGTGCCACCACCTCCTAAGAGCAACTATCTGCCATCTTGTGGACTTTTTAGGTACTGCAGAATGTCAAAATTCATAATGAGCCACACTCGGACACGACTGAGCGACTTCACTTTCATGCATTGGAGAAGGAAATGGCAATCCACTCCAGTGTTCTTGCCTGGAGAATCCCAGGGACGGGGGAGCCTGGTGGGCTGCCGTCTATGGGGTCGCACAGAGTTGGACAAGACTGAAGCGACTCAGCAGCAGCAGCATCACTAGAAACGTTTTTAAGGGGGATATTTAGAATATAGCTTACAGAGAGGTATTTTTAATTTTTGCCTTTTAATTAACTCTCCACTTTAATTAAGTTGTTAATGGTAATGAATATTATCTAATTATTTTAATATATCTGTATATGGGAAATTGATTCATGTTCAGTTTGATTTTATTTCAAATCCTTTAGAACAGACATTATTAAAATTCGAATTCAGAAAACCTGAAATTTAGTCTGACACCCACCATTCTCTTCGCCCAGAGGGCTGATGGAGTTAAAACACTCTTCCCCAACCCTACCCCAAATCTTTCTTTAATCCAAGGAATGAGCTAAATATTGGAGAGAATTGACTCGGAATTTTTAATACTTTGTCTTTGAATAGTATCATACAATTTATTTTTTACATAAGACTTAGATCTTGTTTTACTTTAACATTAGATACGATGACCAAGTACTCAAAGTACAAGTTCTAACTGAAAGTAACAAAAAGTAACTTGAGGTTTGATTATAGCTAAGAATGATGGCTGACTAGAGCTCCTAAAACTGCAATATATATTTATAAAAAACTACTATGGGGTAACTGTGTGAATGAGCACTCCAAGAAAAAGAGTAGGAAACAAATCTTTATTCCCATTGTGCTACTAAGCAGCCTGGTGTATCAAACTACTTAATAATTCTAAATATTGACTCTCATTAATTTGAACAGACAAAGGTGAGGATATGGTCCAAACAAACTTTATGGTATTCTATAAAATTATGCATTATAGACACCAGTTATTCTGAAACACCACAGCTGGGATCAAATCAGTTCCATATTTAAGGGAAAAATACAATTAAATTTGATTAATTGATGTCATCATTTTCTAATAATTCTAGAACTACAAAAATAGTGTAACTACAAAGGCAGAGTAACTCTTGTTATACAACACAAAGGTGAATATAATTCAATATAATAATGTACCTCTTCCTCAAGAAGCAATTCTATGAAAAGTCAATACAACTTCAAATACTCAGGATGAGTTGATTTAATTTTCAATTTTAATTATGCTAAAGCTCAGACAGTAATGCGTCTGCCTGGACTACAGGAGACCTGGGTTCAATCCCCAGGTCGTGAAGATCCCCTGGAGAAGGAAATGGCAACCCACTCCAGTACTCTTGCCTAGAAAATTCCATGGATGGAGGAGCCTGGTGGGCTACAGTCCATGGGGTTGCAGAGTGAAACCCGACTGAGCGACTTTACTCTTCACTGAACATTGATACATATTTTTTAACTTGTAATGAGCAAGAAATATTTGTCTGCATTTTAGTGGCAGTCTTAGTCAAAATACTTGTGATACGAATTCATAAAAGTTATATAAATATTACTTAAATAAATCCATAAAATGTCCCTATTTATTTTATATCATTGATATATTTTAAGCATTTCAGTAGTGGGTTAAATTTTCTTTCATCTATCTGTCTCCCTACTCCCATTTGATTATGATCAATAATAGTTAAACATGGCAAAGGTGATATGTACAAGACATCATTTTAATAAAAATCCCTGTGATACAGAAAAGATTATTTATAAATATGTTTAAAGACTAAAAATTAATTACCCTAACATTTCTCTTGGTAATCTCTCTGTTCATTAGCATTTCTCCATTAGTTAATTCAATTCCTGCTAGAGGAATCAGGACTTCTCCAATGACATCATCTCTTGAAAACCTGTCAAAACTCAAGACTGTGAAGTGCAAGGCCAGCTCCTGGATCTGGGTGTAGGGTATCCCATAGAATGTGAAGGTCTCATCGAAAGCCGGGTCCAAGGTCTTTCTCAGAACTCTGGTTTTTACTTTATGCTTCTTCTCTGGAAGAATCATCATTTTGATGTATGGGTCAGAGGTCATTGACTGGTCATCCATGGCTGGCAAGCCACGGGCTTCCTTAATATTTACCACAAATGCTTTCTTTTCAAAGTTGTACTCTAAGGAGAAGAAGAGGGTTCCCAGCTTCTCCTGTTTCTCATCTGAAGTAAGAGAAGTGCTGGAATTTAAGCTGTCGGGGGAAACTACCTCTTTTCCCCCTTCTGAAGAGAGTTTTGGGGTCACGCTGTCCAGGTCAGAAGGACTGCCAGCTTTGAGATTTGTTTTGGGAAAATTGCCATTTAGATCTCTCTTCTCAAGATCAAGATGCAATGAATTCTTTGGCACTGCTGATTTATTCTTTACTTCATTTTTCTCATCAGCTCCGAACTTCTTTTTGCTGTTCAGGCTTTCAGGGTAAATGTCAACTCCCTTTAGCACATGCACAAACTTATACGGAGGAGTCTTGCTAGGCTTGGATGACTTTCTCTGGCAGCATATCCATGCAAACAGAGAGACTGTGAAGACCAGGCCAAACGCACTGAAGATCCCCACCACTGTGGGGATTTCATCTGAAAAATCAAATGACCAATAACAGGCATTAAAGGAGCAGAGGTGGAAACACCCTATTTGAAAAGCATCCTAAAGCTGGCAATTGCTGTATGTTGCACAGATTGAATTGCTTTCCAACTGTTCTGGGTGAATTATGCACCTATTTCATATAACTTTCAGGAAAAAACTGAGATGTGACACATAGAGAATAAACAGAAAATCCTTCCTTGTAGTAATTTTCAGAAATAAAATGAAAGGATGAACTTTGGTTGAGGCTAAGGATGGGAGAATACTAAATGATCATGACCTACCTTTGTTTTCTCACTTAACATGAGACAAATAGAGTCAAATACATGAATCAGTACCCGTAATATTTTCATTGATATTTTGAGGCTTTCCAGAAGCATCAATTGTTACTATGTAATTCTAAGCCGCATTCTTCAAATGCTGAGAGAAATGATGGAACATTATCTGCAATTATCACAAACATTAATAATTTCTATCTAAATTACAGTGAAAGAAATGTACACATATTAGGCAGAAAAGAACAAAATGGTGAACAAAGAATATTAATATTATACAACTTGTAAGACTACAAACTCATATACCTACCTCAAATTCTTCAAATAAATACTGAATTATCCAAAGTATAAAATTAATTATCTAGATAGGATAAAACTCAAAGCATAATTATAGATGAATCATCATTCCTTAAAATGTAATGAAAAGAGTGAGTAGAAATAATTTAGAGTTCAATTTTACCCATAACTGATTTTTTTGATAGCACATTTCCACATGGCAAATGGTGATCAAATTGAAATTGGCATTCATTCCTTGAATGAGGGCACATTAATTACTGACATTATGTAACATTGATTATTCATGAAACTTATCATGTTCCATATGTCAGCATATTCTCCAACAAATGATTAATATCACTGTATAAGTAAAAGCAGTATTACTATATATGGATACAGTGAATTGAGTCAATGTTTAATATGATCAAAATTAATATAACTAATGTAATAATATCTGCCTATGGCTCCATTTCATTCTATTTTTTAATCTCAAGTAGTGAATAATAAAGTTAAAAGTCCCAGTCAGGAAAAGGTTAAGGCTTGTTTAACTAATCCCTGAAAGAATAGTCTTTTGTTTTTCTGCTCCTCAATCCCTCAAACTTCTATTTAATAATCACAAAGCTGAACTCAAATAATATATAATTAGGAAATAACAACAGCAAAGATACCAAAGAAGATAAAACAGGAAACACATCAATAAAAACTATTTTGTAGTTTAATTATATCAATGAACTGAATTGTGTAGAGCTGAAAAATATACTTTGAATTCACAAGATAGAAAAAGCAGTGGATGCTACAGAAAGAAAATGAGGTGAGAGCCAAAGACCATTAGCTAAACTTACTATCAGCTTTTCAGTTTTTCCTTCTGTTTAAGTCTTTGTGGGGAGGAAAAGCAAACATACAAACAAAACACTTCTGGACTTTCTAATCATCCAAGTCTAGGGAGCAAAAGCAAAGTCAGGTACTATTCTTTATTCTTTAGTCAATGAAGAAAGAAAAAAAAATTTAAAATGAATAGTAATTTTTTTTCTAAATAGACTTATGGCCCATACCAGAACATATTTTTAACTAGCAAAGCATCTGAAAATTTCTCAGTATTCAAATATTTCTGATTTTCAATCAGAAACTGGGAATACATATCATAATATAAACTCAATCAGTCAAATGGTTAGCTGTGAAAGAAATTCCTTCCTGAGTATGATATCACATATTGTCTCATTTAATATTAATGTCAAATGGCAAAATATTTAATATAATATACAAAGGTTCATCTACTCCCTATGTATTCTCTAATAATAAGATCCTAAACTGTTGAGAGCAAAGATCTGTCATTTCACTCAGTTTCATAACAAACTTCTGTAAATTTCCTGATATTTCTGAGTATATGTAAAGCAAAACTCTAATCTCTTGCCTTTGTAATATAATGGAACCTAAAATAACACTTTTCTATTTGAAGAAATCTCTGATATTTTCTCTTGTTCTTTTTTCACTAAAACAAAGAAGGAGAGTAAGGGTGTTAAGCATAGATATAAGAAAAGGGAAACTGAACTGGAAAATGTAAGTCTTAAGTATAGTTTCCCGTAGTTTTTAGCTACCTGACCTGCAAATTTTCCCTTATCTCTCCTGCCTCTGGTTACCTCTGAAATAGAATGCGCTCAGCTAATTAATTTTGAATACTCTATTTAACCCTAGCATCATAGGATTCTGTCTTTCACTAGTAGCATATTTCAAGAATACAAAAAAAACAGCAGAGAAAAAAACACCTTATGGTACATTCTGCACTAAAACATACATTCTAAATGCCCCAATAGTTAAGTTATTTTATATTGAGATCAAACCCTTATGTAATCACAGAACCTTTTGGCTTCCCCTAATTAGTTAAATACAGGTTTTCATGCAAATAAAAATCACCTACAGAATTAATGAAACCAACAAGCAAAAAGATCTCTTTTCTTCACTTAGCACGTGCTGTAATTTACAGGGATACCTGGATGACTAGCAACTTCTTGGATGTAAAATCGCGCTAGCATAAAGCAGTTTTAAGGAGAAAAATAATCAAGAGAGAAACCACAGCGATAAGCCACTATTGCCGTTTTACAATTCTCATGTTCCTTTCAGTTTACCTGGGGAATCTAGAATCAATATCCCACGGAAACACACACACACACACACACACACACACACACACACACACAGCGTATTTAAGGAACAATCGCAGTTGTAAGTTGAGTAACTTGCTTACCAAATTCTTCCCGGCTGGCAGAGATCGGAGCCATTTTTTGTTGCGTATTCTGTCCGAGGTGCTGAACGGAAACCCTCTGGCTTGGTTCACTTGCCTCGATCTGAAGGGTCAGGGGCTTTTCCTAGCGCTGTAAACAACAGTGCAAAGCTCAGGGGACCTAAGCCGGGAGTGGGGAAGAGGCAGCGAGGGAGGTCCACTCGCCCTCACACGGTGATTTTCCAGCCCTGTTCTTGTTTTGGCTCGTTAGAGAAGCTTGTCTCCGAGACTCTAGACGTGGCTGAAACACGAATTGACGCAATCCTGACGCTACAGGGTTGAAATCAGCACCTCCCTCCTCTCTCCAAGCCACTCCTCTCCCCCTTCATTCTTTCTTCCTCCCTTCTCTCCTGGGATTTCAGCACACATTCATCAATTATTTTAACTGTTGGACTACTGGAGATTAGTTTGCTGTTCTGTGGGGGCTCAGAGACGCATAGAGACGAGTCCTGAAACTCATCAATGTCAATTCCTAACGTAAAAATCTCCTGATCATCTAGATCAGTGAAAAAATATGTCTGTGTTATCAGAATAATATAACTTACAGAGGCGATTTGAGGGAAGAGTAAGAAGAGAAATTTCTACATCAATGATCCCTTGTAAAATGAAAATCTATACTTTCTTGCTATTTAAATTTTTCTTTGATATATTACACCTATATTAGAAAATTTACTGCACATTGATTCATTTGAAATAAATTTTCCTATCATCACTTATTTTCTAATAAACTATTAGTCTAAACATTTTGATGATTCTGTTGCTCAATGTTTCTCTTAGCTCTCTTCCTTTAATATTTGACTTTTGACCAGCTAAATTACTTAGGAACATATGGGAATAATCTCTTCTGTAGTCAGACTCACTCTGTTATGACTTTTGCATGTATTGAGATTGTTTTGGAAATGATATTTCTGGTTAAAATCTCTGCCTTCTAACAGGTTTATTCAAAATAATTACAAGAATAACATCACAATCTAAAATGACATCAATAATTATTGGTTATTTTCAAAGGAAAACATATTACTTTTCTACACTACTGATATCCCCAGAGTTGAGGAACTTGGAAAATACGTTGTTAGATTCTGATTAATTTTAATCTGAAGAGTGTGCCTTTTTAAAGCAAATGTTAACAATTTTCCAAAGAAGAGAACTCAGGCTGTAACTTCAACTGTCAGTTATTGCTCCACAGGGAATTCCTCTGCTCTGGAACTCAGTGAAAAGATGACATTCAGTGTGTTCTGGGATCGGGGAGGAGTGAGTATCGGGTGGGTCTCAGAAAGCTACTGTAAAATGACAGGTTCCTGCGTACTGGCAAGCAGCTGGCTCTGAACGTCAGGACTGTGTCTGGGGAGAAATTGGCTCAGTCCTTTTGCATCATGGAAAATTTTATAAACCTAAGTCCCTCTTCTTTCCTTTTCTACTCACTCCCACATACTTGGCATTTTAACATTCTCCTAACAGATTTTTTTCTTTACTTTATATCTTCTTCCTATGAAAACATACAAGCTAATTTACTGTATTCAATTTTTCCATTATCAAAGTCTGTGTTTTCTGGCCTCATTGTTCCATTTCATTCAGATGACTTGCTTCCTTGATTTTGCATGCAACTGGTGAGACTGTCCTTATGAATAAATATCCATTAGATAGATGAAAGAGTGAGTGACATTTATTTGTGATACACTTACGGTATGAGGTTTATTAAAATATGTTTTCTACCTAAGTTATTAATAGCAAATGGTTATACTCACTTGTAAACATGAGTACTTTATGTATGTGTTTGACACAAATTACTATCTATGTAATTTTACCTTCTGGTGGTAAAATGCTATCATCTAAAACCTGTCTAGATTGTTCAAACTCTCCTTAAATGACCCCTGCTGCTGCTTCTGCTAAGTCGCTTCAGTCATGTCCAACTCTGTGCAAACCCATAGATGGCAGCCCACCAGGCTCCACCGTCCGAAGTCTCTTTAAACAGAACCCCACCCTACCCTGGGTTGTCTCATTTCTGATTACACATTGTGGTAAAATTACATCTTGCCCAGAGCTAATGCTATTTTGAATGTAGTAACTCTTTCATTGTTTGCTTTAACTGAAAATCAATGTTATTAACTAAATGTTAGATGTTTTCTTCATTTTCATTTAATAAGCAGTGTATTAATCATTGTCTAATCTCTTCAAACAAACTTCCAGTAGCATCAGATGAGAAGTGGGAAGCTGACCCAATTTAGAGGAAACCCTGTAAGTTCCTTATGATTAAGATTCACACCCTACCACCATATTACATTGTTCTCTTTAGATCCAGCAAACAAGTAATCAATACTCTGACATAAACAATACCATTCTTGCAGCATTGATTTGAGAGGAGAGGTTGTTGCTAGGTAACCACTTAATTGCTACCCAAAACACACAGTCTCAAGTAAATCCCTGCCCTGAGTAAGGCAAACCCATCTGTACAAGTGGCATTGTTTACGTCAGAGTGATTCTTTGACTGATGAAGTGCTTCAGTGTTTACCCTATTTTATTTCTGATTACGAATATGTGTACGGATATGTAGATATGGGGCTTCCCAAGTGGCTCTAGTGGTAAAGAACCTGCCAGCCAATGCAGGAGATATAAGAGACACAGATTTGGTCCCTGGGTGAGGAAGATCCTCTGGAGAAGTAAATAGCAACCCACTCCAGTGTTCTTGCCTGAAAAATCTCATGGACAGAGGAGCCTGGCAGGGGGTCACAAAGAATTAGACATGATTAAAGCGATTTAGCATGCATGTATGTACACTTTGATAAGCAGTGAATAAAACATTTGAATTCAATTTGGTTTTAAGAAATCTAGTTGATTTTAAACATAGATAATTAAATGATTATAAGATTTTTAGTTCACTTTATTTACTTTTTTATTTTAGTTTAATTTATAAACTTTATATGGTTTATTAATTATATAAATAAGTCTATATTTTCTCTATTCCTTTCCTTTAAAAATATTGGTAAATGTAAAGAAAATTTCAAAAGGTTGTGAAAATGTTTCAATGATTGTAAGCATTCAGTAATTTTTCATAGTACTGAGATTAATAATACAAAGGCATTTTACTGGTCTGTAGGTAGAATAAAATGAAGCAATTGATAATGGATAATGCTTTTAAAGTTTCATATCATTCTCTTAAGAATGCTAGCTCTAATGTTAATGGGATAGGTTTGTATTCCAAGCACACCCAAGTTAAAATCCAACAAGACAAATGCTTTCCCAATTAGTATTGCAGAAATTCCTTCAAATAAATGATTTCTATATGTGTTTTTCTTCAAACTGTTCAGCACTTACTAGGTACCAACTTAATCTGGTCTCTGATAGCTCATGATTGAAAAGCTCATTCAGTTCAGTTCAGTTTAATTCAGTCGCTCAGTCGTGTCCGACTTTTTCGACCCCATGAATCACAGCACGCCAAGCCTTCCTGTCCAGCACCAACTCCCGAGTTTACCCAAACTCATGTCCATCAAGTCGGTGATGCCATCCAGCCATCTCATCCTCTGTCATCCCCTTCTCCTCCTGCCCTCAATCCTTCCCAGCATCAGGGTCTTTTCCAATGAGTCAACCCTTCGCATGAGGTGGGCAAAGTATTGGAGTTTCAGCTTCAGCAGCATCAGTCCTTCCAATGAACACCCAGGACTGATTTCCTTTAGGATGAACTGGTTGGATCTCCTTGCAGTCCAAGGGACTCTCAAGAGTCTTCTCCAACACCACAGTTCAAAAGCATCAATTCTTCGGCACTCAGCTTTCTTCACATTACAACTCTCACATCCATACAGGACCACTGGAAAAACCATAGCCTTGACTAGACGGACCTTTGTTGAAAAAGTAATGTCTCTGCTTTTGAATATGATACAAAAAAGATCTTCATGACCCAGATAATCACGGTGATGTGATCACTAATCTAGAGCCAGACATCTTGGAATGTGAAGTCAAGTGGGCCTTAGAAAGTGTCACTTCGAACAAAGCTAGTGGAGGTGATGGAATTCCAGTTGAGCTGTTTCAAATCCTGAAAGATGATGTTCTGAAAGTGCTGCACTCAATATGCCAGCAAATTTGGAAAACTCAGCAGTGGCCACAGGACTGGAAAAGGTCAGTTTTCATTCCAATTCCAAAGAAAGGCAATGCCACAGAATGCTCAAACTACCGCACAATTGCACTCATTTCACATGCTAGTAAAGTAATGCTCAAAATTCTCCAAGCCAGGCTTCAGCAATACATGAACCATGAACTTCCTGATGTTCAAGCTGGTTTTAGAAAAGGCAGAGAAACCAGAGATCTAATTGCCAACATCCGCTGGATCATGGAAAAAGCAAGAGAGTTCCCGAAAAAAACATCTATTTCTGCTTTATTGACTATGCCAAAGCCTTTGACTGTATAGATCACAATAAACTGTGGAAAATTCTGAAAGAGATGGGAATGCCAGACCACCTGACCTGCCTCCTGAGAAATGTGTATGCAGGTCAGGAAGCAACAGTTAGAACTGGACATGGAACAACACACTGGTTCCAAATAGGAAAAGGAGTATGTCAAGGCTGTATATTGTCACCCTACTTATTAACTTTTATGCAGAGTACATCATGAGAAATGCTCGGCTGGAAGAAGCACAAGCTGGAATCAAGATTGCAGGGAGAAACATTAATAACCTCAGATGTGCAGATGACACCACCCTTATGGCAGAAAGTGAAGAAGAGCTAAAAAGCCTCTTTATGAAAGTGAAAGAGGAGAGGGAAAAAGTTGGCTTAAAGGTCAACATTCAGCAAACTAAGATCTTGGCACCGGTCCCATCACTTCATGGGAAATAAATGGGGAAACAGTAGAAACAGTGTCAGACTTTATTTTGGGGGGCTCCAAAATCACTGCAGGTAGTGATTGCAGCCATAAAATTAAAAGACGCTTACTCCTTGGAAGAAAAGTTATGACCAACCTAGATAGTATATTCATAGTATATTCAAAACCAGAGACATTACTTTGCCGACTAAGGTCCAGCTAGTCAAGGCTATGGTTTTTCCTGTGGTCATGTATGGACGTGAGAGTTGGACGTGAAGAAGGCTGAGCGCCGAAGAATTGATGCTTTCGAACTGTGGTGTTGGAGAAGACTCTTGAGAGTCTCTTGGACTGCAAGGAGATCCAACCAGTCCATTCTGAAGGAGGTCAGCCCTGGGATTTCTTTGGAAGGAATGATGCTAAAGCTGTAACTCCAGTCCTTTACCACCTCATATGAAGAGTTGACTCATCGGAAAAAACTCTGATGCTGGGAGGGATTGGGGGCCGGAGGAGAAGGGGACGACCGAAGATTAGATGGCTGGATGGCATCAAGGACTCGATGGATGTGAGTCTGAGTGAACTCCGGGAGATGGTGATGGACAGGGAGGCCTGGCGTGCTGCGATTCATGGGGTTGCATCGAGTCAGGCAGGACTGAGCGACTGAATTGAGGTTGGTCATAACTTTCCTTCAAGGAGTAAGTGTCTTTTGATTTCATGGCTGCAATCACCATCTGCAGTGATTTTGGAGCCCAAAAAAATAAAGTCTGACACTGTTTGCACTGTTTCCCCATCTATTTCCCATGAAGTGATGGGAACAGATGCCATGATCTTCGTTTTCTGAATGCTGAGCTTTAAGCCAATTTGTTCACTCTCCATTTTCACGTTCATCAAGAGGCTTTTTAGCTCCTCTTCACTTTCTGCCATAAGGGTGGTGTCATCTGCATATTTTAGGTTATTGATATTTCTCCCGACAATTTGATTCCAGCTTGTGCTTCCTCCAGCCCCGCAGCGTTTCTCATGATATACTCCGCAAAATTTAAATAAGCAGGGTAACAATACTCCTTGACATACTCTTTGTCCTATTTGGAACCAGTCTGTTGTTCCATGTCCAGTTCCAACCATTTAATTTAAACCAAAAATAAAAGCTTATAAACTTTCTTCTTTTCTTTCTTTCAATGCATCCTTCTTAAAGATGTAATACCTTTTAAGTTTTACCTAAGTAGGGAATTTATGCTAGTAAAGATGATAGAAAAGAGTGTTGCCCTCATGATTCTTACAGACTATAAAAATAATAGACAGCCCTTCATTTAAAACTGGGAAGAAACTTTTAAGATCATAATTACAATCTTACTTATTTTGCTTGGTATTTTCTACCAAGCTTGGTTAGCACTATTCCACAGCCATCACTATCTATCCCTTTCATGCCATCTTTATCTATCCTCTTCTTCATAACTGCAAATTCAGTATGATATACTCAGATTTGCATTCTTCCTTCTCCTATGAGCTGTCCACAACTTCTATCCTATTTAAGAGAGTTTCATTTTTAACTACGAAGTTTCTTACAACAGCACTCATGCATTCATATTAATTTAAATTTTTATACCACTATCTCTAATTAAATCCTTTATGTCAGGTTGACATATCCTTGGTTACATGCCAACAATTCCCCAAAGAGATAAACCAAAGCCTTCCACTAATGCTCCCTCCAAATATTCCACAAGTTTTATGCTTATTCATTATCTTCCTGGCACCAATGTTTTCATTTCCCTTGTCTTCATTTTTGTCAGCAATGTAATGTCTTTGCTTTTTAATATGCTGTCTAGATTGGTTATAGCTTTTCTTCCAAGGAGTAAGCTTCTTTCAATTTCATAGCTGCAGTCACCCCCTGCAGTGATTTTGGAGCTCAAGAAAATAAAGTTTGTCACTGTTTCCATTGTTTCGCTATCTATTTGCCATGAAGTGATGGGACTGGATGTCATGATGTTGTTTGTTTTTTATTTAATTAATTTATTTTTAACTGAAGTATAATTGCTTTACAGAATTTTGTTTTCTGTCAAACCCCAACATGAATCAGCCTTAGGTATACATATATCCCTTCTGTTTTGAACCTCCCTCCCATCTCCCTTCCCATTCCACGCCTCTAGGTTGATACATAACCTCTGTTTGAGGTTCCTGAGACATACAGCAAAGTCTTATTGGCTCTCTGTTTTACATATGGTAATATAAGTTTCCATGTTACTCTCTCCATACATCTCACCCTCTCCTTCTCTCTCCCCAAATCCATAAGTCTATTCTCTATGTCTATTTCTTCATTGCTGCCCTGTAAATAAATTCTTCAGTACCATTTTTCTAGATTCAGTATACATGCGTTAGTATACGATATTTATCTTTCTCTTTCTGATTTACTTCACTCTGTATGATAGGCTCTAGGTTCATCCGCCTCATTAGAACTGACTCAAGTGTGTTTCTTTTTATGACTGAGTAATATCCCATTGTGTATATGTACCAAAACTTCTTTATCCATTCAACTGTTGATGGACATCTGCTGCAATAAACAATGGGATACATGTGTCTTTTCAATTTTGGTTTCCTCAGAGTATATGCTTAAGAGTGGGATTGCTGAGTCATATGGTGGTTTTATTCCTAGTTTTTAAGGAATCTCCATACTGTCCTCCATAGTGGCTGTATCAACTTATGGCCTCACCAACAGTACAAGAGCGTTCCCTTTTCTCCACACCCTCTCCAGCATTTGTTGTTTATAGACTTTTTGATGATGGCCATTCTGACTGGTGTGAGGTGATAACTCATTGTAGTTTTGATTTGCATTTCTCTAATAATGATTGATGTTGAGCATCCTTTCATGTGTTTTTTATCTCTATGTCTTCTTTGGAGAAATGTCTGTTTAGGTCTTTTTCCCACTTTTAATTGGGTTGTTTGCTCTTCTGGTATTGATTTGTATGAGCTGTGTGTCTATTTAGGAAACTGATCCTTTGTCAGTTGTCTTGTTTGCTATAATTTTCTCCCATTCTGAGAGTTGTATTCTCATCTTGCTTATAGTTTCCTTTGCTGTGCAAAAGCTTTTAAGCCTAATCAGGTCCCACTTCTTTACTCTTGTTTTTATTTACATTATTCTAGGAGGTGGGACATATGGGATCTTACTTTGATTTATGTCATCGAGTGTTCTACCTATGTTTTCCTCTAAGAGTTTTATAGTTTCTGGTCTTACATGTAGGTCTTAAATCCATTTTGAGTTTATCTTTGTGTATGGTGTTAGGAAGTGTTCTCATTTCATTCTTTTACATGTAGCTGTCCAGTTTTTCCAGCACTCTTTATTGAAGAGGCTGTCTTTGCTCTATTATTTATTCTTGCTCTTTTGTCAAAAATAAGGTACCCACAGATGCATGGGTTTATTTCTGGGCTTTCTATCTTGTTCAGTTGGTCTATATTTCTGTTTTTGTGCAGTACTATACTGTCTTGATGACTGAAGCTTTGTAGTATAATCTGAAGTCATGAAGGTTGATTCTTCTAGTTCCATTCATCTTTTTCAAGACTGTTTTGGCTATTCAGGGTCTTTTGTATTTCTATATGAATTGTGAAAATTTTTGTTCTAGTTCTGTGGAAAATTTCATTGGTAATTTAACAGGGATCACATTGAATCTGTAGATTGTGTTTGGTAGTACGGTCATTTTCACAATATTGATTCTTCCTACCCAGGAACATGAAATATCTCTCCATCTGTTTATGTCATCTTTTACTTCTTTCATCAGTGTCTTATAATTTTCTATGTACAGTTCTATTGTCTCCTTAGGTAAGTTTATTCCTAGATATTTTATTCTTGTTGTTGCAGTGGTGAATGGGATTGATTCCTTAATTTCCCTTTCTGATTTTTCATTTTTAGTATATAGAAATGCAAGTGATTTCTGTGTATTGATTCTGTATTCTGCAACTTTGCTAAATTCACTGATTACCTCTAGTAATTTTCTTATACTCTCTTTATGGTTTGCTATGTACAGTATCATGTCATCTGCAAACAATGAGAGTTTGACTTCTTCTTTTCCAATCTACATTCCTTTTATTTATTTTTTTCCGTGATTGCTGTATCTAGGACTATGAAAATTATGTTGAATAAAGATGGTGAAAGGGGACCCCCTTGTCTTGCTCCTGATCTTAGGGGAAATGCTTTCATTTTTTCCACCATTGAGAATAATGTTTGCTGTAGGCTCATCATATATGGGCTTTACAATTTGAGGTAGGTTTCTTCTCTGCCCATATTTTGAAGAGTTTTCATCATAAATGGGTGCTGAATTTTTTAAAGGGTTTTTCAGCATCTATTGAGTTTCTCATATGGTTTTTATCTTCAATTTGTTAATATGGTGTATCACATTGATTGATTTGCATATATTGAAGAATTCTTGCATCTCTGGAATAAACCCAACTTGATGATATATGAGCTTTTTAAAGTGTCATTAAATACTGTTTGCTAGACTTTTGTTGAGGATATTTGCATCTATGTTTATCAGTGATATTGGCCTGTAGTTTTCTTTTTGTTGTTGTTGTATTTGTCTGGTTTTGGTGTCATGGTGGTGGTGGCCTCATAGAATGTGTTTGGAAGTGTTCCTTCCTCTGCAGTTTTTTGGAAGAGTTTTAGAAGGATAGGCATTAGCTCTTCTCTAAATGTTTGACAGAATTCTTCTGTGAAGCCATTTGGGCCTGGACTTCTGTTTTTTGGGAGATTTTTTATCACAGCTTCAATTTCAATCCTTATAATTGGTTGTTCATTATTTCTAGATCCTCCTGGCTCAGTCTTGGAAGACTGTACTGTTCTAAGAATCTGTCCATTTCTTCCAGGTTATCCATTTTATTGCCATGAAGTTGTTCATAATTGTCTCTTACAATCCTTTGTATTTCTGCATTGTCTGTTGTAACATCTCCTTTTTCATTTCTAATTTTGTAGATTTGATTCTTTTCTCTTATTTTCTTAATGAGTCTGGCCAAAGTTTTTTTTTTTAATTTTTATTTTTTACTTTATTTTACTTTACAGTACTGTATTGGTTTTGCCATACATTGACATGAATCCACCATGGGTGTACATGCATTCCCAAACATGAACCCCCCTCCCACCTCCCTCCCCATAACATCCCTCTGGGTCATCCCCGTGCACCAGCCCCAAGCATGCTGTATCCTGCATCGGACATAGACTGGCGATTTGATTCTTACATGATAGTATACATGTTTCAATGCCATTCTCCCAAATCATCCCACCCTCTCCCTCTCCCTCTGAGTCCAAAAGTCTGCTATACACATCTGTGTCTTTTTTGCTGTCTTGCATACAGGGTCATCATTGCCATCTTTCTAAATTCCATATATATGTGTTAGTATACTGTATTGGTGTTTTTCTTTCTGGCTTGCTTCACTCTGTATAATCGGCTCCAGTTTCATCCATCTCACCAGAACTGATTCAAATGTATTCTTTTTAATGGCTGAGTAATACTCCATTGTGTATATGTACCACAGCTTTTTTACCCATTCATCTGCTGATGGACATCTAGGTTGTTTCCAAAAATCTGCAAGCAATAAATGCTGGAGAGGGTGTGGAGAAAAGGGAACTCTCCTACACTGTTGGTGGGAATGCAAACTAGTACAGCCACTATGGAGAACAGTGTGGAGATTCCTTAAAAAATTGCAAATAGAACTGCCTTATGACCCAGCAATCCCACTGCTGGGCATACACACCGAGGAAATCAGAATTGAAAGAGACACATGTACCCCAATGTTCATTGCAGCACTGTTTATAATAGCCAGGACATGGAAACAACCTAGATGGCTAAAGTTTTGTCAATTTTATTTATCTTCTCAAAGAAACAGCTTTAAGTTTTATTAATCTTTACTATATTTTTCTTTTTTTTCATTTATTTCTGCTCTGGTCTCCATGATTTCTTTCCTACTGCTAATTTTTGAATTTTTTGTTCCTCATTTTCCAGTTGTTTTAAGTGTAAAGTTACATTGTCTATTTGTTGTTTTTCTTGTCTTTTGAGGTAGGATTGTATTGCTATAAACTTCCCTCTTAGAACTTCTTTTGCTGCATCCCATAGGTTTTGAGTTGCTGTGTTTTCATTGTCATTCGTTTCTATCAATTTTTTTATTTCCCTGTTGATTTCTTCAGTAACCTGTTGGTTATTTAGAAATGTATTGTTTAACCTCCATGTGTTTGTATTTTTTACAGTTTTTTTTTTCTTGTAATTCATATCTAGTCTCACAGCATTGTGGTCAGAAAAGATGCTTGATAAAGATTTCAGTTTTATTCAACTTACTGAGGTTTGATTTTTGATGCAAAATGTGGTCTATCCTGGAGAATGTTCCATGAGCACTTGAGAAGAAGGTGTATTCTTCTGCATTGGGTAGAATGTCCCAAAGACATAAATGAGATCCATCTCATCTAATGTATCATTTAAGACGTGTTTCCTTATTAATTTTCTGCTTTGATGGTCTGTCCATTGGTGTGAGTGGGGTGTTAAAGTCTTCTACTATTATTGTGTTACTGTCGAATTCTCCTTTTATGTCTGTTAGTGTTTGTCTTATGTATTGAGGTTGGATGCTATGTTGGGTGCATAGATGATTACAGCTGTCATGTCTTCCTCTTGGATTGATCCTTTGATCATTATGTAGTGTCCTTCCTTGTCTCTTGTAATATTCTTTATTTTAAGGTCTATTTTGTCTGATATGAGGATTGTTATTCCAGGATTCACTTGCTTTCCATTTGAATAGAATACATTTTTTCCATCTTCTAAAGTGCCCAAGTGTCTTTAGGTCTGAAGTGGGTTTCTTGTAGACAGCATATATACGAGTCTTGTTTTTATATCCATTCAGCTAGTCTGTGTCTTTTGGTTTGAGCATTTAATCCATTTACATTTAAAGTAATTATTGATATATATGTCCCTATTGCCATTTTCTTAATTGTTTAGGGTTTGATTTTGTAGACCTTTTTCCTTCTCTTGTATTTCCTGACTATATAAATCCCTTTAACATTTGTTACAAAGCTGGTTTGGTGGTACCAAATTCTCTTAACTTTTGCTTGTCTGAAAAGCTTTTGATTTTTCCATCAATTTTGAATGAGATCCTTGCCAGGTAGAGTAATCTTGGTTGTAGATTTTTTCTCTTTCAGTACTTTAAATATATCTTGCCATTCCCTTCTGGCCTGAAGGGTTTCTGCTGAAAGATCAGTTGTTAAATGTATGGGGTTTCCCTTGCATGTTACTTGTTGCTTTTCCCTTGCTGCTTTTAATATTCTTTCTTTGAGTTTAGTCCTTGTCATTTTTTACTGGCACGTATATTGGCGTGTTTCTCCTTGGGTTTATCCTGTATGGGACTCTTTGGACCTCTTGAACTTAATTGGACTATTTCCTTTTCCATGTTGGGGAAATTTTCAACTATAATCTCTTCAAAATATTTCTCATACCCTTTCTTTTTCTCTTTTTCTTCTGAGACACCTATACTTCAAAGGTTGCTGCATTTGATACTGTTCCAGAGGTTTCTGAGATTCTCCTCAGTTCTTTTCATTCTTTTTACTTTATTCTGCTCTTCAGAATTTATTTTCACCGTGTTATCTTCCAGCTCACTGATTCGTTCTTCTGCTTCAGATATTCTGCTATTGATTCATTCTAGAATATTTTTAATTTCAGTAATTATGTTGTCTCTGTATGTTTATTCTTTAATTCTTCTATTTGTAATTGATTCTTCCATTTTGTTTTTAAGGTTTTTGAACTTTACTATCATTTTGAATTCTTTTTCAGGTAGTTTGCCTATTTCCACTTCATTTATGTGGGCTTCTGTGTTTCTAGATTTTTCCTTCATTTGTGCAGTATTTCTCTGCCTTTCCCTTTTTTTTTTTTTTTTTAACTTATTGTGTTTGAGGCTTCCTTTTCCCAGGCTTCAAGGTTGGATTCTTTATTCCTTTTGTTTTCTGACCTCCTATGTTTGGTCCACTGGTTTGTGTAAGCTTCATATAGGGTGAAAGTTTTGCTGAGTTTTGTTTTATTTTGTTTTATTTTTCCTCTGATGGGCAAAGCTGAGTGAGGTGGTAATCCTGTCTGTTGATGATTGGGCTTGTATTTTTGTTTTGTATGTTGTTTGGATGCAGCATCCTGCACAGGGTGCTACTGGTGGTTGGGTGATGATGAGTCTTGTATTCAGGTGGTTTCCTTTTGGGACTTCTCACTGTTTGATACTCCCTAGGGTTAGTTCTCTGGTAGTCTAGGGTCTTGGAGTCAGTGCTCTCTCTCTAAAGGCTCAGGGCTTGATCTCTTGTCAGGAATGAAGATTCCGCAGGTGCTTTGTTATGGCACTAAGTGAGATTAAACACATACCCAAAAACGAGATACCAAAAATGAACTCCAGACAAATGGCAGTTACAAAATTAGGCAAATAATAATTAAAATAATGGAATATACCCATATACATAGACATCCATAAGCAAAATCAAAACAGTCCAACAAAAATAAAGTACAGTGGATTGATCTGGTGAGCAAAGGAAACCAAAAATAACATCTACCAGTTAAGAACAAGACTAACTAAAGCACAAACTGGAAAACAAAACTAAAGTAAGATGTCAAGTAGAGAATAAAGTAATGAAAACAAAACTAGCAAATAAGTTGAGAGGAAAGGAAAGAAAGAAAAGAAAGCAAAAATAGAAATGCAAAGTTAAACATTGGTAGATAAAGAAGATTTATATATATTAAAGATTAACTGCAAGGGAAAAGAACAGTAGGAAAACCAAATAAATTAATAAATGTAGAAAAAAATAATAACAGGTTTAGAAAATTGAAATTAAAAATTAAAAAAGAGAAAAGAAAAGAAATTTAAAAAGGAACACTCCACAGAACTGCAAAAGGCCAATGTAGGGCACAGGTTTATAACACACAAATTGTGATTAAAAAAAAAAAAGAAAGAAACTCAAAAGCTTAATTAGATTTCATAGCGCCAATAAAAGTGACAACTACAATGGAGTGGGCAAAAGGGAAAAAAAATTTTTAAATGAAAAAAATGAAAAAATCCAAAAGAAACTACAGAACAAATTAAAACATAAGAATAATAAATGTTTATCTTGAGTCACTGCTATCAGGGTCCTTTCCCTCACTGACAGTCATAGTCCACCACACCTCCCTAGGGTGCCCTCCAACACTGTGCTGGTCTCTGGACCTGCTGTGGAGGCAGCTGATATTCTAATCTGGTCCTACTCCTCTGTGCTCTTGCCTCCAATGTCCACAGCTATCAGAACTATTGTGTTTTCTTTTGTGGGAGCTTTCAAAGCCCTTTTATATATTTTGCAGGCACAAAATCTGCCTAGTTGACTGTGTGGATTTAATCTGCAGCTTATATAACTGGTGGGAAAGTTTTGGGTCTTTTTCCTTAGCCATAGTGCCCCTGGGCTTCAACTGTGGTTTTATTTCCACCTCTGCATGTGGGTCGTCTACTAGGGTTTGCTCCTGAGGCTGCCTGGGAGGGCTTGGGTCTGCCTCAAGGAGGGCCAGGTATGGAGGTGGTGTAGCTGCCTGGGTCGCAGGGATTATGGCAGCACTAGGTACTCAGGGGAGTTGGTGGCTAGGAAAGCAGGAAATATAGTGCTCTAGAATGGTATGGTAAGGCAACCAGTATTGCCCAATACACTCCAGTATTCTTGCCTGGAGAACCCCCAGACAGAGAAACCTGGCAGGCCACCCTCCACAGGCTAGCAAAGAGTTAAATATGACTGAAGCGACACCACAGACAGTTGTTTTTGTTGTTGTTGTTGTTGTTGTTTGCCTATGGCAGCTCTGCCCTAGTGGGGATTGAACATAAAGATGGTGTAGCTGCTTGGGTTGCAGGGACTCTGGTGGTGCCAAGCGTGCAGGGATATGGACTTCTTCAACCACAGGACTTATGGCCCTATCAGAGTATTTTTTCGAGTCCCTGGTAGCTGGCCATCAGAAGGCCTCTTTGGCTAGTCTTTCTCCATAGCTCTGCTGGTACAGGCACTTAGAGGGCTCCATTGCCTTGGGTCCTTATCTGTTGTTTGGCATGTCAGGCACATAGACAGGCCCCCCTGACTGGAGTCCTACTCTCTAGATTGGCATGTTAGTCACTTAAAGAGTCACCCTGGGTGGGGTCCTACTCTGTAGATCAGCGTGTCAGGCACTTAAAGGGGCACCGTGGCTAGGCTTCTACTCTGTAGATTGCTGCATCAGTCACTTAAAGGGTCACCCTGGGTAGGTGGTGTGGTTCAGTGTGTCAGGCACTTGATGGGCCAGCCTCTCTATTGCTCAGCTGCTGATGCTGATGTATGGGGAGAGAAAGGCTATAATGATGGCTCCATTCCCTACACATGACTCAGCAGTATCACCTTGCTTCCATGGCTGCCTGGCTTTCCTCCACAGGCATTTCCCACCAGTCTCCTCCCTCACATCCCCTCTGTCCATCTCTCCACAGTCAACAGCATCCCTTGCCCTGAAATTGCTCCACAATCCCAAACTCCAGCTCCCAGCCACTGTGCCTTCTAAGGGACCTGTGTCCTTGTCCAGGGTACATATGGCTGCAGCAAGGACTGTCTGATTCTCATTCCATTTAGGTTGACACAGATCAGCTGTTTCACTCTCAGCCTTAAATGTTTCTTCTCCTCTGACTCAGACAGTTGCCCCACTGTGGAGATAGGACGACTGCATCAGTTTCTCCACCCAGTGAGGGCAGGTAACACTCTGGTTTTTCCCTATAGTTCCTTCATCCTACGGGGTTTTGCATGGCTCTGTATATTCTTTTCCACTAGTCAGGTACTCCTGTCTGCTTTCAGCTGGTGTTCTGCATGCATTTCTGTATCTGAAGGTACATTCCTGATGTATCCATGGAGAGAGATGTATTCCACACCCACCTATCCCTCCACCATCTTATTCTCCCAATCTTAGTTTTTTGAATGTTGAGTTTTAAGCCAGTTTTTTGTTTTTTTTTGTTTTGTTTTTTTTTTTTTTACTCTCCTTTTCCTCTTTCATCAAGAGGCTCTTTAATTCCTCTTCACTTTCTGCCTTAAAGGTGGTATAATCTGCATATCTGAGGTTATTGATATTTCTCCCAGTAATCTTGATTCCACCTTGTGCTTCATTCAACTCAGCATTTTGCATGATGTACTATGCATGTGAGCTAAATAAGCAGGGTGACAATATACAGAAAAATCGTAGGTATTTCTTTTTCTACTTATCTATTTCAGATAAGTAGATCTTTAAGTTGAACAAAAAGGTATTTGGAAGATAATACAGGATATTTAAAAATTAAAAATTTATAACTATACTAGGAAGATATGAAACTTCTACATTTCTATATGCTCATTACTACAGTTTCAAAAATCTATAAAGCCAAAGTTGGTAAAACAATGTGAGAAATAGAAAAATCCACTTACAGAGGAAATTTTTTTCAAAACTTTTTCATAACTGAAAGAAACAGATAAAAATCAGCACAGATGCACAATATCTAAACAAATTAATACATTTGAGCTAGTTCAAAATACCTAGTAATTTTTAAAATATGGAACATTTAGCAAAATTGATCATGAGGTAGCCATTAAACAAGTTTCAAAACACCTCAAAGGACTGAACTAATTCAGTTTGTTCTTAAATCTTAAATCACAGAGACATTAAACAGTAAAATGTACAGCAAAGCAAACTATCTAGAAAGCCTATTATTTGAAAACCAAGCAAAATACATGTAACATGAGTCATGGAAGAAATCTCAGTAGAAGTTAGAAAAAAAGTGAATTTAATGATAATGACAATATGTCATAATAAAGTTTGTGGAATTAAACTTAAAATATGCTAAGAGAGTATGTGTTTTTAAGGCATGTGCTAAAGTAGAAAATCTTCTGGAAAACAATAATTTAACTATTCATTGTAAAAAATAGAAAAGAAAAAAATTCTATGTAAGAAATGTTGAGGAAAAAAATGATAGAAAATACCATTTTAAAAGCAGTACAAATGAAACAACAGAGCAAAATAGACAAGCCATGGACCAGGATTTAGAAAATATATTTGCAATATGTATTTCTGATATAGGAATTACATCCAGAAATTTGTAAAGAAATATCAATTTTTAAAAGACAAATATTCCAATTAAAAATGGACATCAGCCCTCTTACAAGCATGTCACTAAGAAAGATACATCTTAATGGCTAATGATCAACGGAAAGAGTTTTGCTGCAGCAGCAGTCATTAGAAAAAAAAGAAAAAAGAAATATAAAGAAATTCTCTGGCAATACACTGGTTAAGACTCCATGCTTCCACTGCAGGGGACACTAGTTTGATTAGTGGCCACGGGACTAAGATTTCCACATGCCACATGGTAAAAAATTAAATCTCCCTCAAGGAATAGAGGAAAAACTCTTGAGAGACCCTTGGATTACAAGGAGATCAAACCAATCAATCCTAAAGGAAATCAACCCTGAATATTTACTAGAAGGACTGTTGCTGAACTTGAAGCTCCAGTACCTTGGCCACCTGATGTGAAGAGCAGACTTATTGGAACAGACCTTGATGCTGGGAAGGATTGAAGGCAAAAAGAGAAGAGAGTGGCAGAGGGAGAGATGAGATAATATCACCATCTCAGTGGACATGAATTTGAGCAAACTCTGGGAGATAGTAGAAGACAGAGGACCCTGATATGCTGCAGTACGGGGGTCCCAAAGAGTCAGACACAACTTAGCAAATGAAAAACAAGAAGGGATAATACTACATACCCACCAAAAGGCCTTAAATGGTAGGGGAAGTTGATATAAAATATTGATAAAAATATGGGGCAAGAAATTTATTCATTTTCTCTGCTTTTATATTGTTACAAATATATTGAAAAACTGTTTGAAAATATTTATTAAAACAGAACATAGAAATGTACTATGTCCCTGCTATTCCACCTCTTGTTAAATTCTAAAATGAAATTATTACACACAAATCCCAGAATATTCATTAGCAACATTATTTTCAGTAGCCAAAAATTGGAAATGACTCTCTTTTCCTGTAATACTGAATTGCATACTTTATAAATTAGAATAAATGAGCTTCCTTGATAGCTCAGCAGGTAAAGTATCTGCATACAATGGAAGAGACACAGGAGACATGGATTCTATCCCTGGATTGAAAAGAATCCTTGGAGAAGGAAATGACAACTGACTCCAGTATTCTTGCCGGGGAAATCCCATAGAGAGAGGAGCCTAGTGGGCTACAGTTCAATAGGGTTGTTAACAGTTGGACATGACTGAGTAACTAAGCAGACAAACACCTTTGTTGTTGTTTATTTCCTCAGTCATGTCCGACTCATTGTGACCCCATGGACTATAGCATGACAGGCTTCTTTATCCTTCACCGTCTCCCAGAGTTTGCTCAAACTCATATCTGATTTGGTGATGCCATCCAACCATCTCATTCTCTGTCATCCCCTTCTCCTCCTGTCTTCAATCTTTCCCAGCACCAGGGTATTTTTTAATGAGTCAGCTCCTCCCATCAGGTGGCCAAAGTATTGGAGTTTCAGCTTCAGCATCAGTCCTTCCAAACAATATTCAGGACTGATCTCTTTTAGGATTGATTGGTTTGAAGTCACTGCAGTCCAAAGGACTCTCAAGAGTCTTCTCCAACAATACAATTCAAAAACATCAGTCCTTCAACACTCAGCCTTCTTTATAGTCCAACTCTCCATACATGACTACTGGAAAAACCATAGCTTTGACAAGACAGCCCTTTTATTGGCAGAGTAATGTCTCTGCTTTTTAATATGCTGTCTAGGTTGGTCATGGCTTTCCTTTGAAGAAGCAAATGTCTTAATTTCATGGCTGTGTTCACCATCTGAAGTGATTTTGGAGCACAAGAAAACAAAGATTCTCGCTGTTTCCATTGTTTCCCCATCTATTTGCCAAGAAGTGATGGGACTGGATGTCATAATCTTAGTCTTTTGAATGTTGAGTTATAAGCCACGTTTTTCACTTTCCTCTTTCACTTTCATCAACAGCCTCTTTAGTTCCTCCTCACTTTCTGCCATAAGGATGGTGTCATCTGCATAGCTGAGGTTATTGATATTTCTCCCAGCTATCTTGATTCCAGCTTGTGCTTCACCCAGCCTGGCATTTTGCATGATGTACTCTGCATATAAATTAAATAAGCAGGGTGACAATATACAGCATTGATGTACTCCTTTCCCAATTTGGAACCAGTCAATTTCCATGTGCATTTCTAACTGTTGTTTCTTGATCTGCATACAGATTTCTCAGGAGGCAGGTATGGTGGTCTGGTATTCCCATCTTTTTAAGAATTTTCCAGTTTGTTGTGATCCACCCAGTCAAAGGCTTTACCATAGTCAGGGAAGCAGAAGTGGATGGTTTCCTGGAATTCTCTTGCTTTTCTGATGATCCAGCGGATGTTGGAAATTTGATCTCTGTTCCTCTCCCTTTTCTAAAACCAGCTTGAATGTCAGGAAGTTCACGGTTCACGTATTGCTGAAGCCTGGCTTGGAGAATTTTGAGCATTACTTTGTGAGCGTGTGAGATGAGTGCAATTGTGCAATAGGTTGAACATTCCTTGGCAATGCCTTTCTTTGGGATTGGAATGAAAACTGACCTTTCCAAGTCCTATGGCCACTGCTGAGTTTTCCAAATTTGCTGGTATACTGAGTGCAGCACTTTCACAGAATCATCTTTTAGGATTTGAAATAGATGAGCTGAAATTCTATCACCTCCACTATCTTTATTTTTAGTGATGCTTGCTAAGGCCCACTTGACTTCGCATACCAGGTTATCTGGCTCTAGGTGAGTAATCACACCACCGTGGCCATCTGGATCATTTTTTTTAAATAGTTCTTCTGCTTATTCTTGCCACCTCTTCCTAATATCTCTGTTTCTGTTAGGTCCATACCATTTCTGTCCTTCATTGTGCCCATCTTTGCTTGAAATGTTCCCTTGGTATCTCTAATTTTCTTAAATAGATCTCTTGGTTTTTCTGTTCTATTAGTTGTCTCTATTTCTTTGCACAGGCACATACACTAGAATATTATATAGAAATGAAGGTGAACAAGAGTCATGCTACATGTAGCAAAGACAAATCTTGTAAATCTTATGTTGAATGAAGGAAACCAGGTACAAAAGTGTAAATTCTATAACATCTACATATGCAATTTAAAAAGATAAAAGGTAACTGATGTCAACAAAAGTCATATGGTGATTATCTATGTAGGAAGCAATAAAGAGATGGAACACAGCAGATCTGTGTTCTTTTTTATTACTTTATTGTAGTTGATTTCAGTTCAGTTCAGTCACTTAGTCGTGTCCGACTCTTTGCTGCACCATGAACTGCAGCACATCAGGCCTCCCTGTCCATCACCAACTACTGGAGTATATCCAAATCCATGTCCATTGAGTCATTGATGCCATCCAACCACCTCATCCTGTGTCGTCCCCTTCTCCTTCTGCCTTCAATCTTTCCCAGCATCAGGGTCTTTTCAAATGAGTCAGCTCTTTGCATCAGGTGGCCAAAGTATTGGAGTTTCAGCTTCAACATCAGTCCTACTGATGAAAACCCAAGGCTGATTTCCTTTAGGATGGACTGGCTGGATCTCTTTGCAGTCCAAGGGACTCTCAAGAGTCGTCTTCAACACCACACTTCAAAAGCATCAATTTTTTGGCGCTCAGCTTTCTTTATAATCCAACTCTCACATCCATACATGACTACTGGAAAAACCATAGCCTTAACTAGATGGACCTTTATTGACAAAGTAATGTCTCTGCTTTTTAATATGTTCTCTAGGTTGGTCATTACTTTCTTTCCAAGGAGTAAGCGTCTTTTAATTTCATGGCTGCAGTCACCATCTGCAGTGATTTTGGAGCCCAGAAAAATAAAGTCAGCCACTGTTTCCACTGCTGCCCCATCTATTTGCCATTTAGTTGATTTATAATGTGTCAATTTCTGCTGTGGTGATTCAGTTATACATATATATATATATACATATTTTGTTATATGTATATTATTTTCATTATGACTTATATGAGATATTGAATATAGTTTTCTGTGCTATACAGTAGAAAGGATCTTATTGTTTATTCATTCTATACATCATAGATTGCATCTCCCAATACCACCCTCCCATGCTATCTTTCTGCCTTGCATCAGAAATCTGTTTTCTATATCCATGTGTCTATTTTTGTTTCATTGGTTCATTTGTGTCATATTTTAGATTCCAAATATAAGTGATATCATTATATACTATTTGTTTTTCTCTCTCTGACTCACTTCAATTAGTATGATCATTATTAATTATATCCATGTTGCTACAACTTACATTATTTTGTTCTTTTTATGACTATTATAGCATTGAATATATATACCATATTTTCTTTATCTATTTATCTATTGATAAACATTTTGGCTCTTGTGAATAGTTCTTCTATGAAAATGAGGGTTCATGTATCTTTTTGAATTAGCCTTGTCTGGATATATGCCCAGCAGTGAATTTGCTGAATCATATGCTATTATCCTTTTAGTCTTCTGAGAAAACTTCATACTCTTTTCCATAGTGACTGTACCCAACTTACATTCCCCAAAACAGTGTAAGAGTGTTTGCTTTTCTCCACTTCCTGTCTAGCATTTGTTATTTGTTGACATTTTAATGATGACCATTCTGACCTCTGTGAAGTGGTACTTCATCATAGTTTTGATTTGCTTTTTTTCTAATATTTAGTTGTGTTGAGCATTTTTCCTGTGTCTATTTGCCATTTATACTTTTTCCTTTGGAGAAATATCTACTTGTTCTGATGCTGATTTTTCAATTGGGTTGTTTGCTGCTGTTGTGTTCTATGAATTGTTGGTATATTTTGGAAATTAAGCCCTTGTCAGGCACGTCATTTACAAATATCTTTTTCCATTATGTATGTTGTCTTTTATTTTATTTGTGGCGCCCTTTGATGGGTAAAAGCTTGTAAGTTTGTAGGTTTCATTCTTTATTTTTGTTTATATATATATATGTATATATATTTTGCCATGGCAACTGACCTAAGAAAATGTTGGTACAGATCTTGTGTCAGAGGATGTTTTGACTATCTCCTCTAGAAGTTTTATGGTGTCATGTCTTATGTTTAAGTCTTTATATGATTTATGTAAAATAAATAAATAAATTAAAAGTTTACCTAAAACTCTGTGTGTTTGTGCACTTAACATTGCTGCATATTTTACATGAGCTTTTATATTTTCAAGGATATATATACAAACAAATTAGGGTAGATATTCAAGTAGATGCATATAAGGAAGGAAACTAACTGGCAGTTGGACTTAAAGGAGAAAAGTAAATTAAATTAGAGATAGACTGCATATAACTTGGAGAAGGCAATGGCACCCCACTCCAGTACTCTTGCCTGGAAAATCCCATGGACAGAGGAGCCTTGGAAGGCTGCAGTCCATGGGGTCGCTGAGGGTCAGACATGACTGAAGACTTCACTTTCACTTTCATGCATTGGAGAAGGAAATGGCAACCCACTCCAGTGTTCTTGCGTGGAGAATCCCAGGGACGGGGGAGCCTAGTGGGCTGCCATCTCTGGGGTCGCACAGAGTCGGAAACGACTGAAGTGACTCAGCCATGTATAACTTATTATGCACCTATGATTTAAATTGTTTTCCAAAAACTGAGTTTTCTTTTGAACTTTAACTTGTCAACTATCCAGTCAGTTTAATTCTATCTCAGAGTGAAAGATTACCAATGCACTTTGGATTTACGGTAACACACCAGCTCTGACCTATTTATTTATCCAGGTGCAGATATTACAAAAATAGGTGATTAGTATGACAACTGACAGTACTATAAATTGGTCCTGAAAAAAGATTATAAAAAGAAAATATATGTGAAAATGTAAACTTGTTTAACTTCTACATAAAATTAATATGAATTTTGAATGTTTTTCCCATTGTATTACCAAACAAATTAACAGATGAAAGTCAGAGATTTCACCTGGCAATTCTAGGAATTTTATAGCAACTTTGAAGCTTTATTTTATATATATAATGCATTTAGAGTAAATCTCCAGAGCTGGAGCCATTACTTAGAATCTGATTGGAAAGGTAGGATTGGAGAAATTTAGCACTTCATGAAGTTTAAGCTTCCTTCCAATTTTACTATACTAAGAAACAATTCACTACCCAAGGAGATATAGCTGTAATCTCCATGTAAGTGAACCCATCCTAAATGAAGCACCTTTTCCACTCTCAAAAGTCAGGTATAGCAATACAAATGTTCAAAATAAAAAATTAATGATAAAATATGTCTTTATATCGTCATTATTGTCTTATTGCAATTTTTTTTTTAACCTTACAGCATGGGTCTCCAAGGTATGGAATCTAATCAGGTGAAACTGTTCTAATAATGTAATAATGATAGAAATAAAATGCACAAAACATGTAATGAGCTTGAATCTCTGGCTCAGATCATGAGCCCCTTACTGCAAAATTCAGACTTATATTGAAATGGGGAAAACCACAAGACCTTTCAGGTATGGCCTAAATCAAATCCCTTATGATTATACAGTGAAGATGATGAATAGACTCAAAGGATTAGATCTCAGAAAGACTGCCTAAAGAACTATGGACAGAGGTTCATAACATTGTATAAGAGGTAGTGACCAAAACCATCCCAAAAGGAAAAAAAAAAAAAAAAGCAAGAAAGCAAAGCAGTTTTCTGAGGAGACCTTACAAATAGCTGAGTAAACAAGAGAAGCAAAACGTAAAGGAGAAAAGGAAGGATACACCCAACTGAATGCAGCATTCCAGAGAATAGCAAGGAGAGATAAGAAAGTCTTGTGAAGAACAATGCAAAGCAATAGAAGAAAGCAATAGGATGATAAAGACTAGAGAGATCTTTAAGAAATTAGAGATATCAAGGGAACATTTCATGAAAAAATAGGCACAATAAAGGACAGAAATGGCAAGGACCTAACAGAAGCAGAATAAATTAAAAAGAGGTGGCGAGAACACACAGAAGAACTACACACACACAAAAAAAAGGTCTTAATGACACAAATAAAGGTCTTAATGACCCAGATAATCACAATGGTGTGATCACTCACCTAAAGCAAGACATTCTGGAGTGTGAAGTCAAGTGAGCCTTAGGAAGCATTATGAACAAAGACAGTGGAGGTGATGGAATTCCAGCTGAGTTATTTCAAAACTTGAAATATGATTATGCTATTGCGGCTCTGCTGGTAAAGAATCCACCTGCAATGCAAGAGACCTGGGTTCAGTCCCTGGGTTGAGAAGATCCCCTGGGGAAGGGAAAGGCTACCCACTACAGTATTCTGGCCATGTGAGCAAGGTAATGTTAAAAATGCTTCAAGCTAGGCTTCAACAAATACATGAACTGAGAAATTCCAGATATACAAGATGAATTTAGAAAAGGCAGAGGGACCATAGATCAAATTACCAATATTTGTTTAAACATAGGAAAAGCAAGGGAATTCTTAAAAAAAAAAAATCTACTTCTGCTTCATTGACTACATAAGAGCATTTAACGGTGTGGATGACAACAAACTGGAAAATTCTTGAAAAAAAAGTTTATTTAACTTATATGTAGAGTACATCATGCAAAATGCTAGGCTAAATGAATCACAAGCTGGAATCAAGATTGACAGGACAAATATCAACAACCTCAGAAATTCAGGTAATACCACCATAACCAAAGAATGCAGAGTAAGATCCTCTTGATAAAGGTGAAAGATGAGAGTGAAAAAGCTGATTTAAAACTCAACACTCAAAAACTAAGATTATGGAATCTGGTTTCATCACTTCAGGGCTTCCCTCATAGCTCAGTTGATGAAGAATCTACCTCCAATGCAGGAGACCTGAGTTCGATTTCTGGTTTGGGAAGACACCTGGAGAAGGAAATGGCAAGCCACTCCAGTATGCTTGCCTGGAGAATACCCATGAACAGAGGAGCCTGGCATCACTTCATGACAAACAGATGGGAAAAATTGGGAAAAGGGGAAAACTATTTTCTTGGACTCCAAAATCACTGTGGATGGTGACTGCAGCCATGCCATTAAAAGATGCTTGCTCCTTGGAATAAAAGCTATTACAAACCTTCAGTTCAGTTCAGTTCAGTTGCTCAGTCATGTCCGACTCTTTGCGACCCCATGAATCGCAGCACGCCTAGCCTTCTTGTCCATCACCAACTCCCGGAGTTCACTCAGACTCACATCCATCGAGTTGGTGATGCCATCCAGCCATCTCATCCTCTGTCATCCCCTTCTCCTCCTGCCCCCAATCCCTGCCAGCATCAGAGTCTTTTCCAATGAGTTAACTCTTCGCATGAGGTGGCCAAAGTACTGGAGTTTCAGCTTTAGCATCATTCCTTCCAAAGAAATTCCAGGGCTGATCTCCTTCAGAATGGACTGGTTGGATCTCTTGCAGTCCAAGGGACTCTCAAGAGTCTTCTCCAACATCACAGTTCAAAAGCATCAATTCTTTGTTGCTCAGCCTTCTTCACAGTCCAACTCTCACATTGTCACCCTGCTAATTTAACTTATATGCAGAGTACATCATGAGAAACGCTGGACTGGAAGAAATACAAGTTGGAGTCAAGATTGCCGAGAGAAATATCAATAACCTCAGATATGCAGACACCACCCTTATGGCCGAAAGTGAAGAGGAACTAAAAAGCCTCTTGATGAAAGTAAAAGTGGAGAGTAAAAAAGTTGGCCTAAAGCTCAACATTCAGAAAACGGAGATCATGGCATCTGGTCCCATCACTTCATGGGAAATAGATGGGGAAACAGTAGAAACAGTGTCAGACTTTATTTTGGGGGGCTCCAAAATCACTACAGATGGTGATTGCAGCCATGAAATTAAAAGACTCTTACTCCTTGGAAGAAAAGTTATGACCAACCTAGATAGTATATTCAAAAGCGGAGACATTACTTTGCCGACTAAGGTCCATCTAGTCAAGGTTATGGTCTTTCCTGTGGTCAGGTATGGATTACAAACCATAGCAGGTGTTAAAAAGCAGAGACATCACATTGATTACACATTTCCATCTTGTCAAAGCTGTGGTTTTTCCAGTAGTCATCTGTGGATGTGAGAGTTGGACCACAAAGAAGATTGAAAGTGAAGTCACTCAGTCGTGCCCGACTCTTTGCGACCCCATGGACAGCAGCCTGCACCAAGCTCCACCGTCCATGGAATTTTCCAGGCAAGAGTACTGGAGTGGGTTGCCATTTCCTTCTCCAGGGAATCTTCCCGACGCAGGGATCGAACCCAGGTCTCCCTCATTGTAGACAGACACTTTACCATCTGAGCCACCAGGGAAGTCCACAAAGAAGGTTGAGCACCAGAAGATTGATGCTTTCAAACTGTGCTGCTGGAGAAGATTCTCAGCAATCCTCTGAACAGCAAGGAGATCAAAGCAGTCAATCCTAAAAAAATTAACCTTGGATATTCTTTGGAAGGACTAATGCTGAAACTGAAGCTCCATTACTTTGGCCACCTGATGTGAAGAATCAACTCACTGGAAAATACCTTTTTGCTGGAAAAGATTGATAGCAAGAGGAGAAGGAGATGACAGAGGATGAGATGGTTGGATGGCATCATTGACTCAATGGACATGCATTTGAGCAAACTCCAGGACATAGTGAAGGAGAGGGAAGTCTGGTGTGCTGCAGTCCATAGTGCGGTAAAAATTTGGGCACAACTTAGGATGAATGACAACAACAAAAAAATTGTACAGAGGCCCTCTGTACACCATAATTCTGTAACATGTAAAACATTTTATTTATGATCTATTTCTGTTGTTTTATTTTAAATTTTTATTTCATTATGCAATATGACTTTTTATAACAAAAATGTGTTGGAGATTGATATATTAAAAATCTTACACTGTCATTTTCTCAGTTACTTCGAAACTCTGAACAAGTAATCTATAATATTTATTTTTGATGATTTTTATCCATCTAAATGACAGCATCATTTCATTACAGCAATGAACATTTCCTAAACACAAAACCCAAGCATTATGTTTATAGTTCTTTAGTAGGAAGAGTTTGTGAAGACCACTGAGGACAGTGGGCACAATGTTTATCTCTAAATAAAGAAGAATAAGGATAAAATGCAACAGTCAAAGCGAGCTACAATGTAAAATTGATATAATTCTACTAGTTAAGTCTTAGTATTGAATGTATTTAGTATTTGCCTGAGAATATCAATAGACCTAAATGAGACTATTAAGACACAGCATGAAGAGTGGTAGGCATTTTCCCCTTTGCTATTTACCCACTTTTATAAGTATACCTCTAGAGTGAATTCCAGAGTTGATGTAATTGGTAAGCACATAAGGCCACTGAAAGAACCTGGTAATTCTGAATCAGTTGGACTATGTTTATTTACACTGCCTACATTTTTGTTAATTCTTTGACCTTGTTGTGACCATAAACTTTGTTGGTTTCCTCTCTAACTTGGCACAGAGGACTCTGGTAGCAAACCCAAATGATAGAGAAGAAAGGAGAATGAATCCATTGTGATATTTAAATCTGCAATAATGTTTTTGAAACTCTTTGAAGACAAAAGCTCTATCAAGATATCTGAGGCTCTAAGAAATGCTTATCTATTCTTTATGCATTTTCTACACTATAATTTCCAAAGGCATTCTAATCAATTTAGTAACCATAGGGCACAATGTTTTTCAAATTACTTAACAATCTGGCAATAATAAGTAACTTTATTTCTATTTTTATAAAGAACAATTTCTTTCCTCTTATAATACAAATCTATTCATTATTTATTGTCTCCTCAAGATCAGTTGAACACACAGCTCAAAATTTAGAGGTAGTTCTTTATATATGTTGCATCATCTGATGGCTTTGTTTGAGAATATATAAAGTATCTACATCAGTCAGTGGATCTGCAGACATAATGACTGGGAACATGTGAATCATCAAATGGAGCTTCTGGCTTCTATGAGCTTCTCATTTCCCACTTGCACTAATGCATCTTCCTCTCATATAGCTGTGATTTTAATAAGATAATAGAATCACATAATTTTTAGTGCTGGAAGAAACTGCAGAAGTCTCTACCCCCTTCTTTGGAAATATTGGTGAGGGTATAAACACTGAAGCTACTTAAGAGTTTGGGTACATAGTCACATATTACAATAACATCCATTCTGACCCAGTCTTTCTTTTTGATCCAACATATTTTCTATTCAAAATAACTTTTATAATTTTGGTACTTGATGAATTCAGTACAGTTCCTCTGTCTCTTTTACTGAACAGTAAACATTCAAAGAAATGGAAACAATTTTAAATGATGTTTACAGTTCTAATAAAATAATGAGAAAATATTTTATTTTTAAGACATTTGAATACTTGTTAAGGTATTTTTAAAACCTTTGCTAGCTATGTATGTCAGAAAATTGGACATATTCTATAATTAATGTCTAATATTATGAAAGGAAAAATAAAATATATTTCCTACATGATGAAAATCAGCTGAGAGAGTCCAATCTTCTGCCTAATGTTCCACTAAAAACTGGCCCTATTATCATAACAAATTAAAATGCTCCTTCTAGTTACAGACATTGTTCTCTTTGATTCTTTGTGTGCATTGATATTCATGAGATCAATACGTAATCTAGTATCATATGTTTAATCATAGTCAGCCAGAGTCCTCTGTTTAGCTGAATCTATAAAATGTGCTCTAATGATTCTAAAATGTTCAGGAATCACTGCTTCTGTGCATACAGAATCTTGTGTTAACTTACTGATAGCAACTAGAAGCAGACAAACACCATCTGGTGGCAAAGAAAAAAAAAAAAAAGGTTTTAAATCTATCCCCCTTTCATGCTTGGTTCATTGATAGTGTTTCTCTAGAGAAGAAAATTGACTTGACTTTCTTTCTGTACCCTAACAACTAAAAATGCAGTTCCTTTAAACTCCACAGCATCAATAACCATTGTTCTTCAGGCTTAAATAAAACTATCAAAACTATGGAGCAGTGAACTAAGTTTCCTTGTCATATCAGACCTCAATGAAATCTTTTAAGTAAGAACTCCTTAGTCTAAATGCATGTCATGAATAATAAGGAGTGGTGCTAAAATGGTTGAACCTCAAGGTCAGCCACTCAGAATGAAAATCAATGTTCAACATAAAACTATAGAAAATTTCAAATATTAACTAATATTTTATTTGGATAAGAATAGATGCACATGTGCACACTTATCTGAACTTGAGTGTGTGTGTGTTGACATAGGGCTTAGAAAGATAGCCTTCTTCAACATAATACAATTTTTTTAAAGTGTGTGAAAGGGTAGAGGAAACAACCATGTCCACTCTTACAGGGATCCATTGTTATATTACCGTTGTATATTTTTTATTCCTTAACATATCTTCTTGAACCCTATACTGAAATATGTCACCAGAGATGTCTCCACTTGACTCCTTGTTCTTCTTGTGTTTTAACCCAACTTGTTAACTCCTTAATGCACATGGAAGAATTAAGCTATATGTTTATGAAGACCCACTCCTTTCAATACTCAGGACGGCTATGCTGGACCTAAGGAAGACCAATGTTCTGGGCAGTCACCACCAGCATTATGTAGCCTCATCCACCTCTCATTGGTTATAAAACATGGTTTCATAATTCACCTTAAGGTCTCCACTTCAACAGACATACTGGATAAGATCAGGCTTTCTATTTCTTCTCACTGAACAAGGTACATCCAAGAGGGGACTATGTCATGAAAATACCTTTTTCAGTAGCCAATGCTGAAGTGTTTAGCACTCTCATGGGCAGGGAGCCTAGGAAACTTCTAGAAGAACTTTTGAGCCAGTGAAAAGAACGCAACACCCAGGCCAAATTGCAAACAGGGTGGAGAGACCCCACACTGAGATCTGACTAACTCTAATTTGGATATCTCAGTTTTCACATTATAGGGAAAGTGAAAATTAGCCAAGATGGCATGGTCAGGCTCTCTCACCCCATGGCCTCTCACTCTTGCCCCATGTTTTGTAAATAATGATTATGTAACAGCTGAGATCACTTATACCACTGCACATGCACATCATGAGGTTTATGTGACAGCTGGGACCACTTATAGCACTGCACATGTGTGTCACAACATACTCACTTGGTCATGGGTTACTTCGTGTAGTATGCCTGTTTGAGCTTCATGTGAAAGCCCTGCTGCTACAGCATTGGGGCTCCACTGGAGCTGCATCATGGTTACGTTTTGTGAGGTTGGGTATGGCTATTCTATGCCTCCATTATGTTTATCTTATGGCTGCTGCTATTGCTGCTGTGTCAGCCAGGAGAGAATAAACATGTCTGCATTTCCTACAGCTTATCAACTCTTCTTCCAGCCTCTTAGCTTCTGCCTTGCTATCCCGGGTTCAGCGTACAGTGCAAAAAGTGTGAACAGCAAGAAAATCAGCGTCACAAAGGGGAACAGAAAGACACACATATATTCAGTTCAGTTCAGTTCAGTTCAGTCGCTCAGTCATGTCCGGCTCTTTGCGACCCCATGAATCGCAGCACGCCAGGCCTGCCTGTCCATCACCAACTCCTGGAGTTCACTCAGACTCGCGTTCATGGAGTCCGTGATGCCATCCAGCCATCTCATCCTCGGTCATCCCCTTCTCCTCCTGCCCCCAATCCCTGCCAGCAACAGAGTCTTTTCCAATGAGTCAAATCTTTGCATGAGGTGCCAAAATACTTGAGTTTCAGCCTCAGCATCATTCCTTCCAAAGAATCCCAGGGCTGATCTCCTTCAGAATGGACTGGTTGGATCTCCTCACAGTCCAAGCGACTCTCAAGAGTCTTCTCCAACACCACAGTTCAAAAGCATCAATTATTCAGCGCTCAGCCTTCTTCACAGTCCAACTCTCATATCCATACATGACTACTAGGAAAAACCATAGCCTTGACTAGACGGACCTTAGTCGGCAAAGTAATGTCTCTGCTTTTGAATATGCTATCTAGGTTGGTCATAACTTTTCTTCCAAGGAGTAAGTGTCTTTTAATTTCATGGCTGCAGTACCATCTGCAGTGATTTTGGAGCCCAAAAGAATAAAGTCTGACACTGATTCCACTGTTTCTCCATCTATTTCCCATGGAGTGATGGAACCGGATGCCATGATCTTAGTTTGCTGAATGTTGAGATTTAAGCCAACTTTTTGCTCTCCTCTTTCACTTTCATCAAAAGACTTTTTAGTTCCTCTTCACTTTCTGCCATAAGGGTGGTGTCATCTGCATATCTGAGGTTATTGATATTTCTCCTGGCAATCTTGATTCCAGCTTGTCTTTCTTCCATTCCAGCGTTTCTCATGATGTACTCTGCATAGAAGTTAAATTAGCAGGGTGACAATATACAGCCTTGACATACTCCTTTTCCTATTTGGAAACAGTGTGTTGTTCCATGTCCAGTTCTAACTGTTGCTTCCTGACCTGCATACACATTTCTCAAGAGGCAGGTTAGGTGGTCTGGTATTCCCATCTCTTTCAGAATTGTCCACAGTTTACTGTGATCCACACAGTCAAAGGATTTGGCATAGCCAATAAAGCAGAAATAGATGTTTTTCTGGAACTCTCTTGCTCACTCCATGATCTAGCGGATGTTGGCAGTTTGATCTCTGGTTCCTCTGCCTTTTCTAAAACCAGCTTGAACATCAGGAAGTTCACGGTTCACATATTGCTGAAGCCTGGCTTAGAGAATTTTAAGCATTACTTTACTAGCATGTGAGATGAGTGCAATTGTTCGGTAGTTTGAGCGTTCTTTGGCATTGCCTTTCTTTGGAATTGGAATGAAAACTGACCTTTTCCAGTCCTGTGGCCACGACTGAGTTTTCCAAATTTGCTGGCATATTGGGTGCAGCACTTTCAGAACATCATCTTTCAGGATTTGAAACAGCTCAACTGGAATTTCATCACCTCCACTAGTTTTGTTCATAGTGATGCTTTCTAAGGCCCACTTGACTTCACATTCCAAGATGTCTGGCTCTAGATGAGATAATCACACCATCGTGATTATCCAGGTCGTGAAGATCCTTTTTGTACAGTTCTTCTGTGTATTATTTCCATCTCTTCTTAATATCTTCTGCTTCTGTGAGGTCCAGACCATTTCTGTCCTTTATCGAGCCCATCTTTGCATGAAATGTTCCCTTGGTATCTCTAATTTTCTTGAAGAGATCTCTAGTCTTTCCCATTCTGCTGTTTTCCTCTATTTCTTTGCATTGATCACTGAAGATGGCTTTCTTATCTCTTCTTGCTATTGTTTGGAACTCTGCATTCAGATGCTTATATCTTTCCTTTTCTTCTTTGCTTTTCACCTCTCTTCTTTTCACAGCTATTTGTAAGGTCTCCCCAGACAGCCATTTTGCTTTTTTGCATTTCTTTTCTATGGGGATGGTCTTGATCCCTGTCTCCTGTACAATGTCATGAACCTCATTCCATAGTTCATCAGACACTCTACCTATCAGATCTAGGCCCTTAAATCTATTTCTCACTTCCACTGTATAATCATAAGGGATTTCATTTAGGTCATACCTGAATCGTCTAGCAGTTTACCCTGCTTTATTCAATTTCAGTCTGAATTTGGTAATAAGGAGTTCATGATCTGAGCGACAGTCAGCTCCTGGTCTTGTTTTTGCTGACCGTATAGAGCTTCTCCATCTTTGGCTTCAAGGAATATAATCAATCTGATTTCGGTGTTGACCATCTGGTGATGTCCATGTGTAGAGTCTTCTCTTGTGTTGTTGGAAGAGGGTGTTTGCTATGACCAGTGCATTATCTTGGCAAATCTCTATTAGTCTTTGCCCTGCTTCATTCCGTATTCCAAGGCCAAATTTGCCTGTTACTCCAGGTGTTTCTTGACTTCCTACTTTTGCATTCCAGTCCCCTATAATGAAAAGGACATATATTTGGGTGTTAGTTCTAAAAGGTCTTGTAGGTCTTCAGGAAACTTTTCAACTTCAGCTTCTTCAGTGTTACTGGTTGGGGATAGACTTGGATAACTGTGATATTGAATGGTTTGCCTTGGAGATGAACAGAGATCATTCTGTCGTTTTTGAGATTGCATCCAAGTACTGCATTTCAGACTCTTTTGTTGACCATGATGGCTACTCCATTTCTTCTGAGGGATTCCTGCCCGCAGTAGTAGATATAATGGTCATTTGAGTTAAATTCACCCATTCCAGTCCATTTTAGTTCGCTGATTCCTAGACTGTCGACGTTCACCCTTGCCATCTCTTGTTAGACCACTTCCAATTTGCCTTGATTCATGGACCTGACATTCCAGGTTCCTATGCAATATTTTACTTCCAGGAAATAAAAGTTTCCTGGAAATCTACTAATCAAAAACTAAGAAGGTATCTACTATGCAAGGTGCTTCCCTGTAGCGTAAATGATAAAGAATCTGTCTGTGATGCAGGAGACCAGATTTGATCCCTGGGTTGGGGAAGATCCTCTGGAGAAGGGAATGGTAATCCACTCCAGTATTCTTGCCTGAAGAATTCCATGGACAGAGAAGCCTGGTGGCCTACAATTCGTGGGGTCACAAAGAGTTGGACACAACTGAATGACTAACGGTCACAGAGACTATGCAAAAATAAATAAAGTAGATAAAAGTTAGTGGCCAGACTTCTACTGATTAACTACTACTCTTGCAAATGGCCTCAGAGAAATCACCAGACACCTCTACGGCTTTATTTTTGTGGGCCTAAATCCACTATACTAATCCAGAGGCATGGGTTTTGGCCTTTCCTCCCACCCTCTGGAAATTTATAGGCATTTTTCCTGCTCCCCTAGACCTCCTTCAGACTAGTGTTTTATCCTGATGCCCCCAAAAGTAAATGAGGCTTTTAGGCCTCTGTCATCCCCCTCTTGCCTTGAAAGTGGCCTCATTCTGAATAGAAAAATTGCCTAGATCTATGATGCAACTTGGAACTTCCTGCTTCTACACTCTTCCCTACCTCAATAGACCATGATTGCTGTTGTTTGATTCAATGCTCCAGCTTTAACTCTACCTAAGACCATACCAACTTCAAGTATAAGTAAGCACAGGTTGCAGCGGCGGCCTGCGTGGCGCACTAAGCGCAGACGGCGGCGGCAGTGGCCGGCGCACTAAGCGTGGCCGAGAGCTACCCCACGTCTGAGGTCAGGGGCAGCGGCCTAGAGTGCCAGGCTGCGATGGCGCTGGACAGCTGAGAGGAGGTACTGGCGTCCGAGGTCAGGGGCGATGGACAGGAAGAGATACCATTATATCTACTACTGCGGGCAGGAATCCCTCAGAAGAAATGGAGTAGCCATCATGGTCAACAAAAGAGTCTGAAATGCAGTACTTGGATGCAATCTCAAAAACGACAGAATGATCTCTGTTCATCTCCAAGGCAAACCATTCAATATCACAGTTATCCAAGTCTATCCCCAACCAGTAACACTGAAGAAGCTGAAGTTGAAAAGTTTCCTGAAGACCTACAAGACCTTTTAGAACTAACACCCAAATATATGTCCTTTTCATTATAGGGGACTGGAATGCAAAAGTAGGAAGTCAAGAAACACCTGGAGTAACAGGCAAATTTGGCCTTGGAATACGGAATGAAGCAGGGCAAAGACTAATAGAGATTTGCCAAGATAATGCACTGGTCATAGCAAACACCCTCTTCCAACAACACAAGAGAAGACTCTACACATGGACATCACCAGATGGTCAACACCGAAATCAGATTGATTATATTCCTTGAAGCCAAAGATGGAGAAGCTCTATACGGTCAGCAAAAACAAGACCAGGAGCTGACTGTCGCTCAGATCATGAACTCCTTATTACCAAATTCAGACTGAAATTGAATAAAGCAGGGTAAACTGCTAGACGATTCAGGTATGACCTAAATGAAATCCCTTATGATTATACAGTGGAAGTGAGAAATAGATTTAAGGGCCTAGATCTGATAGGTAGAGTGTCTGATGAACTATGGAATGAGGTTCATGACATTGTACAGGAGACAGGGATCAAGACCATCCCCATAGAAAAGAAATGCAAAAAAGCAAAATGGCTGTCCGGGGAGACCTTACAAATAGCTGTGAAAAGAAGAGAGGTGAAAAGCAAAGGAGAAAAGGAAAGATATAAGCATCTGAATGCAGAGTTCCAAACAATAGCAAGAAGAGATAAGAAAGCCATCTTCAGTGATCAATGCAAAGAAATAGAGGAAAACAGCAGAATGGGAAAGACTAGAGATCTCTTCAAGAAAATTAGAGATACCAAGGGAACATTTCATGCAAAGATGGGCTCGATAAAGGACAGAAATGGTCTGGACCTCACAGAAGCAGAAGATATTAAGAAGAGATGGAAATAATACACAGAAGAACTGTACAAAAAGGATCTTCACGACCTGGATAATCACGATGGTGTGATTATCTCATCTAGAGCCAGACATCTTGGAATGTGAAGTCAAGTGGGCCTTAGAAAGCATCACTATGAACAAAACTAGTGGAGGTGATGAAATTCCAGTTGAGCTGTTTCAAATCCTGAAAGATGATGTTCTGAAAGTGCTGCACCCAATATGCCAGCAAATTTGGAAAACTCAGCAGTGGCCACAGGACTGGAAAAGGTCAGTTTTCATTCCAATTCCAAAGAAAGGCAATGCCAAAGAACGCTCAAACTACCGAATAATTGCACTCATCTCACATGCTAGTAAAGTAATGCTTAAAATTCTCTAAGCCAGGCTTCGCAATACGTGAACCGTGAACTTCCTGATGTTCAAGCTGGTTTTAGAAAAGGCAGAGGAACCAGAGATCAAACTGCCAACATCCGCTAGATCATGGAGTGAGCAAGAGAGTTCCAGAAAAACATCTATTTCTGCTTTATTGGCTATGCCAAATCCTTTGACTGTGTGGATCACAATAAACTGTGGACAATTCTGAAAGAGATGGGAATACCAGACCACCTAACCTGCCTCTTGAGAAATCTGTATGCAGTTCAGGAGGCAACAATTAGAACTGGACATGGAACAACACACTGGTTCCAAATAGGAAAAGGAGTATGTCAAGGCTGTATATTGTCACCCTGCTAATTTAACATCTATGCAGAGTACATCATGAGAAACGTTGGACTGGAAGAATGACAAGCTGGAATCAAGATTGCCAGGAGAAATATCAATAACCTCAGGTATGCAGATGACACCATCCTTATGGCAGAAAGTGAAGAGGAGATAAAAAGCCTCTTGATGAATGTGAAAGAGGAGAGCGAAAAAGTTGGCTTAAAGCTCTACATTCAGAAAACGAAGATCATGGCACCAGTCCCATCACTTCGTGGGAAATAGATGGGGAAACAGTGAAAACAGTGTCAGACATTTTTTGGGGGGAGGTCTCCAAAATCACTGCAAATGGTGATTGCAGCCATGAAATTAAAAGACGCTTACTCCTTGGAAGAAAAGTTATGACCAACATAGATAGTATATTCAAAAGAAGAGACATTACTTTGCTGACTAAGGTCCACCTGGTCAAGGCTATGGTTTTTCCTGTGGTCCTGTATGGATGTGAGACTTGGACTGTGAAGAAGGATGTGTGCCAAAGAATTGATGCTTTTGAACTGTGGTGTTGGAGAAGACTCTCGAGAGTCCCTTGGACTGCGAGGAGATCCAACCAGTCCATTCTAAAGGAGATCAGCCCTGGGATTCTTTGGAAGGAATGATGCTGAGGATGAAACTCAAGTATTTTGGCCACCTCATGCAAAGATTTGACTCATTGGAAAAGACTCTGATGCTGGAAGGGATTGGGGGCAAGAGGAGAAAGGGACGACCGAGGATGAGATGGCTGGATGGCATCACGGACTCGATGGACGTGAGTCTGAGTGAACTCCGGGAGTTGGTGATGGACAGGGAGGTCTGGTGTGCTGCAGTTCATGGGGTTGCAAAGAGTCGGACACGACTAAGTGACTAAACTGAACTGAAAATATTTTTACTTGATTTTATTATATATTAATATATTAAAATATTAAATATATAAAATATTAATATATTAAAATATTAATTTTTACCTTTATTTCATTTAAAGTAATAGTTCAATCTTTGAAAAAGCTCCTAAAAATACTTTGTTAGTCTACAAGGTTGATGGGAATGCAGCATATCAGAAGCCAGACCTAGGTCTTGTTTAGGTTAGCAACATGGTTCACCTCCAAAGATGAATTGTAGTATGGCAGTACACTTTGCCATTGGCTACTGAAGAATGTATTTTCGTAACAGAATCCCATCTTGCTCTGTTCAATGAGACGGAATAGCAAGCTCGCTTTTGTAACAGGTTTAGGAACTTACATAGCCTCTTCAGAAGTGGCTCTTCAGAAGTGGCTATCTAGAAAAGAGAAGAGCAAGGGGACAAGTAGGGGCTTCAGAGAAGGTACACAGAATACTCATAGAGGCAGTACAGAATGATGAGTTGGTTGAGTATATGGGCTGATGTATGTGTGCCTTTAGGAACTAAGGTTGAAGAGCAGACTTCTATATGTGACCACTGGAATTGCAGAGGATTTGATTAGACTCTGATTTTACAAGAATATGTATGTGAGTTCTTCATCCAATCACCTGACCTAATCCAATTTCCATGAAGAGGGCAAAACACATCATAGATCACTTTACTATTTTCTTTATCTGTCTTTCATGAACCACAGATAATTGTAGCTGTAGCAGTTCATGAAGTATTTATTTGTTCATAAGATCCTTAAGAAAATTCAATATCAATAATATAATTGTAGTGGGGCAAACATACACATCCTGTCCATGTGAGTGATATAGCATGTCACTGTATTTCCCTCTTGTTTCACCCTACTGCTAAGTATTGGAACTCTATCTGACATATAAAATATGCTTAATAAAATGGGCAATGTTATTAAATGCAATATCATGAAGAAACTTCTTCCATCTTCAGACATCTTATATTAACTCATTAAACTTAGTGACTGAATAACAACAATTCCAGAGGATCTTCCCAACTCAGGGGTCAAAACCATGTCTCTTACATCTCATGTATTGGCAGGCAGATTCTTTACCATTGTGCCTCCCAGGGAGCCCATTTGTGTGTAACATCTATAAAACTGGTGTGTGTATGTGATATTGTGATATAGTTAGATAGATAGATAGATAGATAGATAGATAGATAGATATATTTAATCAGTCCATGGTTTTTGGCAAAAAGGCTTCTAAAACCTTTGGAGTTTCCTAATTGATAGAGATGGTAAGAGCATCCTATGTTATACAAGTTTGAAAAAGAGTGCCTAAAATTTTTAGAAAGAATGATAAGTGCCTTGGTAAGTTAATCAGATTTGGCTGAGGAATTCATTGGCTGAAGAACTACTAGATAACTTCAGGAAGAGGGCTGGTCACCAGAAAGTCCAACCATATGATTAGAAGGTTGGAACTTTCAACCCTATTTCCAGACCTTTAGGGAGGACAGTGAGTTCCATTATCAATGACCAATGATTAAATTGACTATGACTATATAATGGTAACCTTGTAAAAAAACAAAAACAAAAGAACTCTAAACAGGATTTGCAGAGCTTCCAGAGTAGTGATAACATTTAGGTGCTGGGAAAGTGACTCACCTGGAGAGGACAGGGAGGCCTGCATTCCTTTCACCATACCTTGTCCTATGCATCTATTACTCTGGGTAGTAAGTAGCAGAATTGAATTGAATTGTCGATCACCCAGTTAGTATTGAGAGCTGGAGAATCGATTAGTGTGAATAAAATAATCCCCCATACATTTGGTGTCAGAGCGTTGTGAAAAGAAATGGAACAATTTATTTACCTATGTCTGTATTCAGGTGGCCATTGCAATGTTAACCATGGCAAGGTTAACATTAAAGCCTTGTCTGCTTATTGGAGAACCCCGTTTAGATCTGTGTCAACAAACACATTGATATCACTTATTGAACATGGTCACTGGGCCTATTCCCTCATAGCTCAGTTGGTAAAGAACCTGCCTGCAATGCCAGAGACCCGAGTTCAATTCCTGGGTGAGGAAGATCTCCTGGAAAAGGAAGAACACCCAAGTATTCTTGCCTGGAGAATCCTATGGACAGAGGAGCCTGGTAGACTATAGTTCATGGGGTTGCAAGAGTTGGACACAACTTAACAACTAAACCATCACTGGGCCTATTAGAGATTCTAACAAAGAATAAACTCATCAGTCTTCAGATTTGCATGACCTTGGTGGAGAAGATGGATATAAATTAACCTGGGTGGTAACTTGGAATAGTAGAAAGAGCGCTTGGCCAGTAGAGCAAAAATAGACTACCTGTTCACCAAACTTCTGAGCAGTTTTTCTTCCTGAGAACACAACTAGATGACATTCCCCAGTCTTTTGGGGGAATTAAACTGAGCTCTACAAGTTTAACATGAGTGGAAATAATGCATGCCACTTCTGGGGCTGGACTGTATAAATCATCCACGTTTTTTTTTTCTCTTATACTTGCCTGAGGCAGATAGGGATGATCTCTTTAAAAACTATTGATAAAGTCTGTGTCCTTAATTCACACTTGGAGAAAATTGCAAAAATTAGAAGGACCTACTTTGGACTCTAAGTGAAAGACTGTTATCATATGCAAACTACTATAAATTTCGGTATTTGTTGTAACAAATATTAACTAATATAGCTAGAATTTTGAAGACTTGAAAGACTCGAATTTTAGTATGAACTGTATCATCAGATGGTGATGAGGTTTAAACTCATATGAAGTATTTAGTCTTGCCGTATCTCAGCATCCTCATTTGTAGAATGGTACTAATTATGCTTTGTCGGCCATCATATAAGATGACTAGATAGTCCTAATAAGATAATGGAACTGAGAAAACACTGAAAAGCATGACATATGTTATGTGTACAAGTCATTATAAAATAAGTTGGGGATGCCCAGACCTCTTAAGTGACCAGTAATTTAAATTGATACTTCCACTCTGAACTAAATATCTTGCTTCTTAAACATACAAGTGATTTCATGAACAGATTCTGAAATTCTTACTAGTACAGATGAACTGAACTGAACAGATGAAACTACATTCGGATGTTCTGAAGAGAGAGTTAGCACATGGTCCCGTTTAGTCCTACCTCCCACGCTGTAATATGGAGATATTCTCCTATGTATGACTATTCAAAGGGAAAACACTAAGTTGAAAGCCAGTCAATCATAATCTTATCTATAATTCCATCCACTCAGGTCTAAATTAGATTAACTGCACTGAGAAAAACACCAAAATGTAATGTAAGTACTCATCAAGATGACGCTTTATGGCCTGACTCTGAAAATCCAGATCATTGCTTTCAAATTAATTAATCTACTTTTCTATTTTCTAACAATAATTTACATATATAGAGTTACATATACATAGTTTAATGCATGTATTTTTGTCCTGAATGGCAATAATATTGCTTTAAATTTTCTACGAGATGTATAAAATGTTTCATGTCACAGAGAATCATCAGCTTACAGTTAAAACTCGCATGATGAGCAAGACAAAATGAATTATTTCTGAAGCATCATTGTAGAGGTTCCAAAATTTCATCTTGCTCATTCCAGTCCCGTCAACCTCTTTTGGCAATACTATTAGAGTGCCCCAAACTCACATTTCTAAAATGCTTCAATGTATTTTCAATATATCATTTGAAATGCTTTTAACTTTATAAAAAAGACATTATGTTATATATAATATTTTCAGGATAACCATTTCCATTTAATGTTTTGTGGCGACAGTTCATTCTTATGAAGTTACACGATTCTAGTTGATTTGTTTGATGATTATTTACTGTGGTAGGCAGAAAAATGGCAACCAAAACATCCCAATCCTAATAACCAGAGCTTGAGAATACGTGAGGTTTTGTTTGTTTTCCTTTTGTTTGTTTCCTTTTATAGTGGCCCTGATTTGTCATTTGTTTTATATATAATAATGTGTGCATATTAACACTAAACTCCTAATTTATTCCTCCTCTGGTTTTCTCTTTGGTAACCATAAATTTGTTTTCTATGTGTGTGAATCTGTCTCTGTTTGGTAAATAAATTTATTTTTGTCTCTTTTCCCTTATCTTTCACATATAAGTGACATCATATGATATTAGTCATTCTCTGGCTTATTTTACTTAGTATGACTATCACTATGTCCATCTATGTTGCTGTAAATGCCATTATTTCATTCTTTTTTTTTTTCTCTCTCTTGTTTTCCGTCAAACCTCAACAGGCGTCAACCATAGGTATGCATATATACCCTCCCTTTTGAACCTCCCTCCCATCTCCCTTCCCATCCCACCCCTCTATGTGGGGTCTAGAGACACTTTTTGAGATTCCTGAGGCATACAGCAAATCCCCGTTGGCTCTCTATTTTATATATGGTATGTAAGTTTTCATGTCATTCTTTCCATACCCTCTCCTTCCCTTTCCCCATGTCCATAAGTCTGTTCTCTATGTCTATTTCTCCATTGCTGCCCTGTAAATTAATTATCCGTTACTGTTTTCCTAGATTCTGTATATGTGTGTTAGAATATGGACTATGAATCAAGGCAAATTGGAATTGGTCAAATAGAACATGGCAAGGGTGAACGTCGACATTTTAGGAATCAGCAAACTAAGATGGACTGGAATGGGTTAATTTAACTCATATGACCATTATATCTACTACTGCAGGCAGGAATCCCTTAGAAAAAAAATGGAGTAGCTATCTAGTCAACAAGAGTCCAAAATGCAGTACTTGGATGCAATCTCATAAACGACAGAATGACCTCTGTTCATTTCCAAGACAAACCATTCAGTATCACAGTACCCCAAGTCTATGCCCTGACCAGTAACAGTGAAGAAGCTGAAGCTGAACGGTTCAATGAAGACCTACAAGACCTTTTAGAACTAACACCCCAAAAAAGATGTCCTTTTCATTATAGAAGACTGGAAGGTAAAAGTAGGAAGTCAAGGAACACCTGGAGTAACAGGAAAATTTGGCCTTGGAGTACAGAATGAAGCAGGGCAAAGGCTAACAGAATTTTGCCAAAAGAACACATTGGTAATAGCAAATACCTTCTTCCAGCAACACAAGAGAAGACTCTGCACATGGACATCACCAGATGGACAACACCAAAATCAGATTGATTATATTCTTTGCAGCTAAAGATGAAGAAGCTCTATACAGTCATCAAAAACAAGAACAGGAGCTGACTGTGGCTCAGATACGAACTCTTTATTGGCAAATTCATACTTAAATTGAAGATAATAGGGAGAAACACTAGACCATTAAAGTATGACCTAAATTATATACCTTACAATTATACAGTGGAAGTGAGAAATAGATTTAAGGAACCAGATCTGATAGACAGAGTGCCTGATAACCTATGGATGGAGGTTTGTGACACTGTACAGAAGACAGGGATCAAGACCATCCCCAAAAAAAAGAAAGGCAAAAAAAAAAAAAGGGCTGTCTGAAGAGGCCTTACAAATAGCTGTGAAAAGAAGAGAAGCAAAATGCAAAGAAGAAAAGGAAAGCTATACCCATTTGAATGCAGAGTTCCAAAGAATAGCAAGGAGAGATAAGAAAGTTTTCCTCAGTGATCAGTGCAAAGAAATAGAGAAAAACAATAGAATTAAATAGAATAAAAACACAGAAGAACTGTACAAAAAAGATCTTCACAACCCAGAAAATCATGATTGTGTGATCACTCACCTAAAGCCAGACATCCTGGAATGTGAAGTCAAGGAGGCTTTAGGAAGCATCACTACGAACAAAGCTAGTGGTGGTGATGGAATGCCAGTTGAACTATTGCAAATCCTAAAAGATGATGCTATGAAAGTGCTGCACTGAATATGCCAACAAATTTGGTTAACTCAGCAGTGGCCACAGGACTGGAAAATGTCTGTTTTTCATTCCAATCCCAAAGGCGATGTAAAAGAATGTTCAAACAACCACACAAGTTGCAATCATCTCACATGCTACTAAAGTAATGCTCAGATTACTCCAAGTCAGTCTTCAACAGTACATGAACCATGAAATTCCAGATGTTCAAGATGGATTTAGAGAAGGCAGAGGAATCAGAGATCAAATTGCCAACATCCGTTGGATCATAAAAAAAAAAAAAAAAACAAGAGTGTTCCAGAAAAACATCTACTTCTGCTTTATTGACTATTATGCCAAAGCCTTTGACTGTGTAGATCACAATAAACAGTGGAAAATTATTCAAGAGGCGGTAATACCAGACCACATGACCTGCTTCCTGAGAAATCTGTATTCAGGTCAAGAAGTAACAGTTATAACTGGACATGGAACTACAGACTGGTTCTAAATCTGGAAAGGAGTACATCAAGGTTGTATATGGTAAGCATGCTTATTTAACTTATATGCAGAGTACATCATGAGAAACACTGGACTGGATGAAGCATAGGCTAGAGTCAAGTTTGTCAAGAGAAATATCAATAACCTCAGATATGCAGATGATACCACCCTTATTGCAGAAAGCAAAAAAGAACTAAAGAGCCTCTTGGTGAAAGTGAAAGAAGAAAGTGAAAAAGTTGGCTTAAGACTCAGCATGCAGAAAACTAAGATCATGGCATCTGGTCCCATCACTTCATGTCACATAGATGGGGAAACAGTGGAAAAAGTGACAGACTTCATTTTTGGGAGCTCCAAATTCACTGCAGATGATACTGCAGCCCTGAAATTAAAAGATGCTTGCTCCTTGGAAGACAAGTTATGACCAACTTAGACAGCATATTAAAAAGTAGAGATGTTACTTTGCCAGCAAATTCCATCTAGTGAAAGCTATGGTTTTCCCAGTAGTCATGTATTGATGTGAGAGTTGAGCTATAAAGAAAGCTGAGCCCTGAAGAATTGGTGCTTTTGAACTTTGGTGTTGGAGAGGACTCTTGAAGAGTCCCTTTGATAGGAAGGAGAACCAACCAGTCCATGCTATAGAAAATCAGTCCTGAATATTCATTGGAAGGACTAATGCTGAAGCTGAAACTTCAATACTTCGGCCACTTGATGTGAAGAACTGACTCATTGGAAAAGAGCCCAATGCTGGGAAAGATCGAAGGCAGGAACAGAAGGGGACAATAGAGGATAAGATGGTTGGATGGCATCACTGACTCAGTGGACATGAATCTTAATAAACTCCTTGACTTGGTGATGGATAGAGAGGCCTGGCGTGTTGCAGTATATGGGATCGCAAAGCATAGGACACGACTAAGCAACTGAACTGAAATGATAGGTTTTGAATTGTCATATTTTAATTGTCATTTGATTTCCCTTTGATTTCTTCAGTAACCTGTTCGTTATTTAGAAATGTTTTGTTTAATCTTCTTTTTGTGTTGTTTACAGTTTTGTTGTTTTTTTTTAGTAAATGATATTAGTCTCACAGCATTGTGTTCTGTTCTTGATAAAAAAAATTTTAATTTAATTTTTTTAATTTAAATTAATTTAATTTTTTTTCCTTTACAATACTGTATTGGTTTTGCCATACATCAACATGAATCCACCACAGGTGTACATAAGTTCCCACTCCTGAACCCCCCTCCCAGCTCCCTCCCCATAAATCAATAAATGTTTATATTTTTTATAAAGACATAATTGTCAAACTATTATAGGTCACAGTAAGAAAAGCACAGTTTTTCTGAAAACAAAGATTCAAGCTCGTGTGTTTTCCAAAGTCATAAAGTTATAACACAAATAATTTTTCTGAAAACAATGCTTCACCACCTCCTAGAACTTGCTCAAACTCATGTCCATCAAATTGGAGATGCCATTCAACTATCCCATCTTCTGTCATCCTGTTTTCCTCCTGCCTTCAATCTTTCCCAGCATCAGGGTCTTTTCCAATGAGTCAATTCTTCATATCAGGTGGCCAAAGTATTGGATCTTCAGCTTCAGTATCAGTCCTTCCAATGAATATTCAGGAATGATTTCTTTTAGGATGGACTGGTTTGATCTCCTTGCAGTCCAGGGGATTCTTAAGAATCTTCTCCAATACCACAATTCAAAAACATCAATTCTTTGGCATTCAGCTTTCTTTATGTTCCAACTCTCACATCCATACATTTCTACTGGAAAAACCATAGCTTTGACTAGATGGATCTTTGTCAGAAAAGTAATGTCTCTGCTTTTTAATACTGTCTAGATTGGTCATGGAGCTTTTCTTTCAAGTAGCAATCGTCTTAATTTCATGGCTGCACTCACCATCCGCAGTGATTTTGGAGCGCAAGAAAATAAAGTTTGTCATGGTTTCCATTGTTTCCCCATCTGTTTGCCATGAACTGATGGGACCAGATGCCATGATCTTTGTTTTTTGAATGCTAAGCTTTAAGCCAACTTTTTAACTCTCCTTTCACTTTCACCAAGAGGCTCTTTAGTTCCTCTTCACTTTTGCCCATAAGGGTGGCATCATCTGCACAGCTGAAGTTATTGATATTTCTCCCAGCAATCTTAATACAGCATAAATGTTTTTTATCCTTATTCTCTTAATACAGAATAAATGAGTCCATCCTTATTTGGCTGATAGCACTCTTTGGTGGATGGTTCAAAATACTGAGGCTGCATCTAATATATTGTTGCAGAATATGAGTTAAATAATAATGATAATAATAATAATGCACATTTTCCTCATTTTATTTGGTTTTGTTTTTCCTGCTATCTAGCTTCAATATCTGAAAATTCATTAGCTATCTCTTAGCTAAGCAAAGGTGTAGCAGAGTAATAATGTATGTGCTTACCAGAAAACCTCAAGCAGTGCATATGGCCCCCCTCTGAATTTAGAAGCAGAGAAGTAGTATTGCCTGAAACAGCCGTGGGCTGAAAGGCTCTGCTTTCTGGAATTCAAATAAGGAAAGTATAACTGATTTGAATATCCAATGCTCAAATCAATTAATTTTTTGATAAAAAGCTTTCAGCAACAGGAGTGTATAGAATTTACTCTCTTGCAGCAACATATATTTGCTAAAGTTACATACTATCTGGAGTGATGTATGTGCTACATATTTCCTAGAAAGCTGTGGCCATATGTATATGGGTGTTAAAGATGTTGAAATTGGAAGAAGAGGCAATGGTACCCCCAGATGTTTTCTAACATCTTTCATTTGATTTCTATAAAGAAACCCTAAGGTTGTACCTTTGGGGTGTACCTTTACTCATTTCTCCTCCAGTTGTACCTGTATGAGAATTTGGGAGGATTCCAGCATCTTTTAGTTAAATTGCAATTAGATATTTACCTTACCATTTTGTATAAGCAATAAACATTGATTGAATGTAAATTCATTCCAATGTATTCCTCCGCCTTCAAGCTCAAACATAAAGAACCAAATTACTTCAAGGCGGAGCTCAATTCACAAAAAAATGAGCATAAGAAATTCTGCTGTAAAGGCAAATGGAAATGTCATGACCCCATGATATCCTCAAGGCCCTGTTAGAGGAAAAGGTGGCTTAGACTACAGTCAAGAAATATATAGAGTCTCCACATATCAGTGATTCAATAACCTGTTTGGATTTTACTTTTAAATTAGTGACCATTTATATTACAATTCACTGGAGAGTGTTCTTTTGATGATCTCATCTCTATATAAGCAAGCTGCCATTCCACCCTACAAATCAGGCAATTAATAATCAGTAACACGAACAGAAGTCAAGTCAGACAGAGAGGAAGAAATATGATATGACATCACTTATATGTAGAATCTAAAAAGTAATGATACAAATGAACTTACAAAAGAGAAAAAGACTCACAGACTTCTAGAATGAGCTTATGGTGGCCAGGGCGTTGGATCGGGAGAAGGGATAGTTAACAAGTTTGGAATGGACATGTACACTGCTATATTTAAAATAGATAACCAACTAGGCCCTACTGTATAGCACATGGAACTCTGCTCAATGTTATGTGGCAGCCAAGATGGCAGGGGAGTTTGCGAGAGAATGGATGCATGCATATGTATGGCTGAGTCCATTTGCTATTCAACTGAATCTATTTTATTATGTTAATCAGTTATGTTGTTGTTCAGTCACTCAGTTGTGTCTGAATCTTTGCAACCCCATGGACTGCAGCACATCAGGCCTCCCTGTCCTTCAGTACCTCCAGAGTTCACCCAAATTCATATTGACTGAATGGGTGATGCCACCCAACCATCCCATCCTCTGTTGTCCCATTCTCCTCCTGCCTTCAATCTTTCCAGCATCAGGGTCTTTTCCAATAAGACGGATCTCCACATCAGGTGGCAAAGCTTTGGAGCTTCAGCTTCAGAATCAGTCCTTCTAATGAATATTCATGATTGATTTCCTTAAAGATTGACTGGTTTAATCTCCTTGCATTTCAAGGGACTCTCAAGAGTCTTCTCCAATACCACATTTCAAAAGTATCAGTTCATTAGTTCTCAGCCTTCTTTCGGAGAAGGAAATGGCAACCCACTCCAGTAATCTTGCCTGGAGAATTCTATGGACAGAGGAGCCTGGCAGGCTACACAAAGAGTCAGGGTTTGCAAAGAGTCAGGCATGACTGAGCAACTTTCACTCACTCATTCAGCCTTCTTTATGGTCCAACTCTCACATCCATATGTGACTAATTGAAAAACCATAACTTTGACTATACTGACATTTGTCAGCAAAGTGATGTCTCTGCTTTTTAATATGCTGTCTAGGTGTGTTATACCTTTTCTTTCAAGGAACAAGCATCTTTTAATTTCAAGGCTGCAGTCACCATCCACAGTGATTGTGGGGTCACTTTTTCCATTTTTCCCTTTCTATTTGCCATGAAGTGATGGGACCAGATGCCATAATCTTAGTTTTTGAATGTTGAGTTTTAAGCCAGCTTTTTCACTCTTCTCTTTCACATTCATCAAGAGGTTCTTTCCTTCCTTTTCATTTTCGGATGTCATCTTCATACTTGAGGTTATTGATATTTCTCTCAGCAATCTTCACTAAAGCTTGTGCTTCATCCAGCCTGACATTTCACACAATGTACTCTGCATAGAAGCTAAATATGCAGGATGACAATACACAGCCTAGACTTACTCCTTTCCCAATTTGGAGCCAATCCGTTGTTCTGGGATCAGTTCTAACTGTTGTTTCTTGAACTGCATATAGGTTTCTTAGGAAACAGGTAAGGTGGTCTAACATTCCCATTTCTTTAAGAATTTTCCACAGTTATTTTTGATCCACACAAAGTCTTTAATGTAGTCAATGATGTGCAAATAGATGTGGTTTTTTTGTTTGTTTTTCTGGAATTCCCTTGCTTTTTCTATGATCCAGTGGATGTTGGCAATTTATTTCTGCTTCCTCTGCTTTTCTTAAATCCAGCTTTTACATCTGGAAGTTTTTGGTTCACATGCTGTTGAAGTCTAGCTTGAAGAATTTTGAGAATTACCTTGCTAGCATGTGAAGTGAGTATCATTGTGTGGTAGTTTGAACATTCTTTGGGGCTGGAATGAAAACTGAGTTTTCCAGTCTTGTGGCCACTGCTGAGTTTTCCAAATTTGCTAGCATATTGAGTGCTTCACTTTCACATCATCATCTTTTAGGATTTGAAATAGCTCATCTGGAATTCCATCACCTCCACTTGCTTTGATCATAGCAGTGCTTCCTAAGGCCCACTTGGCTTCACACTCCAGGATGTTTGGCTCTAGGAATGGTCACACTATGGTGGTTATCCAGGTCATCAAGAGTTTTTGTGTAATTCTATGTATTTCTCCCACCTCTTAATATCTTCTGCTTCTGTTAGGTCCAAATCATTTTTGTCCTTTATTGCATCTATCGTTGCATGAAATATTCCTTTGATGTTTTCATAAGAGATTTCTAGTCTTTCCCATTCTATTATCTTCTTCTGTTTGCATTGTTCACTTAAGAAGGCTTTCTCATCTCTCCTTGCTATCCTTTCCAGTTCTGCATTCAGGTGGATATATCTTTCTTTTTATCCTTTGCCTTTTGTTTCTCTTCTTTTCTCAGCTGTTTGTAAGGTATCCTGGGACAACCTTTCGCCTTTTTGCATTTCTTATTTTAGGGAATGGTTTTGATCACTGCCTCCTGTACAATGTTGTGAACATTTGTCCATAGTTCTTCAAGCATTCTGTCTCTCAGATCTAATCCCTTGAATCAAATTGTCACTTCCATTGTATATTCATAAGGGATTTGATTTAGGTTATACCCAAATGTCTTACTGGATTTTCCTACCTTTATCAATTTAAGTCTGAATTTTGCAATAAGGAGTTCATGATCTGAGCCACAGTCAGCTCCTGGTCTTGTTTTTTGCTGACTGTATCTTCATCCATACCTTCTCCATCTTCAGCTGCAAAGAATAGAATCAATCTGATTTTGATATTGACTATCTGGTGATGTCTATGTATAGACTAGTCTCTTATTTTGTTGGAAGAGGGAGTTTGCTATGACCAGTTTGTTCTCTTGGCAAAATTCTTTTAGCCTTTGCCCTGCTTCATTTTGTATTCCAGGGCCAACTTTGCCTGTTACTCCAGGTATCTCTTGACTTCCTACTTTTGCATTCCAGTCACCTATGATTAAAAGGACATCTTTTCTTGGTGTTAGTTATAGAAGGTCTTGTAGGGCTTCATAGAACTGTTCAACTTCAGCTTCCTCAGCAATAGTATTGGGCCATAGATTTGAATTACTGTGACATTGAATGCTTTGCTTTGGAAATGAACTGAGATCATTCTGTCATGTTTGAGATTGCACTCAAATACTGCATTTCAGGCTCTTGTTGGCTATGAGGGTTACTCCATTTCTTCTAAGGGATTTTTATCCACAGTAGTAGATAAAATGATCATCTGAATTAAATTCTTCCTTTCCAATCCATTTTAGTTCACTGATTCCTAAAATGTAGTAATTCACTCTTGCCATCTCCTGTTTGACCACTTTCAATTTATCTTGATTCATGGAGCTAACATTGCAGGTTCCTATGCAATATTGTTCTTTTCAGTATCAGACTTTACTTTCACCACCAGACATATCCAGAGCTGGGCATCATTTCCACTTTAGCTCAACCTCTTCATTCCTTCTGGAGCTATTTCTCCATTCTTTTGTAGTAGTGTATTGGACACTTACCAACATGGGGGGGAGTTCATCTTTTAGTGTCATATCTTTTTGACCTTTTCATATTGTTCATGGGGTTCTTAAGGCAAGAACGCTGAAGTGGTTTGCTATTCCCTTCTCTAGTGGTCTGTGTTTTATCAGAACTTTCCACCATGACCCATCCATCAACTATACCTCAATACAAAATAAGAAAGTTTAAAAAATAAATAATACACAATTGAAGAACAAAATGAGATGAGATGGTCCCAAGTATGGGAACAATGGCATTCCCAATCAATTACCTCCTGTCTTTGGAGTAGGGAATGGCAACCCTTTTGAATATTTTTGCCTGGGAAATTTCATAATGGAGCCTGGTGGGCTATAGTCCATGGAGTCACAAAGAGTTGGACATAACCTAGTGACTGAGCATGCATTATTGTCTTTGACATTAATCAACTAGATTTCTGTTATCCTAGTTATTATGATTTGCTGAAGAGGGAGAATTATTTGGGACCAAAAGATGCAGGGCAATGTGAAGCTCTTATCTTAGAGTTTGATTTAAATATAAGTTTTTCAAATACTTAAGAAATTAATACAACTAATTTTTAAACAAAAAAATATATTTACATTTTTTGCTGACAGATCTCATTAAACTTTATTTAGGAGCAAACAATGTAGTTATAATATTTATCTCTGACTACAATAAGAAAACAATAGCAGCTTTTATCCCTAATTATGGATTATGATGCTTTCTTTTTTCAAAAACCAAAATCAGATGTTTGCTTTTAAAATGCCTTAATTTTTAGTGCTTAAATTAAGAATGCATCGAGATATAAGCTACTGTGTCAGGAGGGAAGCACAACAGTATTTAGAGAAACAAATGAGCAAAACAGCATGATTATTCCAATTAGGAGAAAAAAACTTTGCTAAAGCACTTATTCTCATTTTATATGCTATATTACAACTTTGCATTGAATAAATTTAAATATACAGTTTAAAAAAAATCCATGAACCACTTAAGATATAGGCTAATTAAGTGGCTATTGTTCAGGAAATGGTCTTTACATATGAGTAAAATGAAGCTGCCCAGGAAATGCCACTATGAAAGTAGTCATTTATCATGATTGAAACAAAAATTAGTCTAGCAAGAAGATCATACAATTATTCTCTTTTTGAATGAATAGCTAGTTTTTAAAAGGCCTTACCTAACATTGCAATAAGGTTTTAAGCAGCAATTTTCTTAGTGATATTATTTTTCATTTGAAGCACATTTTCTCAGTGAAGTTCTATAGAAAATATTATTTCTTTTTTAAATCAAAAGTGAGTTGCATGACTAAATGTACTTCTAATCAGTTATTAGGTAAGTAAGACAAGTTTTAAGATCATAAGTGCAGCTCATAAATATATTTTGATATTTAAAATTTGTTATAATTTTATTAATTTTAGATCCTAGGAACAAAATAAAAGCTTTTGAACTTAAATGATAATGCATTAATGAATAGAATTTCAAACACCAAAATTTTCTACTGAGATTTAAAACTAAATTTATAAATTAAACTTAATGGTGTAACCCCTCCATTTTATGAAGGTCACTGGGTCGTCTATATTTGGAACTACCTGTCAGAATGCTGATATCATGACTATGCCTTTTCAGACAAAAAGAGAGTTTCCTTAAAACTTAGTGATGCTCTCTAGGATACTTAAAGAATAAACAAATAGAGATGAACAATGTGATAACCAAAATAAAAAATACATTAGAAAGTATAAATCACAAAATAAATGAGATAGAAGCACAAATAAGTGACATGGTTGACAGAGTGGTGAAAATCACTTCCCCAACAGGAAAAAAGAAAGAAAGAAAAGAAAAAGAATGAAAAGAAATGAAGAAAGTCTGAGAGACCTCTGGGACAATACCAAGTGCACCAGCATGCATTCACATTATAGGAGTCCCAGAGCGGAGAGCAAGAGAGAAAGAGACTGACAAAATATTTGAAAAGATTATAACTGGAAACTTTGCTAACATGAGAAAAGAAACAGTCATTCAAGTCCAAGAAGTACAGAGATCCCCATATAGGTAAATCTAAGGAAAAATATGCTGAGACACAAACTAATCAAACTGACAGAAATTAAAGACAAGAAAAGTACTAAAAGCAACAAAAGAAAAGCAACAAATAAACATACAAGGGAATCCTCATAATGGAATCAGCTGATTTTTCAACAGAAAACTCTGCAGGCTAAAAGGGAGTGGCACAACACATTTAAAGGGATGAAAGAGGAAAACCTACAGCCAGGAATACTACACCCAGCAAGGATCTCATTCAGATTTGACAGAGAAATCAAAAAGCTCACAGACAAGCAAAAACTAAGAGATATCAGCACCACTAAACCAGATTTTTAAAAAATCTTAAAGGAACTTCTCTAGGCAGGAAAGAAAAGGCCATAACTAGAAACAAACAAACAAAAATATGAATGGGAAAGCTCACTGGTAAGGCAAACAAAAAGTAAAGATAGGAAATCATCCACATACAAATATGATATTAAAACCATCTATTATGGTAAGAATACAAATGCAGGCTATTGGAAATGTATTGGAATTTAAGAGACCAGCAACTTAACATCACTTGTCTATATGTTCCCATTCACTTCTCCAGAGGATCTTCCTGACCAAGGGATCAGATCTGGGTCTTCTGAATTGCAGGGAGATTCTTTAGCATCTGAGAAACCAGGGAAGCCATATGTGTATATATATATATATATATATATATATATATATATATATGTATGTATATATAACTATTCCAAAACCTCTTGGGAACCACAAACCAAAATCTACAGTAGATACAAACAGACACACAGAAAAAGCAATACAAAAACAACACTAGTCATCAAATTATAAAAGAAGTGAACAAAATGGGAAGGGAAGAAAAGTGAAAACAAATCCAAAACAATTAACAAAATGGCAATAAGAACATTCAAATCAATATTTACCTTAAAACTAAATGGTTAAATGCTCTTTTTGTTCAAAAAACAAAGACTGATTGAATGAATACAAAAATAAGACTGTTATATATAGTGTCTACAGAGACCTAATTTAGATGTAGGGACAAACAAACTGAAAGTGAAGGGATGGAAAAATGAAAATCAAAATAAAGCTGGAGTAGTAATACTTATATCAGACAAAAGAGACTTTTTAAAAAAATAATAAATTTATTTTAATTGGACAATAATTATTTGACAATATTGTGACAGCTTTTGCCATACATCAATATGAACTGGCCAAAAGTATACATGTGTTCCCCCATCCTGAACCCACCTCCCACCTCCCTTCTCACTCTATTCCTTTGGGTTGTCCCAGAGCACCAGCTTTGGATGCCTTAATTCATGCATCGAACTTGCACTGGTCATCTGTTTTACACATGGTAATGTACATGGTTCAGTGGTATCCTCTCAAATCATCCCACCCTCGCCTTCTCCCATTGAATCAAAAGTCTGTTTTTTACATCTGTGTCTCCTTTGCTGCCTGGCACATAGGATTGTTGTTATTATCTTTCTAACTTCCATATATATGCATTAATATACAGTATTTGTCTTTTTCTTTCTGACTTACTTCACTCTGTATAATAGGTTCCAGGCTCATCCACCTCAGTAGAATGGACTCAAATGCATTCCTTGTTACAAATGAGTAATATTTTATTGTGTATATGTACCACAACTTCCTTATCCATTCAGTTGCCAATGGACATCTAGGTTGCTTCCATGTCCTAGGTATTATAAATAGTGCTGTAATGAACATCAGGGTACATGTGAGACTTTAAAATAAAGTCCTTTACAAAAGACAAGAAGGAAATTATGCAACGATCAAGAGATAAATCCAAAAAGAACATAGAGCAATTGTAAATATATATGCACCCAACAGAGGACCACCTCAACATACGAAGCAAGTGCCAATAGTTAAACAAGGAGAAATAACCCCCAACCCTCATCAATGGATGGATCATTCAGACAGAAAATCAATAAGGAAACACAGGCCTTAAATAGGACATTAGTCCAAGTGAACTTAAATTATATTTATATGGCATTCCATCCAAAAGCAATAGAATATACTATCTTTTCAAGTGCACATGGAACTTACTCCAGGATATAACATCTTGGGCCATAAATCAGACGTTGGTAAAATTAAGAAAATAGAAATAATATTAAGCACCTTTTCCAACCACAACACTATGAGATTAGAAATCAATTACAGGAAAAAAATGTTTAAAAAATAAACAAACATGAATGCTACAACTATTTTACCAAACACTGTAGAAATCAAAGAGGAAATTAAAAAATTACCTAAAGGCAAATGAAAACAAAAATGCAGCAATTCAAAACCTAGGGGATGCAGAAAAAGCAGTTTTAAAGGGAAAATTTATAGCAATACAATCTTATCTTTGGAAACAAGAAAAAGCTCAAATAAACAGCCTAACATTACATCTAATGAAACCAGAGGAAGAAAAATGAACAAAACCCAAAGTTAATAGAATAAAATAGGTCATAAAGATTAGAGCAGCTACAAATAAAATAGATGAAGAAAACAATAGAAAAAAACAATGAAACTAAAGCTGATTCTTTGAAAAGGTAAACAAAGTTGGTAAGTCTTTAGTCTCATCAGGAAAAAAAAAAGAGGGATCAAATCAATAGAATTGAAATATAAAAGGAGAAGTTACAGCAGATGTCACACAAATGCAAAGGAGCATCAGAAAAAATAACAAACAACTATATACAAATAAAACAGACAACTTAGAAGAAATGGAAAAATTCCTAGAAAAGTACAACTTTCCAAGACTGAACCAGGGAGAAGTAGAAAATATGAACAAACAAATCACAAGTACTGAAATTGAAACAGTGATTTAAAAATTCCCAACAAACAAAAGTTCAGGACCAGAAGACCTTTCAGGCGAATTTTATCAACATTTAGTTAACGCCTATCCTTCTGAACAGTGTCCAAGAAATTTCAGAGGAAGGAAGACTCCCTTGCTCATTGTAGGAGGCCATCATTACCCTGACCCAAAACAAGCAAAGATATAACAGTAAAATACGTGTGTGTGTGTGTGTGTGTGTGTGTGTGTGATTGATAAGCATAGACACAAAAATCCTTAGCAAAACACTAGCATTCTAATTCCAATAATACATTAAAAAGATCTTACACCATGATCAAATGGGACTTATCCCAGAGATGCAAGTATTCTTTGGTAATGTTAGTAACTCAGTCATGTCCAACTCTGTGTTTCCATGGACTATAGCCTGCGAGGCTCCTCTATCCATGGAATTCTCCAGGCTAGAATACTGGAGTGGATAACCATCCCCTTCTCCAGGGAATCTTCCCAAACCAGGGCTCAAACCAAGATCTCATGCATTGCAGGTGAATTCTTTACCATCTGAACCACCAGGGAAGCTCAATTTTTTAATATCTGCAAATTAATCAGTGTGACAGACAACATTGACAAAGTGAAGAATAAAAATCAAGATCCTCTCAATAGACGCAGAAAAAGTTTTGACAAAATTCACCATACATATATGACAGTATCCCTCCAGAAACTGAGCATATAATAAAGACCATATATGAAACCTACAGGGAATATTCTTCTCAAAGGTGAGAAGCTAAAAGCATTCCCTCTAAATTCAGGAACAAGGGGAATATTTTTTCACTTGTATTCAACATAGTTTGGAAGTCCTACTTGTATAAATCAGAGCAGAAAAAAATAAATAAAAAGAATACAAATTGGAAAAGAAGAAAAACTGTCACTGTTTGCAGATGACATGATACTACATATAGAAAATCCTAAAGATGCTACCAGAAAACTGCTAGAGCTTATCAAAGAATTTGTTAAAGTTGCAGGATATAAATTTTATATACAGAAATCTCTTGGATCCCTATATACTAACAACAAAAGATAAGAAAAAGAAATCAAGGAAACAATCCCATTCTCGATTCCAACAACAACAACAACAAAAAAACCGTAGAAGTAAAAAACTTGTTTTCAGAAAATTATGAGATGCTAGTGATAAGAACTGAAGATGACACAAACAGATGAAATGATATGCCACATTCTTGCATTGGAAGAATCATTATTGTCAAAATTACTAAACTATCCAAGGTAATCTACAGACTCAATGCAATTTCTATCAAATTATCAATGGCATTTTTCACAGAATTAGATAGAACAAAAAATAAATACAATTTGTATGGAAACACAAAAGATTCTGTATAGCCAAAGCAATCCTGAGAAAGAAAACTGTATCTGGAGGAATCAGGGTTCCTGAGTTCAGACACAAAGCTACAGTCATAAAGCAGTATGATACTGAGCAGAAACAGAAATATAGTTCAGTAGGATAGGATAGAAAGCCCAGAATTAAACCCACACAGCTATGGCCAATCAACCTATGGTAAAAGAGGCAAGAATAAACAGTGGGTAAAAGACAATCTCTTCAATAAGTGGTGCTGGAAAAACTGTAGAGCTACAAGTAAAAGAATGAAATTAGAATATCCTCTAACACCATGCACAAAAATAAATTAAAGTGGATCACAGCTTTAAATGTAATGTTGGACACTATTAAAACAATTAGATTAAAACAGAGGCAGAATACTTTTTGACATAAATCCCAGCACTATATTTTTGGATCCATGTCCTAGAATAATGAAAATGAAAACAAATATAAACAAAGAACTACCTTATTATCCAGCAATTCCACTCCTGAGTATACATGCAGAGAAAGTTATAATTCAAAAGATGCATGCACCCTAATGTTCATTTCAGCACTACAGTACAATAGCCAAGAAATGGGAGCAACCAAAATGTCTGTCCACTGGCAGATAAATGGATAAATAAGGTGTGGTACATATAGAAATTGAAAACCTCTTAGCCATTAAAAAATAATGAAATAATGCCTTTTGTAGCAACATAGATGGACCTAGATATTATCATAGTATGTAAATCAGATAGAAAAAGAAAATATCATATGATGTCACTTATCTGCAGAATCTAATTTTTTAAAAATTATATAAATGAACTTAACTACAAACAGAAACAGATTCACAGATTTTGGAAATAAATTTAAGTTTACCAAAGGGGAAAGTTGAGAGGAAGGGATAAATTCAGAGCATAGGATTAACATACATACGCTGCTGCTGCTGCTAAGACATTTCAATCGTGTCTGACTCTGTGAGACCCCACAGACGGCAGCCCACCAGGCTTCCCGGTCCCTTGGATTCTCCAGGCAAGAACACTGGAGTGGGTTGCCATTTCCTTCTCCAATGCATGAAAGTGAAAAGTGAAAATGAAGTCGCTCAGTCGTGTCCGACTCCTGGCGACCCCGTGGACTGCAGCCCACCAGGCTCCTCCATCCATGGGATTTTCCAGGCAAGAGTACTGGAGTGGGGTGCCATCGCCTTCTCCGATATATAAAATAGATAACCAACAAGAACAAGTATAGCACAGGAAGTCTACTTAATATTCAGTAATAATCTATATGGGAAAAGAATCCAAAAGAGAAGAAGCATATGTGTAAGCATAACTGAATCACTATACTGTAAACCTGAAACTAACATTCTAAATCAACTGGACTCCATTTTTTTTTCTCACAAAATTATCAATGCTCTGATAAAATTTGTCTTGACAAACATACTTTTCAGTGCTTATTGTAGAAGTGCATTGAGTATCAGAAGTTGACCAGGGGAAAAGAGAGGTACAGAACTATAGAGTACTGACCATAATTTTTCTTACCCAGTGAGAAAAATTAAAGTTGTTTTTAGATTCCACATTAAACTCAAGTGTTGTTGCTATCATTCAGTCATCCTGCTGTGTCCAGTTCTGTGACCCCATGGACTGCAGCACCCTAGGCTTCCCTGTCCCTCACCATCTCCTGGTGTTTGCCCAAGTTCATGTTCATTGCATTGTTGATGCCATCCAGCCATCTCATCCTCTGACACCCTCTTCTCCTTCTGCCCTTGATCTTTCCCAGCATCAAGGACTTTTCCAATGAGTCATCTGTTCACATCAGATCGCCAAAATAATGGAGCTTCAGCATCAGCATCAGTCCTTTTAGTGAATATTCAGGGTTGATCTCCCTCAAGATGGACAAGTTTAATCTCCTTGCTGTCCAAGGGACTTTCCGGAGTATTTTCCAGCACCACAATTTGAAGGCATTGATTCTTTGGTGTTCTGCCTTCTTTACAGCCCAGCTCTCAAGTATACATGTTTATTAGAAAAGAGAGGTATTCTGATACAATTTCCAAATTAGCTCGCAGCAAGCAAAAATAATGACTATACAGAAATAACGACTAAAATAACAATTCCTAATCTTTGTTTCAGGTCTTCTTTCAACTCTTAAAAATTGTGTACAAAATGTGTGTGTGTGTGTGTGTGTTCAGAGAGTTCAGAGCTCCAGTTACGTTTTCAAAGAGAAATACTACCACTCTCACCACAATATACCTCTGAACTAGGTATAGAATATTAGCCAAAAAGTAAATACTTGCTTTTGATATAATGGGGAAAGCATGGGTGAAATCAGGCAGAATTCATCCTCTGCCCCCAGCTCCACAGTTTTAAAATAATGAGCTATTCACTTCTTCTCAGGGTCCCCAGTGCAGAACCTGCTAGCACCTATGGTGTCGTTGTGAGTATTGTAAAAAGGAGCATTTTTTCTCCCCAACTGAGGCAAGCCCATGGCAAGAACAGAATGGAATTCATCTCAATGGGACTAATTTTCTGTGGGATAAAACCTATATGGCCATTATTAGTAACAGGAGAATAATTTATTCAAAATACTTTTATTAAGTGTTGGGCTCAGTCTTAAGTATTGAGGAGGCAGATGTCAACAAATTAGGCAAAAGGACTTGCTGTCTTGGAGCATATATTCTGGGTAGTGATAGTAGGTTGAGGGACAGGGTAGTCAATTGTTAATAAGGGATAACGTTTAAAGAATGTCCTGAAAAAATAGAGGGCAAAAGAGAGTTTGCAATTGACTAACATTTTCTTTGGCATATAATAGGGACATGGAGATAGTGTTTTATATTTTGAAATTGTAATATAGAATATTATTGGAGAATAGGATGTGTCAATTCTAAGAAATGCAAAATGTTCTCATATGCTGGCCATGCTCCTCTATTCATGGAGTTCTCTAGGCAAGAATACTGGCATGGATAGTTATTCCCTTCTCCAGGGGATCTTTCTGACCCAGGAATTGAACCCAAGGCTGCTGCATTGCAGACAGATTTTTTGTATAGTCTGAGCCACCAGGGAGGTCCTACTACTACATTGCAGGTTGTTTTAAAATCATTAAAATGACACAAAGCTCTATATTACAGCCTATATACAATTCAAAATGACACTTTCTACCTTTCATACTTTGCCTCTGGAGTTAGCTAGTTCCACCATAGGAAACAGGATTCTGAATCTGTGTTCAGAAAGTAGAATGGACTCATATTCTAACACATTATCTTCCTCAGTCCTATTGACAGCACGGCCAGGCTGGTAGACAAATGTGCAATATCTTCTAGGATAAGGCAAGAAGGTATTTAATAGAACTGTCACTCATTTTTACAAGAGAAGAGAAGTGGATGAAAAAACTTGTTCACTATTCCTTGAAACTATTATTTACTTAAGACTATAAAACTCTAGCCCTATCTTATGAAACAGAGGATGAGATGATAAAAGAGGATGAAATGCTTGGATGGTATCACTGACTCAATGGACATGAGTTTGAGCAACCTCTGGGAGCTGGTGATGGACAGGGAAGCCTGGCTTGCTGCAGTCCATGGGATCCCAAAGAGTTGGACACGATCTTATGAAACAAATTTGCCTGCTAGCAGATTTACAGAAGAATCCACCTGCCAGTGAAGCAGATGCTGAAGATGCAGTCTCAATCCCTGAATCAGGAAGATACCCTGGAGGAGAAAATGGCAACCCATTCCAGTATTCTTGCCTCAGAAAGCCTGTGCACAGAGGAGCCTAGAGGGTTACAGCCCATGGAGTGGCAGGAGTTGGACATGACTGCCTGACTCAGCACACACACAGATTTATAGGCAGAGGTGAATGCTCATTTCTTATTTTTCAAAACAAAAAAGAGGGTGTGTCATTCAATACTTCTATTTCTATTTCTCCTGGAAGCTCTGCAGGAAACAAAGAGATTCACATTCACATTAAGTTACAAACTTTGCCATATCGCTGAGACACAGTTGGAAATGAAGAAGAAAAGAAGCAGATCTCTTCCATTACATTATTAGCTTCTATCTTGGAGCTCTAACTGTAATTTGATTCTTTTCTGGGAAGGAAAGGAAAATAATTGCACCATTCTGGTTCATTTAAAGAGATATTTTGTTCACAAAATGAGACTTCATAAGTATCTCTGTTTACTGTCCAAATCCCAGAGTAACAATAAAATCATGGTTATAGATATGCATTGGCCATTCTGATGACACTCCGACTTCCCAGCAGAGCTAACTGTATTTTTCCTCCATAATGACTCTCTACCTCTTCTACCATTTTATCTCAGAAATCTTTATTTTTTGTTAATTTAATTTATTATTACTTTAAAAGGTATTTTAGAGCATATCATTATTTTGGAATGTATTTTATACTCGTATTGAATTAGAATTGGTTAACAATGTTGTATTAGTTTTAGGTATAGAGCACAGTGATTTGGATATACATATATATGGGTTTCCCTGGTGGCTCAGACAGTGAAGAGTCTGCCTGCAATGTGGGAGAGCAGGGTTTGATCACTGGGTCAGGAAGATGCCCTGGTGAAGGAAATGGCAACCCATTCCAGTATTCTTGCCCAGAAAATCACATAAGCAGAGAAGCCAGGCAGTCTACAGTCCATGGGGTTCCAAAGAGTTGGACATGGCTGAGCAACTTCTCTATTTAGCCTCTCTCTCTATATATATATGTACATGTACATACATATATTCCTTATAAGATTATTTTCCCTTACAGGTTATAGTAAAATACTGAGTACAGTCCCCTATGATATAGAGTAGGTCTTTATCGGCTATCTATTTTATATATAGTAGTGTGTATATGTTAATCACAAGCACCTAATTTATCCTCCTCTCTCTAAACTTTGATAACCATAATTCTGTTTCCCATTGCTGTGGATATATTTCTGTTCTGTAAATAAGTTCGTTTGTATCTTTCTTTTAGATTCTACATGTAAGGAAAATCATATGATATTTGTCTTTCTCTGGATTACTTCACTTATTATGATAAGCTTTATGTTCATCCTTGTTGTTGCAAATAGCATTATTTCATTCTCATGCCTGAGTATTTTATATGTATACCACAGCTTCTTTATCCACTCACCTGTCAAAGGACATACAGGTTGCTTGCATGTCTTCTTGTCTATGGTAAATAGAGCTGTAATGAGAATTGTGTTGCCTGTATCTTTTTAAATTATAATTTTCTCTAGTTAGATATCCAAGAGTTGGATTCCTGGGCCATATGGTAACTCCATTTTTAGGTTTGTTTGTTTGTTTGTTTGTTTGTAACAAGGAGATCAAACAAGTCAATCCTAAAAGAAATCAACCCTAAATGTTCATTGAAAGGACTGATGATGAAGTTGAAGCTCCAGTATTTTGGGTACCTGATGTGAAGAGCTGACTCATTGGAAAAGACCCCGATACTGGGAAAGATTGAGGTCAGGAGGAGATGTGTGGATGGCATCATGGACTCAACAGATATGAGTTTGAGCAAACTTCAAGAGGTAGTGAAGGATAGGAAAGCCTGGCATTCTGCAGCTTATTTTTGTACATGGTGTTAGAGATTTTTCTAAGTTCATTCTTTTACATATATCTGTCCAGTTTTTCCCTCACCATTTTTTAAAAAGACTGTCTTTTATCCACTGTATATTTTTCCTCTTTTGCTGTGGATTAATTGGCCATAGGTGCATAGGTTTATTTCTTGGCTTCTTATCTTATTCTATCAATCTGTATGTCTATTTTTTGTCAGTACCATACTGTTTTCCTTATCATAGCTTTGTAGTATGGTTTGATATCAGTAAGCCTAATTCTTCCAGCTCCAATTTTTTCCTTTCAGGGTTGCTTTTTTTTGGGGGGTGGGGGGAGGTCTTTTAAAAATGTCTTTAAAATCTCCTAGAATCTGGCTGTCCCAAACTTTCCTCCAGGTGGTTATTCAATTAAATAAAAAACTTATTGTTCATCTATTATGTACAAGACATTCTGAGAGATAGGTTGATAGAGAAACAACATGACATTTGGCTTAGCAATGCTTACAACCTTCTCTCTTGGTCTAGATGCTTAAATTTTTCCAAAATTATAATTGTCTTTTGTCTACAAGAAATGAAATACAATCAGATCTTAGACTTGTGAAAAAGTATATGATGACATTGTTTAATTTCTCAAAAACATTTCACTGGTTATATTTTATAAATCAGACAAGTACAGTAATTTATATTAGACAACATCCATTATTTTGGTATGGCATATCTATTAGTGGACCATCTAAATTTCCCTTGGAAATCAGTTTGTCAACCAAATGTGTGAAGTCATATATAAAATTAGAACTTCAGTTTAATGTTAGTTTATTTGGAAGCTATAAATATTTAACTTTCTAAATAAACATGCGCTCATTTGCTCAACTGTAGAAAAATGATAGAGACATAGATAGATAAAAGATAGATAAACAGAAAGGAAAAGAGAAAGAAGGGGCTTCCCTGGTGGCTCAGATGGTAAAGAATCCGCCACTATGCAGGAGACCTGGGTTTGATCCCTGGTTTGGGAAGATCCCTCGGAGAATGGAAAGGCAATCCATTCCAATATATTCTCCTGGAGAATTTCATGGACAGCAGGCCTTGGTGAGGTACACTCCATGGGTTCTCAAAGAATTGAAAATGACTAAGCAGATAGACATATTTTATTGGCTGCTAGGAAGCATACTAGGAACTATAGATACAAAGATATGAAGCCTTTATGGATTTTTGTAGTGCATGTATTGAGAGTCTTTTTCCCTGAAATTACATTTAAAATATAGACCAATACATTTAGTAGAAGGATAATGGCTGAGGGGGGTCCTGGGAGACACAGTTGAGTGGGGAGCAGTGTGCAAAGCCAATCTTAACTGCATTTCAATATTTTGCGACTTTGGTTTAACTTTACCATCTTCAAGATGCAACAAATTTAAGTTTAATGTGGAGATTAGAGGAGACTGACCAGGAGCTGAGAAGTGGATGGAGAGTTGGCCTCAGAACACAGAGATCAGCCCTGAAACATTGAAGTGGGGGTGCTGAGTCCAGGATCCCAGACTGCCAGAGATCGCCTAACCCCGGGGGTATTAATTACTGACAGCTTCCATAAAAGCCTACACCTGTACACAGATTTGTATCACCCAGTTTCCAATGCATTCACAGCAGGACACCTCACCCAAACAACAAAAAAAATGCAAAAAGAACCATTAACATACAGAAATCACACAGACACTCCAAAATATACCACTTCACATAGCCTAGCCTTTCCCATTAGGAAAAAAAAAAAAAATTAACATTCTCCTACTAGAACACAGGAACAAGTCACCCCTAAACAGATCAACACAAACCACTGAGCCAAAGACAATGGAGACGAAAACCAGAAAGAATGAATTCTACCCTAATATCTAGGAAAAAGAGACCTCAAACGGACCAAATTGTGTGTGTGTGGGGGGCGGGGGTTGGAGGTGAAAATACAAGAAATACAGCACAAATGAAGGAACAAGGAAGCAACTTACAAGAACAAATAAACAAAGAGGAAATAGCAAATACTACCTGGAAAAAAAAAGCCTTCCTCAGTGATCAATGCAAAGAAATAGAGGAAAACAACAGAATGGGAAAGACTAGAGATCTCTTCAAGAAAATTAGAGGCACCATGGGAACATTTCATGCAAAGATGGGCTCGATAAAGGACAGAGATGGTATGGACCTAACAGAAGCAGAAGATATTAAGAAGAGGTGGCAAAAATACACAGAAGAACTGGACAAAAAAGAGCTTCACAACCAAGATAATCATGATGGTGTGATCACTCATCTAGAGCCAGACATCCTGGAATGTGAAGTCAAGTGGGCCTTAGAAAGCATCACTATGAACAAAGCTAGTGGAGGTGATGAAATTCCAGTAGAGCTATTTCAAATCCTGAAAGATGATGCTGTGAAAGTGCTGCACTCAGTATGCCAGCAAATTTGGAAAACTCAGCAGTGGCCACAGGACAGGAAAAGGTCAGTTTTCATTCCAATCCCAAAGAATGCTCAAACTACCACACAATTGCACTCATCTCACATGCTAGTAAAGTAATGCTCTAAATTCTCCAAGCCAGACTTCAGCAACATGTGAACCGTGAACTTCCTGATGTTCAAGCTGATTTTAGAAAAGGCAGGGGAACCAGAGTTCAAATTTCCAACATCCACTAGATCATGGAAAAAGCAAGAGAGTTCCAAAAAAACATATATTTCTACTTTATTGACTATGCCAAAGCCTTTGACTGTGTGGGATCACAATAAACTGTGGACAATTCTGAAAGAGATGGGAATACCAGAGCACCTGACCTGCCTCTTGAGAAACCTATATACAGGTCAGGAAGCAACAGTTAGAACTGGACATGGAACAGCAGACTGGTTCCAAATAGGAAAAGGAATACATCAAGGCTGTATATTGTCACCCTGATTATTTAACTTATATGCAGAGGACATCATGAGAAACGCTGGGCTGGAAGAAGCACAAGCTGGAATCAAGATTGCTGGGAGAGATATCAATAACCTCAGATATGCAGATGACGTCACCCTTTGGCAGAAAGTGAAGAGGAACTAAAAAGCCTCTTGATGAAAGTGAAAGAGGAGAGTGAAAAAGTTGGCTTAAAGCTCAACATTCAGAAACAGTCTCCTAGTGAGGGTGAAAGAGGAGAGTGAAAAAACTGACTTAAAACTCAACATTCAAAAAAGTAAGATTATGGCATATGGTCCCAGTACTTCATGGCAAATAGATGGGGGAAAATGGAAACAGTTGAGAGACTTTATTTTGGGGGCTCCCAAATCACTGTGGACCCTGATTGCTGCAATGAAATTAACAGACACTTCTTGGAAGAAAAAGTATAACAAACCTAGACAGCAATTTCCATCTAGTCAAAACTGTGCTTTGTCCAGTAGTCATGTATGAATGTGAGAGTTTCACCATAAAGAAGGCTGAGTGCTGAAGAATTGATGCTTTTGAACTGTGGTGCTGGAGAAGCTTTTGAGAGTCCCTTGAACAGCAAGGAGATCAAACCAGTAAATGAAATCAATCATGAATATTCATTGTAAAGACTGATGCTAAAGCTGAATCTCTAATACTTTGACTACCTGATGCGAAAAGCTGACTCACTGGAAATGACCCTGATGTTGGGAAGGATGAAGTCAGAAGGAAGGGGACAATGGAGGAAAAGATTGTTTGATGGCATCACTGACTCAATGGACATGAGTTTGAGCAAATTCTGGGAGATGGTGAAGGACAGGGAAGCCTGGCAATGTGCAGTCTATGAAGTCATAAAGAGTCAGACACAACTTAGCAACCAAACTGGACTTAACTGAACTGAGTCTCTGCCCTTGGCTATAGTTGCACCTTGTTCTTTAGTTTGTTTCTTTTTTTTTCTTTTTTCCATACCACTATCCTTTTCATCTTCATCATCTGTAATTCCATATCTAAACATCCACCAAAATGCTGCTGTAAACACACTATTCTATAATATTTTACAAAGAATCTGAATTGTAAGAATATCTATCTGATGTAATTGTGCATGATACCTTGTCTGAATCTCTTATGATAATATCCACTTCAAGTACATTGTAAATTTACTTACATTTGGAATTTTTTTTAATTTTTATTTATTTTTTTATTTTTTAAATTTTAAAATCTTTAATTCTTACATGCGTTCCCAAACATGAACCCCCCTCCCACCTCCCTCCCCACTTATTTCTGTTAGATTGTATACTCTCTCAAAATACAATTTGCATCTGATCCACTCAGAACTCCTTGATTTGGAAAGTGTTCAATAAATATTTCTTGTTGGAGTCAATGATACAAAGTGCACTTTTGGTTGCCTAAAAATTGCCTGAGGAGACTTAAAGATTTCTGGGGCCCACAATAAGAGATCCAAGTTTAGTAGTTCTAGGCTCAGCTACAATAATTTTGGTTGTGCAGGTCTACAAGCCAAAGATTATTCATTACTACCCCTGACACACACCCGGAGAGACACAATATTTGAGGATGGGTTTAGAGTCATAACATTTTCCTTAAAGAGAGGGGTATAGACCGTAGGCTAACACTAGCTCCATCTGAGCAAGAAGTTATTTGGGGAATAATAGCAGTGGTATAAACTAGCCCTTGTGGTGAAAGAAATAAAACACTGTATACCATGGTTTTCTCTGGGAAGTACATAGAAGGTACTTTCTCTTTATACATGTAGGTTAGGCAAAATTAGATTTTTTCAGCTGATCTTGGAGTACAACTGATATGAGACAGACTTACGGGAAAAAAAAATATATGTTTCATGAGACATGAGACCTTGTACGGAAATGAATGTTTGACAACACGGAAAAACCTATATTATTTTATATTAGGTTGAACAAAGAGATGACATTGTGGAAAATGACGCAACTGTGTGTGGAATCTAAAAGAAGAGAACTATTTTAACAAGATCTGCTTGCACAGAATTCTCTCCATTGTGACTCCTCATAGAAAAATATTACTTTTATATTTCACATGGGAGTTTTAATCTAAAGTTTTCGGGTAGAAAAGGGAATATCCTTAGAATACTCTTGTGCATCTTCTGTCTTTCAATTATCTTTAGCTCAAAACAATTCTGATGTCAAAATGGTGTATTTTGGTAACATATTCTGCCAACTTGCAAACACTTTTGTTACATTAGCAATTCATCACAGTTACCATGCATTCTCTTTGTCATTCTGAACCTGTTCAAAGGAAATTAATAAAGTATATTAATTACCAAGAATACTAGATAACAGCAAGTGAGAAATTATCATAGGCCTTATAACAGAAAATGAATTTAAAATGTTAAAAAGTTAGGTAAAATGAATCATATATACCAAAATACATTAAATTATTGAAGAGACATATATAAGTTCTCACGTAATTCCTCAGAAAGTTGATCTTCATGAAAAATGGGCCAAAATTGTTAATGTAATATATGATTAATGAAACAAGGAGTGCTGATATCAAAGTAATAAAAAACAACTTAAGAGTCAAACAGATTTCCCAAGCTCATGATGATCATTGTCTAATTATCGGTTGAAAATAGAAAGAAAAGCAAGTTTTCACAAAGATACTATTGACATTGAAACGTGATGAAGAGAAAATGACCTAGGATACCAATACACTTTTGATGAGTGCTATGTGTTCATGCATTCCAGCAGCCTTTTAGCATTTACATTGACAGTCTTTATTAATAAATCAGATGCTATTTACTCTATCAAGTGGAGACACTGTGATATTCCTCATGGTCAGAACATAATTCATATGCATTACAAAGTTCATTGTATTTGCATGTTCAATAGCTTGTTATAATTGAAACATAAATTTTAGGCAACTTTTACTTGCTGTTTCTTGCTATCTTTGATCATTAATATAGTTTATTCACATCCTTTAGGCAAGCTTAGAATAGAAATTCTTTTTCCAAGGTAGTTTCAAATAATGGTTACTTAGTAATTAATGCTGCTGCCATCTATTCTTCGGAGAAGGCAATGGCAACCCACTCCAGTACTCTTGCCTGGAAAATCCCATGGACGGAGGAGCCTGTTAGGCTGCAGTCCATGGGGTCGCTAGGAGTCAGACACGACTAAGCGACTTCACTTTCACTTTTTTCACTCTCATGCACTGGAGAAGGAAATGGCAACCCACTCCATTATTCTTGCCTGGAGAATCCCAGGGATGCAGGAGCCTGGGGGGCTGCCATCTATGGGGTTGCACAGAGTTGGACATGATTGAAGTGACTTAGCAGCAGCAGCCGCTGCCAACTATTCTTGGTTTTATACTTGCCAGAAGGAAACAGAAACTTCTTGCTTCTTAATGGAGTAAAATGTATAGTATATAGCTGTAATTTTCTGATAGGGCCACTTTGTATAATGCAACACAAATTGCAGGCAAAAGCATGTTGTCCCTGGGTTCTTACTGGCCTTGATATGTGGGCAGGACTGGTTTCCCATTCCCACATAGACTATGAAAGGAAATTCAAGGATAGATCTGTTAGAGAGCATAAGCTTTGGTCAAAGATAAAAGAAAAGTGGGAGAATTTGACATTCTAAAGACAGTATAATATGGAACACAGGTTATTTATGCAGCAGAAAACCTTTGAAATCCTTTTGAGAATTTACTTGTGTAGTACTAGGAAGACCAAGAGAAAGATGACAGAGTAGAAGCAAGTCTGCTCATTTTTTCCAGCAATAACTACAAAATTGCAACTCGCTGCTGAACAACCATCGATAGGAGAATGTTGGATCCCATCAAAAAAAGGTGTACCACATCCAGAGTTAGAGAAGCCCCAGCAAGATGGTAGGAGAGGCAAAATTGCCTTTAGAATCAAACCCCATACCTGCCAGAGATGTTCGGAGGGCTCAAACAAACCCTTGTGTGCACCAGGACCCAGAGACTGCACAAAGGCTGAGCCAGATCTGCCTTTGAGTGTTTGAGTATCTCCTGTGGAAGCACGGGTCAGCAGTGGCCTGCTGCAGGGGCAAGAGGCTCTGTGTGCATCAGACCTGGCTTACACACCATGTGGCATTGAGCCTTCTTGGAGGAGATCACCATTAACCCCAAAGTAGAACTGTCGAGCAGATGACCCATAAACTGCAGAACAACTATATCAAATAAATTCTTGCACTGTTAAGAAAGTTCTAGGAACTACAGCATATTTCACAATCTGAGGATCTGGCAAAAGGACTGAGAAACTCGAAGGAATTTGACTCTGGAGGCCAGTGGGATTTGATCACAGAATTTACACAGGACTGGGGAAACAGACTCTTGGAGGGCACAAACAAAGCCTTGTGTGCACTAGGACCCAGGAGAAAGGAGCAGTGACCCCACAAGAGATTGAGCCAGACTTGCCTGTGAGGGTCCAGGAGTCTCTGGCAGAGACGTGGGTCAACAGTGGCCTGCTGAGTATCGAATACAACAGTGCGTGCACAAGACATTTTGAAGGAGGTTGTCATTATCTTCATTATCCCTACCACAGTTTAGTCTCATGTCAAACAACAGGGAGGAAACACAGCCCCACCCATCAACAGAAAATTGAATTATAGATTTCCTGAGCATGGCCCCACCCATCAGAACAGGAACCAGTTTCCTCCACAGTCAGTCTCTCCCATCAGGAAGCTTCCATAACCTTTTATCCTTATCCATCAGCCAGGAGACAGAACAAAAACAACAATCACAGAAAACTAATCAAACTGATCACATGGATCACAGTCTTGTCTAACTGAATGAAACTATGAGCCACAACAAGTAGGAACATCCCAGATGGACGGGTCATGGTGGAGAGTTCTGACAAAATGTGGTCCACTGGAGAAGAGAATGGCAAACCACTTCATTGTACTTGCCTTGAGAATCCCATGAACAATATGAAAAGGAAAAAAGGTATAACACTGAAAGATGAACTCCCCAGGTCGGAAGGTGCCCAACACTGTACTGGAGAAGAGTGGGAAAATAACTCAAAAAAGAATGAAGAGACAGAGCCAAAGGGAAAACAATGCCCGTTTGAAGAAGGGACTGGTGATGGAACCAAAGTCTGATGCTGTTAAAAAAAAAAAAAAAAAAAACATTGCATAGGAAATTGGAATGCTAGGTCCATGAATCAAGGTAAATTGGAAGTGGTCAAAGAGGAGATAGCAAGAGTGAACATTGACATTTTAGGAATCAGTGAACTAAAATGGACTGGAATGGGTGAATTTAATTCAGATGACCATTATATCTACTATGGGCAAGAATCCCTTAGAAGAGATGGAGTGGCCATCATAGTCAACAAAAGAGTCCGAAATGCAGTACTTAGGTGCAATCTCAAAAATGACAGAATGATCTCTATTTGTTTCCAAGACAATCTGTTCAATATCATAGTAATCCAAGACTATACCCCAACCATTAATGCCAAAGAAGCTGAAGTTGAATTGTTCTATAAAGACCTTCAAGATCTTCTAGAACTAACACAAAGAAAAAGATGTACTTTTCATTATAGGGGACTGGAATGCAAAAGTAGGATATCAAGAGATACCTGGAGTAACAGGCAAGTTTTGGCCACGGAGTACAAAATGAAGCAGTGCAAAGGCTAACAGAGTTTCGCCAAGAGAATGCACTGGTCATAGCAAGCACCCACTTCCAACAAAACAAGAGAAGACTCTATACATGGAAATCACTAGGTGGTCAATATTGAAATAGATTAATTACATTCTTAAAGCCAAAGATGGAGAAGGCCTATGCTGCTGCTGCTGCTGCTAAGTCGCTTCAGTCGTGTCCAACTCTGTGCGACCCCAGAGACGGCAGCCCACCAGGCTCACCCGTCCCTGGGATTCTCCAGGCAAGAACATTGGAGTGGGTTGCCATTTCCTTTTCCAATGCATGAAAGTAAAAAGTGAAAGTGAAGTTGCTCAGTCGTGTGTGACTCCTAGCGACCCATGGACTGCAGCCTACCAGGCTCCTCTGTCCATAGGATTTTCCAGGCAAGAGTACTAGAGTGGGTTGCCATTGCCTTCTCTGGAGAAGGCCTATAGTGTCAGCAAAAACAGGACCGGGAGCTGACTGTGGCTCAGACCATGAAAGCCTTATGGCAAAAGTCAGACTTAAACTGAAGAAAGCAGGGAAAACCATTAAACCATTCTGGTGTGACCTAAATCAAATCCCTTAGGATTATACAGTGGAAGTGACAAATAGATTCAAGGGATTAGATCTGATAGAGTGCATGAAGAACTATATACCAAAGTTCATGACATTGTACATTGTACAGGAGTGATCAAGACCATTGCCAAGAAAAAGAAACGCAAGAAGGCAAAATGGTTGTCTGAGAGGCCTTACAGACAGCTGAAAAACGAAGAGAAGCTAAAGGCGAAGGAGAATGGGAAAGATATACCCATTTGAATGCAGAGTTCCAAAGAATAGCAAGGAGAAATAAGAAAAACTTCCTCATTGATCAATGCAAAGAAATAGAGGAAAAATAGAATGAGAAAGACTAGAGATCTCTTCAAGAAAATTAGAGATACCAAGGTAACATTTCATGGAAACATGGGCACAATAAAGAGCAGAAATGGTTTGGATTTAACAGAAGCAGAAGATATTAAGAAGAGGTGGGATGAATACACAGAAGAACTATACAAAAAAAGATCTTAATGACCCAGATGATCAGGTCGAGAGTGCCCTCTGGCGGCCATCCAACGTCAGAGGATGGCCGATCAAGCTCACATAAATTATGAAGCTTCCTGGGGGTCATCTTGACTCTGCAGTCTCCTACAAAGCCCTTCTGATGCATCAAACCATGATACAGGGCGCTCAGGGCCGGTGCACTGGGATGACCCAGAGAGGGAGGGAGGTGGGAGGGGAGTTCAAGATAGGGGACACATGTACACCCATGGCTGATTCATGTCAACAGATGGCAAAAACCACCACAATATTGTAAAGTAATTAGCCTCCAATTAAATTAATTAATTTTTTTAAGCCCTTCTTAAAGTTCTTTATCACACAATCTAAAACTGTTGCCTTAGAGGAACTTCCCACAATGTTGACAAATGTAATCTACCGGGCAGGGTTTTGAGGAAATCTCTTAGATGTCAACTGAAGGAGTCAGTTGACAGAAAAATAACCAGTAACCAATAATTTCTCCCTCCCTGTGTATCCTGCCCTGAGTCGGTGGTGCAAAGACAAACAAGGGTGGGTGCTTCTCAAAAGAGGAGACCATTCAGATGCCTGCTTGGCTGCGTCCCGGGGGCGGGGGGAGGGGGGAGACTTAGGTGCCTCTTTGCGTTGGCTGCTGCTGCTGCTGCTGCTGCTGCTGCTGCTGCTGCTGCTGCTGCTGCTGCTGCTGCTGCAAAGTAGTGTGCGACTCTGTGCGACACCATAGACGGCAGCCCACCAGGCTCCGCCATCCCTGGGATTCTCCAGGCAAGAACACTGCAGTGGGTTGCCATTTCCTTCCCCAATGCGTAAAGTGAAAAGTGAAAGTGAAGTCATTCAGTCGTGTCCGTCTCTTCACGACCCCATGGACTGCAGCCTACCAGGCTCCTCCGCCCATGGGATTTTCCAGGCAAGAGTACCGGAGTGGGGTGCCATTGCCTTCTCCGCTTTGCACTAGCGGAACAGTATAAGTCCCTGATCCAGATCTGTCTCACAGGGAAGGGCTGGGTCCCCCAGAGGCCAAAACCGCCTTGAGCCATATGAGGTCACCGTGGAGCCCCAAGCTAGGGCCCACTCAGACTTCATAGTCACGAAGGCCGTGAAGCCACACAATTGAGCCTGAAGTGCAAGCAAATCAGGCCGCATACTCATTCACATTCATTTTTTGTCTGCCTTGCCGCTCTGCAGTGGGAGATTAAAGATGCCTCTTAGCATTGGCAGGTCGGTATAAACCCCCAACCCAGACCAGCCTCGAGGAGAGGGATCAAATCCCCCATAGCCTGGCACGGCCTTTCAGCCTTATGAAGTCATCACGGAACCACAGGTTTTGGGCCCTCTCAGCCTCTGTAGTCCGAGGACTGTGGTGCTCTTTCATGTCCTTCAATCAGCAATCATTCCTACTCAATCACTCGAAGTTATCACAATATCTCCCTTTTCCCGAGTCCCCAGGGCTCCCTATCTGATGCTCCCTTCCTGGGAGCTCCAAGGTGATCAGTCTCTTCTACCCGTTGGGGTAGGACCTCCTGACTGGGTTCCGGCCCTGGGGCCTTATCTTATCCTGTGGCCATTCCTGGTGAGTTGGTCCGTCCCCCCAATGAGTCTGGTGGGGACTCGGCCGTTCGGAGAGTCGGAATGCGGGTCTGAAAGAGAACCCGGAGCTCTTCAGGTGGCGCACCTCCTCGTTTGTCTCGGGGCTCCTCTGCTTCCACCTGGCCGAGCCACCAGTCCAGCAGCTTAAGGGGCCGGCATGGTTGGAATCTCGCTGGGGCCTCCAGAAATGTTGCAGACACCAGTACTCGAGAAACCAAGCACCACACTTGGAGAGTTGGAGAACTCAGGTTTATTACACTAGTGGGCCCAGAGGAATTAACACTCCAAGCTCTGAGCCCCAAACAAAGGGGTTGCAGAGCTTTTATACATGGACAGGCATGATTAAGTGGGTTTGCAGGGGCTAGGGCGATTGCAAAGAGTAGGACAAGGGTGAGCGAGTCCACACTTTCTGAGCTCTACATGATCTAGACTTTGCAAGGAGCAAGCTGAGTAACGGAGGCAGAAAGAGCAGGAAGTTATGTAAAAATTTTAACTTTTCCTCTTTTTGGATGATATGATTCTATACATGTGTGTGTATTAGGTCACTTCAGTCATGTCTGACTGTTTATGACCCTATGGACTCTATCCTGCCAGTCTCCCCTGTTTTTGGGATTCTTAAAGCAATAATACTGAAGTGGGCTGCTGAACCCTTCTCCAAGAGATGTTCCTGAACTGACTGAATCCACCTCTCTTACATCTTCTGCATTGGCAGACAGATTCTTTATCACTAGCACTGCCTGGGAAGCCTAATACTACATACGTCAGTTCAGATGCTCAGTCATGTCCAACTCTTTGTGACCCCATGGCCGCCATCAGGGCAGGCTTTCCTGCGCATTGCCAACTCCCGGAGTTTGCTCAAACTCTTGTCCAATGAGTTGGTGATGCCATCCAACCATCTCATCCTCTGTCTTCCCCTTCTCCTGCCTTCAATCTTTCCCAGCATCAGGGTCTTTTCCAGTGAGTCAGTTCTTCACATCAGGTGATCAAAGTATTGGAGTTTTAGCTTCAGCATCAGTCCTGAACCCCTTCAGCAGGGGCCCCACTGTGCAACCTGATTCTCATTTCATCCCAATGCTGCCCATGGGGGAGTCTCTAAGCTACTCTATGTCCCCTGCACAGAGAGGGTGCTTGTTCATACACTCCTCCCAGGAGCAGTCTTCTGGTGAGCTGGCTCCTCCAAGGAGGAGCCCCTCCTAGGCTCACCTGGGCAGGTACGCCACAGGGCTCAGCACCCAGGAACCATGTACAGAGACCTCATTGCAGAGCACCCCCAGTCCACCTGTTGGTCAGGTCTGACCCTGAGCCCCTCAGAGCAGGACCTGAACTAACAAACAGCTGCTCCTAAACAGGTCAATGATCCTGGGCTTCACTATGCAGCCTCCCTCCACCGAGTCTTCCACAGACTTCCACTGAACCTGGACCCTGGGGCCGTGTCTCCACACACCACCCCTCTTCTCCCTGATACCTGGGTTCCTCTCATTAGAAGAAGGTCTTCTTGAAATTACCTCTCACTCGTGGGCCATATAAAATGATTAGAAAACAAGCCAGAGCTCCTGCCCCATGTCCCTCCTGACCCTCAGGACCCACTCCTGTTCCTTGCACCTGGCGGGCACAACAGGGCCCATTTTCTGCAACTGTGAGCCCCTGATGGGGAGAGTGGGCTGACCTGACCCAGCCGGCCAGCCCTTCCAGCCCAACCCAGTGCCTGGGTTGAGGTCTCTGTAAGTGGGTGTAAAAGTGCCTGCAGCTGGACTCCATGCCATATGCGGTTGGATGTGTGGAGCTAGGCTGGCAAGAGGACCTTGCAGGTTGCTGTTTGTGATCAGCTCTTTTCTAGACCAGGTAAGGAAGTGGTGTGTCACCCATACCTGCTGTTGGATGTCTCCCCAGGCAGGGGACGGGGGTGAGGAAGCAAGAGAAAAGGCAGTGGAAGCCAAGACTGGAGGGGTAACTCAGGTAGGGAAATGGAAAGCTTCCTGAAGAACTCCCTGGGTCAAGACCATCCTGCCTGGCCTGCAGGAGCCAACTTGACAAGCGTGCTGTTGCTGGGGTGGCTCCAAGCCCTTTCCTCCAGCCTGTGAAGTCTTTGCTCATATTCAGGTGTTTTACCTGGGAAGGGGGTAGATGAGGTTCAGAAACAGCTAGCCTGGGGCTCAGCCAAGATTTACTAGAGATGTCTCTGTGTGGTTCCCCAGCTTCCCACTGAGGATGCTCCTTGTGGGGGAAGGTGGAGGAGGGGGTTGCGTAAGGTGGTGGAGATGGTGGAAGGGCTGCTGGCTGCATGTAAGTCCCCACCCCTAACCATCTTCAGAACTGATCATCAATGCAGCAAGTAACTTAACTGGGTTTTCACCTGTGTAACTGGTCGATTCTTAATTAGCGATGTGAACAGTGAAATTAAATGTTCTCAGTCAGGACCATGCGTATAGGTGTCAGAACCTGGGGAGGCGTGTGCAGCTAGCACCCTAGAGATGGGCTTCAGACTTGACCACTTAACATTCTAGGGTCCAGCCACTGCTTTAGCATTTCTGAGGGCCCAGTGCTCACTCCAAGGATTTGTAATCTGGCCTCCATCTGCTTTTAGTGAGACCCACACTTCTGGCATCTTACAGAACGGGGTCTGTGTGGTCGTTTAAAACAACAGGAGTTCTTCCCCCACCCAGTCCTGCAGACCAGATGTCTGAGATCAAGGTAATGCAGGCATCCAGGGGCTCCAGGATGGGGTCCTTCCTGCTTCTTCCAGTTTCTGGCACTCCAGGGGTCCCTAGGCTTGTGGCCCCTTCCCTCCTATCTGTGCCTTCATCTTCATGTGGCTTGTTCTCTATGTCTTTCTCCCTTCTTTTGTCTCTTACAAGGAACCTGCTAATTGGATTGAGGGCCACCCACACCCAAGATGACTTCACCTCACCATCTTTAAATGCATCTACAAAGACCCTTTTCCCAGATACGATTTTATTCACAGGTTCTAGGGGGACACATCTTTTGGGGTCACCATTCAACCCATTGAAAGTGAAAATCACTCAGTTGTGCCTGACTCTTTGTGACCCCATGGGCTGTAGCCTGCAAGACTTCTCTGTATATGGAATTCTCCAGGCCAGAATATTGGAGTGGGTAGCTGTTCCCTTCTCCAGGGGATCTTCTTAATCCAGGGATCAAACCCAGGTCCCCTGCACTGCAGGCAGATTATTTACCATCTGAGCCACCAGGAAGCCCATTAACTGTGTATGCTGCTGATACTAAGTCACTTCAGTCGTGTCCGACTCTGTGTGACCCCATAGATGGCAGCCCACCAGGCTCCCCTTTCCCTGGGATTCTCAAGGCAAGAACACTGGAGTGGGTTGCCATTTCCTTCTTCAATACATGAAAGTGAAAAGCGAAGTCACTCAGTCGTGTCCGACTCTTAGCAACCCCATGGACTGCAGCCCACCAGGCTCCTCCATCCATGGGATTTTCCAGGCAAGAGTATAATTGTGTATAAAATCTCCTAAAACTCTCATTTTAGGAGATTACCAAGTTCCCATATAGACTGGCCTGTTAGCCCCCAGGGTGACATGGGGAGGAAGTGGATGGACAGATGCATCTGGCCTGGGAAAGGGGTCCAGGCTGGAAATGTCACTGGAATCATCACCAGGAGGAAGAGAAAAGGCCAGAAGGGGACAGGTGGGTCACAGCTGACCCCATGCAAGTAGCAGTGGTCTTTTGGAGGCAACTCAGAGTCAGAAGGACTGGGCTTCAGGTGCTCAGCTTCATTCTCTTGTTCCTTTGTAAAACACGGTGTCAGAGTTTGAGATGCTATCAGGAGACTTCTGAGCCCAGTGCTGCTGTGGCTTCATCACAGGGGCTCCAGGCTGTCCCATGTCCCCACTGGAATCCAAGACTTCAGGGAACCCTCTGCCCTCAGGACTGGTCTCTCTTCTTCCAACCAGCTGCTTGTTGGAGGCCCACATAGGCTCACATTCTCCCATCCTGATTCCACCCCCAGAGCCTGAGGAGTAGTCCAGTGTATAGAGGACCACTCAGTCTTCATGCTCCTGTTGCTGGGCATTTTGGTGGAGTCTATGTCTTGGCTATTGTAAATAGTGCCTCCCTAAAACCAGGGATGAATGTGTCATTTCAAATTGTGATGTTTTCCAGATCTGAGCCCAGAAGTGGGGTTGCTGAATCCCTTGGCTCCTCTGTTTACATTTTTCAGGAATTTCCGTGCTGTTTTCCATCATGGCTGCACCCTTGTGCACCCCCACTCAGAGTCTAGGAATATCCCACTTTTCCTACATCCTCTGCAGCACTTATTCTTTGGAGATCCTTCTGACAAGTGAGAGGGGATTCCTCAGTGTAGGCTTGATTCAGTTCAGTTCAGTTCAGGTCAGTCGCTCAGTCGTGTCCGACTCTTTGCAACCCCAGGAATCGCAGCACGCCAGGCCTCCCTGTCCATCACCAACTCCCAGAGTTCACTCAGACTCACATCCATCAAGTCCGTGATACCATCCAGCCATCTCATCCTCGGTCGTCCCCTTCTCCTCCTGCCCCCAATCCCTCCCAGCATCAGAGTCTTTTACAATGAGTCAACTCTTCACATGAGGTAGCCAGAATACTGGAGTTTCAGCTTAGCATCATTCCTTCCAAAGAAATCCCAGGGCTGATCTCCTTCAGAATGGATTGGTTGGATCTCCTTGCAGTCCAAGGGACTCTCAAGAGTCTTCTCCAACACCACAGTTCAAAAGCATCAATTCTTCCGCGCTCAGCCTTCTTCACAGTCCAACTCTCACATCCATACAAGACCACAGGAAAAACCATAGCCTTGACTAGACGGACCTTAGTTGGCAAAGTAATGTCTCTGCTTTTGAATATACTATCTAGATTGGTCATAACTTTCCTTCCAAGGAGTAAGCATCTTTTAATTTCATGGCTGTAGTCACCATCTGCAGTGATTTTGGAGCCCCCCAAAAATAAAGTCTGACACTGTTTCTACTGTTTCCCCATCTATTTCCCATGAAGTGATGGGACCAGATGCCATGATCTTCGTTTTCTGAATGTTGAGCTTTAAGCCAACTTTTTCACCCTCCTCTTTCACTTTTATTAAGAGGCTTTTTATCTCCTCTTCACTTTCTGCCATAAGGGTGGTGTCATCTGCATATCTGAGGTTATTGATATTTCTCCCGCAATCTTGATTCCAGCTTGTGTTTCTTCCAGTCCAGCATTTCTCATGATGTACTCTGCATATAAGTTAAATAAGCAGGGTGACAATATACAGCCTTGATGTACTCCTTTTCCTATTTGGCATTAATTTAATAATGAATGGGTCTTCTCTGGTGGGTTCAGCAGTAAAGAGTGCCTGCCATGAAGGAGATGGGAGAGATGCAGATTCGATCCCTGAGTTGGGAAGATCCCCTGGAAAAGAAAATGGCACCACACTCCAGTGTTCTTTCCTGGAAAATTCCATGGACAGAGGGGACTAGCAGGCTACAGTCCATGGGGTTGCAAAGACTCAGACATGACTGAGCAACTGAGCACAGTAATGATTGAGGGGGATTGTCTTTCCAGGTGCTTGATTCATGCATAGCTAGACATATATATGTTTTTTTCAGGTTCTCTTCCCATATAAGTTATTATGGAATGTTGAGGAGGGTTCCTTGTGTTATGCAGTGCGTCCTTGATGATTTTATGAAGAGTAGTGTGTGTATGTTAATCTGAACAAGCTCATTTCTCCCTGCCCTTCTCCTTTCCTCCTTGGGAACTGTAAGTTTCTTCTTGGGAACCATAAGTCTGTGAGGCCATTTCTCTTTGGTAAAGAAGTTTATCCATCTCCATTTTTAGATTCCACCTAGAAATGAAACTATATGATTCTTGTCTTGCTCTGTCTCCCCTGCTTCTCTTAGAATGATCACCTCTACTTTCCTCCCTGTGGCAGGAAATGTCATTGTTTGATCCTTTCTAATGGCTGGATAATATTGTATTATGTCTAGGCACCCATCTTCTTTATCCGTTCATCTGTGTTCTGCACTTAGATTGCTGCCATGTCTTTTTTTTTTTTAATTTTTATTTTTACTTTATTTTACTTTACAATACTGTATTGTTTTTGCCATACATTGACATGAATCCACCACTGGTGTACATGTGTTCCCAAACATGAACCCCCCTCCCACCTCCCTCCCCATAACATCTCTCTGGGTCATCACCATGTGCCAGCCCCAAGCATGCTGTATCCTGCATCAGACGTAGACTGGCGATTCAATTCTTACATGATAGTATACATGTTACAATGCCATTCTCCCAAATCATCCCACCCTCTCCCTCTCCGAGTCCAAAAGTCCGTTATACACATCTGTGTCTTTTTTGCTGTCTTGCATACAGGGTCGTCATTGCCATCGTTCTAAATTCCATATATATGTGTTAGTATACTGTATTGCTGTTTTTCTTTCTGGCTTACTTCACTCTGTATAATCGGCTCCAGTTTCATCCATCTCATCAAAACTGATTCAAATGTATTCTTTATAACGGCTGAGTAATACTCCATTGTGTATATGTACCACAGCTTTCTTATCCACTCATCTGCTGATGGACATCTAGGTTGTTTCCATGTCCTGGCTATTATAAACAGTGCTGTGATGAACATTGGGGTACATGTGTCTCTTTCAATTCTGGTTTCCTCGGTGTGTATGCTCAGCAGTGGGATTGCTGGGTCATAAGGTAGTTCTGTTTGCAATTTTTTTAAGGAATCTCCACACTGTTCTCCATAGTGGCTGTACTAGTTTGCATTCCCACCAACAGTGTAGGAGGGTTCCCTTTTCTCCACACCCTCTCCAGCATTTATTGCTTGCTTGCAGATTTTTGGATCACAGACATTCTGACTGGTGTGAAGTGCTACCTCATTGTGGTTTTGATTTGCATTTCTCTAATAATGAGTGATGTTGAGCATCTTTTCATGTGTTTGTTAGCCATCCGTATGTCTTCTTTGGAGAAATGTCTATTTAGTTCTTTGGCCCATTTTTTGATTGGGTTGTTTATTTTTCTGGAATTGAGCTGCAAAAGTTGCTTGTATATTTTTGAGATTAGTTGTTTGTCAGTTGCTTCATTTGGTATTATTTTCTCCCATTCAGAAGGCTGTCCTTTCACTTTGCTTATATTTTCGTTTGTTGCGCAGAAGCTTTTAATTTTAATTAAATCCCATTTGTTTATTTTTGCTTTTATTTCCAGAATTCTGGGAGGTGGATCATAGAGGATCCTGCTGTGATTTATGTCGGAGAGTGTTTTGCCTATATTCTCCTCTAGGAGTTTTATAGTTTCCGGTCTTACATTTAGATCTTTAATCCATTTTGAGTTTATTTTTGTGTGCGGTGTTAGAAAGTGATCTAGTTTCATTCTTTTACAAGTGGTTGACCAGTTTTCCCAGCACCACTTGTTAAAGAGATTGTCTTTACTCCATTGTATATTCTTGCCTCCTTTGTCAAAGATAAGGTGACCATATGTGTGTGGATTTATCTCTGGGCTGTCTATTTTGTTCCATTGATCTATATTTCTGTCTTTGTGCTAGTACCATACTGTCTTAAAGACTGTGGCTTTGTAGTAGAGCCTGAAGTCAGGTAGGTTGATTCCTCCAGTTCCATTCTTCTTTCTCAAAATTGCTTTGGCTATTCAAGGTTTTTTGTATTTCCATACAAATCTTGAAATTATTTGTTCTAGTTCTGTGAAAAATATGGCTGGTAGCTTAATAGGGATTGCATTGAATTTGTAAATTGCTTTGGGTAGTATACTCATTTTCACTATATTGATTCTTCCAATCCGTGAACATGGTATATTTCTCCATCTATTAGTGTCCTCTTTGATTTCTTTCATCAGTGTTTTATAGTTTTCTATATATAGGTCTTTAGTTTCTTTAGGTAGATATATTCCTAAGTATTTTATTCTTTTCATTGCAATGGTGAATGGAATTGTTTCCCTAATTTCTTTTTCTACTTTCTCATTATTAGTGTATAGGAATGCAAGGGATTTCTGTGTGTTGATTTTATATCCTGCAACTTTACTATATTCATTGATTAGCTCTAGTAATTTTCTGGTGGAGTCTTTAGGGTTTTCTATGTAGAGGATCTTGTCATCTGCAAACAGTGAAAGTTTTACTTCTTCCTTTTCAATTTGGATTCCTTTTATTGCTTTTTCTGCTCTGATTGCTGTGGCCAAAACTTCCAAAACTATGTTGAATAGTAGCAGTGAGAGTGGGCACCCTTGTCTTGTTCCTGACTTTAGGGGAAATGCTTTCAATTTTTCACCATTGAGGATAATGTTTGCTGTGGGTTTGTCATATATAGCTGTTATTATGTTGAGGTATGTTCCTTCTATTCCTGCTTTCTGGAGAGTTTTTATCATAAATGGATGTTGAATTTTGTCAAAGGCCTTCTCTGCATCTATTGAGATAATCATATGGTTTTTATTTTTCAATTTGTTAATGTGGTGAATTACATTGATTGATTTGCAGATATTGAAGAATCCTTGCATCCCTGGGATAAAGCCCACTTGGTCATGGTGTATGATCTTTTTAATGTGTTGTTGGATTCTGATTGCTAGAATTTTGTTGAGGATTTTTGCATCTATGTTCATCAGTGATATTGGCCTGTAGTTTTCTATTTTTGTAGTATCTTTGTCAGGTTTTGGTATTAGGGTGATGGTGGCCTCATAGAATGAGTTTGGAAGTTTCCCTTCCTCTGCAATTTTCTGGAAGAGTTTGAGGAGGATAGGTGTTAGCTCTTCTCGAAATTTTTGGTAGAATTCAGCTGTGAAGCTGTCTGGACCTGGGCTTTTGTTTGCTGGAAGATTTCTGATTACAGTTTCAATTTCTGTGCTTGTGATGGGTCTGTTAAGATTTTCTATTTCTTCCTGGTTCAGTTTTGGAAAGTTGTACTTTTCTAAGAATTTGTCCATTTCTTCCACATTGTCCATTTTATTGGCATATAATTGCTGATAGTAGTCTCTCTTGTGTATGGTACCTAGTGTTGCTGTGATCATAGGGCTGCAGGCATCTTTCCAAATTTTGGTTTGCTCCATATCTACACCCAGGTGTGGTATTTCTGGATCCTGTGGTACTTCTATGTTTAGTTTTTGTTTTTGTTTTTTAAGAAAGTTTGTACTCTTTGTCTAATGGATGTACCGATTTACATTCCCATCAAGAGTACAGGGGAGTTCCCTTCTCTCCACATCCTCTGCAGTATGTATTGTTGGAGATTCTCTGAGATGCCCATTCTGACTGGTGTGAGGTGAGAGCTCACTGGACTTTTGATTTGCCTTCCTCTAACCCTTAGTGAGACTGAGCATCTTTTCAAGTGCTTAATGGCCATATGTATGCCTTCTTCATGAAATGTCCATTGAGATCTTTGGCCCATTTCCTATTGGGTATTTTTGTTTTATTTTTGATTTGAGCTGCCTGAGCTGTCTGTATATTTTGGAGATGACTTCTTTGTAGGGATCTTTGCTTTGAAATTTTTTTTTTCCTATTCTGAATGTTGTCTTTTTCTTTCATTTGGGGTTTCTTTTGCTGTGAAAATGTTCCTAGGGTTAATCACATCCCTTTGGCCTATTTTTATTTTATTTTTTGGATGTGGATCCAAAAAGAACTTGCTGTAATTTACAACAAAGCATTTTCTGCCTATATTTTCCTCAAGCCTTTTAGAGTGTCCATCCTCACATTAAGGTCTGTAAATCATTTAGAGCTTATTTTTGTGTATGGTGTTAGGGAGTGAGAAATGGACTATTTCCTCCTGTATCAGTAAACAAGGATGTCATAGTCATCATCAGTTGCAGCCCTCCACTAAGAGCCAGTGGGCCCTCTCAGGGAACTCAGGAAGGAGAAGAGTATCTGCTCTCTAGCAGCCATCAGACTGCAGACACTCCCTAAGGCGAGCCCTGAGGAAAGGAAGCTCAGGATGTGAAAACAGGATGCCGGCCCCAGACAGGTGAGGTGCATATAAAAGGGGTGATTTCAGTAAGCTCTGACTCTTGCATCTTCCCATACACAGAAAAGCACTAAATTCCTTGACTCAGGATGTCTGGTTTTCTTTAACTATAATCTTTTGATATTCAGACTACCTGCCCTTTATTACAAACTTCTGTAATAAGTTCCTGGCTCCTCCCTTCACCTCCTGGGAGCATTCTCTCAGGGTTACTTGAGATGGTGTCTCCTGGGCTTGAAGTCCTGAAAATTCCCTCCGAATAAAACATAGCTATCAACTTTTAGGTTGTGAATATTTTTTTAAGTCGACAGGAATATTGTAATTTTGTTTCCATTTTCATTGTTTAAGGAACCTCCACGCTGTCTCCGTTGGCTTCCCTGGTGGTGCTAGTGGTAAAGAACCCACCTGCCAACACAGGAAACATCAGAGATATGGGTTCGATAACCTGGCGGGGAAAGATCTGCTGAAGGAGGGCATGGCAACTCACTCCAGTATTCTTGCCTGGAGAATCCCATGGACAGAGGAGCCTGGCAGGTTACAGTCCATGGAGTCAAAAAGAATCAGACATGACTGAAGTGACTTAGCATACATGCACACTGTCTCCATTTGACATTCCAGCATCCGTGGAGGACAATTCTCATTTCTCCACACCCTCTCCAGCCTTGGATTCTTTATAAAGTGTTTAATAATGGCCATTCTGACCAGCGTGAGGTGATACCTCATTGTAGTTTTGATTTGGATTTCTCTAATACTTCACAAGGTTGACATCATTTCCTGTGATATTTTTTAAAGGGTATGAGTGAAACATCTTGCAATTGACTCTTGTGTTTTGATGAACACTCCTAGAACATTCGTTGAAGGTAGGTGTTGTTTACTCCGGACCCCGCAGACCTTCTGAATATTAAGTGCCCATCAGCTCAGCTTTCGACATTATTATGGAAAATGGCCACAAAGCGGCAGCATTTTTTCACGTCCCTTTCTTTTTTCTTTTTGTTTCTGTGCAATTTCATTTTGCTCTTATATTGGAATAGAGTTGATTTCCAATGTTGTGTTTGTATAAGGCGTACAGGAACTTAATTCAGTCATGCATAATTGCATATCTATTTTTTTCAGGTTGTTTTTCTCATGTACAGAAGATCCTAAAAAGCACTGAAAAGCAAGAATCAGAGAAGAGAATAAAAATGCAGCAAGAAGTGGTGGAGGTGTTGGAAAATCCAAAAAAATGTAGTCCTGTAGAAGCAGGGCTCTGCGAATTTAAAGCACGGAAATTGGATTCCAGAAATCTTTACAGTGAGTGCATTTTCCCTAAAAAAATGCCAGAGAAGCCACCCATCATGCCTCCTGGCTTTGATTTTGAAATGGAGAAAACAATCAAACAGCAGGAGGCAAAGAGAGTACTGGAAGATAAACACTTTGAATTTATGTGATGCCTTGCCCTTATTGTATCTTGTTAGGTGTTGTGGGTGTTACCAATAAGAAAGAAATTCCACTCATTGTCCCCAGGACTCCTGCCTTTGTTTGGAAGAAGAGAACCCCAAAACCCACCAAAAAGGATGAGGAGTAGCCAGGAGTAATGACCTCAACAATTGTGCCAGTCAGTTCAGTTCAGTTCAGTTCACTCAGTCGTGTCTGACTCTTTGCGACCCCATGGACTGCAGCACGCCAGGCCTCCCTGTCCATCACCAACTCCGAGTTTACTCAAACTCATGACCATCGAGTTGGTGATGCCATCCAATCATCTTATCCTCTGCTGTCCCCTTCTCCTCCCACCTTCAATCTTTCCCAGCGTCAGGGTCTTTTCAAATAAGTCAGTTCACATCAAGTGACAAAAATATTGGAATATCAGCTTCAGCATCAGTTCTTTCAATGAATATTCAGGACTGATTTCCTTTAGGATAGACTGGTAGGATCTCCTTGCAGTCCAAGGAACTCTCAAGAGTCTTCTCCAACACCACAGTTCAAAAGCATCCATTCTTCGGTGCTCAGCTTTCTTTATAATCCAATTCTCACATCCATACGTGACTATTTGAAAAACCATAGCTTTGACTAGATGGACTTTTCTTGGCAAAGTAATGTCTCTGCTTTTTAGTAAGTTGCCTAGGTTGGTCATAACTTTTCTTCCAAGGAGCAAGTGTCTTTAAATTTCATGGCTACAGTCACCATCTGCAGTGATTGGGGAGCCTAGGAAAAAAAAGTCTGTCATGATTTTCACTGTTTCCCCATTTATTTGTTATGAAGTTATGGGACCAGATGCCATGATCTTAGTTTTCTGAATGTGGAGTTTTAAGCCAACTTTTCCACTCTCCTCTTTCACTTTCATCAAGATGATCTTTAGTTATTCACTTTCTGCCATAAGGGTGGTGTCATCTGCACATCTGAGGTTATTGATATTTATCCCAGCAGTCTTGATTTCACTGTGTGCTTCATCCAGCCAAGCATTTCTCATGATGTACTCTGCATATAAGTTAAATAAGCAGGGTGACAATAAACAGCCTTGATGTACTCCTTTCCCTATTTGGGACCAGTCTATTGTTCCATGTCCAGTTTAATTGTTGCTTCCTGATCTGCATACAGACTTCTCAAGAAGCAGGTCAGGTGGTCTGATATTCCCATCTGTTTCAGAATGTGCCAGTGCCACAGTTTGTTGTGATCCATAGAGCCAAAGGCTTATGTTAATAAAGAAGAAATAGATATTTTTCTGGAACTCTCTTGCTTTTTTGATGATCCAGTGGACATTGGCAATTAGAACTCTGGTTCCTCTGCCTTTTCTAAATGTAGCTTGAGCATCTGAAAGTTCATGGTTCACGTCCTGTTGAAGCCTGGCTTGGAGAATTTTGAGCATCACTTTACTAGCTTATGAGATGAGTGCAATTGTGTGGTAGTTTGAGCATTCCTTGGCATTGCCTTTCTTTTGGATTGGAATGAAAACTGACCTTTTCCTGTCCTCTAGCCACTGCTTAGTTTTCCAAATTTGCTGGCATATTGAATGCTGTGCTTTCACAGCATCTTCTTTTATGATGTGAAATAGCTCAACTGGAATTTCATTACCTCCACTAGCTTTGTTTGTAGTGATGCTTCCTAAGGCCCACTTGACTTCACATTCCAGGATGTCTGGCTGTAGGTAAGTGATCATACCATCTAGGTTATCTAGGTCATGAAGATCTTTTTTACATAGTTCTTCTGTGTATTCTTGCCGTGTCTTCTTAATATCTTAGGTCCATACCATTTCTGTCCTTTATTGAGCCCATCTTTGCATGAAATGTTCCCTTGGTATCTCTAATTTTCTTGAAGAGATTGCTAATCTTTCCCATTCTGTTGTTTTCCTCTATTGCTTTGTATTGATCGCTGAGGAAGGCTTTCTTATCTCTCCTTGCTATTCTTTGGAACTCTGCATTCAAATGGATATCTTTCCTTTTCCCCTTTACTTTTAGCTTCTCTTCTTTCCTCTGCTGTTTGTAAGTCCTGCTCAGACAGCCATTTTGCTTTTTTGCATTTATTTTTCTTGGGGATGGTCTCGATTCCTGTCTCCTATACAGTGTCACAAACCTCCATCCATAGTTCTTCAGGCACTCTGTCTATCAGATCTAATCCCTTGAATCTATTTGTCACTTCCACTGTATAATCGTAAGGCATTTGATTTAGGTCATACGTGAATGGTCTAGTGGGTTTTCCTACTTTCTTCAATTTAAGTCTAAATTTGGCAATAAGGAGTTCATAACCTGAGCCACAGTCAGCTCCTGGTCTTGTTTGTATTGACTGTATAGAGCTTCTCCATCTTTGGCTTTAAGAATATAATCAATCTGATTTTGATGTTGACCATCTGGTGATGTCTATGTGTAGAGTCTTCTCTTGTGTTGTTGGAAGAGAGTGTTTGCTATGACCAGTGCATTATCTTGGCAAAACTATGTTAGTCTTTGCCCTGCTTCATTTTGTACTCCAAGGCTAAATTTGCCTGTTACTCCAGCTATCTCTTGAGTTCTTACTTTTGCATTACAATCCTCTATAAGGAAAGGAACATCTTTGGGAGGTGTTAGTTCTAGAAGGTCTTGTAGATCTTCATAGATCTGTTTAATTTCAGCTTCTTCAGCATTCCTGGTTGGGACATAGACTTGGATTTCTGTGATATTGAATGGTTTGCCTTGGAAATGAACAGAGATCATTCTGTCATTTTTGAGATTGCACTCAAGTACTGCATTTTGGACCCTTTTGTTGACTATGATGGCTAAAGCAATTCTTCTAAGGGGGAGTCTTGCCCACAGTCATAGATATAATGGTCATCTGAGTTAAATGCCCCCATTCCCGTTCATTCTAGTTCAGTGATTCCTAATATATCAATGCTCACTTTTGCCATCTCCTGTTTGACCACTTCCAATTTACTTTGAGTCATGGCCCTAACATTCCAGGTTCCTATGCAATATTGCTCTATACAGCATCAGACTTTACTTCCATCACCAGTCACATCCACACCTGGGAGTTGTTTTTGCTTTGGCTCCATCTCTTCATTCTTTTTTGAGTTATTTCTCAACTCTTCTCCAGTAGCATATTGGGCACCTACCCATCTGGGGAGTTTATCTTTCACTGTCATATCTTTTTGCCTTTTCATACTTCCCATGGGGTTTTCAAGACAAGAGTACTGAGATGGCTTGCCATTCCCTTCTTCAGTGGACCACATTTTGTCAGAACTCTCCACCCTGACCCATCCGTCTTGGGTGGCCCTACATAGCATGGCTTATAGTTTCATTGAGTTAGACAAGGCTGTGGTCCGTGTGACCAGTTTGCTTAGTTTTCTGTGATTGTGGTTTCTGTCTGCCCTCTGAGGGCTCAGGATAAGAGGTTATGGAAGCCTCCTGATGGGAGAGACTGACTATGGGGGAAATCGGTTCTTATTCTAATGGGTAGGGCCTTGTTCAGTAAATCTTTTTTTTTTTTTTTTTTTTTTTTTTTGCTCAGTAAATCTTAAATCCAATTTTCTGTTGATGGGAGTGACTGTGTTCCCTCCATGTTGTCTGACCTGACACCAGACTATGGTGGAAGTAATGAAGATAATGGCGACCTCCTTCAAAAGTTCCCGCACACGCGCTGCTGCACTCGGTGCCCCCAGTCCAGCAGCAGGCCACCTTCAACCCACGCCTCCACCAGAGACTCCTGGACCCTCACAGGCAAGTCTGGGTGAGTCTCTTGTGGATTCACTGCTCCTTTCTCCTGGGTCCTGGTGCACACAAGGTTTAGTTCAAGCCCTCCAAAAGTCTGTTTCCCAGTCCTGTATAATTTCCGATGGCTCTATGGTGGATTTAATGGCAACCTCCACCAGGAGGGCTTATTCCACACCCAAGTCTGCTGCACCCAGAGCTCCTGCCCTTGTGGCAAGCCACCGCTGACCTGTACCTCCACAGGAGATACTCAAACACTCAAAGCCAGGTCTTACTCAATCTCTGTGGTATCTCCTGGTGCACATAAGATTTTATTTGAGCCCTCTAAGCCTCTCTAAGGGGTATGAGGCTTGATTCTAAATGTAGATTTTCCCCTCCTACCATGTAGATGGGGCTTCTCCTTTGTCCTTGGATGTGGATTTTGTTGTTTATTTGTTTGTTTGTTTGTTTGGTGGAATCCAACATTCTCCTGTGGATGGTTGTTCAGCAACAAGTTGTAGTTCCGGAGTTCTTGCAGAAGATGACTGTGCGTCCGTCTACTCTGCCATCTTGTAGAAGATACGCATATGAATATATGACGTCTTTATTCATTCAACTGCCCGTGTACATTTGGGTTACTGCCATGTCTCAGCTGCTGTAGATGCTGACGCAGTGCACACAAGTGTGCACTGTTGGTGTTGCTCAGCCACTACTTCTATCTTGCAAAATCAAAACAGTCCCCATGAGGCACTCAGTCCACATCCGCCTCCCTCAGCGCCTGCCACCCTGCATCCTGCTTCCTGTGTCTGTGGACCAACTGCTCTAGGGGCCTTGTGTAAGTGGACTCAACCATCATTTATTCTTCTGTTTCTGGCTTATGTCACTAAGCGTAATGCCCTCAGGGTTCACCCACATTGTAGCCTATGTCAGAATTGCCTTCCTTTCAGGCTGGACGTTTATTGTGTGGATGAACCATGGTCTGCTTGTCTGTTCCTCTGTTGAGGGACACATGGAATATCTACACTCATCTCTCATATCTTGCAATATTTGTGGAATAACTTCAAAGAGTCCCGTGATCCAAAAGTCATTCACCATTAACTACTTTATAAACGTTTTTACTTTGAAAACGGCTGAAGGTCAGAAGAAGGGAAGAATGCATATGAGCTTCACTTGCGTTTAGGATTGAACGCTTTAGGGTATTCATTTTATTCCCCATGTGTCTGCTCTGCGTGTGTGTTCCTGTTGGTGGACATGTGCTGCTTGCGTGCACGGTGTGTGGAGGTGCACAGTGCATGTATGTGCACGGGGCAGGGGTGGTGGTGGTAGTGGGTCATGGGCGGGGGGCTTGGGACCAGAGGTGGGCAGGCGGGTGCAGGTGGACGCTCCCCGTGGGTTCTCTGCTCTGATGGCATCTATGCCCCACCTCTGCCCTCATTCTCCACTTGGATGCAGCGTGGTGCCCTGTGGGCATCAGCCTCGTCACAAAGTCACCTGAGCGGGAACCTAGGAGGTGTCAGCACCTTCTTCCCCAACCTGCAGGGAAGTAATACTTGAGCACACTCCACCCCTAACTGACCATCTGGTTAAACGGACCTGCTTTCCCTGCCAGACCGTATGGGACTGTCCTTCCCAAGTGACTGGGGCAGCGCCTCCTGCTGGAAGCCTGGGACACTGCAGCTGGGCCACTTCCGGTCTGTCTTTGCAGGACTCTGGGCTGCTCCCCTGTGCCCTAACCACCACGTGGCTGCAAAACCTGGCCACAGTTTTTGTTTTGCCTGTTGAAGTGTTTAGTGACAAAGCTTTTGTTCTGTTTCCTACGGTGGGTGAAGTGTGGAGCCCAGGGATGTTTTCTTCAAGAAAGGTACATCCTAATTCCCACACACAGGTGAGCCCCCTGTCCATCGATGACCCCAGGTGTGTGACCTGTACCTTCTGGGAACACAGTCCTAAGCTACTTTGAACCTGACCAAGTTCTGTCTACATGGTAGATTCAGACCTCTCCAAGTCCTGTCCACACTGATTATGTTTAGATGAGACCATGTGCTTCTACAATGAAACCATTTGCACCTGACCAGGTTCTCTGTGCTATAGGACATGGAGACCTGGGTAGAGACCCAGTCTAGCCTACATCCTGGAAAGCTCCATGTCTGTGTCTGAATGTCAGCACTCAGATGTCTGGTGTCTGGAGCTGAGGTGGGTTTCTCTGGGAAACCATGCTCTTCTCTGAGTGGGGTTCCATGGCCCTCCCAGGGGTCAGTGCTGAGGTAGGGCTCTTCGTCTTTCCCTCTGACAAGTTCACCTTCCCTGGTGCTCATCAAGACACCTCAGACAGGCTACCTGGTTGTTGTCATTCAGTCTCTAAGTCATGTCCTACTCTTTGTGATCCCATGGACTGCAGCACACAGGTGTCCCTGTCCTCCACTATCTCCTGGTGCTTGCTCAAACTCATGTCTGTTGAGTTGGTGATGCCATCTCATCCTCTGCTGTCCCCTTCTCCTCCTGCCTTCAGTCTTTCCCAGCATCAGGCTCTTTTCCAGTGAGTCAGCTTTTCCCACTGGGTGGCCAAAGTATTGGAGCTTCAGCTTTGGCATCAGTTCTTCCAGTGAATATTCACAGTTGATTTCCTTTAGGATGGACTGGTTTGATCTCCTCGCTGTCCCAGGGATTCTCAAGGGTCTTCTCCAACAGCACAGTTCAAAAGCATCAATTCTTAAGTGCTCAGCCTTCTTTAGGGTCCAACTCTCACATTGATACATGACTACTGGAAAAACCATAGGTTTCACTAGATGGGCATGGCTTGTTTACACATTGGGGGCCCACTGACCACAGCCATGGTTTCCTGACCAAGAGAAAGTGTGACCCCAGGTGAGGGGGCAGTCTGGGGACTGTGTGAGTCTTACCCCATCTGTGTGGGTCAGAATCATGTGCAGAGGGAGACCATAAACCCAAAGCTAAGACAAAGGTAATAATACATGTGAGCTTCATTTGACTTGTGTTTAGGAATTAATGCTTTAGAGTATCATTTTATACAGTTCCATGCCTATTCTCTGTTACCCCTGTGAGGTTCCCCATCCCTGGGTTTCCTGGAGATTCCTCAGGTGAGATACCTGGTAATTATTCCAATTCACCAGCACAAGCATGGCAAGAAGGGAGCAGATTTATCCGGGCAACTGATTGCAGGGCACATGGATCAGGCAAAAACCAGTGGGCAGCAGAAGAGGTTGCTTCTGCAATCTCCTTCCAGTAGACTGTCGGTACTCAGCAGAGACCAGACCTGCCCCTCGTCTTCCAGCCCAACATCTGGCATATTTTCGTAGCACCCCAGTGGGACAACAAAAGACCGAGACCCCAGAACTGAGGTAGTGTGTTCAACATTATCATGATAGTGGTAAAAGCAGTTAGTATCACATAGTACCGAAGGGAAAAGAGGGCTTCTCTGGACAAGTGTGGAGGAGGGAGACTGACCAAACACTTCTACCTAGAAAGCCAGGAGATCATAGGAACTCACTCATTTCCACCATAGGGTCCAACCAGCAAAGACCTGATATCCTAACCAAGGGTCTTGACACCCCAAGTGCAGGGTCTGGGAGGGGGATCACCCTGAAGTCTGTGGATGTGTGACCCCAGGTGTAGGGTCTGGGAGCGGGGTCACCCTGAAGTCTGTGGATGTGTGACCCCAGGTGCAGGGTCTGGGAGGGGGGTCACCCTGGAGTCTGTGGATGTGTGACCCCAGGCGCAGGGTCTGAGGACTGTGTGGGACTCACCTCATCCACATGGATCCTGTATCCAGAGACCCTACATGTGCTCCTTACCTCAGTGTGTCTTGTTCCCTCTGAGATTTCCAACATCTGAATTGAGGATGTTGCCCTGATTAACCTGTGGTCCTTTTTTTTCTCTTCATATTGTGGCATTCACATGAGGTCAGGCACCTTTGAGTGAGTTGCTGCTCTGCGTTCTGCTGGGTAAAAGAAAACCTTTGGTGGTGTCATATTCATGTCATAGCATGTCATATATCTAACTTACAGGGTCACTGCTGTCTGGTTGCATATAGACCAAGTTCATGTGATTTGTAATTTATTGTTATTTTATATCGGGGTAGAGTTGATTTCCAAAGTTTTGTTCAAGTGCACATGAACTTGATTCAGTTATACACAGATGTATATCTATTATTTTTCTGTTTTTTCCCTCATATAGGTTATTACAGTTTGTTCAGTAGAACCGCCAGTTCTATTCGGTAGCTCCTTTTTCATTATCATCTTGTATGCTGCTGCTAAATCACTTCAATCATGTCTGACTCTGTGCGACCCCATAGATGGGGGCCCACCAGGCTTCCCCGTCCCTGGGATTCTCCAGGCAAGAACACTGGAGTGGGTTGACATTTCCTTCTCCAATGCATGAAAGTGAAAAGTGAAAGTGAAGTCGCTCAGTCGTGTCCTACTCTTCGCAACCCCATGGACTGCAGCCCACCAGGCTTCTCCATCCATGGGATTTTCCAGGCAAGAGTACTGGGGGTGCCATTGCCTTCTCCGTCATCTTGTATAGTAGTGTGTATATTTTCATCCCAAACTCTTAATTTATATGTCCCTTCTAATTTTCCTTTGATAATCATAATTTGATTTTCTCAGTCTGTATGTTTCTATTTTGTAGATTAGTTGATTGCTATGGAGTCATAGATTCCACCGGTATGTGATATCTTAGGATATTTGTCTTTTTCTCTCTGAAAAGTATTTACAGTATAATTTCTTGGTATATCCAAGCTGCTGCCAATGTCTTCTTTTGTTCTGTTTTATGGCTGAGTAGCATTCCAGTGTATAGATGTACCAGATAGCCTTCATTTTTCTGTCAGTGGACATTTTGGTGGATTCTGTGTCTTGGCTATTGTAAACAGTGCTGCCCTGAAAATCAAGGTGCATGCGTCATTTTGAATGATGATTTTCTCTGGACCTAAGCTGAGGAATGGGATTGCAGGATCATACAATACCTCTGTGTCTAGTGTTTCAAGAAAACTCCATGCTGTATTCCATCATGGCTTCACCGTTTACATTCCCACCAAGACTGTGGGAGGATTTTATTTTCTGTACATTCTCTGCAGTAATTATTCTTTGTAGATCTTTTCGATGATGGCCATTGTGGCCATTGTGAGGTGATAGTTCGTAGTTTTGTTTGGCATTGATTTAATAATTACTGATGTGGGCTATCTTTCCATGTGCCTTTATTATTATTTTACATCTTGTGAGAACAATTTACCTCTTCAATCAGGCTTCTTGAAAGTTGGCCCTGTTTGGAATTTTTTTCCAATGACTTACCCCAGGACATTTCTTGAGGGCAGGTGTCATTTACAGCCCTCTCTGATTTATGACTATTATGAGCCCTTTCAGTTCAGTTCAGTTCAGTCGCTCAGTCGTGTCCGACTCTTTGCGACCCCATGAATCACAGCACGCCAGGCCTCCCTGTCCATCACCAACTCCCAGAGTTCACTCAGACTCGCGTCCATCATGTCAGTGATGCCATCCAGCCATCTCATTCTCTGTTGTCCCCTTCTCCTCCTGCCCCCAATCCCTCCCAGCATCAGAGTCTTTTCCAATGAATCAACTCTTCGCATGAGGTGGCCAAAGTACTGGAGTTTCAGCTGTAGCATCATTCCCTCCAAAGAAATCCCAGGGTTGATCTCCTTCAGAATGGACTGGTGAGCCCTTTAGCATCTGGTTTAAGGTGTATATATTGATCTGAACCAGCTAATTACTCCCTGTCCCTCCGCCTTTCTTTTTTGGTAATCTTGAGTTTCTTTTCTAAGACTACAAGGCTGTTTCTCTTTTGTAAAGAAGTTGTTTGTATCCATGTTTAGATTCCACAGGAAGTAATATCCTGTACTTGTCTTTCTCTATCTCACTTACTTCACTTAGTATGATTTCTCTAGTTTCTTCCCAGTAACTAGGAAGGGCATTATTTCATCCTTCTTCATGTCTGAGTAACATTGCATTGTGTACCTGTACCCCGTGTTCTGTCTTCATTCATCTGTCCTTGTACGCTTAAGTTGCTTCTGTGTCTTGGTTACTGTACCTAGTGCTGCCATGATCGTTGGGTGCAGGCGTCTTTTTAAATTTTGGTTTCCTCTGGGTCTATACCTAGGTGTGGGACTGCTGGCTCACTGGGTACTTCCATGTTTAGTTTTTTAAGAACCTCCATAATGTCCTCCCTAGTGGGTGTACTGACTGACATTCCCCCCAATAGTGTAGGAAGGTTCCCTTTTCTCCACACCCTCTGCAGACTTCATTTTTGTAGGGTTTTTATGTAGGCCATACCGATCAATGTGAGGTGATACCTCATCATACATTTGATTTGCCTTTCTCTAAGAACTAGTGATGCTGAGCATTGTTTCATGTGCTTTATGACCATCTCTATGACTTCTTTGGAGAAATGTGCATTTATTCTTTGGCTGATTTTTTATTGGGTTGCTTGTTTTTTTGTTTTGCTTTGTTTTGTTTTTTTACATTGAGCTGTACTAGTGGTTTGTATGTGTTGAAGAGAAATTCCCTATAGGTATCTTTGTTTGCAAGAGGTTTTTGTTTTTTTTTTTCCCATCCTGAAGGTTGCTTTTTTCTTTTACTGATGGTTTCCTTTGCTGTGCAAATGCTTTTAATGTTTATTAGGTCCCATTTGTTTATTTTTATTTTCATGATTCTACAGGGTGGATCAGAAAAGAACTTGCTGCATTTTATGTTAAGGCATGTGCTCTTTTCCTCAAGAGTTTCATAATGTCTGTCCTTGTATTTAGATCTTAATCTATTTGGAGTTTCTTTCTGTGTATGGTGTTAAGGAGCATTATAATTTCATTCTGGTTTTCATTGCTAAGGAACCTGCCTGGGGTATGCCACAGTGGCTGCTCCCAATTTCCATTCCCAGCATCAGCGTAGGAGGGTTCCGTCTGCTCTACACCCTCTCCACCATTTATTGCTTGTAGAGTCTCCATCTATGGCCATTCTGACTGGTGTGAGGTGATACCTCCTTGAAGTGTTGATTTGCATTTCTCTCATATTTAGCGATGCTGACATCTTTACATGTGATTTTTTTTAAAACAGTGAGTTAAACTTACTCATTCAAATTATCTTCTGGAATGCCTGCTCCGTTTTTAATATTTTTCTGTTCGCCTCCCTTTGGACATTTCTTGAGGACAGGTGTTTTTTACTTACAGCCTGCAGGCCTTGTGAATGTTAAGCGCCAGGGAGCAAAGGTTTCAAAGTTGTTGTTACGGAAAATGGCCACAAGGTGGCAGCATGTTTTTATGCTCCTACCCTGGTTACTGGGGAAATCAGAGCCTTAGGGTAAATTCTGTTACTGGATTGTCATTTAGAGTGGAATGCGCTAGAAGAAGCACCGAAGGCTCGTGTCTCATTCCTTCTTCCTTCCTTACCCCTATGCCCTGGACACATCCCAATTCCTGCAACACCACTCTGTGGAGGGTGCTTTCATCATAGGTGGGCTGACCCTAAGGAAGGAAGCTGGAGGTGGGAACCCTATCACCCGGAGACACGGAGCCCAGGGGACTTTCCAAAGCTCTTCCAGCCCAGAGGCTCCACATCCTTTGGGTGCAGTAGGTGTAGTTTCACTGCAGGAGGACCCACCAGGATCTGATGGGCCGGTGCAGAGGGACGCAGACACGCCAGGTCCATGGAGCAGGGTTCATTAGCTGGCACATCCTCTCCACCTCCCTCAGCCCCAAGGCAGGCCAGCCAAGGGACCCAAGCCTGCTCAGGCTTCAGGGATGTGGCAGCAGCCCAGGTCACTGAGGCCTGAAGGGAACAGAGTCAGCATACAGGAGACCCTGGTTCGATTCCTGGGTGGGGAAGATCCCCTGGAGAAGGGATAGGCTATCCACTCCAGTATTCTTGGGCATCCCATGTGGCTCAGCTGGTAAAGAATCTGCCTGCAATGTGGGAGACCTGGGTTTGATCCATGGGTTGGAAGATACCCTGGAGAAGGGAAAGGCTGCCCAATCCAGTATTTTGGCCTAGAGAATCCCGTGGACTGTATAGTCCACGTGGTCACAAAAACACACAACTGAGCGACTTTCACTTTTCTTTTTGTAATTTGAATTTTGTATCGGTGTATAGGTGACTTACAGTGTTGTAGAGTGTGCTTATTTGTTTCAGGTGTACAGCAACATGATTCACTCGTGCATAGCCATGCGCAGGTTCTTTTTTGGGGTTCTCTTCCTGTATAGTTTATTATGCAGTGTTGATTAGGGGTCCTCGTCCTAGAGTGGGTTCTTGATTATTCTACAAAGAGTCGTGTGTGTGTGTTCATCTCCACTGTCTCATTTCCTTTGCCCACCAGCTTTCCTTTTTGGTAACCATAAGGTGCATTGCTATGCTGAGTCTGTTTCTGTTTGGTAAACAAGTTCATTTGTATCCATTTCTAGGATCCACCTCCAGAGACATCATATGATACTTGTCTTCCTTTGTCTTACTTCACCTAGTGTCATCATCTCTGCTTCCTTCCTTGATGCTGGACATGGTGTGACGTCACCCTTTTTAAGGCTGAGCGATATCGCTCTGTGTGTGTGCACCCCGTCTTGTTATCCATTCATCTGTCCTTGTCCACTTAGACTTCATCCATGTCTTGGCTGTTGTACACTGTGCTTCCATGAACACTGAGGTGCACCTGTCTTTTTAAATTATGGTTTCCCCTGAATCTGTGCCCAGGAATGCTATTGCTGGGTCCTATGGCACTTCTCTGTTTAGTTTTTAATGAAATTTTGTCCTATTCTCCTTCATGGATTTAATGACTTTCTTTCCCACCAACAGGGAGGAGGGTCCTTCTTCTTCTGTTCTCTCTCCAGCATTTATTGTTGTAGATTTTCTACACTGATCATTCTAACGTGTGTGGTTGATGCCGCAGTGTACTTCTGATTCACAGTTCTCTAATACGTTCAGATGCTAAGCATCTTTTCATGTGCTTCATGGCTGTCTCTATGTCTTCTGTGGAGAAAGGTCCATTTAAATCTTGTGCCCCTATTTGACTGGGTTGTTTGTTGGATGTTGAGGTGCATAAGCTGTTTGTATGTTTTGGAGAGAAATTCCTCGTGAGTGTCTTTGTTTGCACATATTGATTCCATTATGAGGTTTATCTTTTTGTTGTGTTTATGATTTCCTCGGCTGTGCCAGTGCTTTTATGGGGAGTTAGGTCCTATTTATTTATTTATTTACTTTATTTTTTGTGATTCTAAGAGGTGGGTCAAAGAGAAATTTGCCACATTTTATGTCAAAGTGTGTTCTGCTTTTTCCCTTGAGTTTCATATTATCTGTCCTTTGTTTTAGGTCCTTAATCTATTTGGAGTTTATTTTGGGGTGTGCTGTTAGACAGTGTTCTAATTTCATTCTCATAATCATTTCATAAGAAACCTGCACACTGTTCTTCATAGTGGCTGCTACTAATTCACCTTTTCACGAACAGTGTGGGAGGGTTTCTTTTTTTCCACACTTTCTCCAGCATTTATTCTTTGTCACTTTTGGGACAATGGTCATTGTGAACCATGTGAGGAAATACCTCATTGTAGTTTTGATTTGCATGTCTCTAATCTTTAGTGATGTTGACATCGTTTCATGTGATTCTTTTAAAGGGTGTGAGTTAAATTTACCTCTTGAAATTGTCCACTTGAATGCCTGCCTTGTTTTGATTTTTTTTTTTTTTTTCAGTGACACCTAGGACATTTCTGGAAGGCAGTTATTTTTTACTTGCAGCCCCTTGATCCTTGTGCATACTAAATACCCAGCAGCATTGCTTTTCATGGTGTTGTTAAATTGAAAGCCCAGAAGGAAGCAGCACTTCTTCATGTCCTATTCTTCTCCTTTTTTTTTTCTTTCCTGTAATTTCTTTGTTATTTTATATTGGAATATTGTTGATTTCTGATGTGTTTGTTTCAGCTGACTCAATCCATGGTTCAGTTATGCCTAGATGTTTTTTTAATTCTCTTTGGGTTTATTTTCATCTAGAGGTGTTTACAGTGTGTTCATCAACTTTCCTATGCTATTCAGTAGTTACTTTTTGATCATCTATTTGATATATATTAACATGTATATGTTAATTCCAAACTCTTAATTTCTCCCACTTGTTTCTGAAGGTGGGGGGCTCCACAGAGGGCAGCAGGCACCCCAGGTTCATTGTGGAGGCACCCTGCCTGCCACACGCTCCCAGCTCCCTCAGCCTCAGGACCCAAGCTAACCAGGCTCCAGGGTTGTGACACCAGCCCAGGTCACGTGGCCTGAGGAGAATAGAGTCTGCATTTCTTTTTCCATATTTTTATTTTTACCCTACAATTCGAACAGAAGTGACTCGTAATCTTGTGTTTTTTTGTTTTTTTCTTTTTTCCTTTTCAATCTACTGCATCTTGATTTTCTTGGTGACCAAAAGTTCCTTTTCTAAATCTGTGAGGCTGTCTCTCTTTGGGAAAGAACTCCATTTGTATCCATTTTTAGATTACACCTAGAGGTGATATCACATGATACTTGTCTCTCCCTGGAATGACCATCTCTACTCTGCTTCCTGTGGCTGGACTTGGCAGCAGTTCCTGCTTCCTTATCGCTGAGAAGTTTTGCATTGCGTACGTGTGCCCATCCTCTGTTTCCATTCATCTGTAATTTCTACATTTAGCTTGCTTCCCGGACCTGCCTACTGTACCTTGTTGGGCCGAGATTGCAGGGGTTCCCATGTCTTTTAATTTTATTCTATTTTCTCTGGGTTTATGCCCACGTGTGGGACTGAGCCTGCAGTGAAAACAGAAAAAAGAAGAATTTGTTGCAGTAAAAAGAAAAAAAGAAGAGAGAAATTAGTTTTTCTCTTTCTCCCTCCTGAGAACAAAGAAGATGAAGAGAAGAGTAAGCAGACCTGAATATTCCTAGTTCTTTTTCTGTTTTTTAGCCATTCCTGCTCTGCATTTCTGTTACTAAGTTTGCTTTCCTCCCCTGCTAACTGCAGGAGCTACACTTTGCACCTATTTAAAGTCTCCTCTCTACTGGGAACAATTAAATCCTACTAAGGATAATCAGTCTAATAACACTAGAAAAACACTAGAAAACTAGGCTGGGTGCCTTGTAGACAATGCCAGTATATAGTTTCTCTAAAAAAATAAGGATTGGTGTGGAACAAACTAAGTCAGATGACTTAGGTATATACTGGGCTACACATAATGGAAGTTCTTGACTTTAGTTCTTACTGATGACCTTGTTGTTCTTGCTAGCTATATTGTTTTCTATATTGTCTGTTTCAGAAGTGTTGTCCCAAGCCTATTATACAGAGGGAAGCATGTCAGAAAGAGAAATGCCAGTGAAGAATATTAATGCGTACGTATGGAATTTAGAAAGATGGTAATGACGACCCTATATGCAAGGCAGCAAAAGAGACACAAATGTAGAAACAGACTTTCAGACTCTGTGGGAAAAGTCAAAGGTAGGATGATTTGAGAGAATAGCATTGAGATGTGTATATTACCATGTGTGAAATAGATCACCAGTCCAGGTTCGATGCATGAGACAGGGCGCTCAGGGCCGGTGCACTGGGAAGACCCTGAGGGATGGGATGGAGAAGGAGGTGGGAGGGGGCTACAGGATGAGGGGGCACATGTGCACCTGTGGCTGATCATGTTGTTGTCTGGCAAAAACCACTACTATATTGTAAAGTAATTATATTCCAATTAAAATAAATTAATTTTTTAAGTGTTGTCCCCTACTTTACCAAGTGTGTGATGAAATGGTTATATAATGTCCCAAACTATGTTCAGATTCATTACCCTGAAGGGCCTCTGCCATCTACCTCTACAAAGATTAATCATGGCCATTGAAGCTGCTGACCTTTAACACCCCCTGAAAGGAGTTCAGGGTGAAAATTAGGAATGAGGCCTTCTGTGCTCCAAACAAAACACTGCAGAAGAGGCCTTCCGATATTTAGACACTTTGGGGAGGAGATTTTTATGACCCCCGATTCTTGTATCTTCTCAAACCTAGAGAAACACTAACATCACTGACAGTGACGGCCACTTTGGCTATTAAGGAAAAAAAATTGCAATTAAAGTCAAAATAGAGTAGCTATGGAATAACTAGGTGACACTATGGTGTGGTTTCAGACAAGTCCTTGTGTTGTTGAGAACCTGAGTTTTCTGAGCTGTGTCAGACTTAGGATGCCATCAGCCATTGTGAAAACCAAGTCTGCTAGCAGTAGGTGACTGCAGTCTTACTTTTGAAAGGTCTCTTCTTGTAACTGTTATATGTTTAGACAAGGAAATTTCTCTGGATCCTATGTTGACAAGAAAAAAGAAAAAAAATGTGTAATGACCAATAGCCACATTAAAGGTTAAGACCTACGTCAATAAACCTAGGATACAACTGGATACCTGGCTGCAAGTCCCCTCAAAGTGTTAAGTCTAAATTAGGATTCAAGCTCCAGTTCAGGCTTAACTTTTTCTAATTTGTCTATTAATGTTCAGGTTGTCATTCCTCCAACTATGTCTGAGTCCTAATGGCTCCAGCCCTTTGGACAGGATGACCCAAGCTCTGACCCTATCTGGACCACAATCAAAACCATCATCAAACATAACCTGGTTCTTACTCCTTCTGTGAGCCCTAGTTACAATAACTTTTATGGATCTATGGCCTCTGTTTTCTTAAACTACCTGTAAAGACTTGTCTCCTCCAGATGACAGCAGATTCACTGTCAAGATAATAATGATGAAGAGAAAAACCAATGCCCCCAAAGAGATTACAGCCACTCCTCCAAACAGAACCTGCAGGAATAACTACAAAAGTCACTCTGGATCCTCTTACTAAAATGGGATGAGTGCTCTGTGACCCCAATTAGACAGGGTCTATGAGTCCCATGTCAGCATTGAAGAAGTTATAAAAGATTGACCTTCTGTCCCTCATCACCCCAATGAAGATTTCTTGGGGTTCATGTCTCTCAAGGAAAATTTGAAGTAGGAGATAGATTGGCCCTTGGACTGAACAGGTGGTGATGGTCAAGCAGACAAAACTGAGGTATTGTCCTCAGCCAGACAAGAACAAGAATGACGCCTATATCCCTTTCTCCAGTGATATGCTGCTGCTGCAGCTGCTGCTGCTGCTGCTAAGTCGCTTCAGTTGTGTCCAATTCTGTGCGACCCCATAGATGGCAGCCCACCAGGCTCCTCCCGTCCCTGGGATTCTCCAGGCAAGAACACTGGAGTGGGCTGCCATTTCCTTCTCCAGTGCATGCATGCATGCTAAGACCCTTCAGTCATGTCTGACTCTGTGTGACCCTATGGACAGCAGCCCTCCAGCCTCCTCTGTCCACGGAATTCTCTAGGCAAAATACTGGAGTGGGTTGCATTTCCTTCTCCGTCTCCATTGATACGGAGGAAATAAAATGACGGGGGAGTTTGTTGCAGTGGAAAGAAAAAAAGAAGTGGAGGAGGGTGAGGCATAAGGGTTTTTTTTTTTTCTTTTCTTTGCAGAGAACAGAGACGATAAAGAGAACAGTGAGCAGGCCTGAGCACTCCATCGTTTCGTTTTGTTTAGTTCCTTCAGCTGCTCGCAACTCTGCCGGCCTGTAACTTCGTTTGTTTTCTGCCCCCTAACTCTGCAGGAACTACCCTCCACACCTACTGTCCATTGTTTACCCTTACAGCACCGCTCCCCTGGTAGTTACAGGTCAGAAAGAAGGCTGCAGAGCCACCGACCTGCCAGCCTCAATTACTGGGTTACCATGCCATCCTATGACTGTTTTGGAGAAGATTCTAATACACTTGTTCATCACCAAGCCCTCATGGGGAACCCTTGCCTTGTATGAGCCCTAGACTCTTCATGGCGGGGGCACAGTTCTTGAGACACAAGCCTACTGTGTTGCCCTCTCCACTGCCTGAGGATTAAAGCCACCTTCCTATTTCCTCCAAGTTCTGTCTCCATCTCCGTATTTTTTCATTCAGCTTCAGTGGACAGAGAAAGCCAAGATTTTGGCCAGCAACACTTGTATGTTATTTTTAGGTGACCCTCCCTACATTCTCCTAAGTACAGAGCGAACAACAGTGCAGAAGTTTCCTTTCTCTCCACACCCTCTCTAGCGTTTATTCTTTAATATGTGCAGGGCCAGTCTGATGAATGTGAGTAATTACCTCATTGGACTTTTGATTTGCATTTCTCTAGTCATTAGGGATGCTGAGCATCTTTTCATGTGCCTATCTGCTATCTGTAGGCTTTTCTCAGAGAAATATCCATTTTGATCTTTGGCCCATTTTTTTTTTTTTTCTTTCTTGGTTTGTATGTATTTTTGATCTTGAGCTGCATAAGCTGTTTGTATGTTTTGGAAATAAATCCCTGTGTCTCTTCTTTTGCAAATATTTCTTCCTATTCTGAGGGCTGTCCTTGACTTTCTTTGAGGGTTTCCTTTTGGTGTGCAAAAGCTTTTAAATTTAATTTGGTCCCATTTTCTGGTTTGTGGTTTACTTTCATTTTTCTAAGAGGAAGATCCACTTAGAACTTGCTGCATTCATGTCAAATTGTGTCCTGTTTATATTTGTCTGAAGAATTTCATAGCATTCATTCTTACAACTAGATTTTTTAATCTATTTGGAATTTATTTTTGTGTATGGCATTAAGGAGTATTCTAACTCATTCTCATTTTCATGGCTGAAGGAAGCTTTTCAATGTCCTCCATAGTGGCTGTTACCAATTTACATCCCAAGCATTGCTGGAGGAGGCTTCCCCTGTGTCCATGCCTCTCAAGCAGTTATTGTTTTTAGAGTGTTTGTCCATGGTCTTCTGACTGGTGTAATGTGATCCCTCGCTGTAGTTTAGATTTTTATGCCTCTAATAAATAGTGACGTTGACACCCTTTCTTGTGATTATTTTAAAGGGTGTGAGTTAAACTCACTTCTTGAAATTGGCTTCATTAATGCTCTCCTTGTTTTGAATTCTTTTCTGATGACCACACCTAAGGCATTTCTCCATGAGATGGTTGGATGGCATCACGATTCAATGGACCTGAGTCTGAGCAAGCTCCGGGAGTTGGTGATGGACAGGGAAGCCTGGCGTGCTGCAGTCCATGGGGTCGCAGAGTCAGACACGACTAAGTGCTGAACTGAACTGAACTAGGAGGGCAGGTGTTTTTTTCTTTGTGAAATGAAAATATCTCTTGCCATATTAATGAACAAGAAATGTCACAGCCATCAGAGATTTCTGGCCTCCAAATGTGAATGAGGGCTCCCCGAAAGGTGATCCAGAGGATGCTGCCAACCGCCATGGCAACTGCTGAGGAGTGGGGGAATGCAAGAAGCAAGGTGAACTAAGAAAGAGGATTGGCCCCAGACAGCTGAGAGGCACAAGAAAGGAATGAATGCAGCGAGCCCAGAGGTTTGCATCTTCCCATGCATAGAATGCTAAATTCCTTAACTGGGTATCTGATCTTTGCTGTTCAGACTGCCTGCTCCCTTTGTTGCAAATTTGTGTACAGCCTGACTCCCCCCTCTTGCCTCCTTGGAGCAATTTTCTCAGAGTTATTGAGATGCTGTCTCCAAGGCTTGGAGTTGTAAACATTCCCACCAAGTAAAATAACTTTCTACTTTCAGCTTGTGACTGTATTTTTTTAGTTGACAACGTACAGACCTTGAATCCTTGTGAAAGTTAAACCCCCAGCAGTACAGCTCTTCACGGTGCTGTTACAGAAAATGGCCACAAGGTGGCAGCACTCCTTTATACCACATTTTTTTTTTTAACTGTAATTTCCTTGTTACTTTCTATTGGGATATAATTGATTTATAAACTTGTGTTTGTTTTAGATGTATAGGAACTCGATTCAGTTATATTAATACATAGACGTCTATCTACTCTTTTGGTTTCCTTTTCACATATGGATGATCACAGTGTGTTCAATAAACTTCCCTGTGCTATTCAGTAAGTACTTTTTGATTGGGGGCAGGAGGAAAAGGGGACGACAGAGGATGAGATGGCTGGATGGCATCACCGACTCGATGGACGTGAGTTTGGGGGAACTCCGGGAGTTGGTGATGGACAGGGAGGCCTGGCGTGCTACGATTCATGGGGTCACAAAGAGTCGGACACGACTGAGCGACTGAACTGAATGTGTGTATATAATATGATATATTATAGATAGATAGATAGATTTAAGGGATTGTTAATTCCAATCCCTAAATTACCCTGCCTGTATCTGGAGGGCAACAGGCACTCCAGGTTCATTGTGGAGGCACCCTGCCTGTCACATGCTCCCAGCTCCCTCAGCCCCAGGATACTCCAGCCTTGGGACCCTAGCTAATCAGGCTCCAGGGATGTGACACCAGTCTAGGTCACTATGTCCTGAGGGAAACAGAGTCATCATTCCTTTTTTTTGCTTTTTCTGTTTTTATCTCATCATTTGAACTGAAGTTTATAGGTGAATTTCAGTCTTGTGGGTGTGTGTTTTTGTTTTTGTTTTTTTTTCATTCTACCACAATTAGTTTCACTTCTATTAATACATACTGAGGTTTTTTTTGTTTTTTGTTTTTTCCATATAGGTTATGTTAGGGTGTGGAGTAAGTGTCCTTGTGTTAAACAGTGGGTCCTGGTCATTTATTTTATAAATAGTAGTGTTCCATGTATTTGTCTGAAGCAACTCTGAAGAAACTCATTTCTCCATGCCCCATATCTAATCTTGACGATTAGAAGTTTCTTTGCTAAGTCTGCAAGGCTTTGTTTCCAGGCAAGTTCAATTGTATCCATCTTTAGATTACACCTAGAGGTGATATCATGATACTGATACTTGTCTCTTCTGTGTCCCTTACTTCACTTGGAATAATCATCTCTATTTTCTTTCCTGTGGCCGGCCTTGGATTATTTCCTGCTCCTTTACGGTTGAGAAATATTGCATTGTGTACATGTACCCCATCGTCTGCATCAACTCAACTGTGCTTCTACGATTACGTTGATTCCCAGTCTTGGCTATTATACCTTACAGGGTCAAAATCACAGGGTTAGCCATCTTTTAAAAAATATTTTGTCTGTATTCTCGCCCCCACCCCAGTCCAAACATGAGATACAAGCCTGCTCAGGCTCCAGGAATGGGATAGCTGCCTAAATCAGGGAGGGTGCATGCAGGGAATAAATTAGTCATTGATTTTTTTTCCTTTGTTTTCCTTAATTTCATGCTGAAGCTGTCACATTTGTAGTTCTGTGCTTGCCGTTAGTGTGCAACCACCCGATTCAGTTATGACATGTATATACAGCATGTCTGTTCCTTTTTGGATTCTTTTGCAATAGAGATTATTACAGAAGCTCGAGCAAAGTTCCACTTACTGAACATCGAGTTCTTCTTGAGCATCTATGACAACTACAGATTTCTGCATATATATGGAAGGAAGGAAAGGGATAATCCATTTGGATTATCTATTACACCTACAGATTCTGTGTATATATAAGTCCCTACCTCCAAGTTCGTCCCTGCCCTTTCTTTTTTTTTTTTTTTTGCTGGCACCCTCTGTGTTTGAATTCTCAGAGTCTCTTTTTAGGTTGTAAGTTTGTTCCTTTGTATCTCTTTTTAAATTTTTCCTACAAGGAACATCAAAGGCTGTTGTCTTCCCCAGTCTGGCTGACTTCACTTAGTGTACAATCCTTCAAGGTCCATCCTCCTGGAGACTAGTGGCATAATTTCTTAATTTCAGTGGCCCTTTTTTTTTACTCAGCAAGGCTGAGTAATGGTCCATTGTCTATATGGAACACATTTTCTTAACATTTAATCTGTCAGTGGACATTTTGCAGGCTCTGTTTTGGCTGTTTCAAGTATAGCTGCAGTGAATGTCGGGGTGCATGTGTTTTTATTGAATGATGACTTTCTCAGGATATCGGCCCAGGTGAGGGGATGTCTGATCCTAGGATTAGATCTCTTGAGATATATTTTTTTTTTTTGACATGCGGAGGCTGTGCTTTCTAGTGGCTGTTATCAATGTCCATTTCCACTGAACATGTACTGGGATTACCTCACCTCCTAGCTCTCTCCTGCTTTTATTATTTGTTGACTTCTGAGGATGGCCAGTCTGACTGGCGGGATTTGATTTCCCATTGTTTTGATTGGTATTCCTGCAGCAATTAGGGATTCTGTGCATCTACTCCTGGGGTGGAGGTTTGCTTTTATTTCCTTCTTGTTTTCTTTACATTAAAGGGCGTGCAGGAAATTTTACTGTGGCAATTGGCTTCTTGAAACTCTGTTGTGTTTGGAATTCATTTCTGCAACCCCCGCCCTGGGAGGTTTCCTGAGGGCAACTGTCATTAACAGAAACCCCAGGCCTTGCGAATTAGAGGTGCTGGTCAGCCTCCTTGGTCAAGTGGAAGTTACAGGAAATGTTTACAGGCAACTGCACTTTTTAAAGCACATCTCTGATTCCTGGGAAAGTCAACATCCTGGACTGTGGATTAGAGTGAAGTGTACCTGAACAAACCCCAAAGGGCCTGTGTTTCACTACTTTCCCCCCATAAAGCATCACACACAAGCACATGCACACATACACACACACTGGACTAATTACTACCAGGTTCCTGCTAAGTGTGCTTAGGTGCCTAGGAGGCTGCACACCAGAAAGGAGGCTTAAACTGGAATGCCCAGCACCAGGGTACATGCAGGGTTTGTAATATTTTCTCCCAAGTCCCTGGAGGCCGGGATTCGGCTGGGGAATCTGGTCTGATCCAGAACATAGCAGGCAGTAGATGTTTAAAAGGGTTCAGTGAAGGGCACCCTGCCAGGCTGTGTCAAACTCAGCCCAGTCCAGGTAGCAGCCCCAGTCAGGGAGGTTGAGGGGAATAAAGTAGGCACTGCTTCTCTTTCCTTCTCTTTAATATCATGCCGATGTTATGTTACAGTATAGTCGATTTGCAATGTTGTGATTGTTGCTGTATCAGTCAGTTCAGTCAGTCAGTCGTGTCCAACATTTTGCGACCCCATGAATCGCAGCATGCCAGGCCTCCCTGTCCATCACCAGCTCCCAGAGTTCACTCAGACTCACGTCCATCAAGTCAGTGATGCCATCCAGCCATCTCATCTTCCATCGTCCCCTTCTTCTCCTGCCCCCAATCCCTCCCAGCATCAGAGTCTTTCCCAATGAGTCAACTCTTCGCATGAGGTGGCCAAAGTACCGGAGTTTCAGCTTTAGCATCATTCTTTCCAAAGAAATCCCAGGGTCGATCTCCTTCAGAATGGACTGGTTGGATCTCCTTGCAGTCCAAGGGACTCTCAAGAGTCTTCTCCAACACCACAGTTCAAAAGCATCAATTCTTTGGCGTTCAGCCTTCTTTACAGTCCAACTCTCACATCCATACATGACCACAGGAAAAACCATAGCCTTGATCAGATGGACCTTAGTCGGCAAAGTAATGTCTCTGCTTTTGAATATGCTATCTAGGTTGGTCATAACTTTTCTTCCAAGGAGTGTCTTTTAATTTCATGGCTGCAGTCACCATCTGCAGTGATTTTGGAGCCCCAAAAATAAAGTCTGACACTGTTTCTACTGTTTCCCCATCTATTCGCCGTGAAGTGATGGGACCAGATGCCATGATCTTCGTTTTCTGAATGTTGAACTTTAAGCCAACTTTTTCACTATCCTCTTTCACTTTCATCAAGAGGCTCTTTAGTTCCTCTTCACTTTCTGCCATAAGGGTGGTGTCGTCTGCATATCTGAGGTTATTGATATTTCTCCAAGCAATCTTGATTCCAGCTTGTGTTTCTTCCAGTCCAGCGTTTCTCACGATGTACTCTGCATAGAAGTTAAATAAGCAGGGTGACAATATACAGCCTTGACGCACTCCTTTTCCTATTTGGAACCAGTCTGTTGTTCCATGTCCAGTTCTAACTGTTGCTTCCTGACCTGCATACAGATTTCTCAAGAGGCAGGTCAGGTGGTCTGGTATTCCCATCTCTTTCAGAATTTTCCACAGTTGATTGTGATCCACACAGTCAAAGGCTTTGGCATAGTCAATAAAGCAGAAATAGATATTTTTCTGAAACTCTCTTGCTTTTTCCATGATCCAGTGGATGTTGGCAATTTGATCTCTGGTTCCTCTGCCTTTTCTAAAACCAGCTTAAACATCAGGGAGTTCACGGTTCACGTATTGCTGAAGCCTGGCTTGGAGAATTTTGAGCATTACTTTACTAGCATGTGAGATGAGTGCAACTATGCGGTAGTTTGAGCATTCTTTGGCATTGCCTTTCTTTGGGACTGGAATGAAAACTGACCTTTTCCAGGCCTGTGGCCACTGCTGAGTTTTCCAAGTTTGCTGGCATATTGGGTGCAGCACTTTCACAGCATCATCTTTCAGGATTTGAAATAGCTCTACTGGAATTCCATCATCTCCACTAGCTTTGTTCGTAGTGATGCTTCCTAAAGCCCGCTTGACTTCACATTCCAGGATGTCTGGCTCTAGATGAGTGATCACACCATCATGATTATCTTGGTCGTGAAGATCTTTTTTGTACAGTTCTTCTGTGTATTTTTGCCACCTCTTCTTAATATCTTCTGCTTCTGTTAGGTCTAGACCATTTCTGTCCTTTATCGAGCCCATCTTTGCATGAAATGTTCCCTTGGTAGCTCTAATTTTCTTGAAGAGATCTCTAGTCTTTCCCATTCTGTTGTTTTCCTCTATTTCTTTTCATTGATCACTGAAGAAGGCTTTCTTATCTCTTGCTATTCTTTGGAACTCTGCATTCAGATGCTTATATCTTTCCTTTTCTCCTTTGCTTTTCGCTTCTCTTCTTTTCACAGCTATTTGTAAGGCCACCCAATTCAGGTATAACATATCTATGAGATATGTCTTTTTTTTTTTTTTTTTTTTTTTTTTTTGGCCATAGAAGGTCAAACAGAGTTGTGAGCATCAGGTCCTGGTGGCAGATGTATCTCAGACACAGTTTTCTGTGTATACAAAGAAGGAAGATAGGAGATAATTGCTGTGGATTCTCTCCTGAAGTGAAGTGAAGTCATTCAGTCATGTCCAACTCTTTGTGACCCCATGGACGGTAGCCTACCAGGCTCCTCTGTCCATGAGATTTTCCAAGATTCTCTCCTAGAGATATCGATTTCTGTGTATAGGTTAGAGGTACAGATTCCCGTGACCATGGGAAAGGAAGGGAGGGAGAAAGGAAGAGGATAATCCTTGGGGATAATTGATTACACATACAGGTTTCTATGTCTGTGTTCAGATCTCCTAATTCATTTTCTGGCCTTTCACATTCTTTTCTTTTTACTTTTTTTTTCTATTTCTTGGAACCCTTTGTTTGTGTTTGAAATCTCAGAGTTTCTTTGGGCTCATAAATAAGACACTTTGTATGTCTATTAATAATTTGCCTAGCAGGTACATCATACACTATTGTCTTCCTATGCTGACTGACTTCTGTTAGAAATGATCCTTTAAGGTCCATCCTTGTGGATACCTGTGGACACGTGACCCCAGGTTCAGTCTGGGAGGGGGTCACCCTGGAGACTGTGGACATGTGACCCCGTGGGGTCACCTTCAAGAGTGTCCACATGTGACCCCAGGTGCAGGGTCTGGGGGTTGTGTATGTCTCACCCCTCTGCACGAGTCACGATGGTGTGTACGTCGAGACCCTCTCTCTCCCCTTTTACTGTAGCATGTCTTGTTCCCCTGAGATTTCCAACAGCTGAGTTGTGGTGAAGGAAAGGAAGCATATGTTGCAGGTTCTGAGCAAGGGAGCCAGGGCAGACGGAGCTTAAAAGGCTCACGCTCCCAGAAGGCTTTCATGGGAAGTTTAAAGACAAGGTTGGGAGGGGGTTATGGAGTGGGTTATCTGCTCAGGGACCTTCTCCTGATTGGCTGGTGGTGAGGTCATCAGGAGTCAGCATCATCACCTTCTGGTTCTAACGGGTTTGGAATCTGTGTGCTTGTGGGCAGCATGCAGTCAACTTTTCCACCTAGTGGGGATTTGAGTGTGTATAAGACAGCTCACAGGACATGGCTCAGAACACTATCCACAGCCCTTTAGAAGGAGCTTAGGTCCTTGACTTTGTTTAATGGCTATGTTACTGTTTTCTCCTCTTTGACAGTTTTCCTTTCTTTCTGCATGTCCTCACTTCTCTGGTTAAATGCACGCTTTGGATCTCAGATAAGCCGGGGAGTCTAAAGGTTTTCTACAGACAGGAGGCAGGTAGAGGACATGGAATGTTTTCCCTTAAAATTGGATGATTTTTGGATTAATGGATTAATCAGTGCTTCGTAGGATCTTCTCCTCTTGTTTTATTCCCACCTCTTCCCAGGAAGATCAATTTCAGTGATTAAACTGAAGAGGAAAAGTTAACATTTTGCAAACCTCCTGCTCCTTCTGCCTCTGTAACTCAGCTTGCTCCTTGCAAAGTCTGGATCACATAGTTCTCAGAAAGTGGGGACTCACAATAGTAGGAACTGGAGCTTATTGCACTCACCCTTGTCCTGCTCTCTGCAATTACCCAGCCCCTTCAACCCCGCAAACCCACTTAATCATGCCTGTCTGTGTATAAAAACTCTGTAACCCCTTTGTTTGGGGCTCAGAGCTTGGAGTGTTAACTCCTCTGGGCCCACTAGCGTAATAAACCAGAGTTCTCCAACTCTCCGAGTGTGGTGCTTGGTTTCTCGAGTGCTGGTTTCTGCAACAAAGGACAAGGTAGGGACTTCCCTGGTGGTCCAGTGGCTAACAGCTGGCGCTTACAATGCAGGGGACCCAGGTTCAGTCCCTGGTCAGAGAACTAGATCCCACATGCCACAGCTAAAAGATCCCTTGTGCCAGAACAAACTGACCCTGGAACAGAAGATTAACTGTACTTAAAACAAGATTACACTGGTCAGACCACTGATGACCAATTTGAAGGTGACTGACAGAGCTGACTGTGCTGTTTCTGCATGTAGCCCCTCTGCCCCATTCCCACCCACTCCCCCCCACCCCAATCTATAAAAGCTCTCACACCCTGCTTGTTGGTGGTGGGCATGGCCTTGCACAGATGTCCACCACCCAACTCTCCAGTTTCTGGCATCTAAAATAAAGCCCACGTTTCTTTCTGCCAACCTGGAGTGTTTATTGGCTTTCAAGAAGAGAGCAGCCAGACCCCAGCTACTCTTTTCAGTAACATGCTGATTCACAATTGTTTTAATAAATAATTAGGTATTGATTGGGCTTCCCTTGTGGCTCAGCTGGTAAAGAATCTGCCTGCAGTGCGCAAGGCCTAGGTTCAATCTCTGGGTTGGGAGGATCCCCTGGAGAAGGGAAAGTCTACTTTCCCCTACTCCACTCCAGTATTCTGGCCTGGAGAATTCTATGGACTGAATAGTCTATGGGGTCACAAAGAATCGGACACAACTGAGCAACTCACTTTCACTAGGTATTGGTTTAGGCTTATTTTACTGTTAACTTTCAGTGTATGCATTCTGATATAAGCTTTATGCAAGGAGAAACATTTCTTGTTACTAATATGAGGAGTATTGCTTCTATTAATTAATAAATTAAGTTTAGTTCAGTTGCGCAATTATGTCCAACTCTTTGTGACCCCATGCACTGCTGCATGCCAGGCCTCCCTGTCCATCACCAACTCCTGGAGCTTGCTCAAACTCATGTCCATTGAGTCAGTGATGCCATCCAACCATCTCATCCTCTGTTGTCCCTTTCTCCTCCTGCCTTCAATCTTTCCCAACATCAGGGTCTTTTCCAATGAGTCAGTTCTTCACATCAGGTGGCCAAAGTATTGAAGCTTCAGCTTCAGCATCAGTCCTTCCAATGATTATTAAGGACTACTTTCCTTTAGGATTGACTGGCTTGATCTCCTTGCAGTCCAAGGGACTCGCAAAAGTCTTCTCCAACACCACAGTTCAAAGGCATCAATTCTTCAGCACTTGGCTCTCTTCATGGTCCAACTCTCACATCCATACATAACTACTGGAAAAACCATAGCTTTGACTAGATGGACCTTAGTCAGCAAAGTAATATCTAGGTTGGTCATAGCTTTCCTTCCAAAGAGCAAACCTCTTTCACTTTGATTACTGCAGTAACTATCTACAATGATTTTGGAGCCCAGGAAAATAAAGCCTGTCACTGTTTCTGTTGTTTCCCCATCTATTTGCCATGAAGTAATGGGACCGGATGCCATGATCTTCATTTTTTGAATGTTGAGTTTTAAACCAGTTTTTTCACTTTCTTTCACTTTTATCAAGAGGCTCTGTAGTTCCTCTTTGCTGTCTACATATCTGAGATTATTGATATTTCTCCTGGGAAATCCTGATCCCAGCTTGTGCTTCCTCAATCTCAGCATTTTGCATGATGCATTCTGCATTTAAGTTAAATAAACAGAGTGACAATATACAGCCTTGATGTACTCCTTTCCCAATTTGGAACCAGTCTGTTGTTCCATGTCCAGTTCTAACTCTAACTTCTTGACCTGCATACAGGTCAAGGCCTGCCTGTCAAGAGGCAGGTCAGGTAGTCTGGTATTCCTCTCTCTTGAAGAATTTTCCACAGTTTGTTGTGATCCACACAGTCAAAGGCTTTGGCATAGTAAGTAAAGCAGAAGTAGATGTTTTTCTGGAACTTTCTTGCTTTTTGATGATCCAACAGATATTGGAAATTTCATCTCTAGTTCCTCTGCCTTTTCTAAATCCAGCTTGAACATCTGGAAGTTCTCAGTTCACATACTGTTGAAGCCTTGCTTGGAGAATTTTGAGTGTTACTTTGCTAGCATGTGAGATGAGTGCAATTGTGCAGTAGTTTGAGCATTCTTTGGCATTGCCTTTCTTTGGGATTGGAATGAGAACTGACCTTTTCCAGTCCTGTGGCCACTGTTGTGTTTTCCAAATTTGCTGGCATATTGAGTGTAGCACTTTAACAGCATTATCTTTTAGGATTTAAAGTAGCTCAGCTGGAATTCCATCACCTCCACTAGCTTTGTTCGTAGTGATGCTTCCTAAGGCCCACTTGACTTCAGTCTCCAGGATGTCTGGCTCCAGGTGAATGATCACACCATCATGGTTATTTGGGTCATTAAGATCTTTTTTTTTGTATAATTATTCTGTCTATTCTTGTATAATTAATAAAGTAGTCTGATATTAATTAGTTGTTTGCCGGGGTCCAGCCCCAGTGGATCCAGGGAATTCGAAGCAGGGACGGAGTCGGCGAGGAAAAACTTATTTATTTAGAAATATAAAGAGAGATTAGGAAAGAATAGTGTAGTAGGAAAATTAGTGAAGAAAAGATGCTGGATAACTTGGTTTATGTGGAAAACCAATAAAACTCCGAGACAAGGAATTTGCACCGTCTATGTAGGCCACCGGCACCCACTTGAATAGCAGAAGGTGCCTCGCCTTGGGCTCCCTCTTGCATGGGTCTTAGAAGCCAGGGCAAATAAGTAGACACTGTGACCCTCCACGCTCCAGATGGGAATTCATCCAGAAAAGGGAGAAAAGAATGACATGGGGGAGCCAAGCATTGGTGCCAGACCCACAACTTTATTTTCAAAAGCAGCTTATATACCCGAAGTTGTACATAAAGAAATAATGGAATATGCAGAGTTATGCAGGGGCAGCAGTCCTGACCCTCATTGAGACCAGGCTTTCCTCTTGCATACCTTCCCGTATACAAAAGGTCCCAGGTGGTTTTACATCATCTTCTGGCCAGGGGGCCTGTTAACATTTTTATGGCTCTTTTCCTAGATAAATATCTATTCAACCAGGAAACTCTTTTTCCCTAGAAGTGTTTTTTCTTTAATCTGCATCACCCTCAAAATACTAAATAAAGTTACATTTCTGTAGAACAAAGGTGCAGTGGGTTATAACAAAGAAAGTATTTAACTCAAAGATCTAATGTTGCTAATACCAGGTCTACTACCTCATATACATATATATATGTATACTAACTATATCTACAAATAAAAGATATGAAAACTTGGCAGCAAGAATTGGCTCAACAAATGAAATCCTTAATCAGTCCTATTCTAATGATTTTGACTCCTCGGAAGCCGCTACATTCCTAGGATGTTTTAAGCTTCCTGTGCCTCTTGCAGTCGGGAGGCCACAAACAATCACATACACAGCTGTAAGAGTCCGGCAGGCAGGCTAGAAAGCCATCAGAGGGGTTTTTGGATTGAAACACTCTTATTATGCCCAGGAGACTTATTATCTAAAACCTCTAAATTAACTTTTTCCAGAAAAAGGTGGTGGGGGGACAGCCCCTGTTAATGTCAGAAGAGTAGGTGGAAAGCATAACACAGTAAAGCAGACAGACTCTGGTTTTTAGGGGTAGATGCTCGGGAACAGGGGGTCTCCTGAGGCTTGATCCCGCCTTTGCTTATGCCGAGCCTCCTTCCTCATGACCTTTGCCACGGGCTGAGTTCCTCAGTTCCTGGCAGTTGTTGATGTATTTATAGGTGATTATGTGGTTGACCTTGAACGCTTTCTTCATTGATGACTGCTTTTAAGCTGACTGTGGTATTGTGTATGCTTATTCTCTAGAGAGTTTCTTGTTGTTTAGTTGTCCAGTCATGTCCAACTCTTTGTGACCCTGTGGACTCATGGCCTACCAGGCTCTGGCCTGCCCTGGCCTACCAGGCTCCTCTGACCATGGAGATTATCCAGGCAAGAACACTGGAGTGGGTAGCCATGCCCTCCTCCAGGGGATCTTCCCGACCAGGGATCTTCGAGTTTCCTGCATTGGCAGGCGATTCTTTACTGCTGAGCCTCAGGGAAGCCCAGAGACGTTAGTACCCTATAACTAAAAACCTGTGTCTAAAAACTTATACCTTTTAAGATAACACTGAAAGTTATGTTAAAAGTTATGTTTTTAAGTAATATTTAAAGTTGAACTAAAGTTCTTTTCTGGAAAACCAGCTATCACCATGCTTATAAGGCTTATTAGCTTTACTCATAAATGATAGGATGAGTTTGTTCTTGTAAATTGTCTAAAGCAGCTCCTCTGGCTCCAGGATATTTAACTTCTTTTATCATCCTTTATGGCACTTTATCCATAGCACCAGCTTTAAATCTCTATCTCCTACACGTAGATGCTAAGTGAGTCTTTTATTTACTTATGAGAGTTGAATCTGGTGCGAAGTTTGCTCTGATTTTAGCCTAAGTGTTGCGAGGTTTAAAATCTCCCCTAGGCTTCACTTAGTCCATTAAAGAACACTTTCCAGGATGCTCATCTTGTCAGGACTTATCTCCTCTTGTATGTTAGGAGCTTATTAATGGGTTATGAAGTTATTGATATTGGAGGGAGTGACTGTGTGTGCTTCATGACTCAATCAAGCTCTCTATTCTTTATTTACCATTAATTCTCCTTTTTTTTTATTTCTTAAAAACTTTTGTATAAGCTATGTTCCTGAGGTACAAAACACAGCCTACATCTTCCCCTCCCTTGGGCTACGCCTTGACTGAACATCTGATCATTATGGTAATTATGCTTTCTTCTGTTCCTCCCCAGGGTTCCCTGAGGATGGGGTTTACCAGAGGGTTGATTATCAAACAGGCTCCTCTAGAGGAGAGTGAATCACCACCAAGTTCTTTGACTTTTAGGCTGATGCTCATCCTATTCTGGTGAATAATTTTGGTGTTATAATTATGTGAATATAGGGCTAAGGGGATGACAGAGGATGAGATGGCTGAATGGCATCACTGACTCGATAGACATGAGTCTGAGTAAACTCCAGGAGTTGGTGATGGACAGGGAGGCCTGGCGTGCTGCAATTCATGGGGTCGCAAAGAGTCGGACATGACTGAGCGACTGAACTGAACTGAACTGAGGGCTAAGCATAGAAGGATATCTAATCCCAGGGTGAATCTTCCTTGTGGTATAATCATAAGTGTTAAAGTCAGCTTTATGGCTTATTTATGCTTTTTTATTACTTTATTTTTTAATTTAAAAACTTGTCTTCCACTTTTATTGCTATTCAAATGACATATAGAGACCTTATAATTTTAAAATATACACCATAATAAGTTGACTTACATACATGATGAAATGATTATCACAAAAAATTTAGTGAACATCCAATCTTACATAAATACATTAAATAAATATGAAAAAATAGTTTTTCTTTGTGTTGAGAACTCAAGATTCTCTTAACTTTCATATGTAACATGCACAGTGTTAAATTTACTTCATAGTTCATTTTCTTTTAACTGTGGATTTTTACAACTTCACTAGGACTTAACTTTATTTTGAGGTAATCCCATGCTTTACACTGGATTTCTACTGATATGAATTAATCTTAGGACCAAAGTGGCTGGCATGCAATGTGCCAACCCTAATTAGTTAATATAAGTTCCTCAGACTCCTTCTTGTGTGTGCTTTGTCTCTCAGTTGTGTCTGACTCTTCGCAACCCCATGGACTATAGCCTGGCAGGCTTCTCTGTCCATGGGATTCTCCAGGGAAGAATACTGGAGTGGGTTGCCATTTCCTCCTCCAAGGGATCTTCCTGACCTGGGGATAGAACCTGCATCTTCTGTGTCTCCTGCCTTGCAGGTGGGTTCTCTACCTGCTGAGCCTCCTCTTGTGGCTTACCTTTCATCCCTACTGTTTCCCACAGGGTAGGGTTACACAAGGCATAGTTTTTTGCACAGCTGGTGTCTGCTTCTTCTAATCTTCTATGTTTAGAGACCATTCTCACCAGATGCAGATAATTGCATCTGTAATTATACCAATATTAGACATTAATAGACTAAGATCATGGCATCTGGCCCTATCACTTCATGACAAATAGATCGGGAAACAGTGGAAACAGTGGCTGACTTTATTTTTCTGGGCTCCAAAATCACCGCAGATGGTGACTGGAGCCATGAAATTAAAAGACACTCCTTGAAAGGAAAGTTATGACCAACCTAGATAGCATATTCAAAAGCAGAGACATTACTTTGCCAACAAAGATCCATCTACTCAAGGCTATGGTTTTTCCAGTGGTCACGTATGGATGTGAGAGTTGGACTATAAAGAAAGCAGAGTGCTGAAGAATTGATGCTTTTGAACTGTGGTGTTGGAGAAGACTCTTGAGAGTCCCTTGGACGGCAAGGAGATCCAACCAGTCCATCCTAAAAAGATCAGTCCTGGGTGTTCATTGGAAGGACTGATGCTGAGGCTGAAACTACAATACTTTGGCCACCTGATGCGAAGAGCTGACTCATTGGAAAAGACCCTGATGCTGGGAGGGATTGGGGGGCTGGAGGAGAAGGGGACAACAGAGGATGAGATGGCTGGATGGCATCACCGACTCAATGGACGTCAGTTTGGGTGAACTCCGGGAGCTGGTGATGGACGGGGAGGCCGGTGTGCTGCAGTTCATGGGGTCACAGAGTCGAACATGACTGAGCAACTGAACTGAACTGAACTGAACTGAAACTGGAACTTGTTTGTTTATGGGGTTATTAAATCCATCCAGGTATTTACAGGGCTTCACTTTAATTATTAAGCTATATCACCAGGTTGAGTAGGACTTTGTATGTACAAGTTTTAGCATTTAAGTGATATATTGGTATTCAGTGTAGTAGTTTGAGTTAAATTAAAATCAGAATTGAAATATTTAACATTTTTTTTCTTTTGAAGATTATTAAAATGTACTTTATTGCTTATTTTGTTTGAGGTACATGACAGTTTCAGAGTGATGCACTTTTTTTTATACACATTATCTTTTTTATTGGGGTATAGTTGCTTTACAATGAAGTGAATCATTGTGTAGTTGTGAATCAATGAAGCAAATCCCCATCCCACACCTCTAGGTCATCACAGAGCACAGAGCTGAGCTCCCTAGGCTACACAGCAGCTTTCCACTAGCTGTCGGTTTTACAGATGGTAGTGCATATATGTCAAAGGTACTCTCTCAGTTTTCTCACCTTCTCCTTCCCCTACTGTGTCCACAAGTCTGTTGTCTAAGTCTGTGTCTCTAGTGCTGCCCTGCAAATAGGTTAACCAGTACCTTGAGTCAACATTTTGCTTCAGGAGACAAAGACACGGGGGCTCACATGTGGTTTCGTTAGCTGGAGCACAATTAGCTCCTTGTGCCATCTACTTCTTGCCCAGAGGCCAGAGACAGACTGGTCTGGAGGGGGAAGGGCATTTATTCAGCAAAGCTAACTGGAAAATGGGACAGCTGGGAAGGCAAAATTGTGATAATTTAAAGTGGCTCTGCATGGTGGCTTTTGTTAAAAAACCAAAACCAAAACCCAGTTCCAGGAGCCTCTCCAGGAACCAAGGCTGCAGCTGACACAGAGCTGTATTAAACCCAGCCACACCACTCTTGGCACGTCACCACGTGACATTTACATGGAGTTTGTTAATTTACTGGGCTTCCCTGGTGGCTCAGCTGGTGAAGAATCTGCCTGCAATGCAGGAGACCTGGCTTCGATCCCTGGATTAGAAAGATTCCCTGGAGAAGGGACCAGCTACCCACTCCAGTATTCTGGCCTGAAGAATACAGTCCATGGATAGAAAAGAATCGGACATAACTGAGTAAGTTTCACTTTCACTTTGTCAATTTATTACAACTGCTACACTCAACAACACTTTGATATGTCACAGGTATCTCTGCCACTTGCTATTGTAAAATCACATAGAATCTATAGTGATACAGTTCAGTTTAAGTGTGGCTTTCCATTAAACAGCTTCAATTTATTCATCCATATGATAAACTTTTAACCATGATCAGAGTTGGCCTACCCAAGATATTTTTACAAATTAAATGAAGTAATTCATTTTTAATTAATTAATTTTTGTCTATGCTGGGTCTTCACTGCTGCTGAGGCTTTTCTCTAGTTGTGGCAAATGGAGACAGTTCACTAACTGTGGTGTGTGGCCTTCTCCCTGCAGTGGCTTCTAATGCTATAGAGCAGGGCCTCCAGGGCACAGGCTCAGTAGTTGTGGGGCACAAGCTGTTACTCCATGACATGTAGGATCTTCCTGGACCCAGGGATCAGGCCCATGTTCCCTGCACTGGCAGACAGACTCTTCACCTGCACTACCAAGGAAACCCGTGAAGTAATTAATACACAAGAGAATTTTATAGAAGCCATACATGCAAGCAATTCCAGTAGCTGGAATTCTTCAGAAGGAAGTAATGAGCATATCATTTCAGTTTTATATTTAAAGCTTTGCTTGCATAATAGTTTAAAATCATTTCTTAAAAACACAGCAATATACATGCCTCTAAGCAGGAACTTGATGTAGTGTAATGCTGTGGAGAGATAGCAAGAAACATACACATTAATCAGAAATGTTATTAGTGGCTGTTTTCTCTGGGTAGTGGAATCACAGAAAATGATTAAAACTTTGTTTGCTTTGCAGTAAGTTATGAATTTTCCCCCATATATGTATAACTTTGATAACTTTTAAAAAGGAGATTACTTGGGGAGGGGAGAAAATCGATGATTCCCTGTAAAATAGCATTTAGATAGCTCTCCCCAGAATTTTCATTCTACAGAATTCCATTATTCGAGGCTTGCAGTAGAACAGTAAGTGCAAGGCCATTCCTGAGTGCTATCAGAAAAGTCTTTATAGCAAAATTATTGCCTTTCCAAGTAATCATACCTGCAAAAGAAAAGGATTTCTCTTCCATTTCCCATCATTATAAGTTTAAATTAAATTCTGTCTTCTCTTTGTTTCCTTTTTCTCTTGTCCATGTTGTTTCTCTGTGGCTTAGAAGGGGATCATTCTGTCTCTATGGAAACTCTCAAAAAATACAGAAAGAATTGGCCAAGTTAGAATTGGCCAAACAGTGAAATCCATTTCATAGTCCTTTTGTGGACTGTGATTGTCCAGTCCATCTCTTTCTTTTCTGGTTCTGATGCTGAAATGCTTAATCTCTTGTTTTGCATGGCCTCAGCCACCTCTGAGACATGGTGTCTCTCAGACCTGAGGAGGAAGGCTTTACTCCCTATGTCACAGCACCAGCAAGACAGTTGTTCTCATCCCCGCTAACGTGTAGGGGGATCCGAGGTAAAGGAAGCGATGCTTTACTTGCTCTGTTTAGTTCTTTTCTTTCTCCTTGATGGAAGCTAAGGCTCTGTAAATGTTATTGTAATTTATTTATTTTATAACAGCTACTTGGCAAAAGGGTTTAGCCTTTCTTCTCTACTGAATCTCAAATGAGAGCCTTTAAAAATATAACTTCTCTTCTCTCTTGAGGTAATGCAACAGTAACACATATATTGATTTGGGATATGACAAACTCTTGGACAGTTTTTCTTTTTTGTATCCTGTTGGTTGTGGAAGCATGTTCCCTGCGAAAAGTCATCAAGATGCTTGAAGAAGTGGTAGGTGGTTGGTGAGAGTGTGTGTGTAATTAGCATACACTTTTCCCAGATGAACTTATAATAGCAACAGTATCAATGAAATTATTTAATACGTACCATTTTCTAAAATATGTGCTGTTGAAGACCAGCTCAGTGGATGGACTGAGTACAAGCTTGAAAGCACTTCCCAAAGCCACACTTGCAGGAAAAAAAATGTCATGGTAAATGTTTGGTGGTCTGCTGCCCGAATTGATCCATTACAGTTTTCTGAATCCCAGTGAAACTATTACATCTGAGGAGTATGCTCAGCAAATCAATGAGATGCATTGAAAACTGCAAGGCTTGCAGCCAGCACTGGTCCACAGAAAGGGCTCAATTCTTCTCCATGACAATGCCCCACTGCGCATCACACAACTAACTTCAAAAGTTGAACAAATTGGCTATGGTGTTTTGCTTCATCTGCCATATTCACCTGACCTCTCACCAACCACCTAACACTTCTTAAAGCAACTTGATGACTTTTTGCAGGGAGAATGCTTCCACAACCAGCAGGATGCAAAAAATGTTGTCCAAGAGTGTCATATCCTGAAGCATGGATTTTTTTTTTTTTTTTTTGGCTACAGGAATAAACAAACAAATTTCTCATTGGCAAAAATGTATTGATTCTAATGGTTCCTATTTTGATTAATAAAGATATGTATGAGCCTAGTTATAATGATTTAAAATTCACAGCTTGAAACCACATTTATGTTTCCCCCAAACTAATAGATGGACAACAGGCATATAATAAGATGCTCAACATCATTAATTATTAGAAATATAAATCAAAATCACAGTGAAACACGACCTCGCACCAGTCAGAGTGGCCATCGTCCAACCCTTCTCATAGATAGGACACAAATCAGGGATCTTTATGTATCTTTGGACCTATTTGTGTCTTTCATTCATAAAAGTGATTAATAGCAGAGAGGCAGAAAGTAGCATGATGTTTCGAAAGTTTCTTAATTCTCACCAAATGAGAATTTCTAGAAAAGCAATTATTTTATATAAAACTGAAAGATGGTATTAAATGAAAAATTATGAAGAGGAAGGAACTGAAGAAGCTCTGATGCAAACATTGTTGAATTCTTCTTTCAATCTCAGGGAGAGAGTATTAAAGGTTTAATGGCATTTTAATGATGATAACTTTGGAATTAGATTTCTCCAGCAGTGTTAATGCTAAGGGAGGCTATTTAATACACTTTTAAAATGTCATGTAGGTGAGATTTACATAAATAACAGCAGTTATATACGCATGCAGATAACTGAGATTTGCTTTGCTAATGTACATCACTGTAATTCACAGAACAATAGATTAAAACATTTGTGCAACTAATATAACAGGCAAATTAGCTAGTTGCCTTGGGATTGTTAACTGGAAAATTGCTGACTAGATCTAGGTATGGTAAGGTATTTTAAATTAGTGCCTTCCTTTATCAGATAATTTCAATAATTTGAGGACGTGAGAAAGAAGCAGCACATCTTTTGTCTTCAATAGTTCACGATTGCATGAAAAGGATGATGAGTATTCTACATCTGAAAGAGTGGAAAGCTCTTAGTCCTCAGGGCAATAAGCAGTATGATGTAATTCTGTTCCCTTGGGCACATGGAGCTTTAGAACTTCCTGTAAACCCAAGTTCAGTGCTGTTCCTTTGCTTAAGTCTTACATCTCTGAGTAAGTTAATCTTCACGCTACCATCAAGGAGCATGGGTAAGCCAGTTTCATCTAGAGAACTAGAGTGCATGTCCACAGAATTTCATGTAGAAAGAAAACAATGCCTCAGATCCATGAGACTGGCTATTACATGGAAGTTCCTGAGCATGAATGTGTGTGATTTAATCTGCTTCTCAAACCCAGGACACCTGAACACTTGCTCGAGATCCCCAAGGAAAAGAGAGGTCATGAAAGGATAAAGCAAGCTTCATCACCAGGTCCTTTTTGATGGTCCCTGGTCGTAGACATTACAACATGGAGAACATGCCTACATCAGATGGTCCCCAGAGCCCAGGACCCCAGCAGGAGGGCCATAACCACAACCAGGGGCCACTCAACTTGGAATATCAGGCCTTCAGTCTCTACCACGTCTCCCAGCATGCAACAAATACTTAAAATTGTGGAACAGATGAGAGAGTATCACCCTCATGACAATAAGAGATGATCTGGAGCAAAGAGCTTGGAAGAAGGAAATCATGCTTGTCTGATCAGCTACTAGGGCTCATCCCTGTAAAATGTGAGAGTCGGTGGCCTTATTCAGCACAACACACACACAACATACACATGGAACACACACACGGAGAACACATACACAGCACATGTACAGAACACAACACACGCGCACAGAAATTGTTTCATGGGAGTAGAGTGAGGGGAGGGCCTGGGTCCCTTTGGGTTACTATAAAAAAAGACCCCAGCCATGGAGTTAATAAACAATAGATGATTCTGGAGGCTGAAGGCCAAGTGTGGTTCGGGTCAGGGTCAGGGTCAGGATTGGGTCCATGTGGACCCCACAGGGAGAAATGGGGAAGGGCTCCATGGTCCTTCTGTAACAGCACTGACCCCATTTCTGAGGGCTCCACTCTCATGATAAGTGTCTCCCCTGGGCCCCACCTCCTAATACAATCACATGGGCATCAAGATCTAACACATGAATCTGGGGGAGACACAAACATAGCAGGAGCTGAAGTGAACATTCCTGGGCCATACTTTTGAGGTATTGCTTTTTCTGTCTTTTTCCTTAACAAGATAAATTTGAAAGCCTGATGTGATCAGCCAGGATTATTATTCTTTTTAAATTAATATTAATAGAAATGTTGCATCAACTTTGCCTACTTGGAATAAACTACCCTTGATTGTGGTGTATAACTATTTTTATACATTGTTGGGTCCTATTTGCTACCATTTTGATGTAGATTTTTACACTTATGCTCATGAGAGATATTGGTCTCTTCAGTTCAGTTCAGTTCAGTCGCTCAGTTGTGTCCATCTCTTTGTGATCCCATGAATCGCAGCACATCAGGCCTCCCTGTCCATCACCAACTCCTGGAGTTTACTCAGACTCACGTCCATCGATTCAGTGATGCCATCCAGCCGTCTCATCCTCGGTCGTCCCCTTCTTCTCCTGCCCCCAATCCCTCCCAGCATCAGAGTCTTTTCCAATGAGTCAACTCTTCACATGAGGTGGCCAAAGTACTGGAGTTTCAGCTTTAGCATCATTCCTTCCAAAGAATACCCAGGGCTGATCTCCTTCAGAATGGACTGGTTGGATCTCCTTGCAGTCAAAAGGACTCTCAAGAGTCTTCTCCAACACCACAGTTCAAAAGCTTCAGTTCTTCAGTGCTCAGCTTTCTTCACAGTCCAACTCTCAAATCCATACAGGACGACTGGAAAAACCATAGCCTTGACTAGAGACCTTTGTTGGCAAAGTAATGTCTCTGTTTTTCAAAATGCTGTCTAGGTTGGTCATAACTTTTCTTCCAAGGAGTAAGTGTCTTTTAATTTCATGGCTGCAGTCACCATCTGCAGTGATTTTGGAGCCCCAAAAATAAAGTCTGACACTGTTTCCACTGTTTCCCCATCTATTTCCCATGAAGTGATGGGACCAGATGCCATGATCTTCGTTTTCTGAATGTTGAGCTTTAAGCCAACTTTTTCCCTCTCCTCTTTCACTTTCATCAAGAGGCCTTTTAGTTCCTCTTCACTTTCTGCCATAAGGGTGGTGTTATCTGCATATCTGAGGTTATTGATATTTCTCTAGGCAATGTTGATTCCAGCTTGTGTTTCTTCCAGTCCAGCGTTTCTCATGATGTACTCTGCATAGAAGTTAAATAAGCTGGATGACAATATACAGCCTTGACATACTCCTTTTCTTTTTTGGAACCAGTCTGTTTTTCCATGTCCAGTTCTAACTGTTGCTTCCTGACCTGCATATAGGTTTCTCAAGAGGCAGGTCAGGTGGTCTGGTATTCCCATCTCTTTCAGAATTTTCCACAGTTGATTGTGATCCACACAGTCAAAGGCTTTGGCATAGTCAGTAAAGCAGAAATAGATATTTTTCTGGAACTCTCTTGCTTTTTCGATGATTCAGCGGATGTTGGCAATTTGATCTCTGGTTCCTCTGCCTTTTCTAAAACCAGCTTGAACATCTGGAAGTTCATGGTTCATGTATTGCTGAAGCCTGGCTTGGAGAATTTTGAGCATTACTGTACTAGCATGTGAGATGAGTGCAACTGTGCGGTAGTTTGAGCATTCTTTGGCATTGCCTTTCTTTGGGATTGGAATGAAAACTGACTTTTTCCAGTCCTGTGGCCACTGCTGAGTCTGTAGTTTCCTTTCATTTTTTAGAATTTACCTTTGGCTGTGCTGGGCCTTCACTGCCGTGTGGGCTTTTCTCTAGTTGCGACAAATGGGGGATACTCTCCATTTCTGGTTCATGGGCTTCTCTTTGAGGTGGCTTCCCTTGTTGTGGAGCGCAGCTCTAGAGCACAGGTTCAGTAGTTGTGGTGTGTGGGCTTAGTCGCTCAGTGTCATATGGAATCTTCCCGGACCAGAGATCAAACCTGTGTCCCCTGCATTGGCATGTGGGTTCTTATCCACTATACCAACAGGGAAGTTCATTACGTGATTTCTGTTGTTTTAAATTTATTAAAGTGTGTCTGTGGCCCAGAATGTGGCATGGTATATCTTTGTGAATCTTCCATTTGAGTATGAGAATAATGTGTGTTCTGTTGTTGCCATAATTCATAGATGTGAATTATATCCAGTTGATGAATGTTATTTTTTTTAATATTTATTTATTTGGCTGTGTTGGGTCTCAGTTTTGGCATATAGGATCTTCATTGTGTTATGTGGAATCTTTTGTTGCAGCTCACAGACTCTCTAGTTGTGATGTGCAGGCTCAGTAATTGGGGATGTGGGCTCTAAAGCATGTGGCTTCAGCAGCTGTGGCAATGGGCTTAGTTGCTGCATGGCATGTGGGATCTTAGTTCCTGAACCAGGGTTTGAACTCATGTCCTTTGCATTGTAAGGTGGATTCTTAACCACTGGGCCACCAGGGAAGTTCCTAGACGTTATTGTTGAGTTTTACTGTGTCCTTCCTGATTTTCTGCCTGATGATCTGTGCATTTCTAATAGACAGGTGTTGAAATCTCCAGCTCAGATAGTGGATTCATCTATGTCTTTTGCAATTCTATCAGTTTGTCCTTCACACAGTTTGTCCGTTTCTAGGTTCATTCACATGAAGGATTTTTATGTCTTCCTGATAATAGATCCTTTCACCATTATTTAATGCCCTCTTTATCCCTAACACCTCTCCTTGCTTTGAAACTTGTTCTCTGTGAAATTAATAGGCTACTCCTGCTTTCTCTTAACTGCTGTTTACATGTGGATTTTCCTTCATCTGATTGTCTTCATACTCAGTGTGAGTTTCCTATAGACAATGTGTGACTGAGCCAGCTGTTTTGATCCAGCTTATAATCAATTATTGGTCATTTAGATCACTGACTTTCAAAGTGTTTACTGATGTAGTTGCATTAGTATCTACCATATTTGTTACTGTAGTTAATTTGTTGCCCTTTTACATCTAATTTTTTGACACTCTTCCTGCCTTTTGTGATTTTCCCTGAGCATTTTGTATGATGTCACTTTCTCCCTTTTATTAGCATATCACTTAAATATTCAGTTCTACTTTTTTTAGCGATTGCCCTAGAGTTTGCATCATACATTTACAGCTAACCATTGGCCACTTTAAAATAATGTTATAATTAAAGAATTGATGCTTTTGAACTGTGGTGTCGGAGAAGAGTCTTCTTGAGAGTCCCTTGGACGGCAATGAGATCCAACCAGTCCATTCTGAAGGAGATCAGCCCTGGGATTTCTTTGGAAGGAATGATGCTAAAGCTGAAACTCCAGTACTTTGGCCAACTCATGCGAAGAGTTGACTCATTGGAAAAGACTCTGATCCTGGGAGGGATTGGGGGCAGGAGAAGAAGGGGACGACCGAGGATGAGATGGCTGGATGGCATCACTGACTCAATGGACGTGAATCTGCGTGAATTCCGGGAGTTGGTGATGGACAGGGAGGCCTGGCATGCTGCAGTTCATGGGGTCACGAAGAGTCAGATACAACTGAGCAACCGAACTGAACTGAACTGATAAATACCTTAAAATAACAAAACAATCCTTGTCCCTTCCTTCAATCCCTCGAATCTTTGCCGTCAATTTTAAAATTTATATACAAGCATGTTTTTGTTGTTGTTTAGTCACTAAGTCATATCCAACTATTTGTGACCCCATGGACTGTAGCCTGCTAGGCTCCTCTGTCCATGGGATTTCCCAGGCAAGAATACTGGAGCAGGTTGCCATTTCCTTCATCAGGGGATCTTCCTGACCCAGGGATCAAACCTACATCTCCTGCTTTGGCAGGCAGATTCTTTACTGCTGAGTCACCTGGGAAGCCCTTATACAAGCATCAGTTCAGTTCAGTTCAGTCGCTCAGTCGTGTCTGACTCTTTGCGACCCCATGGATTGCAGCACACCAGGCCTCCCTGTCCATCACCATCTCCCAGAGTTCACTCAGACTCACGTCCATCGAGTCTGTGATGCCATCCAGCCATCTCATCCTCAGTTGTCCCCTTCTCCTCCTGCCCCCAATCCCTCCCAGTATCAGAGTCTTTTCCAGTGAGTCAACTCTTCACATGAGGTGGCCAAAGTACTGGAGTTTCAGCTTTAGCATCATTCCTTCCAAAGAATACCCAGGGCTGATCTCCTTCAGAATGGACTGGTTGGATCTCCTTGCAGTCCAAGGGACTCTCAAAAGTCTTCTCCAACACCACAGTTCAAAAGCATCAATTCTTCGGTACTCAGCCTTCTTCTCATTCCAACTCCCACATCCATACATGACCACAGGAAAAACCATAGCCTTGACTAGACGGACCTTAGTCAGCAAAGTAATGTCTCAGCTTTTGAATATGCTATAGAGGTTGGTCATAACTTTTCTTTCAAGGAGTAAGCGTCTTTTAATTCCATGGCTGCAGTCACCATCTGCAGTGATTCTGGAGCCCAAAACAATAAAGTCTAACACTGTTTCCACTGTTTCCCCATCTATTTCCCATGAAGTGATAGGCCCGGATGCCATGATCTTCATTTTCTGAATGTTGAGCTTTAAGCCAACTTTTTCACTCTCCTCTTTCACTTTCATCAAGAGGCTTTTTAACCCCTCTTCACTTTCTGCCATAAGGGTGGTGTCATCTGCATATCTGAGGTTATTGATATTTCTCCCGGCAATCTTCATTCCAGCTTGTGTTTCTTCCAGTCCAGCGTTTCTCATGATGTACTCTGCATAGAAGTTAAATTAGCAGGGTGACAATATACAGCCTTGACATACTCCTTTTCCTATTTGGAACCAGTCTGTTGTCCCATGTTCAGTTCTAACTATTGCTTCCTGACTTGCATACAGATTTCACAAGAGGCAGGTCATGTGGTCTGGTATTCCCATCTCTTTCAGAATTTTCCACAGTTTATTGTGATCCACACAGTCAAAGGCTTTGGCATAGTCAATAACGCAGAAATAGATATTTTTCTGGAACTCTCCTGCTTTTTCCATGATCCAGCGGATGTTGGCAATTTGATCTCTGTTTCCTCTGCCTTTAAAAACCAGCTTGAACGTCAGGGAGTTCACAGTTCACGTATTGCTGAAGCCTGGCTTGGAGAATTTTGAGCATTACTTTACTAGCATGTGAGATGAGTGCAATTGTGTAGTATACACAAGCATATATAAGTATACAATATATGCTCAGATAACTGAATATATTATTGGTAGTCTTATTTAACAAAATATTATCTGATAGATACATGAGAACTAAGAAAAATAAAAGTTTATTTTTGACTTCACTTATTCTTTCCTCAATGTTCTTTCTTCCTTTATGTATGCCTGATTTTCTGATTTTCTCTCTAAACAACTTTTTTCTTCTATCTAAACAATTTATTATTTTCCTTCTATCTAAACAATTTATTATTTTCCTTCTCTAAACAACTTACTTTTACCATTTCTGCCAAGGCAATGAATTCACTCAGTCTTTGTGTGTCTGAAAAAGTCCATATTTCTCCTTCATCTTTGATAGACAGTTTTGCAGGATATAGAATTCTAAGTTGGTCATTTTTTTCTCAACACTAAATATTGGACTCTCTTCTTGCTTTCATGGATTGTGAGAAATGAAATGTAATCCTTAGCTTTGTTCCTCTAGGGTGTTAGAGAATGATTAAAGAAAATTCAGGAAATACAGACAAACTTTAACCCTTCATGAAGCAAAAAGTCTCCATTTGGAAAATTGCAAAATGGAGGAGAAGACAAGAAGTTTTTCTAAGAAAGAATGAAGAACAAAATGGAGATGAATAGAAAATTTCTGATTGGCTGGACAACATAGTTGATCTTGTTTAGATGAAAAGGAGCAGGCAATAAATGTAGAGCCCAGAACTAGCTTGGCCTTTGGGGATTGACTGACTGGATATGCAGTGTTTCTGGTCAAGAGGAACATGTCCAGAAACACAAAAACCATGTAGTTTCAATTTGCTGCCATGGTGCCCTAGGCAGGAGCAGCTCCACCGTGGACCTAGAAAGTTATTTCAACACCAGACAAGTTGCTTTGTTTTTGTCCCCTCCCCCTCGCCACTCCCCCCCCCCCCCGCCCCCGCGCCGGTGTCTCTCAGGATTTCTTGTTTGTCTTTGGTCTTATCTAGGTTGAGCATAAAATTCCAGCCAATATTGTTTCATAACCCTAAAAACGAGGATGTCATACAATTGCTACACTCAGTGTGCCAGCAAATTTGGAAAATTCAGCAGTGGCCATAGAGCTGGAAAAAGTCAGCTTTCATTCAAATCCCAAAGAAAGGCAATGCCAAAGAATGTTCAAACTACTGCACAACTGTTTATTTCACATGCTAGCAAGCTAATCCTCAAACTCCTTCAAGCTGGGCTTCAGCAGTATGTGAACCAATAAATTCCAGATGTACAAGCTGAATTTAGAAAAGGCAGAGGAGCGAGAAGTCAAATTGTCAGCATCTATAGGATCATAGAAAAAAAAAAGAGAATTCCAGAAAAACATCTACTTCTGTTTCATTAACTATGCTAAAGCCTTTGATTGTATGAATAATAACAAACTGTGAAAAGTTCTTGAAGAGATAGGAATATAAAACCATCTTACCTGCCTCCTGAGAGACTTTTATGCAGGTCAAGAAGCAGCAGTTAGAACCAGACATGAAACAGTGAACTAATTGGGAAAGGAGTATATCAAGGCTGGATATTGTCACCCTGGTTATTTAACTTATATGCAGAGTACATCATGTGAAATGCTGGACTAGATGAGTCACAAGCTGGAATTAAGATTACTAGGAGAAATATTAGCAATCTCAGATATGCAGATGATACCTTTCTAATGGCATAAAGCAAAGAGAAACTAAAGAGCATCTTGATGGAGAGTGAAAGAGAAGAATGAAAAAGCTGGCTTAAAACTCAACATTCAAAACTCACCATTTCATGGTTACTGCACCTTGAAAATTAAAAGACATTTGCTCCTTGAAAGAAAAACTATGACAAAGCTAGCCAGCATATTAAAAAGTAGAGACACCTCTTTGCTGACAGGGCTGCATCTAGTCAAGCTATGGGTTTTCCAGTAGTCTTATATGGATGTGAGAGTTGGACCATAAAGAAGGCTGAGTACTGAATAATTGATGCTTTCAAACTGTGGTGCTGGAGAAGACTCTTGAGAGTCCCTTGGATAGCAAACAGATCAAGCCAATCAATCCTGAAGGAAATCAACCTTGAGTATTCATTGGAAAGACTGATGCTGACCCTCCAATACTTTGGTCACTTGATGCAAAGGGCCAGCTCATTAGAAAAGACCCTGATACAGGGAAAGGTTGAAGGCAGAAGAAAGGATAACAAAGGTGGTTGGATGGCATCAGTGACTCAGTGAACATGAGTCTGAGCAAAAGAAACTCCTGCACCATCCAGGAGACGGTGAAAGACAGGGAAGCTGTTGTCCATGGGATTCCAAAGAGTCAGACATGACTTAGTGACTGAACAATGATAAATTATTTCATGTATTTCATTGGTTTCTTTCTCTCTGCTCCTTCGGTTAGGCTCTGATGATCCCCACGTGGGTTAGGTTCTTCTTCTGTTGCTGCTGCTGCTAAGTAACTTTAGTCATGTCCAACTCTATGCGACTCCATAGACGGCAGCCCACCAGGCTCCCCCATCCCTGGGATTCTCCAGGCAAGAACACTGGAGTGGGTTTCCATTTCCTTCTCCAATGCATGAAAGTAAAAAGTGAAAGTGAAGTCGCTCAGTCGTGTCCTACTCTTAGCGACCCCATGGACTGCAGCCTACCAGGCTCCTCCGTCCATGGGATTTTCCAGGCAAGGGTACTGGAGTGGGGTGCCATTGCCTTCTCCGTCTCATTCCTAGGCTTCTTCAAGTACAGCCTTATTAAGAAGAACAGAGTGCTCTCTCTGTTGGAGCATAAAGAGTTTTCTCATTTATATTTTATGTGAGGACCTGATGACCTGGTTGAGCTCCTCAGGGAAAACCCGACAATCTTGTGGGTGTCAGCCCCCTTCATTATGTCCCTTCTGGATTTTTTAACACAGGTTGTCTCCCCTGAGCCTCTGGCAACTCATATATTATAGTTAAGGCTTTCCTGCCCCAGGACTGGCTCCTGTGGTAATTTCCACTTGTGGAGTCTCCACTCCAGATGTTTTGTTCTCCCATGTGGGATGCAGGAGGGAAACAGAGGTGGGTAGTTCCCAGGGCAGCTAGGCAGTGAGGAAACCTGAGTAGGTTAGCCTCTGTAAAGTGGTTTCTCTCAAGGTCAGGTATGGCGAAGGCCTGGAGCATTGGGAAAAAATGACACTCAAACATAAAAGTGTTGTGAAGAAGTCCTTGGACCTTATAAGCAAAGGTAACATTCTTTAGTGCCAATAAAAGTCAAAACATTATGTTTTGACTTGATTCACTGATCATTGATCCTTGAGTTGACAAGATCCCATGGAAAATGGAATGGCTACCCACTCCAGTATTCTTTCCTGGAGAATTCCATGGATAGAGGAGCCTGGTGGACTACTGTCCACGTGGTCACAAAAGAGTTGCACGATTAAAGTGACTGGCACACTTTTACTTCTTATCCAGTATAATGGAGCAAGATGTCACCAGTGACACGTTTTCAATGTCATTTATATTATAATAACATTTAAAGTTTGTGATGGACAGGGAGGCCTGGCGTGCTGTGATTTATGGGGTTGTAAAGAGTTGGATATGACTGAGCGACTGAACTGAACTGAAAGTTTTGAAAATGCAGGTTTGTTAGTCAGACTTCATCCTCTCTACACTCAGAAACCACACCCTGTAAGTATAAACTGGGAGGACATTTGTACGAGTAATTCGAGGAAGCTTGAGAATGTGACTGTGTTGTCAAGTTGTGATGAACTCCGTGTCAGACAAGTGTGTGTGTGACTTGCAGATGAGATATTCAAGGCCACATAGAAAGTTAGTTCAGACACTGTCTTGACCGAGGCCTTCCCAACAGGGTGATTCCTAAATGACAGACTCTGAAGAATAAGTAGTCTGTTCCTTGGAACCACAGGAACGTCTGTCTCCTCATTAGATGTTTGTTTACACAACAAATTGTTGCCTGAGATACTGAGCCATCCTGAATCCTTGACATACTGTTTTTGTGCAATATAGAAACTCACAAGTGTTTTCTTATGTGACTGTACAAGCCACCTAAAATATTTTAGCAGGTTCAAGGCAAATTCTGCTTTCACCTGACTCATTCATTTTGGAGAGAGAGATCTGTTTTTAAGGTAAAGTTTGAATGGTGCATGAGACCAGAATCTCTTTTTTCTTTAAAAAAAAAAAAATTCTTGGAGTATAATTGCCTTACAGTGTTCTGTTCATTTCTACTGTATAGCAAACATAAAAGTTTGCACATTTCAAAAACAGAGGGGATTCAAAATAAAAAAAAAGATATAGTTATACATACAGCTGAATGTATAACTATATCCCCTCTTTGTTTGGATTTACTTCTCATTTAGGTCACCAAGGGGGACAGAGAGGTGGGATGATTTGGGAGATTTTGATTGACATATACACACTACTGATGCTAAGAATACAATAGATAATTAATGAGAACCTATAGTACAGTACAGAATCTTTACAATTTTTCTTTATTTGCTTAAGGCTGTGCTGGGTCTTCATTGCTCTGTGGGCTTTTTTTCTAGTTGTGGTGCATTGTGGCTTCTCTTGTCCTGGCTCCAGGGCTCCAGAGCACCGGCTCAACAGTTGTGGCACTGGCTTAGTTGCTCTACAGCATGTGGGATCTTCCTGGACCAAGGATCGAACTCATATCTCCTGCATTGGCAGGTGGATTCTTTACCACTGAGCCACCATAGAGCCCCCAGGATTGCTCCATACACTCTTCTCTTGGCCTTTAACACACGCTGGCAATCAGATTGATAGACTGTTTAAATAAATTTAAGTTTCTTTTTCTTTGGGTAGGGGAAGTTGATACTGCTTCAAATATCTTCTGAAGTTAGGCTTTAAATTTCACATTCGTATACCCCAGGAGGTAGGCAGGACTTTCCGATATATGACAGTAAGGGTCAATCACATTTAAATTCATGCTTAATCATAACATGCTTACATTGTGGAAATTTGCATAAATTATTAATTATAGCTCATTAAAATTTTACAAATAGCAGCCCACACCAGTAGTCTTGCCTGGAGGGCTACAGTCCATGGGTTTGCAAAGAGTCAAACAGGACTAAGCAACTACAATTTCACTTTCTCAACTTTCCTCAAGGCAAAAAAAAAAAATCTAGTTGTTTATACTCTCATAAATTCAAGAGTGTCTTGTTAAGATCTGTTGGGATGTACCTTGGTCTTCATGGTCTGAATTTCTGCAGCTTCTTCTCAAAATGCCTCCAGCTGTCACCAAAGCTACTCTTGGTCTCTACTCAAAACTTGCCCCCTCCACTTTTAGCAGGAGTGAGCATACGGCTTTAAGTTAAAGGGTCTAGAGACTTCAAGCCAGGCTCCTCAAGAAGTTTATAGCTGGTTTTTCAGGGGTCATAAACCTAATCCCAGAACACCAACCAAGATGACAACACATCCAGGAGACAACTTCTCCAGAAAACCCAGGAAGCAAGCTCCCAATATCAGAGGCGAGTTGTCCTATTCCAGTCTGCTCTCCCGAGTTCTCTCCTTGTACCCTCACTTTCTTCTGCATTTACTTAAGAATCTAGATTATTAACAGATACTCACACCTCTTATTTACAACGTGTATGTGTTTCCCATCTTTAATTTTTCTTGTGATGCTTTGAATCACTCCTTTGTGTGTCTTTTGATTAAGGTGCACGTTCAGGATAATGTTTTTACTAGTGTTCCTTTGGATGACAACCAGCTTTATTTGATTCTAGTTCATTGCAGTAAGAAAGTTGGTTTTCTGTGTAATTGGAATCAAGCAATAAGTGCTTTGTAAATGACAAAACACTGGGTCAAGTGGCCAAAAAAATAAAACTCCCATCAAACCTAGACATGAAGATGTCTTCCTAAACAATAACAACACTTGGCAACTTTGTAGCCCATGTTTCAAAGAAATAGAGCTTGGGAACCCTTTCAGTTCAGTTCAGTTCTGTTCAGTCGCTCAGTCATGTCTGACTCTTTGAGACCCCATGAACCTCAGCATGTCGGGCTTCCCTGTCCATCACCAACTCCCAGAGTTTATCTAAACTCATGTCCATTGAGTTGGTGATGCCATCCAGCCATCTCATCCTCTGTCGTCCCCTTCTCATCCCGCCCTCAATCTTTCCCAGCATCAGGGTCTTTTCAAATGAATCAGCTCTTTGCATCAGGTCGCCAAACTACTGGAGTTTCAGCTTCAACATTAGTCCTTCCAATGAACACCCAGGACTGATCTCCTTTAGGATGGACTGGTTGGATCTCCTTGCAGTCCAAGGGACTCTCAAGAGTCTTCTCCAACACCAATTGTTCAAAAACAATTCTTCAGCATTCAGCTTTCTTCACAATCCAACCCTCACATCCATACATAACTACTGGAAAAAACATAGCCTTGATCAGATGGACCTTAGTCGGCAAAGTAATGTCTCTGCTTTTGAATATGCTATCTAGGTTGGTCATAACTTTTCTTCCAAAGAGTAAGTGTCTTTTAATTTCATGGCTACAATCACCATCCCCAGTGATTTGGACCCCAAAAAAACAAAGTCATCCACAGTTTCCCCATCTATTTGCCATGAAATGATGGAACCAGATGCCATGATCTTAATTTGCTGAATGTTGAGCTTTAAGCCAACTTTTTCACTCTCCTCTTTCACTTTCATCAAGAGGCTCTTTAGTTCCTCTTCACTTTCTGCCATAAGGGTGGTGTCATCTGCATATCTGAGGTTATTGATATTTCTCCTGGCAATCTGGATTTCAGGTTGTGCTTCTTCCAGCCCAGTGTTTCTCATGACGTACTATGCATATAAGTTAAATAAGCAGGGTGACAATATACAGCCTTGACATACTCCTTTTCCTATTTGGAAGCAGTCTGTTGTTCCATGTCCAGTTCTAACTGTTGCCTCCTGACCTGCATATAGGTTTCTCAAGAGGCAGGTCAGGTGGTCTGGTATTCCCATCTCTTTCAGAATTTTCCACTGTTTATTGTGATCCATACAGTCAAAGGCTTTGGCATAGTCAATAAAACAGAAATAGATGTTTTTCTGGAACTCTCTTGCTTTTTCAATGATCCAGCAAATGCTGGCAATTTGATCTCTGGTTTCTCTGCCTTTTCTAAAACATTTCAGTGTGATTTTATATTGGAATATAAGTGATTTCTGAATTTATGTGTGTTTCAGTTGTACAGGAACTTGATACATTCATGAATGAACATTTATCTATTCTCTTTCAAGTTCTTGTTCCCATCTAGGTGATCACAGTGTGTTCAGTAAACTTCCACCTGCTATTCAGTGGGTCCTTTTGGATCATCTATTGGATATATATGTGTGTGTCTATGTTAATTCAAATCTCTTCATTTACTTCACCTATACTGAAGATTGAGGGCTCCTGCAGAGGGCAAGAGACACTGTAGGAACATTGTGGGGTCATATTGGCTGCCACATCCTCCCAGGACCCTGAGCCCCAAAGCAATCAATCCAGCCCGGGACTCAAGCCTACCCAGTCTCCAGAGATATGATACCAGCCAAGGTTACTATGGGATGAGGGGAATAGAGTCGGCATATGTTTCTATATTTATTGTGTTTATCTAGTTATTTGAACTTGAGTGTATAGGTGAATTACAAGCCAGTTTTTTTTTTTTAATTCATAGTCACTTGATTCACTCACACATTGATGTCTACATGCTGTATTTCAGGGATTGGTCCTGTATAGATTATGACAGATAGTGGAGTATTATTCCTAGTGTTACCCAGTAGGTCCTTGGGGCTTATTTTATAAACAGCAGTGTGCACGTTAGACAAGTAGCTTATTTCTATGTGCCCAACCCCTTTCTTCTCTGCTAACAGTAAGAGAGATGAGTTTTTTCTAAGTCTGTGAACTGTTTATCTTGGCTCAAAGAGCTCCTATGTATCCATTTTTAGATTCTACTGATAAGTGAGATCATGTTCTATTTGTCGCTCCCTGTCTCTCTTACTTCACTTGCTATGATCATCTCTACCTTCTTGCTGGTGCCTGAACATGGTATTGTTTCATTCTTCCTGTTGGCTGATTCCTATACCATTATGTGTATAGGACCCATTTTCTTTATTCATTTCTGTGTCCTTGTCCACTTAGGTTGCAGCTGTGGCCTTCCTTTGGAAACTGATCTAGTGGGGATGGCATGGGTACCCTTGTCTTCGAAAACCTTTCTTTTTCCTGATTGTATGACCAGGTACGCAATTGCTGTTTCCTCAGGCACTTCCATGTTTCATATTTTAAAGGTCCTCCATATTGTGCTTTCTAGTGGATGAACCAATGGAGATTTTTTAGTAGTCCAATCCAAATTAATTTCTTGATGGGAGTTTCTATTCCTAAACTTTTCTCACTTTTATTTTTGCAAACCTTCAGTCTTGATTATTTCTTGTATTTGTAGCCATCCATCCACTCTTTCTTTTTCAAATGAGGTACAGTTGATTCACATTACTCTATTTGCTTTGGGGTACAACAGCATGATTCAATATTTTCATGGCTATATACCACTTAAAGTTACTGCAAAATCTTGGCTGTATTTCTCTCTGCTGCACGTGGTATTCTATTATTTTTCTTAAATTATACATAGTGATTTTTATTTCTTAATTTCTACTTCAATCTGGCAAGACAGCACAACCAAATCCCCATAGGCATCCTTTGTGTGTGTGTATATTAGTCACTTAGTCATGTCTGACTCTGTGACCCCATGGACTGTAGCCCACCAGGCTCCTCTGTCCCTGGGATTCTTCAGTCAAGAATACTGGAGTGAATTGTCATTTCCTTCTCCAGGGTATCTTCCTTACCCAGGGGTCGAAACTGAATTTCCCGCATTGCAGGCAGAATCTTTACCATCTGAGATATAAGGAAGTCCACACACAGGCATCTGTTTGTTCCTGGATTTATGAGTCTCTCTCTTTCATAGATAAGTCCATTTGTGTCTTATTTTAGATGGAAATTAAATGTGATTTTCTATGGCAGTTTTCTCTGAGTTTCTGACAACTTCATAGATACTCTTGCCTCTTGCTGGGCCATGGGGGACCCTGGGACACAGCCTTCTGCATGCCCCTTCAAGAGTAGGTGCTCTGCCTCTTGCTGGGCCATGGAGGACCCTGGGGTCACTCCTGCCCCATGCCTCAGCAAGAGTAGTCAATCATAATAGTAAAAAAAGCACCATTTTCAATTGTGTAAATTTAAAGGAATTTCCTATTAGATCAGGTGCAAGACAATGATGTCCATTCTCACCATTTCCTTTCAGAAGAGTTTTGGAAGTTCTAGTCATGGCAATCAGAGAAGAAAAAGGAATAAAAAGAGTCCAAATTGAAAAATAATAAGTAAAACTATCACTGTATGTAAATGACATGATATTATACGTGTGTGTGTACTAGATCACTTCAGTCGTGTCTGACTTTTTATGACCCCATGGACTGTATCCTGCCAGTCTCCTGCATCCATGGGATTCTCCAAGCAAGAATATTGGTGTGGATTGCTGAACCCTTCTCTAAGGGATGTTCCCAACATAGGGACTGAACCGTCTCTCTTACATTGCCTACATTGGCAGGCAGGCTCTTTAGCACTAGCACCACAGGGGAAACTTAATACCATACGTAGAAAATTCTAAAGACACTTTCATAAAACTAAAAGAGTTAATCAATGAATTTAGTAAAGTTTCAGGATACAGAATTAATACACAGATTTCTCTTGCATTCCTATCCACTAAAAATGAAAAATCTGAACAAAATTAAGGTAACTATTCTATTTACTATCACATCCAAAAGAAAAAAAAAAAAAAAAAACACCTAGGAAAACCTCACCTAATGAGGCAAAAGATCGATACTCAGAAAACTCTAAGATACTGATGAAAGAAATAAAAAATGAACAGATAGAGAAATATAACATGATTTTTAATTAGAAGAATCAATACTGTCAAAATGATTGTACGACCCAAAGTAATCTACAGATTCAAAGAGATCTCTACCAAATTACTAATGAGATTTTTTTTGAAAACTAGAACAAATTTTTTTAACAATTTGTTTTAAAATAGAAAAGACCCCAAATAAACAAATCAATATTGAGAGAGAAACATGGTCTGAAGGAATCAAGCTTGCTGACTTCCAACTATGCTACAAAGCCAGAGTCATCAAAACTATATAACACTGGCACAAAAACAGACATATAGATCAATAACACAGGATGGGAACCCAGAAATAAACCCACATACTTATTGCCAGTTAATCTATGACAAAGAAGGCAAGACTATACAGTGGATAAAAGACAGTATCATCAACAAGTGGTGCTGGGAAAACTGGACAACTGTATGTAAAAGAAAAAAATTAGAATAGTCTCTAATATCATATACAAAAATAAATTCAAATTAGATCAAAGATCTACGTATAAGGCTGTATACAATAAAGCTCTTAGAGTAAAACATAGGTAGAACATACATTGCAGCAATATATACATTTATATATGTCTCCTAGAGTAACGAAAGTAAAAGAAAACAGGCAAATGGGACCTAATTAAACTTAAAATCTTTTGCAAAGCAAAGGAAATCATAAACAAATTGAAAAAACAAACCAGAGAGTGCTAGAAAATATTTGTAAATAAAGTGATTGATAAGATATTAATTTCTAACACAAAGAGCACATGTAGGGCAAAAAAGGATTGATGATCTAAATAAACATTCCTCAAAAGAAGACATACAGATGGCCACTAAAAATATGTAAAGATGCTCAATATCACTAATTTTTCAGCAGTTCAGTTGCTCAGTCAGGTCCAGCTCTTTGCGACCCCAGGGACTGCAGCAAGCCAGGCTTCCCTGTCCAGCACCAACTCTCAGAGCTTGCTGAAACTCATGTCCTTCGAGGCAGTGATGCCATCCAACCGTCTCATTCTCTGTCGTCCCCTTCTTCAGTCTTCAATCTTTCCCAACATCAAGTTCTCTTACAATGAGTCAGTTCTTCGCATCATGTGGCCAAAGTACTGGAGCCTCAGCTTCAGCATCAGTCCTTCCCATGAATGTTCAGAGTTGATTTCCTTTAGGACTGACTTGTTTTATACAGTCCAAGGGACTCTCAGGAGTCTTCTCCAACAGCACAGTTCAAAAGCATCAATTCTTCAACACTCAGGCTTCTTTATCATCCAGTTCTGACATCCACACATGACTACTGGTAAAGGCATAGCTTTGACTATATAAAGCTTTATAAGCCACATATGTCTTTGCTTTTTAGTATGCTGTCTAGGTTTGTCAGAGCTTTTCTTTCAAGGAGCAAGTGTTCTTTTAAGTTCATGACTGAAGTCAATACCTGCAGTGATTTCGGAACCCAAGGAGATAAAGTCTGTCACTATTTCCATTGTTTCTGATCTATTTGCACTGATGTGATGGTGTGTGTGCCATGATCTTCATTTTTAGAATGTTAAGTTTTAAGCCAAATTTTTCACTCGTCTCTTTCACCTTCATTAAGAGGCTCCTTAGTACCTCTTTTCTTTTCACCATAAGGGTGGTTTCATCTGCATATATGAGGTTATTGATATTTCTCCCAGAAAAATTCAAGCCTTGACTGCATGGAACTTTGTTGGCAAAGAGACGTCTCTGTTTTTTAATATGCTGTCTACATTCCTCATAGCTTTCATTCATGGAAACATTTTTTAAATTTAATGTCAGCATTTTTAATGTTGTTAGGCTTTTGCCCAGCTGTTTCACTCCTTGTGGAGCTAAAAGTAATTGCCCTCTGCTCTTCCCAAGTAGTATATTGGACAGTATCTGATCTGAGGGACTCGTCTTCCAGTGTCATATATTTTTGCTTTTTCATACTGCTTATGGGGTTCTGGAAGCAAGATCACTGGCATGGTTTCCCATTTCCCCCTTCGGTGGACCACATTTTGCCAGAACATTTCAAATGACCTGTCCATTTTGGGTGGCCCTGCATGCTGTGGCTCATAGCTCCACTGAGTTATGCAAGACCCATTTCCACGACAAGGCTATGACCCATGAAGGGGTAGGAAGCTCTTAGAATTACCTTCTTTTTAATGCATTCTATTTATTCCCCTCAGCTAAATTCTAAGTGTAATTTGTCTTTTTTTATTCACTGATATATTTCGCACATGTAGAATAGCAACTTTTATTTCTAAAAGATTCACAATAATTCTTTATATATTGTCTTTTATATAATAAATAATTATTTACTATATAAAGCATTTAATATTATATATAATATAATTCATATTTATTATATAAATAAGTAATTCCTTTATATATTGATATATCATGTCTAAATCATTATGACAGTGATGATTTTTTAATAATTTTCAGAATTCACAAAATGACAAATTATTTACTATAGAGTACTTATAATTAAAAGAAATATCTGCCAATTATGTTCTTTATGATCTCCTCAACTTTCTGTCTATGGTAATTCCAGAAAAGTGCAAAATTTTATCTCAGCATTTCATATTACATTTCTTCCTTGTGTATGAGTCCATAATATGTGAACTCAGCCAACTACACAAACTGTTCTGTTATCCAAGTATTTATCAGGTGCCTGATACTGCAGTAGGCCTGATGGAACACAACATAGGTGCATTACACAGCGACACACTAAATATTTCTGATACACATTAAAGGAATGAATTGAAAAATATTGACATTAAGGAAATGGCAATTTTTTGAAATTTATAAAAGATTTTGCATTATCAAATATAGATGTCAATTTCTATAAGCTCAACATACAAAAATGAAAAACAGTGGGCTACAGAGAGAAGAAATATATAAACATTAAAATCATCTAGTGAATGTTGTCTGGCATTATAAAATAAATACCTCCTGGGCACTAAAGCAATACACTCATTTTTCATAAACTCCTAAAAATTAAAAGCTTAAACAGAATTGACAAACGTTAAACCAGACTAATCAAAAAAAAAAAAAAAAAAAAGGAGGAGGGCCCATAGAATATAATCAGTAATGGAAAAGGAGAAGGTACAACAGATTACACAGAAATTCAGTCGACTATAGAGACCTCTACAATGAACTACACACCAATCAAATAGAAAGTCTAGAAGAAATGGATAAATTCTTAGAAATGTGTAATACCCCAGTACTAAAGCAATAAGAAATAGAAAACACGAACAGACAAATTACCAGTAAGGAAACTGAATCAATAATTTTAAAACTCCCCAAAAAATAAAAGTCCAGGGCAAATTGGTTTTATAGGTGAATTCTACCAATTTAGAGAAGAGTTAATACCAATATTTCTGAAAAGACTCCAAAACTTTGCCATGGAAGGGATACTTCCAATCTCAATCTAAATGCCACCATCACCTTGATATCAAAATTACAGAAGTTACCCCCCAAAAGAAATTACAGTCCAATAACTGTGATGAACATAAACACAGAAACCTCAACCAAATACTAGAAAACCAAATCCAACAATACATTAAAAGGACCAGACGCCATGATCAAGTGGTCTTTATCTTAGGGACACAAGGCTTTTTCTCTATCTACAAATCAAACATTGTGATACAACACATTAACAAATTGAAGGATAAAAGCAGTGTAATTATCTGAGTAGATGGGAAAAAAAAGAGTTTTTTGACAACATTTAGCAACCCTTTAAGATAAAAACAAAACAGAACAAACTGTTCCAATAAGTGGACATAGACAGAACTCACCTAAACATGATTAAGCTCTGATTAAGCTCATATACAACAAACTCGAAACAAGCATCATTCTCAATGGTGAAAATTTAAAGGAATTTCCTTTAAGATCAGGAACGGGACAATGATGTCCATTCTCACCATTTTTATTCAGCATAGTTTTGGAAGATCTAGTCATGGCAATCAGAGAAGAAAAAGAAATAAAAAGAAACCAAATTGAAAAATCATAAGTAAAACTATCACTGTTTGTAGATGATATGATTTTATACATGTGTGTGTACTAGGTCACTTCAGTTCAGTCACTCAGTCATGTCCAACTCTTTGCAACCCCATGAATCACAGCACACCAGGCCTCCCTGTCCATCACCAACTCCCGGAGTTCACCCAAACTCATGTGTATCGAGTCGGTGATGCAATCCAGCCATCTCATCCTCTGTCATCCCCTTCTCCTCCTGTCCCCAATCCTTCCCAGCATCAGAGTCTTTTACAATGAGTCAACTCCTTGCATGAGGTGGCCAAAGTATTGGAGTTTCAGCTTTGGCATCATTCCTTCCAAAGGACACCCAGGGCTGATCTCCTTTAGAATGGACTGGTTGGATCTCCTTGCAGTCCAAGGGACCCACAAGAGTTTTCTCCAACACCACATTTCAAAAGCATTAATTCTTCGGTGCTCAGCTTTCTTTATAGTCCCACTCTCATATCCAGGCATGACCACTGGAAAAACCATAGCCTTGACTAGACGGACCTTTGTTGGCAAAGTAATGTCTCTGCTTTTTAATATGCTGTCTAGGTTGGTCATAACTTTCCTTCCAAGGAGCAAGCAGCTTTTAATTTCCTGGCTGCAGTCACCATCTGCAGTGATTTTGGAGCCCCAAAAATAAGGTCTGACACTGTTTCTACTGTTTCCCCGTCTATTTCCCATGAAGTGATGGGACCAGATGCCATGATCTTCGTTTTCTGAATGTTGAGCTTTAAGCCAACTTTTCACTCTCCTCTTTCACTTTCATCAAGAGGCTTTTTAGTTCCTCTTCACTTTCTGCCATAAGGGTGGTGTCATCTGCATATCTGAGGTTATTGATATTTCTCCAGGCAATCTTGACTCCAGCTTGTGCTTCTTCCAGACCAGACTTTCTCATTATGTACTCTGCATATAAATTAAATAAGCAGGGTGACAATATACAGCCTTGACATACTCCTTTTCCTATTTGGAACCAGTCTGTTGTTCCATGTCCAGTTCTAACTGTTGCTTCCTGATTTACAATAGGTTTCTCAAGAGGCAGGTCAGGTGGTCTGATATTCCCATCTCTTTCAGAATTTTCCACAGTTTATTGTGATCCACACAGTCAAAGGCTTTGGCATAGTCAATAAAGCAGAAACAGATGTCTTTCTGTAACTCTCTTGCTTTTTCCATGATTCAGCGGATGTTGGCAATTTGATCTCTGGTTCTTCTGCCTTTTCTAAAAGCAGCTTGAATATCTGGAAGTTCATGGTTCATGTATTGCTGAAGCCTGGCATGGAGAATTTTGAGCATTACTTTACTAGCATGTGAGATGAGTGCAATTGTGTGGCAGGTCACTTCAGTCATGTCTAAAGCATTATGACTCTATGGACTTTAAATTGTATACTTTACTGTATACTTTAGATAATGCTTGCAAATTGCTTTGTACAGTGAACACACATGGTAGATACTCAACAACTGTCACTATGGTGTTATTATTGTTGTTAATTGAATCAAACCTTGTGCTCTTTTTACTGAAAAAAATTTACTGTCTGTATATAAGTACAAAACTAGGGGAGCTCATTTGAGGTAGTTACAATGGCCCAGCATTTTTGGAAGAGGGCTGCAGGCATAGGGAGGAGGAAGGAAGAAATGAAACAGTTCCTGGAGGGTGCACAGAGAAGGTGCTAGAATGGAGGTGCAAAAATGTGGAGGATAGCTTTGCGTAGTTGGAGGGCTTGAGTCAGTATGTTGAAAAATAACTCCATGGAATTGAATTCACTCAGCAGTCACTGAAGGTCTGCTTAACTCAAAGCAAAGATAAATCTGATTTTACTGTAAGGTCATTGCCCAGAGAACAAGACATGTAAATTATACCTGTTTGAATTTGGAGTGAAGAATCCAGGTGTGTGTGGTGAGGAGTTAGGGGACACTCTCATCTTAGGAAGTGGTATAAAATATCAAAACGAAGCAGCGGGAAGAACTAGAAGTCAGGTGGGACAATCTGTATATATAAAATAAATAAATAAAACATTAAAAGTGAAATTTAAGAATTGCCAGAGCAAACAAAGGGTAAAAACAAGTATGAAAACTGGGATATGGAACCAGAAACTGGGAATGTGGGAGGTGTAAATATGTTTAAACAAGTTGGGAGGAACTGGGTGGGGTGGGGTTGGGAGAGGCAAATATTTTTTACAGTTCTTTGTGCTCATAGAAGAACTTTATGACAAATAGCATCACACTTTTTAATTAACACAATGTACCTTTTCATTATAAGTTGACTTTTAAATTTATAATGTTTTTTATTGAATAAAGTAGATAAATTTGATGGAAGATTTATTACTGAATGATTGTTCACAATCTCTCACCCCTGCTTCCTTCTCTTTCTTTGCTTCTGTTATGTGGGGAGGTTTCCTGCTTCTTGGAATGTCTTCCAGGTAGGGAAAGTTGACTAATGCATATCACAAAGAGGAAATGACAAGAAGCCAGAGCGTAAATTAACTGATACAATCAAGGGCTAAGAAAAGGGAGGGAGAGAGAAAGCAAGATGAAGTGCAGAGTAAGGAGTTTCAAAGATCTGAGAGGGGATGTGAGTAGAGAGAGACTGGGAACAGATGAGCAAAGTCCAGAGTGAGAGGGAGATGCTGGGGGTAGGGCCAGGGCTGAGAGAGTTGCAAAGGGATTGACAAGATGGCACTATGGGTTCCCAACTGGAAACCCGTTAGTGTTCTTCCAAGAGACAGAAGTAAAGTGTGGAATTGCTTTTTGATCATTTCTGGTTGCTGCCTGTCTGGACAAAAATACACTGTAGGCTACATGTGTCTTTTATACATATAGAACTCAGTGGGCTTTATCTGCATGATACTGATAAATGGAATATTTCCTACCATGAGTTCAGTTGCTCAGTTGTGTCCAACCCTTTGCAACCTCACGGACTTCAGCACACCAGGCTTACCTGTCCATGACCAATTCCCAGAGCTTGCTCAAGTGCTTGTCCATTGAGTTGGTGATGCCATCCAACCATCTCTTATCAGTAAACAAAGAATGTCACAATCATCAGTGATTGTAGCCACCAGGGAAGGTGAGCTGGTGAGCCCTAATGAAACTCAGGAAGAAAAGAAAACCTGCCATCTAGCAGTCATCAGATAGCACCCACTCCCCACAGTGAGCCCTGAGGCAACTCTGGGATGAGAAAATACAGAATCCTGGCCCCAAACAGCTGAGAGAAATGATTTTATCATTCAAAGATTTTATCATACCAAAGAAATGATTTCAGTGAGCCCAGGCTCTTGCATCTTCCCACATACAGAAAAGTGCTAAACTCCTTAACTTGGGATATATGGTTTTCTTCAATTTACAGTAATCTTTTAGCATTCAAACTACCTGCCTTTTGTCGCAAAACCTCTATGTAATCTGTATCCCCTTCACGCCCCTCCCCGCCGCCCCTGGTCCCATGCCTCCTCACCTCCTCAGAGCAATTCTTCCTGGGTTACTTAAGATGCTGCCTCCCCAGCTTGAAGTCCTAAAAATTCCTGACTAATAAAAAGTAACTGTCAACTTTTATGTTGTGAATACTCTTTTAATTTCACAATACCATTCACTTTTACTTCCATTTCTTCTTTTGCTACGCAATCATTTAAAGGAACCATAAAAAAAAAAAAAAAACAGATGTGTTAGACCTTTTCTTCAAAATGGTCTGTGTCAAATAGCTTTCCTTAGAATGAGTATGCTTCCTACCACGTACACATTTGCTGGGCCTGCATTCCAAAAATGTTGCAAGAATACGTGCACAGCTTGGTTGCCCCATGACACAGCAGCTGCATGATGTGTTGCCATTATGAATCTGCAGGAAATGTGCTTTGCATGTGGAGTGGTCTTCCTTTCTTTCCTCATGAGCAGAAACATATCATTAGGGAGGAGCTGCTGGGTCAGCACTCAGGGTGGATGTGGTGATGACTAGAGGTTCTGGAGCTCTTTCCTGGACTAGGGCTGGAGGGTGGGAGCAAAGGTACAGGGGTGCCAACAACCAAGTCTTCAGCACAGATCTCTGTTAAAGGAGTGGGGTCTGGGGACATATGGTGCTAAGCCTTTTGTACCTCCAGAGATCCTCAACTAGCATTTGTGTGGTGAGAGGTGAGCAGCTAGAGGGCTAGCCCTGCTCAGGCAGACGTTCATTTAACAGGGAAGAGCCAATTCTGACTCCTTGTTTGATCTGTTTCTTTGACTTTAAACTTTGCTTTTTGTTGCTTTTGTTATTATAATCATACATAATGGCCTGAAGCATCAAAGAATTGATGCATTCAAACTGTGTTGCTGAAGAAGACTCTTAAAATCCGTTGGACTGCAAGGAGATCAAACCAGTCAATCCTAAAGAAAATCAACCCTAAATCAACTGAATTATTTTGTCCACCTGATGTGAAGAGCCTGTGCATTGGAAAAGTCCCTGAAGCTTGGGAAGATTGAGGGCAGGAGAGAAGGGGGCGACAGAGGATGAGATGGTTGGATGGCATCACCAACTCAATGGACATGAGTTGGGGCAAACCTATGGGAAATAGTTAAGATTAGAGAAGACTGGCGTGAGGCAGTCAACAGGGTCACAAAGAGTCAGACACGACTTAGGGACTGAGCAACAACAAATAATGGTGTTTCTCAGGGAACCCTGCCCCTCTGCCTGACTGTGGCTTTGTTCAGCTCACACAGAAACAATCTCATTCTGTCCACCTGTGAATGACTGCAGGAAAGAAGATATTAACACATCCTCACCTAGTTTACAAAATAAACGGCCTTTATACTTTGTTTCCTCACCTCCCTTCCCCTCCCATCTCTGTTCTATAAAAGAAACTGGCATCCAGACCCTGATAAGATGGTTATTTTGAGACGTGGGTCTGCTGTCTTATGGGTCTGCCAGCTTTCAGTTAATTCCAATAAGTCTGTAGACTTAATGGCCTGATATATGATGAGCAGAACAAACTTGGACTTGGTAGCGTTCAGGCATGCTGAGGGAGGGCTCAGGTTTTGCCCTGACTGCATCATCGAAAATTTAGGTAAGGTTTTTAGGGGCCTCCCTGGTGGCTCAGTGGTAAAGAATCCACCTGCCAATGCAAGAGACATGGGTTCAGTCCCTGATTCTGGAAGATCCCACATGCCATGGACCAACTAAACCTGTGTAAGACAAATATTGAGCCTGTGTCCTAAAGCCTGGTAGCTGCAACTACTGAGATCACATGCCATAGAGCCTGTGCTCCACAAGGGAGAAGCCCCTATAATGAGAAGCCCACACATGGCAACTAGAGAGTAACCCCTTGCCTGCAACTAAAGAAAAGTCCATGTAGCAGCGAAGACCCAACACAGCTGAAAATACATAACTCAACATTATTTTTTAAATTAGATTAGGTTTTTACATCAAGTCTGCCAAGAAATTTGATTCCATCAGCCTGTAAATGGAAGAGGCAATGTGAAAAACTGGGCTTTACTAGAGAGGAGGTTAGGGGTTTCCTTATAATGTAGCAGATCCTATTTTCTAGAGCAAGGTGAACCAGCTAAGGCTGAGCTGAAGGATGGAGGCTGGATCTCTTAATTTGAAATTTTCCTTCTATAATCCTTCTCTGCTTAGGTTTCATTAGAGTTTAAGAGCTATGGAGAAAGCCACCTGCATTATTAATAGGTTGCATGTGTGCATGCTAAGTCACTTCAATTGAGTCCAACTCTTTGCAACCCTATGGACTGTAGCCTGTCAGGTTCCTCTATCCCAGACAAGAATACTGGAGTGGGTTGCCATGCCTTCCTCCAAGGGATCTTCCTATTCAGTTCAGTTCAGTTCAGTCACTCAGTTCAGTTTGAAACACCGTGGACTGCAGCACGGCAGGCCACCCTGTCCATCACCAACTCCCAGAGTTTACTCAAACTCATGTCCGTTGAGTCAGTGATGCCATCCAACCATCTCATTCCCTGTTGTCCCCTTCTTCTCCTGCCTTCAATCTTTCCCAGTATCAGGGTCTTTTCAAATGAGTCAGTTCTTCATATCAGGTGGCTGAAATATTGGAGTTTCAGCTTCAACACCAGTCTTTCCAATGAATATTTAGGACTGATTTCCTTTAGGATGGACTTGTTGGATCTCCTTGCAGTCCAAGGGACTCTCAAGAGTCTTCTCCAACATCACAGTTCAAAAGTATCAATTCTTCGGTGCTTAGCTTTCTTTATAGTCCAACTCTTACATCCATACACGACTACTGGAAAAGCCATAGCTTTGATTAGAGGAAACTTTGCTGGCAAAGAAATATCTCTCCTTTTTAATATGCTGTCTATCTTGATCATAACTTTTCTTCCAAGGAGTAACTGTCTTTTAATTTCCTGGCTACAGTCATCATCTGCACTGATTTTGGAGCCCCCAAAATAAAGTCTGCCACTGTTTCCATTATTTCCCCATCTATTTGCCATGAAGTGATGGGACCAGATGCCATGATCTTCGTTTTCTGAATGTTGAGCTTTAAGCCAAGTCTGACTTTGGCAGTAAGGAGTTCATGATCTGAGCCACAGTCAGCTCCCAGTCTTGTTTTTGCTGATTGTATAGACCTTCTCCATCTTTGGCTACAAAGAATAAAGTCAATCTGACTTCAGTATTAACCATCTGGTGATGTCCATGTGTAGAGTCTTCTCTTGTGTTGTTGGAAAAGGGTGTTTGCTATGATCAACATGTTCTCTCGTTTTGACCTGCTTCCTTTTTCACTCCAAGGCCAAATTATTCTGTTACTCCAGGAAGTTCTTTACTTCCTACTTTTGCATTCCAGTCCCCTGTAATGAAGAAGACATCTTTTTTGGTTGTTAGTTCTAAAAGGTCTTCACAGAGCCGTTCAGCTTCTTCAGCATTACTGGTTGGGGCATAGACTTGGATTACTGTGATATTGAATGGTTTGCCTTGGAAATGAACAGAGATCATTCTGTAGTTTTTGAGATTGCATCCAAGTATTGCATTTTGGACCCTTTTGTTGACTATGAGGGCTACTCCATTTCTTCTAAGGGATTCTTGCCCATAGTAGTAGATATAATAGTCATCTAAGTTAAATTTACCCATTCCAGTCCATTTTAGTTCACTGATTCCTAAAATGTCATGTTCCCTCTTACCATCTGCTGTTTGACAACTTCCAATTTGCCTTGATTCATGGACCTAACATTCCAGGTTTCTATGCAATATTGCTCTTTATAGCATCGGACTTTACTTCCATCACCCATCACATCCACAACTGGGTGTTGTTTTTGCTTTGGTTCCATTTCTTCATTCTTTCTGAAGTTATTGCTCCACTCTTCTCCAGTGGCATATTGGGCACCTACTGACCTGGGGAGTTAATCTTTCAGTGTCATATCTTTTTTCCTTTTCATACTGTTCATGGGGTTCTCAAGGCAAGAATTCTGAAGTGGTTTGTCATCCCCTTTTCTAGTGGATCACGTCTTGTCAGAACTCTCTGCCATGACCCATCCATCTTGAGTGGCCCTACGTGGCATGGCTCATAGTTTTATTGAGCTAGACCAGACTGTGGTCCGTGTGATCAGCTTCATTAGTTTTCTGTGATTGTGGTTTTCATTCTGTCTGCCCTCTAATGGATAAGAATAAGAGGGTTATGGAAGTTTTCTGACAGCATCTAATGTAGAGCTACTCCAGCCATATGTAGGTTAGGATGTTAGGCAATGCATTGCCAGAGGTCACTTATCCTGGGAGTGTCCAGTTTAACCTATTGACTGAAGACTTCTCATTTGCTAATGACTTTGCCAGGCTCTGCGGAGGTCAAGAATGAATACCACATTGTCTGATGCTGGTAGTCCTGATAGCTCCTTAAATAATCACAGAAATATAGACTCATACATTTCAAAAGTGGAAAGAGCATTGACCTAAAACATTTAGATTTAATTTAACTTTGACCATTCATTAACTATGAGGCACATCCTTTGACTGCTCTTTTATCCTGTTTCCTCAGCTGTAAAGCAATGATTTATCCTGGTTAAACAGTCATTGAACATATTTAATAAGATAATGTGTATTAATGGGACTTCCCCGGTGGCTCAGATGGTAAAGAATCTGTGTGTAATGTGGAGACCCAGGTTCTATCCCTGGAAGGGGAAGTATCCCTGGAAGGGGAAGTTTCCCTGGAGAAGAAATTGGCAATACCATTTCAGTATTCTTGCCAGGAGAGTTCCATGGACAGAGAAGCCTAGTGGGCTACAATCCATGGAGTTGCAAAGAGTCAGGCACAACTGGGCAACTAACACAATGTACCGTAAAATATTTTATAATTTATATGGGACCACCACAATGTGGAAGAGACAGCTGAAAATGACACAGCCAACTATTATCAGATGTCAATATAATGCTCAAGTGTTATCGTTAAGAGATAATTATGTCTTAATTATATCTCTTAATATCTCAAGAGATAATTACTAAAAATACTCTAATAATAATAATGTGCTCAGTTGCAGGCCAACTGTTTGCAACTCTGTAGCCCACCAGGCTCCGCTGTCCATGGAATTTTCCAGGCAACAATACTGGAGTGAGTTGCCATTTCCTTCTCCAATAATAAAAATATTGAGTGCTTATTATGATTAGACATTCTGTTCATGCTTCACCTGCATAATTTCATTTATAACAACAGTTTTGAATACAGAACATGCAACTATTTTCAAATTGCTCCTACTTTATAACTTTATCCAAAGCTGTTAGAACTCATGAGTATTATCATATTTTAGACAGCTGTATTGGAAATGAAGGATATGTGGGCAAATTTTCACACTGATATGATAAGAAGGAAGAGGATCTTGTTTCAAGTTTATGATGCCATAAACCTATAATACTTAAATTATACTCATGAGTTCCATATTAGAAAGTCATGCAAAATGATTTCAATATGAGTCATAGATTCAGGCTAAGAAGTCATGACTGTGACAATTATGATGACCAAAGTTTCTTCCTTGGTGGTGGAGTTCTCCAAAAACTTTTTATAATCCACTTTAGTTACAAACTCTTATTCCATAACCCATTGTAGTAGTTTGTAACTACTATAGAAAAGTTAAATTATTATAGTCAATCTCATGTCCTGCCAAAGTGTGGACAGATAAACCAACACTTTCAAACAGGTTTGGCCAAGAATTTCGCTTGTGTTTTTCCATAACCCAAACGTACTTCTTGGCAAACCCAATATTAAGGCAACAAGCTTGTGGGGGCAAATATGGAAATTACCAAGAAATAGGATTAAAATAGTGTTGGAAGGGTGATAAGAGCAAAATTCACTGAGACACAATATACTTTGGGGAATATTCATTCCTTTGATTCAGACTTCAGATCTGTCAGAGCTCCAAACGAATAGATTATGTAACTAGAAGCAAATGTCAGGGGGAAAAAAAAGTTATCACAAGTCCAGACCTGATGGAAATCTGAGATGTTCTGATCTTTGTATGATTTCATTAGCTTATTCACTTCAGTGTCATTCACATAAATCATTTATTTCTTTCAATGAGACTAATAGTCTTGCCAATCTCACATAATCTATAACCTAAAAAGTGGTGTTTAGCAGCACCTTTAAAAATTCCTTTTTCAATTAAAAGTTTTACTAACTTCTTTTTGGAGTCAAGTGTCCAATACAAAACTTGGAAAATGAAAGCAGATGGAGTAGTCTTCTTCCCCTATAAAGTCTACTTTCTATGGCCTTGACCCTTATCATCTTTTAGTTCTTTGCCTCCTTCCTGAGTACTGATACTTCCTCACTGCTTAGAACTCTTGGGGTCCCAGTTTCACTCAAACTCTGGAGTAGAGGAGATGATTCCCCTTCTACAGGCCTGACACCCTCCATGCTTGGTGTCCAAGATGAATGGGGTCTGTTCCTTTGCCTACCTGCCCCTGAATTTCCCTGAGCTCCCAGACCCAGGATCCCAGCGTTCACCTCATATCCAGTTCATGGGACCCACTGTTAACTATTCTCTGTCCTGGAAGGTTGGGTTTTTGAGAAATGGAGTATTTGCTGCCATATCAGTTAAAAAAAAAAAAAAAAAAAAGGACATCACAGTCATCAGAGATTGCAGTCACCACAGATGGTGAGCTGGTGAGCCCTGAGTAAACTCATGAAAGAAAGAGTATCGCCATCTAGCAGTGATCAGACTACACTCACTCCCCACAGTGAGCCCTGAGGAAACTCGGGATGTGAAAACAGAATCCGGGCCCCAGACAGCTGAGATACATTCCAAAGGAATGATTTCAGTGAGCCCAGACTTTTGCATCTTCCCACATATTGAAAAGTGCTAAATTCCTTAACTGGGGATACTGATTTTCTTTAATTTACGATAATACTTTGACATTCAGACTATCTCCCTTTTGTTGCAAAACTTCTATATAACCTGGCTCTCCCCCATCACCTTGTTTGGAACAGTTCTCTCAGGGTTACTTGAGATGCTGCCTCCTGGGAAATTCCCACCAAATAAAATGCAACTCTCAACTTTTAGGTTGTGGGGTTGTTTTTTTTTTTTTTTTCAGTTAACATTTTCTATCGTCATAGAGAAGGGGAAGGAAGAAAAAACCACATTTTGGGTAATTCAGTAATTCTACAGAAGATCAATATCGAGACACAAAAGTTCACTTTCAGTTTAGTTCAAAAAACAGTAAGTAGGTATCCACAATGAGCACATATTATACCAAATTACAAAATGATACATCTAATTTCTGCCCTGAAAGAGACTTAGGGGGAAACAAATATGCAAAGATAGCACTTTGATATAATTTCCAAGTATATATTAGAGGTGATAGTAATCAGTGAATGATTAATCAATGAATGTGATAGTAATCATTAATTTTGATTACTTACTATGTGCCAGCTATTGGCTTGGCCAAAAAGTTTGTGTGGATTTTTCCATAATATGTTATGGAAAACCAAAAAAACTTTTTGACCAACTCAATATTATGCTAAAAACTTATCTAGAAGTCTTTAATGTGGTTGGAGAGGAAGGCATGGGCTAGATAATAAATGGTCCTGGACTCATGTAAACCCAGTTAGGACTTTGAGTGTGTGTGTGCTCAGTTGTGTCTGATTCTTTGTGACAGTTTTGGACTGTAGACCACTAGATTCTTTTTTCTATGGGATTTCCCAGGCAAGAATGTTGAAATGGGTTGCATTTCCTTCTTCAGGGGATCTTCCCAACCCAGGGATTGAACCCATGTGCCCTGTGTCTCCTGCATTTCAGGTATATTCTTTACCACCTGAGCCACCAGGGAAGCCTTACTTGACAGGTAGCATAATGGAGACTCACTGAAGAATTTGAAGAAGAATCCAGGCTGGGTCAGATTTACATTGTGAATACAACAAGCTGTGGCTTAAAGGACAAGACATGGAAGACAGATCAGGGCAGAGATGATTAAGATCTGAGCCCGGGCAATAGTTTAAGAGGGAAAAAAAGAGAAGCTTGTCAACTCAACATATCTTAAAACTAAAATTAGTGAGATCTGCTAAATGATAGATGTGACAGTGGATAAAAATAAAGGCATCAAGGATGTGGCTTTGATTTTGGCTTCCTAGTAGATGGGGAGTATATGAGGAGAAACATGTCTGGGAGAATGATGTGGAGATGACGTGTCCAGTTTTGGACACGCTGAATCCAGAGTGGCCATGGTCAAACAGTGGAAATGTCCATAAGAAGTTGGATTTGGCATTTCAACGTCTGGGAGAGGCAAAGGCTGGAGACTGAGTTGTAGAAGTCTATGCTGTTTCCTTTCCCTCCTCCCTAGTCATCCACGCATCGCACTCACAACCCCATATTGCTGTCGATACATTCCATGAATTGTGACTAATGGATGGGAAGACCTGAGCAACAGTTTCCTCCCCCTCCTCCTCATTTGACACAAGCCTAAATAAGGCTATCATAGTTTGAAGATAATCTGGATTCTCTGGTTTGATCCTGTGATAAAACACATCCCTGCCTCACACTTCATCTAACTTTTCTCTGCCATGTCCTTCCTTCCCCCTAATCATTTAATATGAGATCAAATCTGAATCTGTATGTGAATCAGGCATGTAACTTAGTAGTGAATGTCAATTGGTCTCAGGTCTTTTATCTACTCAAAGGAAAAAGAAATACAGAAATTCATAGAAGTGTAAAACAAAAGTATTGATACCTCCATTTGGAGTACCTTAAATAATTAAGTGATTATTTACCATCTATGTATGTTTTATGAAGGTTGAAACTAAAATGTGTTCCTTTTACTAGGCATACACCATTGACTGAGATGTAGTAGGAACACACTAGATAAGAGAGAGAGTAAATTAAGGCATGTTACATGATATAATAATCCATTTTTAGGAAAATGATCACAAGGGTAATAGAGGGTTGAGTGATGCATGCAACTGTGGCTACAGGAGTCCAAGAATATATCACTAGATCCTTGAAGGAAATGCATCATTGTAAGTGTAGTTTCACCTGGTGTGCATGGTGAGTGAATTCGTGATTCATGATGCATTCTGAGGCTGCTCTGAAAAAGGAGTCTCTTTGCATGCTTTTGTCATGACAAGTTTTAGGAAGGTTGTTGACTTTCTCAAACAGCTGAGCCACAACACCCCGGATATATGTTCCCACAGTCTTCCAACCACAGCATCCATGTTGGGTTTATCACTTGGCAACAAGATAAATACTCTGATGAGGTGTTACACTCCCTAACAAAGCTTGTTTCATGTACAAACTTTCTCACACTCATGGCTAGCCCAGGGCAACATCTCAAAATAGGTGAGGCTTGCTTTCTGTTGTCCTGGATTCTGGAAGTGTCACTCTCTGTGGCCTAGCCTCAATCTCATTAAAAACCTTCTCATTCTCTTGCTTATCTTCTTCACACACCCCGAAACTCCTTCCCTGACCATGTCTCCATCTACTCCATCAAAATCCTCTCTGCAGGAATTTGAAAACATGTATTATCTCTCCAGGAGACATTAGCATGCTATATTTTATTTTTATTGCTAATTGTAAAAAGAGATGTTTATTCTCTTGGAAAGATACTTCAGGGAAATTATGTTGGAGGATGTTTTAGTCAAGGTGACCCCAAATTCACACTACAGGGCTAACTACTTTCATATATACTTGGTCCTGCTCCCAGCAACAACTATTTAAATTTCTAGAGTGAATCATGCTATTTAAACACACAGGTTAATTTGTTCTAATGATCTTTGTTATAAAAACCGTGTTGTAATATATTTAACTGAAAGTCTTTTATAAAATAAGATTACTATATGGAGTTTTGTTTTTTTAACAATTTATTCTCCTTACAATGTTATGGGTTGTCTGGACTTTTTTCTTTTTTCATTTTGTTCCAGTGATATTTGTTGGAATAATCTGATATTTGTTGGAAATGTCTGAGTTCAGCTGGTGTTCAAGTTGGGGTGTTCTCCATAGCTTTTCTCTCTCTTGATGTCTTATCTTTAAGGGCTGTTTTATTTTTTTGGCTATGCCTTGCATGAGGGATCTTATTTCCTGGACCAGGGATCAAGCCTGTGCCCCCTAAAGGGGAAGTTCAGAGTCCTAACCACTGGATCACCAGGGAAGTCCCACTATATGGACTTTTGTGTCAAACGGGACTTCCTTTTTGACCTACATTTACATTATCCTTTGGATAACTTCATTAATGACATTACTGCTGGGGGAGATACATCTTTCTAAATTGTACAGTCCCCAATTACCAGCAAATCACATGGAAAGGATAATTGGGAAGAGTTAGTGTTTGTTCACTTAGCATGGAGAGAACAGAAAGACATCAAAATGTGTTGAGGATGAATAAGTCATTTAACAAGCATTTAGTGGGAAACAATCTGAGCCAAGTGTCTATCCTGGCCATCAGGAAAGATGATTGTGGTTGTGGAACTCCTCATGTTTACCCATCTGGCAGGAAGACAGACACTGAATAGTTAACTGCAAGTGCTATTCAATCACAGTTGAATGTGTGTTTTGAAAAAAAGGACACTGTATGTCATCTCTAAATTAGAATATTAGAACCTTATTCATAAAGTTGTTTTCTAATTTTGGGTATTATTTCTACATATTTTTCTACTTTATGCACACTTTATTGTAGTGCTACTGGAAAGAAAATGAACACTTCAATATACTATGATAATATATTTCTGATTTTAAAATAAATGCATACCAATTATAGTACACGTGAAAATTTCTGAAGTAAATGAAAAAATGACAAGTATCTATAAAGCCATAACCCAGAGAGATCACTGTTTACATTTTGACATATTTCCTTCAAATCATATTTCTGTACATATTAAATATATATATAGTCGATGTCATACTGTATATTTAATTTTATATCCTTCCTTTTTCCACTTAAGATAATTGCATACACATTTCCTAGAAGATAAGAAAATAAGGTGAAAGATATTCTGCTCATTTTATTCTTTACTTCTATAGAAATGATCTGTCCTATAACTGTTACATGTACTATTTCAGGGTCACTAATCTTACCATAAGACCTAATCAAACATATTTTACAACAGTAAGGAACACTTTGTAGAAGCTGTGCTTTTCAAACTGGTATCCTAAGATGTGTCTCATCCTTTGGGTTCTTTCTCTTCCAGACTTCTCAGATTTTTCTTGGTAAAACACCACTTTTTACAAGTTACTTCCCTTCTCCAGGGTGTGCAGTAGGCTGCCTTTAGATTGGGTTTCCCTGGTGACTTAGTGGTAAAGAAACTGCCTGCCAATGCAAGACACATAGGAGATGAGGGTTTGATCCCTAGGTCAGGAATATTCCCTGGAGAAGGAAATGGCAATCCACTCCAGTGTTCTTGCCTGGAAAATTCTGTGGACAGATGAGCATGGTGGACTATAGTCCATGGAGTTGCAAACAGCTGGACAAGACTTAGCAACTGAGCACCCAAGCACACCTTTAGATTAGCTCTCAACTCCATCTAGCTTTAAAGGGCCCTCTGTAAGATGCTGTCTTCTTTCCTCTCTCCAGCTCCTGGACACTGACTGCTCCAGGCAGACCTCAGCCAGCCAGTCAGTGTGCTTCCCACTTTGTAATTTTAGTGTCTTTCTTTTTCAATCTCCATTTTTAAAAATTTATCTCAACTGTTTCCTTGAGGTCCTCACACACAGTTTTAATGCTTTCCTCTCCTCCCTATAACACTTCCTACCTTTGACCCTATTCAGTTTGGCTCTGAATCATATATTGCCTTTTACAACTTTCTCTAATTGCTTGATTGGTGAATGTCTTTTTTTTGGATGTTGAGCTTATCAAATTGCTTTAATCTAGGCAGGGCGGCGACTTCCACACCTGATCACCAGCAATCACTCTGTTATACCAGCTAACACCATGGGGCACTTGCCATGTGAAGAATAATATGTTAAGTACTTGACAGACAGTAACTCATTCATTCTTCACAAAATTCTGTGTCTTTTAGGAATGCTTTTGGCTGCTAATGAGGACCCGAGATGGTTCACAATGCCTAAACAATACAGATTTATTTATAATCTATTGACAGTAACAACAAGAACAAAAACTGAATGTAGGTGGTTTCCAGCATTGGCTAGGAACTCGGATGTCAGGGTTCTGGTTTGGCATCTCTACAAGTCTTTCCAGCTTCCCGTGGTTGCGATATGGCTATAGCATTTCCCCATATCATATCCTCACACAACCCTGCTCAAGGTCAGGCAGGAGGTGTGATGTAAGGCAGGGGGTTCTCTTTGCATATCTCCCTCTTATCAGGAGAGAAAAATTTCCCCAGATTTTCCCCAGCAGACTTCTCCCACATCTCATTGACTAGAACTGGGTTATCTCTCTGCCTTCTAGATGAACAACTAGGTCCTTCTTCCCAAGATCAAGAAAACTCTGAATAATACTGAAAATCAGGAAGAAAGATGTGAAAAATGAACTGCTCTTGCACTGGCAATGAAATGCTCCAGCTGTGGAGCATGTTAGGAAATGTAAGCTTAGAGAACCTGAGGTATTTGCACAAGATTACCCACTCCAGTATTCTTGCCTGGAGAATCCCTATGGATAGAGGAGCCTGGTGGGCTACAGTCCATGGAGTTGCAAAGAGTCAAATGCAACTGAGCGACTAAGCACAAGGATAGGACATACAACTAGTAAATAGCATCTTTGTTGTTGTTTAGTCACTAAGTCGTCTCTGATTCTTTTGTAACCCCATTGACTGTAGCCCACCTCCCAGGCAAGAATACTGGAGTGGGTTGCTATTTGTTACTCCAGGGGATCATCCTGATCCAGGAACCAAACCCTCTTCTCCTGCCCAGGCAGGTGGATTCTTTACCGTCTAAGCTACCAGGGCTTCCCACTAAATGGCATGAAGATGTTTCAAATCAGACTTTTGGAGTCTCTCAAAATCCGCATCTTTGCTCACCACACTATAAGGTCTTTCTAGAGAGTTTTAGCATCTTGTTCAGTTCATCAAAAAATATTCAGTGTCCATTTGATGCTCAGCACTGTTCTTACTGCTGAAAAGGAATGAAGTATATAACCTAGTCAGTGACAGAATCTCAACTCAGGCGAAACAGCTGGAACACACAAGGTTAATTAATCAATAATCATACATTTTTATGTTGCAAGTTCAGCTTGAAAGGGTATGGTTCTATATCACAGGAATTCACCGAGTTTGGTAGAAGTCAGACTGGACACTATGGAGTGTGAATCAAATCATACAGATTTGATTCAGTGGGAATAAATTGGCTTAGGAGACTGTTGTGCTGCCTATGTGTGGTTAAAAAACAGTTGAACAAATTGAAACAGGAGAGACCTAGACCACTAAGCAATAGCACCCACTAAAAGTTCACTGAGGCAGAGAAGTGGCTGTGAAATTTTATAAAAGGGTCAGTGGTTGCCTGCAAGTTTTCTGTGGTCTAATGGAGAAACCGAGGATTTGAAAGATCACTCTTGAAGTGAAATTTCAGCTCTTTTTCTTTATGTGACCTGACATCTTCCAGAAATTAGTAAACCGAATAATTTGGCTTTTGATGCCCAGATACAGATTCTGAAGAACACACCTATCTCATTGTCCCTTTAATAATAACGAGGGGTTTGAGTTAATTCTGGTGGTTCAGGTGGTAAAGAATCATTCTGCAGTGCAGGGAACCTGGGTTCGATCCCTGGGTGGGAAGATTCCCTGGAGAAGGGAATGGCTCTCCTCTCCAATATTCTTGCTTGGAGAATCCCATATACAGAGGAACCTGGAGGTCTACAGTCCATAGGGTCACAAAGAGCTGGACACAACTGAGCGACTAACACTTTGGGTTAAGTCAGCCTCCTCCTTTTTGACCAGAGACTCACATTAGCAAGAAGAGCTAAAGATAAGTCTGGCTCTGTGGACCACAATAAAGCTAAGAAGCTCACACAGGGCTCAAACTCACAAGCTTGGTTTCATGGACACCCCAGACTGTCAACTCAGCTCTTCAAGTGGAGACATGGGGCTTGCTACACCAGCAGAGAAGAAGCACAGTGCTTTTACTTCTTTTCATCCCTATTGCTTTGGAGATTTCCTATGCATGAAAGTTAAGTGTGCCACTAGAGATTATCTTACTAGGTGAGGTAAGTCAGAAAGAGAAGGACAAATATCATATGATATCACTTATATGTAGAATCTAAAATGTGGAGTGAGTGAACATCTGTGGAACACCTTCAGACCTAGTGATCAGACTTGTGGTTGCCAAGGGGGAGAGAGGAGAGGAAGTGGAATAGACTGGGATTTGGGGGCTGGTAGATGCAAACTATTACATTTAGAATAGGTGTATAACCAGGCCTTACTGTATAGCACAGGGAAAGTATATCTAATCTCCTGGGATAAGCCATAATGGTGTTTGTGTACACTCAGTCATCTCTGACTCCTTGTGGTCCTATGGACTGTAGCCTACCTGGTTCCTCTGTCCACAGGATTTTCCAGGCAAGAATACTGGAGTAGAGTCCAATTTCCTACTCCAGGGGATCTTTCTGATCCAGGGATCGAATCTGCCTCTCTTAGTCTCCTGCATTGGCAGGAGGATTCTTTACCTCTAGTGACATCTGGGAAGCCCATGATAGCAGAATATAAAAAACAAACAAAAAACTATATATACGTGTAAAGCTGAGTCACTTTGCTGTGCAGTTTTACATCAACTATGCTTCAATAAAGAAACAAAGTGAAGAGAAGAAAAGCTATCTTTACAATGTGTTGTAAACACTTTTCAATAAGCTCTAACAATATGAACATTTTAAAACTCAGCTTCTCTTTCATTACGCATATCTTTTATCTATTTTTACTCCTCAGATTCCTTTGATTGTATGTAAAAATCTAGTAATTTTCAGAATCATATTTTCGACATCACAAATTCCAATTAACACCTTAAAATAATTTACCCACTTAAAAGTTAAAGTACACAGTGGATTTTCACTGTTTAGTTAAAGATAAAATTTATGTTCTATAAAAGGGCAAATGAAACATTCTTTGGGTGTGGTTTGTGACAGGAGATTAGGGTGGAACCCAGAATTATTTCAGAAATTATAGCTTGAGAAAATGTAAGAGGGTTTAAAATAGAGAATTTATAAGGAAGAAAAGTGGTTTTTTTTTTTCTGTTCCCAAAGAATTGCTTGGGGGCTGTCTAGATTCAAAAGACAAAGGATTCCATTACTTTTAAGTATTGCAAAACGTCAAAAGATAGAAGAGATGTTGTAGAATTTCTTACTAGGAGAGCAAGTTATAGCGGGGACTGTTGAAACTAGGGCTGACAGATTTTAGCTAATTTTAACAGGCATGTATAGGTATTGCCAAATTCTCAAGTTTCTGAATGATGTCATCTTTCCAACAAATTTCTTAAATGATGTCTTAGCAAACAAGCATTTCTATTCTAATGAGGTCTGAGTAAAATGTTGAATCACTCAAAGGATACAGATAGAGAGAGAAAAAAAATGCCATGTGGGAGGGGCAGAGCTTTATAAAACTAGTCATTGCCATGTCTGAACTCTAACAACACTCAGAAGACCGTTTCCTGTCAGGCAGAGAAGAACCAGGTATTTCAGTCATTTCTTTATCTCTGTCTATGAAATAGGGTTTTATTTTGCATACTGGTATTATTAATATAATGAAAATTAAACTGTGGGATGTTTTCAGAGGATGAGTAAAAATTTAATGGTGTTTTCTTGTTTAGTTGCTTGTTTGAGAATATTTTGGTTCAAGATTTGAATTAAATTAACTTAGACCTGATCTTAAATCTCAGAGACCAGCAAATGCCTATGTAACATTCATCAAACCAAAATGTACATTCTGGTTGTGATGTCAGTTTTACCAAACAGCTCAGAATGTGTGTATTCTTTACTAGTTAGTATTTGGCACTGAATTTAATGAAAATAGCCAGACCAATTAAAAAGGATTATTTTAGTAACTGAAAGTAATTTATAAATTGTGTATAAATATGATAAAGACAAAAAGAGGACTCAGTTTTCATCTTAACCAGAAATTAAGCAAAATCTGGGTGCTTCAATTCAATACCAGAATATACTTACTGAATTTAGTTTGATAATTGGTCAGTTTAGTGAAAGAGAAAGAACAGCCCAGTTAGTTGCTGGATCAGACTGAAGTAATAGTTCAATAAATAATTTAATATCCCATAAACAAATAACTTCATTATGAACAGAATCAAATACAGAAAAGCTTTTTAATTTTGTGAGGGCAGAAGTTGGTGATTTGGAATAGGAAATTTCCTTGAAGTATTGTTTTTTCTGTGTCATTAATTTTTCTGGTCAATTTCAAAATATTTACACTGTGTTACTGCAAAAAAAAATTCATATAAAATGCTACAGCAAACTCAAATCTAACGTTCAATGCCAGTGAGCAGAAGGACCGTGGTTGTGGGTCTGAGCTCTTTGTCATCTGTGCCAAGTTTCAGTGGCACGTTTGTCCACTTGTGCTGCAGGAACTGACACGAACATCACAGAGAGCAGCCCCTCATATGCTTTTCATCCGTTTGTTCCTCTAAAGATGATATTAAATGTTAGTTAGGAGCATAATATCTAGAAATTGTTGAAGCTGTGTAGCTCACTCTAGTGTTAAGAAATCCACAACAGGTGTTTCCTGTTCTGAGAGGTTCTGATGTCACTCAGTGACTTCCATTTTACATGGTCTTAGGCAGATTCCCATTTAAATGCAGGGTGGATGTGTGGTAGAGTCGGAAGACACACGCACAAACGCACACACATTATATATATATATATGGAGAATCCCAGGGACAGAGGAGCCTGGTGGGCTGCCATCTATGGGGTCGCACAGAGTCAGACACGACTGAAGCGACTTAGCAGCAGCAATAGCAGCATATGAAATATATTCATAGATTTCTACAAATATAAACTTCTCAAACCTGATTTGAAACATCTGTAGGAACAGCCCTAGAGCTGGGATCAGAAGCTAGTCTAGGCTTTGAAACTAGCTGTGCTATGGACATCATATTCTCACTGGTATAACAGGAATTACTAGCTTTATCAGACAAGTAATTATGCAAGTTAAATAAAACAGTAAGGCTGAAGGAATTCGGTAACTGTGATATAGACATAACACATTATTTTTTATGTTAAATGCAGTTAATTGCACCTATCTTTAAATGTTTAAAAATAGACTTTAAATGTTTTTAAAACAAGTAAATACATCTGGGGTGATTTAATTTTGTCCTTACTCATTTTTTAATTTTTTAAAAAAATAGTCACAGTCAACTGAAATTCTAACTTGGCATTAAAAGCCCTTACTGTCTTGACCCTTAAATTTTGTTAGTGTCAAAGTGACTGACTATTCAGGTCATTAAAAAGAATTGGGTGTAGGAGGGGCCTACATTAATTTATTAATTAATTGATCACACGGTGCAGACTGTGAGAGCTTAGTTCACTGACCAAGGATTGAGCCCATGCCCTCAGCAATGAAAGTTCAGAGTCTTAGCCACTGCACCACTAGGGAATTCCCAGGCTTAAGCTTATTTTTCTAGCTCTGATTCTTTATTTTTTCATACACAATAGAGTAATATTTATGCTATTAATTATCTGTTTCTGAAATGTTATTGAGACAATTTGCAAAAAAAGATCTACCCAGGAATAATTCATTATAAAGATGATTTAAAATGTAGAAGGAAGAGGAAACAAATTTCTGTCACCCAGGTTAATCTGATCTCAGTGATGAAGCAAGCAAAAAAGAAACTGACTTTTAATAACCTTAATAAACCTTCTAGAAGTATCAAAAACTGGCTTCCTTCCTCTTTTTATTTCCTTTTTCTAGCATTTCTCAAACCAGTAGCTGGGTGAAACTCTTACACATAGTAATTAAACTTCAGCAGGTAAAGTTTAAGTGACATTGGATAGAGTGGGTTTCTGAAGCTTGAATCCCTGCACCATTACATACAAACTCTGTGAACTTTTATAAGTTACTTAACCTCTCTGGGCATCAGGATGTAACCTCTATGTACCTCACGCTGATCCTGTGAATATCAGATATTAAAGGAGACAAGAAGACATGAGAGAGTTTCAGGGACAAATTTTATTGAATTTACTATTTTGTCTTGATAAAATACAATTGGGTGGTAACTCACACGAGAAATTTTGATACAAACGGCAATCACTTTCTTCACAAGAAATGTTCATGAACCAAATGTTCACATAAGACACCCATGGACTAGGGAGCCAGGAGCCTGGAGACCCTCCTGAGGGAGCCCACAGCTATAGAGCACCTCCTACAGGGCCGCTCCCAGCGGCTCTGCAGCCACCATCCCCAGAAGGCTTCCTGTGGAGTGATGAGTGTCAGCGTCACTTGGTATATTTATAGATTTTGGTAAGTACAGGGTGTGTTTGAAGCCATTATGAAAACATAAGATACAATCTGTTGGCTAGAACCAGCAGGTACCCACCCACACCCAGGTGTGTCCAAGCATTTGACTGCATGTGAGTCTTAGGTCATGGAAATATATCTGTCATTTTTCTTCAGATGGTGGATGGTGTGTGTGTGTGTGTGTGTGTGTGTGTGTGTGTGTGTGTGTGTGTGTGTGTGTGTGTGTGTGTGTGTGTGTGTGTGTGTGTGTGAGTTCCATATATCCAGGACCACCCTCACAGGGGGACCTGGTGTTGACTGCCCTGCTAGGGGTGGTGGAAGGAGGGGGCCTTTCCAGCACTCCCAGTAACAAACTGCTCAGCACAGAGGAATTTGGAAGAAGGACTGTGGTGTGAGTGGAGGGGGCCCAGGAATGGGAGATAAGGTGATGTGAAATGCCCACTCTTGAAAGTTGAGTCTAGGTCACTTCTAGAAAGGAGTTTGACCATCTCCACTGGGGCCAGCAAGAGTATGAGTGCACGTGGCATGCATTTAAATATGTGTGCATTTGCCTCTAGTGTGTACAATGGTGATGGTTTAGTCACTAAGTCGTGTCCACAGACTCTTGTGACCCTGTGGACTGTAGCCTACTAGGCTTCTCTGTCCATGAGATTTCCCAGGCAAGAACACTGGAGTGGGTTGCTATTTCCTTCTCCAGGGGATCTTCCCAACCTGGGCATCAAATCTGAGTTTCCTGCATTGCAGATGGTATTCTGCATTTCAGGTGGATTCTTTACTGACTGAGCCACCAGGGAAGGCCCTCATGTGTGTATCTGTGTGTCTGTATGTGTGATGTGTGTCTGTAGGTACAACACTAAGGTTGAGAGTATGACCCTGGAGGTACCCACCCACCTTCAATATCCAGGCCTGTCCCTTACAGTTGAGTGACATGGGTCACTTTTCTGATGCTCTCTGGGCAGTAGCTTTTTCCTTTGTAAGCACAAGAATAGCAGTGCCTTTCTCACAGGGCTTGTGTAAGGATTACCTGGTTAGTACAGGTGAAATGTTGAACACAGCATCTGTTGTACAGTTAAGAATTCAATCAGGGCTATTTATTGTTGTTGCTGTTATTATCATTATTATGAGGTGGAGGGTCACCACGCATCACAGGACTGTTCCCTGTATCTCAGAATCAGCTGTATAATTTGCAGGATCCAGTGCAAAAGGGAAATGAAGGCAGGACCCTTTGTATAAAATCATTAAGGAATTGCCGGGTTGTGACAGCAGCTCATTGCACCGAGAGTGGAACATTTTGTGGCTGCACAGGTCCCAGGGTCACAATGCTTCTGACCCTATTCAGTGAAGGGAGAATAGAGAGGGAACCCCTGCCCTGTGCAGGGTACAGCCTGTACTATGCTGCTGACATCCTCAAAATGTTGACTCATCTTTTAGAGCTGTTGCTTTTCCTCATTTTCTTTCCAGATTGAGACAATGGAAGAACTTAATGTGGCAAATACAATCTTTGCCCTCAATTTCTTTAAGCACCTGGCAAATACAAGTGCCAACACCCAGAATATCTTCTTCTGTCCCTGGAGCGTCTCCTCCACCATGGCCATGGTCTACCTGGGCGCCCGGGGAAATACTGCAGACCAGATAGCCCAGGTAAGTTTCTGTTCAGGTTCCCAACTGGGACTGAAGGATTCCTGAACTGAATTGCAGAACTGATCTGATTATACGCTTGTCGTATCTGGACTAAAACAAAGTCAGTGGCTTGTGGAATCTTAGTTCCTCCACAAGGGCTTGAACCAGTGTCATCAGCAATCATCACAAACCATTACAGCACGTGTTACTTAGATTCAAATCTATAAAAGAGCCAAACCACAAAAACCCTCAATGGTTGATATAGTGGGAGGATCTTCAGTTTCCTACAATGTTAGAAATAGTTAATAGTGACCATATCTGACATCTGATAATATTTATATTTTTCAGAGGATTTGTGTGCTTTATCTCTTACGGGTTTTAAGACAAGTGTCACTGACAGATGAGCAGTGGGACTGAAGCACCTTTCCCAGGGGTTCCTCTGGTTTCTGCTCGGTCATCTCAGGCTCCTTCCATTTATGTAAAGAATTCCTCTTAGTGGTTTTGAGAGTTCTACCAAGAGGAAATAAAAAATAAAAAAACTGTCCCAGAGCTCAGTCTCTGCACTCTGGGGGAGGCACAGAGAGCACCATGACTTCAGAGGGCCTCAGCCAACATTCTCCACCCCGTGAGCTCATGTCAACAAAATGGGGCTGACGGGATGGCCAATCCTCAATGTCAAGGTGGTCAGGGGTGGGACAGCACTGTGGGGGATTTCTGTCAGGGCCACTGGCCTCCTTCCTTGGTGAATGGACACCAGGTCAGTCAGAAGATCCTTTCATTGAGTCTGGGACTGTGGAAACACGTTGAACTAGTTTGCCTGTACACAGCAATCAACCTATGGGATGAATGCAGCACTATTAAAATTCATGTGATCCTTCATGTCAATGTAGGGCAAAAGCCACTACAATATTCTTAAGTAATTAGCCTTCAAGTAAAATAATTAATTAAAAATAATTCATGGGATCCTGTTTTCCCTGGGTCCGTGACCAGACAAGGTAATTATACCATTAAAATTCTTTCCTAGTCCCGTTTATATAGACATTAGCACTGAATGCTATGAGTACAAGCTCTGGTTTCCCACAAGCAGGGATGCTGCTTTCAGTCACACCAGAATGCTGCTGGCTACTGTTGAGTTTCTCGTAAGAATCGCACCCGAGTGTGTGAATACAGATAGATGGATACAGTCGTCCAGGTACATGGTGACCCATTTAAAGCAGGACTTGTTTGGAGTGGCTCACACAGAGTGTTAGCCAGTCTCACCGCAGGAGGAAAAAGGATGGGAGCTTTGCTCTCTGTGTTTGTGGCAGTTTAAACATGAAGACTTAAGACAAAGCCCCATTGCTCAACTCTCTGATACCAGCCAGATTTTGTAAAACACCTTCCCCTTTATTTTCTTTGCCTTAGGAAAAAAAAAAAAAAAGGCAGTGAACTCCATTAAAAACTTTAGAAAACATCAAGGACTTCATTTTTTATTTTTATTTAGTTTTTGGCCATGCTGTGAGGCATGTGGAATGTTAGTTCCCTGCCCAGGGCTCGAACCCATGCCCCCTGCATTGGAAGCATGGAGTCTAAACCACTGGACCACCAGGGAAATCTTTTACAAAGTTCTCTAGGTGCTAAAAGTAAAAACCTTGATTTTGATATCAGAGGAAAAGTAACTTATTGGTCACTCAGGTACAACACAGTTTTTCTGTGTTTGGAAACTATTTTCTGCACATGGGACAAGGATTTTATATGCAGTAGTTTTCTTGTAACTCTGCTACATGGGAAGAAGGTGAAAGCCTGGACTTTGGGGACAGACCTGCCTGTCTTTGGTTGATGGCTTTGCTACTAACTAGGTGTATAAGTGAAGACATTTAAATGCTCTGAGCCTCAGCTTCCTTATTTTTTATTTTATTTTTTAAGAACAGCTTTGCTGATTTATAATTCACATTTCATAAAATTCACCCATTTAAAGTTTATAATTCAGTAGTTCTTAGTATATTCACAAGAATTGTACAGCCATCATCACAATCTAATTTTAGAATATCTTCATCTCCCCTAAAAGAAACTCTATATGGTCTATGCCTATACCACCCTGGACCTTCCTGATCTTGGAAGCTAAACAGGGCTGGGCCTGGTTAGTACTTGGATGGAAGACTTTCTGTACCTATGAACTATATTAATTTGATCATACGTAATGTGGATGATTAACCACATATTTTGTACATTGGTTACAGACCTCTCAAACACCATTTGATAACTCAGAAGAGTCTAGTGGTAACTGTCTTATTTTTAAAATGTAAATGAAAATGTGTATTGGGCAAGATGGGTATGAAGATTATAGTTAACTGGAGAGGTACATGGTGGAACTAATTGTTTTCTTAGCTGATACTTACAATGCCCCATCCAGGCATCTGAATGTTTTAGGAATTTATCCACAGAATACAAAATCCTATGAAGTAGGTGCTCTGATTACCATATTCACTTTACAGATGAGAAAATCAGGGCAGGAAGAGGCCACACAAAGTTTGGAACAGGTGTAGTTGGTAAGGCTGGAGCGGTTGTAATGGAAAAAAGGGTAAATAGAATAAATATATACCCTTTTATAGAGCACAAACAATGTGAGATTTGCAGGAGTATTTTTACCCAGCTCTTATCTTTAGGATAAGGCCACAGACCAGCCCAGGGCAGGCCACCTCTCTGGGCAGGGTGCCTGCCTCAGCCTGGCTCAGGATCATTTCACATGCCCCACACCTGCAAGGACTCTTGCCGTGACTTAAAAGGGCTTCAGTGCTGCCCAGAGACCCTGACTTATGGGTCAGCTTCCTTAAAAGGTAGGCCAACCAGAGAAGCTGCTACACAAAATAGTCCCCCTTGTGCAGCGGCAGTCAGACCGCTTCTTTTCAGAGAGTATTAGGTAGGAACTTATAACATATGATCTGAAGAGCAGAAAAAGATCCCAGAAATCCTAATACCTCTCCTTCCAGCCTAGAAATTCACCTTCTGCTGGACAAACTTGCATTCCTTCACTTGGCAGAACCTCCACCATCAACGCATTTACCAATAAGCTCCTCCCTGCCTGGGGCCCTATAGGGCTGGGACCCAAGAGATGCTGGAGGTAGGGATGGGTGGGTGGCAGCAGGACCAAGCTGAGGAGTCTACAATATTGGAGAGGGGACCTGAGTACCTTCCAGGGCAAGTCTGCACCTGCCAGCTTCACTGTTAGCTGGATCTGCCACTTACAACATAAAGAAATTCACATTGGGACTTCCTGGTGGTCCAGTGACTAAGACTCTGTGCTCCCAATGCAAGAGGGCCTGGGTTTGATCCCTGGTCGGGAAACATGTGGAAACGAAAGATCCTGCATGCCTCAACTAAAGATTCTGTCTGATTCAACCAGGGGCAGCTAAATAAATCCATAAATGAAAATAAATATTTTTTAAAAGAAATTCATATTTTCATCTCACTCCTGCCATCTGCCCCCAACACGGACAGAAGTGGGGGATTTCTTCATGTGTGGAAATGTTTAAATGATCTCTGGTAATACTGAGCAACCTGTTTTTGTGCTTAAGATAGCTGTGGCTGCTAATTTTTGACAGATTAGATGGGTATAAAGGGCTCCCCTTGTAGCTAAGTCAGTAAAGAATTTGCCTGAAATTGCAGGAGACCCTGGAACGATCCCTAGGCTGGAAAGGTCCTCTGGAGAAGGAAATGGCAACCCACTCCAGTATTCTTGCAGGCTACAGTCCATGGGGTTACAAGAGTCGGACATGACTTAGCGTCTAAACCACCACAGAAGGGTATATCATGTAAGGCCACTGAATAGGGAGATGAAAGGTCAGGAGTTAACCTTAATACTTCTTTCAAGGCAATTTATGAGTTGGGTGATAATGTAATTAAAATGTTATAAATCATCTCATAATAAAAAAAATTATTGTCAAAATGGCCAGTATTTGAATTAGTATAAAATAACTCATGCTAATTCCTATGAAGGGAATCTCACTGACTTGTTGTCCAGACACAAAGGCAGGGAAGTAGACGCAGGACCACTAAGAGGTACCTGACAACTGTTGGTTTAAAAGCTAAATAATGCAGCAGAAAAATGTACCTAATTTTCTCGAATTCCAATTGTAGGTGCTTCAGTTTAACCAAGTTGGAGTCCACAAAGGCACCCCAGTGACCCAACAGAGTCTCACCAGTTGTGATTTCACGCAGCAGATCCAGAGGGACACCTATCCTGATGCTATTTTGCAGGTATCTGACTCATCCGTTCCTAGTTCTTTTGTGTTTCGCTTCCAGAAACTTCTTGTTATAAAGTCACAATATTTATGAAGAAACCTAGTACAATGTCCACTTTTCACAGTAGAAAACTAAGACTCACAGTCCTTGAGTGAATGTCTTATGGTCACTCTGATAAGGAAGGGCAGAGCTGGGGTAGAATCCACGTTTTATGACTTCCAGGTCAAGACTGTTTCTAAATTCTGTCACATCACTCTGCCATTAGTTGGTATGTATAATTTATTCTAAAGCCATCATAGAGACTCCTAGAATACATGTGTGAATGCAGATTCCCAGAGTCAGCGGTGACAAGTAATTGAGGAATGGAGATGGCCAGGCTTGGTGTCTTCAGGAGACGTCTCTGACCTTCACATATCCTTTATCTCCTCTCTATCTATCTATCCAGGGCCTCCCCGATGGCTTAGTGGTAAAGAATCCGCCTGCAATGCAGGAGACGCAGGACATGTGGGTTCAGTCCCTGGGTGGGAAGATCCTCTGGAGCAGGAAATGGCAATCCACTGCAGTCTTCTTGCTAGAAAAATCCCATGGTCAGAGGAACCTGGTGGGCTACAGTCCAAAGAGTCTCAAAGAGCTGCACACAACCAAGCAACTGAGCATGAGCACACATCTATCTATCTACTGTCGCCATTATGATCATCATCTACTATCCATCAGTATCTATCTGTCTCTCTTCTATCTCCCTATCTGCTGATCTATCTTCATCATAATTAGCAACTGAACAATAGCAATCTATCTACCTATTTATCATCATCTACTGTCTATCTATCTATCATCCATTCATCTAATTTATCTCAGGTTAATAATCTTTTCCCAGTAATTCACTTCCGTAAACACCAGCCATCCAGCTACATTATAAGAACCTGGAGTAGATGGGCTCCTGTTGGTAAACAACTTGCACTATCACACCCCTGAGTTAGGTCATGGGGAGATATCTCTCATGGTATCTCGTTCCTGGGAACACTGACGCTCCACCTGCCTGTCCTGGTATCTCTTCCTTCCCTGGAACGCTGATGCTCCACCTGCCTGTCACCCAGGGAATTACAAACTCAAGATGGAGACAGGGCCTCTTCAATATGGCGATTCTGCCAGGTGTGGGTGGACAGCGGGTGGTTCATCTTCAGGGCTCTGACCTCGACTTCACCCAGCCGTTTCTGTGACTAAGCCCTGTGTCTGTCATCGTGCTTGCAAACTTCAGGTTGAGGATTGGAACTCCCCTCGATTTTATGTTTTCTAAACTCCAGATTTTCCATTGCACAGACTACTCCTTAATTATGCCATGGGACTTGTTGAAGTTAAATAAATATTTAAAGAACATTTCTAAGGTAACATTTTAATATAATAAAAATTGCTTAGTGACTTTATAGTTTAGCTAAAGTATCAAAGGAGCCTGACTTTTTCTAGGATCTCAGCTCTGTCACAGTTAAATCCAATCCATAGGCAGAGCAAAATCTGAAACAAGTAAAAAATTGTCTGATAAATTTTAATGTACTACATCCATATCAACAGTATTTCCTCAGAGTTACCTTCAAAGTGACAAAAAAATGTATATTTTAATACATCATTTTATTGATATCCTAGAAAAAAATACTATTGCTTCAGAAATATCGTGTTTAGGAGTCCTGAGTCATATAAAATGAAACCCTCCTTTCTTTTTAAGGCACAAGCTGCCGGGAAAATCCATTCATCCTTCCGTTCTCTCAGCAACGCCATCAACGCGTCCACGGGGGAGTATTTACTTGAAAGTGCCAATAAGCTATTTGGAGAGAAGTCTGCAAGATTCAAGGAAGTGAGTGAAACCTGCGATTTAAATGGCAGGGTCCCAAACTTGCAACTAGGTCACTTTCGAAGCTGTTTTCTCTGATTGATTCCCAGTGGGTCAGAATTCCACTTGGGCTCGCTAAGGCTCCCCGAGTCCATGGGACAAGATCCAACGCAGCTATGCTTACGCTCCCTCCGTGGGTGCTTCCTCTTTCTACTGTAAAAATCCCACGTGTAAAGTCACAAGTCAGGAGGTGGGCACAGCTATTGCCAGAAGCGCTAACCCCACGCCCAGCCTCTCCTTCTGTACTCTGTTCATAGTGTATGCAGGGGAACAAATGCAGTCTGGACTGGACTGGGGCGGGGGGCGGTTAAGAGGGCGCGTAATCAGCCCCCCAGCCACCCTGCTACCCGTTCTTCAGGCTCCCCAGTCTTAACAGGAAACCTGTAATTTACAATTACACCACGGCTTGTGGGGTATCCAGGAGAAGGGCATGGCAACCCACTCTAGAATGCCTGCCAGGAGAAGGCCATGGACAGACGGAGAGTGATGGTCCACAGTCCATGGAGTCACAGAGTCGGACCCGACTGAGCGACTAACACTTTCACTTTCACTTGTTGGGTGTATATTCTATGTACCCTTTGTCATTATTGTTTTCACTTTAAAGGAATACATGCAACTCTCCAAGAAATATTACTCTACAGAACCCCAGGCAGTGGACTTCCTAGAGTGTGCAGAAGACACCAGAAAAGAGATCAATTCCTGGGTCAAGACCCAAACTAAAGGTAAAACCAAAGAAATAGTTTCTGCTCTTCTTTCCAGATAGAAAACTGATTTTTTTTTTTAAGTCCTTAAACTTAACCCTTACTCCCAACCTTAGTTATTTTGGCTAATGTAACCTGATACTTGTTGAGCTTTGTGGTGTTTTAAGTGAGGAAAAAAAAAAATTATGGAGGCATCCTAATAGAAGATATATATTCAGTACTTCAATAATCTGGTTTTGGATTATTACCTTAGAATAGAAAGTAAGAGGCAGATCTTTTCTAACATAGGAAATAACAGTGACTTTATGTTTACTATGAACAAAAGCAAAAAACAAAGGCACAATTGTCAACTGAGTAATTGGTGTGAGAATATCAGCAATGGAAAAAGGAGAGATCATAAAATTTTAACTCTTTCTTCTATTGCACCATTCAGAGTCAGTATGTTGTCAATTTCTTTCAGTCCCTGCTTTATCTCTCATTGATCATCTAAGCTATTTCTACCTTGGTTACACAGGTCCTCAGTTCTTAACTGACTCATCCAAGATGCCACTATCTGTTAGTGGTACATCTGGGGTTCCCTCTTCTTCTGAGCCTTCGTCTAATTCTGGAATTCTTCAATTTAATGCTCAAAGAGTTTGATAACTTAATGCAGAAAACATATTTTCACTTATCTCCTATGTTGATTTATTTACTTTTAAACAATGTTTTTATTTGGCTATGATGGGTCACCGTTGTGGCATGTGAAATATAGTGCCCTCACCAGGGATTGAATCTGGGCCCCTGGCACTGGGAGCATGGAATATCAGCTGCTGGACTACTAGGGAAATCCCTACATCCTATGTTTAAAACATTATTTCAAGCCATAGTATGCTATCCTGCTTTCTTAGCTACCATAATAGAAAAACTTGTATTAAGTTCTGTAGAATTGAAAAAAAGTATTATTGTTTCTCTAAAAATAGTTGACCTACTTCAGTTCTTCATTTCTAGATTTTTAAATTACTGTTTTAAAAGACTGACACACCACTGACAAAAAGAAAGCAGAAAAAGTGAAGATTTAACAGAAATGAAAGTCAAAGTGGATTGCAAAATTAAAGAGACACATGAAAGCTTTGCTTTTTTGAGAACAGCAAGAATTTCTCTTCTTTCTGAGCATTTGTGGTGAATGGCTATAAATCAATCAGTGGAATTGCAAAAATGCCAAATAGTCATTTGGACTGATTTTTATAGTAATTTGAGAAAATGTTTCTTTATTCCTTGTTATGATCAAATACTATGTGTCACAAAGTTAAATAACATCCCAGCAGATTTCCAAGTGAAGTGAAGTAAAGTCGCTCAGTCTTGTTTGACTCTTTGTGACCCCATAGACTGTAGCCCACCAGCCTCCTCCATCCGTGGAATTTTCTAAGCAAGAGTACTGGAGTAGGTTGCCATTTCCAAGTAGTAACCAGGCATCTTTATTGCTAGGGGGTATATTGAATGAAGATATTGAATAACTATACTGAAACTGGTCAGACTACAGTGACCTTTTCGCTTGAGTCCCATATCTGTCGGTAGAAATGGAAGATGGTGGAATTCTGACTGGCTCTCAAGCACTGTGACCTAGGAAAGGTTATTAATATCTCACTATAGTGTCCATTTGTGTGGTTGTTCAGTTGCTAAGTCTTGTCTGACTCTGCCACCCCATGAACTGCAGGGTGCCAGGCTTCCCTGTCCTTCACTATCTCCTGTAGTTTGCTCAAACTGATGTCCATTGAGCCAGTGATGCCATCTAACCATCTCATCCTCTGTTGCCACCTTCTCCTCTTCCTGTCAATCTTTCCAGCATCAGGGTCTTTTCCAATGAGTCAACTCTTCCCATCAGGTGGCCAAAGTATTGGCGCTTCAGTTTCATCATCAGTCCTTCCAAAGAATAGTGAGGGTTGATTTCCTGCTTGTGTAAAATGACACTAATAATACTTCCTTACTAGAGTGGTTGTGAGGTTAAATAAAGTAATGTGGTTGAAATATTGCAGAGCAGGTATTCACTATAAATAGGCTGTTTCTTAAACTAACTTAAAAAAATTCACACTCAGATATTATTATTTCTGGGAATGTTTTTGGGCTCAATCATTCACTCCCTTCTCTGTGTTGTCACAGTTCTCTGCATTATTCAGCTCTCTTATGGAACTTACTGCACTTTTTTTTCCTAAATGATTTAGAATGTTGCTCCAATATTCTAAGCCTCCCCAGGACAATTCTTCCTTTCTTACTTAATGGAATCTGTGCCATTCCTTATGTAGGTCTAGCACAACTTTCAAAACATTGTTTTTGGGTGAATCAGCGAGGCCCATGGGCTGTCTAGACCAGATCTAGAAGAAGCCCTAGTAACTTACTGGGGAAATGCACTATTATATTCCTTGTTAGTGTTAGTCACTAAATTGTGTCCATCTCTTTGCGATCCCATGGACTGCAGCCCACCAGGCTCCTCTGCCCATGAAATTCTCCAGGCAAGAATACTGGAATGGGTTGCCATTCTCTTGTCCAGGGGATCTTCACCACTCAGGAACCAAACTCAGGGCTCCTGCGTTGCTGGAATATTCTTTACCATCTGACCACCAGGGAAGCCCATTATATTCCTTGAGTCTCTTTTTCACTCCCATCTGAATGAACTAACTTCATATAACTACAAAACTTTGAGAAAACAGTATAAAAGGAATTTAAAATTTTCTGGGACTTTTCTGACAGTCCAGGGGTTAAGACTCTGCACTCTCAAAGCAAGGGATGCAGGTTCAATTCCTGGTCAGGGAAATAAAATCCTGCGTGCAGCACAGTGTGGCCAAAGGAAATAAATTTTAAAAAGAAACTTAAAAAAAAATTTCCAAGTCTGATAGTAATTCTAAGTCATAATTATATTACTTCTTCATTTTCTCTTTAATTTTGTAAACCTGAAAATTTTGGTCTCAGTTTTACTTATGATTTAAATAAATTAAGAGAAAAATTTGAAAGTGACTATCAGCATCTCTGCAGAGTATGATAAATGTGGATGCTGAGCTTGATGGTGACTCAAAAGACTCAAGAAATCATAATGACTTCATAATGGTTAATCATGAAACCTAAACATATATCATATTTTCTGTAGGCAAAATCCCAAACTTGCTACCTGAAGGTTCTGTTGATGTAGACACCAAGATGGTCCTGGTGAATGCTGTCTACTTCAAAGGAAGGTGGAAGACTCCATTTCAGAAGAAATTAAAGGGACTTTATCCTTTCCGAGTGAACTCGGTATGAAACAATGACAACAAATTGAATTTTCTTAACATAGAGTTTAAGGCCTTTGACAAAATAGAGAAAGAATAATTAGGGACCACTCATTGATACCCATACATGATTTGCTATTAATAGTTATAAGTTATGTACACAAGATAGTTTATTGACCATTTCAGGTTACTGAATAGCACTCAGTAGTTTTCTGAGAGGCCTTATGAGTAGTGGTGAAGATCATGCACTTTATAATTACACAATCTGGACTCACATTTAGGCTCTACTCCTGACCAACTATGATGTTACTTGTGGTTCATGCACTCCATTTTTTGATTTGTGAAACTAGTATGATAATTTCCAACCCAAAAGGTTGTTATAAAGATTCAGTGAGATTTTGCACAGTTCTTGACCCCTAGTAGGTACTGAACAAATGTTTTAGTATTATTATAATTATAACTGTCCATCTTATTACTAATGGGTACTATCTTGAAAATAACAAAATAGATCAGGATCACTGTGAGAATATGCAAATAATAAATTTTTATTTTTAAAATATATTTTGGCATTTCTAAACAAATTTTAAAACAAATGTTTAAGTTTTGAAAAACATATTTCTTTAGCATAAAAGCGTAACCCATTCTCTTTTATGTCTGATTGTAAATCTTTGACATCTTACTATCAACTTTCATATTTTACTTTTTAATTACTTTAGACTCAGCGCAAATCAGTAGAGATGATGTTCCTGAATGAAAAGCTAAACATTGGATACATAGCAGACCTGAAGGTCCAGATTCTAGAACTCCCATATGCTGGCGATGTCAGTATGTTCCTGCTGCTCCCAGATGGAATTGCTGAATCCTCTACAGGCTTGGAGTTGGTAAGAATTCCAGCTTCCATTGTTTTAAACTTCTGGGGCCAAACTCACCTTTGCACATGTCTGCTGCTGTTGCTATTTAGTCGCTAAGTCAGGTCCAACACTTTGAGAGCCCCTGGACTATAGCCCACCATGCTCCTCTGTCCATGGGATTTCCCAGTCAAGATTACTGAAGTGGGTTGCCATTTCCTTCTCCAGGGGATCTTCCCTATTCAATCCACCTGCGTTGGCAGGTGGATTCTTTATCACTGATCCATCTGCGAAGCCCTTGCGTATACGTACAACTCCAGGAGTTGGTGATGGACAGGGAGGCCTGGCGTGCTGCGATTCATGGGGTTGCAAAGAGTCAGACATGACTGAGCGACTGAACTGAACTGAACACCTGAGGAAATGGTGTGCAGTTTGAATACGTGAACTGGTTTAAGAGGAACTGTGCCAGCTTTCCCACTGTCGTTCATCAGTCTTAAACACATGTTATACATGCTATCTTCTTGCAAAAGTTTTACCAAGCTGTTAAATTTTAATATTACCTAAAATATAGTGAAGTCATTGGTTGTCAACATTAGAGGTTGCTGTCCTTCTCTGCTAAGCATTCATTGGTTTTTTTTATGCTTTGGATTCGTAGCTGGAAAGTGAAATCACCTATGACAAACTCAACAAGTGGCTCAGTGAAGACACCATGGCTGAGGATGACGTGGTGGTGTATATCCCCGAGTTCAAATTAGAAGAGCGTTATGAACTCAAAACCATTCTCACAAGCATGGGCATGGGCGATGCCTTCAGCCAGGGCCGAGCCAATTTCTCAGGCATGTCGGGAAAGAATGACCTGTTTCTGTCCGAAGTGTTCCATCAGGCTTCAGTGGAAGTGAACGAGGAGGGCACTGAGGCTGCTGCTGGCACTGGGGCCATCATGACAGGAAGAACAGGCCACGGAGGCCCGCAGTTCGTGGCAGACCATCCTTTCCTCTTCCTTATCATGCACAAGATAACCAAGAGCATCCTCTTTTTGGGCAGATTTGCCTCACCCTAAATTGAAAGTTTCTGTTTCTGCACAGGAATTTGTAAAATGAGTGTAAGCCTCAGGATTTATGCAAGTGCCAAAACTTCTCTGCATGTTTCTGTTTTTCTGAAAAACTTTTATTACATACTACCTAGATAACACAGACATAGCGTGACATCTGTGAATCATAACATTACCCCCCTATCAATCATTTGGCCTCCTAAAATGGGATGATATCTTATTTAGTTCTTTCTAACTCTTGGTTTATTTTATAGCATTAACTTTCACTGTATTATTTATTTTTTTATATACTGTTTTTTTTTATTATGGTCACTGCCTAGTATAGTTGATACATTTACAGAAGCCAGTTATCACTTATTTTTCTTTCTAAGGAAAAATATGTATTTGTGGGCTTCCCTGGTGGCTCAGAGGATGGAGAATTCACCTGCAATGCAGGATACCCAAGTTCGATCCCTGGGTCGGGAAGATCCCCTGGAGAAGGAAATGGCTACCCCCTTCAGTGTTCTTGCCTGGAAAATTCCATTGATGGAGCCTAGCAGGCTACAGTCCATGGGGTTATAATAAGTCAGACATGATTTAGTGACTAAGCGTGCATGCATATGTATTTGTTCTTATAATGAAGGATAAGTAGGTGGCCTTCCATGACCTTTTGTAATAGAAACCTAGAAGAAAGCATTGAACAACAGGGAAGTACATATTGTGTGCATTTCTAAACAAATGTCTAATATTATGTATCACATACACATGGCTGTAACTTATGTAAGGTTGCTAAATTATAGAAAATAAACCTATTTTCACAAACCATTTGCTTGTTTACATTCTACTAGGTCTTTAGGTTATAAGACCTCCTTATCTTATTTCTCAGAAATCAGTCATCACCACTCATCTGTGAGACCCAAGCAAACAGAATAAAGGAGCCAAGGGAATAACCAACTGCTTTGCAAGGGGCCCCAGTCTTGGGGGTAGGGTGGAGTTGTGTGAAAAATTGATTAGAACTGCCTTCTCACAGCAAAAAAACGTATAACAATTCAAAATGATAGTTTAGGTCAGAGTCCTTTGGGGACCCCTGTATTCAAATCAGGACATCGGGAATAAACACCAAGCCAAGTGGCTGCAGACATAGCATCAAGGTCATAATCACTGAGTGAGTTGACAGGGAGTTCAGAGGAGTAGAGATGAGCTGGGCACAAGGGTGGAAGGAAAATATAAGTCGACTTATTTTAAGTGTGTTTGCTTCAAATAGCACTGAACACTTTAGAGTGGATCAGCAGCAGAGAAGAACGTAATTTAAGTCTTGAGAGCTAAGGAAGATCTAAGGATTAGGGAGTCTGACCTGGCTGCAGAAGTGTGGCTTGGATACTGAAAATGCATTCCAGGCTTTGGATACTGAAAATGCATTCCAGGCTTTGACCTCTTTATGATGAAAGCCAGGGATGGGTGACCCACTGGAGCATGGTGGCTAAAGAGGTAGCCTCATGACTTTAACTTAACTGCACCCGAATCCCAGTTCAAACACTTATGTGTCCTCTTAATTATAAGCTGGGAATGATGCTTCTTCACGCTTCAGTTTTATTTCATTGTAAACTAGGGAAAACAGTGCTTTTCTCATAAGTTTGCTCTGATGGTGGTATGAATTCATATCTAACAAGAAATTAAACAAATTCTTAGCAGATAAATACTAGTGATTATAGTCATTTTCTTAGTTGGCAATAAAACTGTCTCAATGTCAGATGATCAAGCATAGCATCCCAGAAAATTATTCAGTTAATTTTTTAAGGCTTGAATTATGGTTTATTTCCTCGAAATCAGATATTCTTAAAAATTATAGGTTCTTCCTTGCATTCTCCTACTTACTTTTAGATTCATTTAAAAAATGTATATTATCAATTCATTCAGCAAGGTAATAAGTAGTAACTTTCTGAATCATTGTGAGGTTCTGAGTCTTAAGATATATATCACCTTCATTACTGAATTAGAGCATGAGCACAGAATTCTAGGTTCAAAGTATTCTTCGCACTTTGTTGTTGTTCAGTTGCTAAGTTGTGATCAGTTGTGTCCGACTCTTTCCTCCTCCATGGACTGCAGCATGCCAGGCTTCCCTGTCCTTCACCATCTCCCTGAGTTTGCTCAAACTCATGTCCATCCAGTAGGTGATGTCATCTAACCGTCTTATCCTCTGTTGCCCTCTTTTCCTGCTCTTCCCTCTTTCCCAGCATCAGGGTCATTTCCAATGAGTCAGCTTTTCTCATCAAGTGGCCAAAGTATTAGAGCTTCAGCTTCAGCATCAGTCCTTCCAATGAATATTCAGGGTTGATTTTCCTTATGATTGATTGGCTTAATCTCCTTGCAGTCCAAGGGACTCTCAAGAGTCCTCCAGCACCACAATTCAAAAGCATCAATTCTTCAGCACTCAACCTTCTTTAAGGTCCAGCTCTCACATCTGTACATGACTACTGGAAAAACCATAGCTTTGACTCTAGGGACCTTTGTGGACAAAGTGATGTCTCTGGAGTTTTGCTTCTTATAGTTTTAATAATTTTATTTTTGCTTTTGATGCTGTTCTTAATATTTCATCACATTATGAGTGCTTTAAAATTGTTTCAAAATTTAGTTTATTCATCAGGAGATGTTTTCCATTTGGATACCTGTGTCTTGCTTTAGTTCTGGGAAACTCTCACCCGCCACTATGGCCTGAATATTTGTTACCCTCAATCCAACACAAATGTTGAAACCCTAATCCCTGATGTAATGTTGTTTTTAAGGGGGCCCTTTGGGAGATAATTGGAATTAGAATTGGTCATGAAAGTGTGTCCCAGAATGTAATTAGTGTTCTAATGTAACCGGGAAGTGTTAATTTGGAATTCACAATGAATCTACTCTGTGCTTTTAACCCTTACATTGTCGATTTTGTTATTATAGGCATACATAATGGTCTGCCTCAGGGAGATAACCTGATTCTGCCCACCTGTGAAGGACTGTGACATTCTTGGATTCATTGTGTTGCCTAAAATTCTTTGTGTGGCAAATGGCAGGGACCTCCCTTGTCTGCTGCTTACTGGTGGGGCCCAAATATTCACATTTTGGGAGGCGGGCATCACAGGTAGATGTGGCATCTTTGATTTCTAATGACAGGAGATATTCCCTTTCACACCACCCATGAAATCACAATTGATGCTTTTGAGCTGTGGTGTTGGAGAAGACTCTTGAGAGTCCCTGTGAGCCAGGAAGTGAGCCCTGACCAAGTGCCCAATCACATTGGCACCCTCATCTCAAACCTGCAGAGTCCAGAACTGTGAAAAATGGATGTTCTCCAGGCACCCAGTCAGTGGTCTTGTTACCTGACCAATGGTTGAATAAAGCAGCCATTATCCACACAATTGCCTGGGCTCCACCCTATTTCCTTTCGTCTTCTGGATTCCCATTTGAATAGTGCTAATGTACCTAGAGTTCTTTTCTTATCTTCTAACAGATTTTGAGTACCGAATGCATTCCTGCAATCTTAACATCAAATATTGCAAAAACAAAAGCTAGAGCAAAACTCTGCCTTTACACCAGTTCTTCATTCATATATCTTCTATTTCTTCATGCTCAGTAGGAATATTGGTCCATATTGCTAAACATACACCAGGTGGGCCACAACTAACAGCAAATAAACAAATTAGCAAAATTCTGCTGATAGTATTATATTGTTGACTTAGGATAGCATTACCTCTTTCCTTGCCCCCTCCAAACAGTCATCAAAACAATGTAAAACCAAAATGTTATCAATATAGCTAGTATGTGTGTGCTGTGCTCAGTCACTTCAGTCTTGTCCGACTCTTGGCAACCCCGTGGACCGTAGCCTGCCAGGCTCCTCTATCCATGGGATTCTCCAGGAAAGAATACTGAAGAGGGTTGCCAGGCTCTCCTCCAGGGGATCTTTCTGGCCCAGGGATCAAACGGGCACTTTTTATGTCTCCTGAATTGGCAGACGGTTCTTTACCACTGGTGCCACCAGGAAGGCCCGCTAGTGCCACCTGGTAAGCCCATAGCTAGTGTCGAGATCGGCTCAACAACCAGGGTTTCCAACAGTGTGATACGGCGGGAGAATGAGAAATGAGACACAGGAATTCAGAGAAAAGCGAGGATCAGGGGACCAACACCGCTTCAAGGCGAAGGTGCCGAAACTGAGTCCAAGCCAGCTTTGTTATACTTTCAGCCGTGAATGAAACAATATGTGGGGAGTTAAGCTATAACTCACACGGCCTTCAGGGCCAAAGAACAAAATGACCATTAACCATTGAGTAGTTGGGAAACAGTAATCAATAACAAATCAGTAACTAAGACTAATATTCTTATCTATAGATTTTCCACCAGAAACGTAAAACATGTGACTCTGAGACACCAGTTGAGAAACAGTCTGGGGTCGGTTTTCTGACCCCAGGATCATATCTTGTTTTCAAGATTATGAACTGTTCCCTCTAGACTTATTCCAAGAGCCTCATGCCTTATAGCATTCAGTTTAATCAATAATTATAAATTTCTTTTGTGGCCCTTGCTGAGGCCTGCTTTTCTTTTATTCTTCCTGTCTCCTACAAGCTAGTATATCAATATATAAAGATTCCATTTTACTAGTTATCTATTTTTGGCTGTGCAGCGCAGCCTCTGGGACCTTTGTTCCCTGATAATGGATTGAACCCATGCTCCCTGCAGTGGAAGTGCAGAGGCTTAAACAGTGGACTGCCAGGAAAGTCCCTAAAGATTTTAAACAAGAGGTCAGTGAGAAAGGAATCTGGAGAAGGTTTGTGGGAAAACATGAATAAGATTTAGTCTGTGGTTTAAGAGAAGAGGTTTTAGAAAAGGTGAAACAATTTCTTGTCTGATCCCCCCCAAACCAATATGGATACATTGAATGTAATGCAAATAATTAGATCTATGCAGTGATATAGCCTGAGTCACTCTCTGGTGAACCACTGGCAGTCAAGATGGACAATCCCTCGATCTGGAGCTTCCATATGATGCATGGGTGTGTGTGTGCATGTGTGTGCTAAGTCGCTTCAGTTGTTTCTGACTCTTGGCAGCCCTATTGACCATGACCAGCCCTATTGACCAGGCTTCTCTGTCCATGGGATTCTCCAGGCAAGAATGCTGGAATGGGTTGCCATGCCCTCCTCCAGGGGATCTTCCCATGCCCTCCTCCAGGGGATGTGACCCAGGGACTGAACAAACATCTCTTAGGTCTCCTGCACTGGAGGGCGGGGTTCTTTACCACTAGTGCTGCCTGGGAAGCCTTGAGATTTTCCTGACCCAGGGATCCAACCTGTGTCTCCTGCATTGGCAGGAGGTTTTTTACCAGACCCAGTAACTGCAACTAAAACATCCATCGAGACTCCATATCTCTGGAGTGGGGACAACGGACATAAACTAGTTGGAGTTGTGCTTGGGGGTCGACACCAGCACCCAAATGAGAAGAACAGAAACGTTTCCTGGATACTTCACTTAGTAGCTTGTGAGCAATTTAACAGGAAACAGTTCACCTATAATAATCTCCATATCATTGCTCTTAATTATTCTACTAATTTAAAACTTTCTGTTTTTGTAGGAAAAAAATATCCTAGGGAAGCCACGAATTGCTGCCAGTTGGCAGACTAGGGAAAACAGGAAGCCAGGAAAGTGTAAGTTACAATTTGTCATAATTCCAGGCTTTGTATGCAGACAGACATGGAAAATGTGGGCAATTAAGTAATTGAGGCAAAACCTTATCTATCTTTCTTTTTATTTGAGCTTCTGGCCAAGATAAACTTGAAAGGAAGAGTGTATGGGCTTGTAAAACTGAATCAGAGGGTGGGGCTAAGAGAAGGATGGTGCTAAAATTGCTAAAAATTACTCCTACAGTTCAGAGTTAATTAACTCAGCCACAATCTCTTACTAAAGGAACCCACTGCCAATTCTGCTCCAGTGGAAGAAAACAAGGTATTGTAAATATGTCTCTGTTTAAAAATATTTGCTAATGTTTTCTTTCTTCATTGAAGTGCCTAGCTAAAAAACAAGTTATCAAGACTTCCACAGAACAGAAATGATAGTTGAAGGCCAACCCCCAAGAATTCTATGCAAGTCTGAGAGATTTAACCCTGAGCTGGTTCAAAGATTGTGCTGGAAAAAGACTAAGCATGAGAGCACCTTCATTTCCAAAGATGTGAAAGAGATGGTTTTGCCATGAATTGTTAAACTATGAATGATATTTTCTCCAGTCACATTTTTGGATTTGCTACCTTTGTATTTGTCAACAGGGGCAAAAAGATATAGGATCGTCTCAGAATGATTGGACCAAAACCCTTCTACCCCTTCAAAAGACTGGACTTGGCAACATAAACTTGATCTCACTCATTTGTATAGGGAACTATTGATTTGACTCTCTACCCACTACCCCTACCCAGCTTCAAGTCTTGGCCACCATTCCAAGGGCCATTAACTTTCCTCTCTTTCATGGAATAATCTAAGCCCCTAACCTTACACTTCATGCTTATCAGAAACCCTGCCAGACTATTAATTCCCAGAGAAATGGCTTTAGGTAAACTTAGAAGCACTGGGAGTGTGGAGAGGTTATTTTCTGATATGCATTGCTCCACCAGGTAGGCAGTATTAGCACTGCTGGAAACTCAGGAGGCCTTGAATATCCTCTCATGGAAAAGCGGAGGAGAGTCCTTCCTGCTCCCACCTCCAGCTCACCATCATCCCTCCTTTTTGCCTCCTCCTGCTTATCCTCTTTCATCACCCAATCCCTCCTTTTTATCATAAAACCTTAAAAGCAATAAAATATAGTGACAAAAGCATTTGCATTTAGGTTCCAGAGCCTGGGATTGCGATGATAGCTTTGCTGTTAGATAACTATGCATGTTAATCAGCACATTTAACCTCTCTGGGCCTTAGTTTCCTAGCAGATAAAATGAGGCAATTTGATTAGAAGGAACAGAAGATTCTTTCCAATTCTGATTTGTTGGGAATATGTATATCTATGATGAGACATTTTGATGAATGCTACTATCCTTTTCTTATTTCTATATTTCTTTAGTTAAGCCCCTTTACAGATTGAGATTTTGCATAAATGTGTTATTTATAGGTATGTATACTGATATATCGGAGAAGGCAATGGCAACCCACTCCAGTACTCTTGCCTGGAAAATCCCATGAACGAAGGAGCCTGGTAGGCTGCAGTCTATGGGGTTGCTAAGAGTCGGGCACGACTGAGCGACTTTACTTTCATTTTTCACTTTAATGCATTGAAGAAATAAATGGCAACCCACTCCAGTGTTCTTGCCTGGAGAATCCCAGGGACTGGGGAGCCTGGTGGGTTGCCGTCTATGGGGTCGCACAGAGTCAGACACGACTGAAGTGACTTAGCAGCAGCAGCAGCATACTAATATATGGGCTTCCCTGATAGCTCAGTTGGTAAAGAATCTGTCTGCAATGCAGGAGACCCCAGTTTGATTTCTGGGTTGGGAAGATCCCCTGGAGAAGGGAATGGCTACCCACTCCAGTATCCTGGCCTAGAGCGTTTCCTGGACTTTAAAGGAAATCAGTCCTGAATGTTCATCAGAAGGACAGATGCTAAAGCTGAAACTCCAATACTTTGGCCACCTGATGGGAAGAATCAACTCATTGGAAAAGACCCTGATGATGGGAAAGATTGAAGGCGGGAGGAGAAGGGGACAAGAGGATGAGATAGTTGAATGGTATCATCAACTTTATGGACATGAGTTTCAGTAAACTCCAGGAGTCGGTGATGGACAGGAAAGCCTGGTGTGCTGTAGTCCATGCGGTCACAAAGAGTTGGACATGACTGAGTGACTGAATTGAACTGAACTGATACTGATATATGGAGTAGTAAATGGCAACCCACTGAAGTATTCTTATCTGGAAAAGTCCATGGACAGAGGAGCGTGGTGGACTACAATCCATCAGGTCACGAAGAGTCAGTCTGGGCAACTGAGCATGCATACTGATATATCCATATACCTCCTGAAAACTGCAGAAGAGCACGTCATTCTGAAAAAGGAACATGTGACTTCTGACCTAGACTTTAGTCTTTCCTTGTAGTTGCCGCTGAAAAGATCACTCTCCATCCCTTGAATGGATAAATTATTTCATGAGAATTTCATCCCCCAATTCTGCATCTTTCAGAAAGCACTTTTCACTACTGGCTTAGCACTTTGGTACTTTTTTTTTAAAGGTGAGAATTGTTCTTCTTGTATGTTCTGGGCTGCATCTGATATACTAATGATTATATTAATAAGAGAGTTAATGAAGTTGAAGATAACTGGCTATTAATTTCCATAAGAAATTAAATTTCATCAGAGAGAATTATCATTTTCAGGGATTTGTTACAAGTATCTAAACTCTAGAATAATCATAAATCATAAGTTTAAAGATATAAGTCCTCAGCCCTAAAATAGTAATTTCTCCTCTCTTCCCTTCAAGGTGATTATTCTTTGGCCATGGAGCCAAGCATTTTCCATATGAAAAAATTCATGAGTTCTTAAAAGATAAAGCTTAGGGGACTTTCCTGATGGTCTAGTCGCTAAGACTCCCTGCTCCCAAAGCAGAGGAACTGAGTTTGATGCCTGTTCAGGGAACTAGATCCCACATGCCTCAACCAAAGACCCTACATGCCACAAATAAGACCCAGTACAGCCAAAAAAAAAAAAAAAACCTGAAAAATAAAAGATAAAGCTTAATATATAGGCAATAAACAAAGCATCATTTAAATGGACATAGCTATAAAGAAAACAGGGAGCTTATCTCCAAGATGGCACTGGATCTGTCAGGAGAAAGTGCTTATATTCACTTTGACACTTTGTAAATGTCAAACATTTTATGAGGGTGTAGAGTTATTACAAAACTAGAGTTGTTGCTCTTTTTATTAAAATATGTTAGCCTAGAATTATCGTCAGCTTCTGCAATAAGTAAGTGATGATGATGCTTCCGTGTTATCAACTAGAGATGATTTAGGGGCTGAGAAGCTGTTTGGTTAAGGGTAAGCCTATGACTAGGAGGGGTTTCAACAATTTTCACTATTAATTCAAGTCATGATAAAATCAAGACTTTGTCTGCACATGTCTCTTCCTTGATTCAACCATTTAACTAGAACAATCTCCTGACTAAAGTTCTCATTCTAGGTTTCTCAGAGGGCCAGATGATATCAGTGCAAGACCAAGTTCCACACAACAGTGGCCCTAATGGGAATCTCTAGACCTAGGAATTCGGCTTATTTTAAATTATTTAATCAGTTTGAGAAATTATTTGGCTATAAAATGATAATAGTTTGAACTCACTATTTCTTTGATAGCGATCCAGTCTTAGAAAACTTAAATGAAAATATCAGAGTGATTAGAGGTGAAATTTAGAAGCTGAATACAATATTTTAAAAATATGAGAAAGCTTGAGTTTCTCTGTTCATTAAGATCAGTTTCAGGGAGACTCAGTAAGTGAGAATAAATACAAGAGAGTCTTGACTTCTCTACTTCTCTATAAGCATTTCCACTAAACTGTGAAAAATTTCAGGTGTAAATAGATTTTTTAAAATGGTGACTAGAACCCAAACCATTAACACTCTAAATAAAAAATCAGTATTTGTAAGTTTCCATTTTGTGCAAAGTCCTGAGCTGGGTGCTAGTTGATGCACAAAGAAGAGTGAGGAAATTTTGCTCTCAGGGAACTTATCTTAGAGTTGAAAAGTTATAAATATATAAAAACAGAACTAGCAGTGTGATGAGTGCCAAGCAAGTGGTGAAATTTACTTTACAGGACTTTGGAGGCAGACATGCTCCTCTGAACCCCCAAGTTCAGAAAAAGCTTCCAGAGGAAAAGATCTGAAGCAAAGTTGGGTTTCAACTTCTTATAAAGGAGGATAAAGGCTCTCCAGGAACCAGGATATCACTTATGAAGGTGTGAACAAATAAGGTTAAAAAGTATCAAAACAGGGGTAAAAGATAAGTGAGAAAGAGCACAAAGTCAAAAACGTGTATAACTATTCCTCATTTACTGGTAAAGTCAGCAGGTATGTATTGTATTAAAAAGAAGCACTTGGCTGATTCCACTACGATTTCTATTCTGGCTTTTTCAACAGGGAGCCACTAACTGGCCAGGATCCAGGTATTCTCTCAGGAGTATCAGCTGTAGAATTTGAGGGAGTTTTCTTAAACTCTCTGGACTTCAGTTTTCTAATATTTAAAATAATATTGGAATTATGTTCATTCAGTTCTTATGAGAGTATGGATAAAAGATACACAGATTATTGTTGTTGGTGTTTAGTTGCTAAATTGTGTCCAACTCTTTGTGACCCATGGACTGTAGCCCACCAGACTCCTCTGTCCATGGGAATTCCCAGGCAAGAATGCTGAAATAGGTTGACATTTCCTTCTCTGGGGGATCTTCCTGCTCCAAGGATTGAACCCATGTGTCTTGCATTGGCAGGCCAATTTTTTACCACTGAACCACTGGGGAAGCCCCATATAGATTTTACATTGGATAATACATTCTTTTGTCATTTCAATGAAGTGTGATAAAAAAGATGATAGTGTAAGCCAAAAAATCCATGTACAAAAATAAAATAAATGGAAAGGATTATTAACACAATCTTTAACTGCTTTATTTTTCTTAGATCTTCCCATTGAACTCTCTAGCAAAATCTATCAACCGATTTGCTCTGGAGTTTGGCAAAAAGCTAGCTGAATCTGCTGAGGGTAAAGATATCTTCTTTTCTTCCTGGGGCATCTCAGCTTCCTTGGCCATGGTGTATTTAGGCACCGAAGGGACCACTGCAGCCCAAATGGCCTAGGTGAGTAAGAAAGATCAACTATCTTCTATTGTCTTAAAATGAAATGTTTCTTTCTTTTCTTTTCTTTTCTTTTTTTTTTTGGCTTTCACTTTCATTCCTCTCCTGAAACCCGAATAATCCACATTCCACAATCATGTCTTCCAAAATAAAAGACACATAAATTTTCCAGATCTTAAAAAATAAGTCTGAGAGACTGAATCAATTGACAGCTGTTTCTAGGAAAACCGTTTAAGAACCCCTGTTCTCTGGCAAAATCAGCTGGAGGGATGAGGTTATCAAGTCTGGTTCAATGTTTTGAAAAAATTATTTTGATTATTAAAATATTTCAAGAAAATCATGGCTCATACTTTAACAGTGTTAGTCATCATCCTTCTAATCTTAGAAGGATTTTCTTAAAAACACAAATAGAGGACTTCTTTGTTGGTCCAGTGGTTAAGAATCTGCCTTCCCAGGTAGGGGACACAGTTTCTCAGGGAAGATCTCACAGGCTACAGGGCGACTATTGTAGCCTGTGAGTCTAGAGCCTAGACTCCAAAATAAGGGAAACCTCACTTAGAGAGTAGCCCCCAGTCGCCTCAACTAGAGAAAGCCTGCATGCCCATGCGAAGCAGCAAAGACCCAGTGCAACCAACAATAAATAAATAAAATAATAAATTGATTTTAAAAGACACAAATAGAAAAATCAGGTGAATTCTGTTCCTCTTGCTTTGTTTGGTTGTTACTTTGTTCAGTCCCTGCTTGTCTGGACAAATCTAACGAATACATGAAGAGCATTAAAATAGTAGAACAGTGTTATTGTATAAGCAGTTATTAATTTGATGTAAGTATTCTCAAATCAGTGTGTATATGGGCATAGCCTTACATATCAAAGCAAAAGTGAAAGCCACTCATTAGTGTCTGACTCTTTGCGACCCCCAAGGACTGCAGCCCGCCAGGCTCCGCTGTCCATGGAATTCTCCAGATAAGAATACCGGAGTGGGTTGCCATGCCCTCCTCCAGGGGATCTTCCAAACCCAAGGATCAAACCCAGGTCTCCTGCATTGCAGGCGGATTCTTTACCATCTGAACCACCAAGGAAGACCTTATATAGCAACACATATAATCTAATAGCCATATATATGTGTATCTCTGCATGTGTAAACACAAATGTGTGTATTTAAAAAAAAATAGAAGCAAATAAACTCAGCTCTATATCATACAGCAATCAAAGGCCAAGTGACAGAATTCCCACCCAAGAGGGTGGCCTCCATGACAAATGCGGAAATGGGACAGATAATAATCCTGAATGAGAGAGGCAAGGTGCACATTCTGTCAGTTTGGACTGAGAATATCTCCTTAAGCTTGTAATTTACAAGATATTTAATGGCCTAAAAAAAGTAATAACAGAATTCTGGTTCACAGAAATATCCTAGTTTACAACTAATTAATAATAGGCTAATTATGAAAAGGTTTAACTATTAATGTGATAGATTTAATCTTAGATAAATTCCAATTTGGGTCCATTTCATACAAATGTATTGCTGGATGTTGCCTACCCTTGTTTTATTTCAGTGCTACTTAAATATTAACAGCTTCAGTTTGAAATTAATGAATTATCTCAGTTCAGTTCAGTTCAGTCGCTCAGTCCTGTCTGACTCTTTGCGACCCCATGAGTTGCAGCACGCCAGACCTCCCTGTCCCTCACCAACTCTCGGAGTTCACCCAAACTCATGTGCATCGAATCGGTGGATGCCATCCAGCCATCTCATCTTCTGCCGTACCCTTCTCCTCCTGCCCCCAATCCCTCCCAGCATCAAAGTCTTTTCCAGTGAGTCAACTCATTTGGCATGAGGTGGTCAAAGTACTGGAGTTTCAGCCTCAGCATCAGTCCTTCCAATGAACACCCAGGACTGATCTCCTTTAGGATGGACTGGTTGGATCTCCCTGCAGTACAAGGGACTTGCAAGAGTCTTCTCCAGCACCACAATTCAAAAGCATCAATTCTTTGGCGCTCAGCTTTCTTTACAGTCGAACTCTCACATCCATACATGACCACTGGAAAAACCATAGCCTTGACTAGACGGACCTTCATTGGCCAAGTAATATCTCTGCTTTTGAATATGCTATCTAGGTTGGTCATAACTTTCCTTCCAAGGAGTAAGCATCTTTTAATTTCATGGCTGCAGTCACCATCTGCAGTGATTTTGGAACCCAGAAAAATAAAGTCTGATACTGTTTCCACTGTTTCTCCATCTGTTTCCCATGAAGTGATGGGACCAGATGCCATGATCTTTGTTTTCTGAATGTTGAGCTTTAAGTCAGCTTTTTCACTCTCCTCTTTCACTTTCATCAAGACGCTTTTTAGTTCTTCACTTTCTGCCATAAGGGTGGTGCCATCTGCATATCTGAGGTTATTGATATTTCTCCCAGTAATCTTGATTCCAGCTTGTGCTTCTTCCAGCCCAGCATTTCTCAGGATGTACTCTGCATAGAAGTTAAATAAGCAGGGTGACAATATACAGCCTTGACATATTCCTTTTCTTATTTGGAACCAGTCTGTTGTTCCCTGTCCAGTTCTAACTGTTGCTTCCTGATCTGCATATAGGTTTCTCAAGAGGCAGGTCAGGTGGTCTGGTATTCCCATCTCTTTCAGAATTTTCCACAGTTGATTGTGATCCACACAGTCAAAGACTTTGGCATAGTCAATAAAGCAGAAATAGATGTTTTTCTGGAACTCTCTTGCTTTTTCCATGATCCAGCGGATGTTGGCAATTTGATCTCTGGTTCCTCTGCCTTTTCTAAAACCAGCTTGAACATCTGGAAGTTCATAGTTCACTTATTCCTGAAGCCTGGCTTGGAGAATTTTGAGCATAAATTGACTAGTGTGTGAGATGAGTGCAATTGTGAGGTAGTTTGCACTTTATTTGGCATTGCCTTTCTTTGGGATTGGAATGAAAACTGACCTTTTCCAATCCTGTGGCCACTGCTGAGTTTTTCAAATTTGCTGTGAGTGCAGCACTTTCACAGCATCATCTTTCAGGATTTGAAATGGCTCAACTGGAGTTCTATCACCTCCACTAGCTTTGTTCATAGTGATGCTTTCCAAGGCCCACTTGACTTCACATTCCAGGATATCTGGCTCTAGGTGAGTGATCACACCATTGTGGTTATCTGGGTCGTGAAGATCTTTTTGTATAGTTCTCTGTGTATTCTTGCCACCTCTTCTTAATATCTTCTGCTCTGTTAGGTCCATTCCATTTCTGTCCTTTATCGAGCCCATCTTTGCATGAAATGTTCCCTTGGTATCTCTAATTTTCTTGAAGGGATGGCTAGTCTTTCCCATTCTTTTGTTTCCCTCTATTTCTTTGCATTGATCGCTGAGGAAGGCTTTCTTATCTCTCCTTGCTCTTCTTTGGAACTCTGCATTCAAATGGGAATATCCTTCTTTATATCCTTTGCTTTTCGCTTCTCTTCTTTTCACAGCTATTTGTAAGGACTTCTCAGACAGCCGTTTTGCTTTTTTGCATTTCTTTTCGATGGGGATGGTCTTGATCCCTGTCTCCTGTACAATGTCACGAACCTCTGTCCATAATTCTTCAGGTACTCTATCAGATCTAGTCCCTTAAATCTATTTGTCACTTCCACTGTATAATCATAAGGGATTTGATTAAAGTCATACCTGAATGGTCTAGTGGTTTTCCCTACTTTCTTCAATTTAAGTCTGAATTTGGCAATAAGGAGTTCATGATCTGAGCCACAGTCAGCTCCCGGTCTTGTTTTTGTTGACTGTATAGAGCTTCTCCATCTTTGGCTGCAAGGAATATAATCAATCTGATTTCAATATTGACCATCTGGTGATGTCCATGTGTAGAGTCTTCACTTGTGTTGTTGGAAGAGGGTGTTTGCTATGACCAGTGCATTTTCTTGGCAAAACTCTTTTAGTCTTTGCCCTGCTTCATTCCGCATTCCAAGGCCAAATTTGCCTGTTATTCCAGGTTTTTCTTGACTTCCTACTTTTGCATTTCAGTCCCCTATAATGAAAAAGATATCTTTTTTGGGTGTTAGTTCTAGAAGGTCTTGGTAGATCTTCATAGACCCATTCAACTTGAGCTTCTTCAGCATTACTGGTCCGGGCATACACTTGGATTACTGTGATATTGAATGGTTTGCCTTGGAAACAAAGAGAGATCATTTTGTCATTTTTGAGATTGCATCCAAGTAGTGCATCTCAAACTCTTTTGTTGACTATGATGGCCACTCCATTTCTTCTAAGGAATTCTTGCCCACAGTAGTAGATATGATGGTCATCTGAGTTAAATTCATCCATTCCAGTCCATTTTAGCTCACTGATTCCTAAAATGTCAACATTCACTCTCGTACTCAGGTCAAATCCCTGTTTGACCTCTTCCAATTTGCCCTGATTCATGGACCTAACATTCCAGGTTCCTATGCAATATTGCTCTTTACAGCATCGCACCCTGCTTTCATCATCAGTCACATCCACAACTGGGTATTGTTTTTGCTTTGGTTCCATTTCTTCATTCTTTCTGGAGTTACTTCTCCACTGATCTCCAGTAGCATATTGGGCACCTAACAACCTGGGGAGTTCATCTTTCAGTGTGATATCTTTTTGCCTTTTTATACTGTTCAAGGGATTCTCAAGGCAAGAATACTGAAGTGGTTTGCCATTCCCTTCTCCAGTGGACCACATTTTGTCAGAACTCTCCACCATGACCCATCTGTTTTGGGTGGCCCCACACAGAATGGCTCATAGTTTCAATGAGTTAGACAAGTCTTGGACGTGTGGTATCCTCTCTTGGCTGCTCGCTGCTCCAGCACTGTGCAGCTGCTGCTCGTACATCAATCCCACCAATATCCCAAGCTTGGGAACATGATACACTTTATGCTTTGGTGACAATTTTGCCTTAGCTTGCTGGGGATTCCCTGACTTTGGTATCTGAAAGTCTCAGTCCTAGACAAACCAAGATAGTCAGTTGCCTGGACTAGTAATAAAAGATGAAGCCTAACTTCCTAAACTGACATAGAAGCTCAGCGTTACCTCGGGGGTCTTGCCTGTCTCTCCACTTCAACTCTAGTCATTCTCTGACTCAAAATTAATGCTCAGGAATTCTAAGTGGCACAGAATCCTGGAAGATTCCTGTGCTGCCTCACGACCCCACACATCTGCTCCTGTGCCCCCGCAGTCTGAAACTGTGCCCTCTCCTGCCAGTCCTAGCCCCTTCATGGCCACTGGATAACAACTCAGGGACTCCCTCAGGGATAAGAGCCTTCCTACTTGCCCTCAAAGCTCCTTTGGAAACCTTTACCTTGACACTCACCACGTTGCTCCTAAAATTAACAATTCTTCGGCTATTCATTGAAGTCCCTACCTTTCCCACTAGATTCAAAGATTCAAGTGCAATATTACTACCTTTTTCAAGTTTCTGCTTTGAATCGCTAACACATAACCGCTTTGCTTATGGTAGTTGCTCTGAACATTAATGTTTATTGAAGTGAATTGAGGAAGCTGGCAGCCCTAAATTCTCAGTCCTTTTTTTTTCATTGAACTAGTGACTCAGAAGCCATGCTGAGGCAGGAGTGACTGTTTTCCGTAACTTATGCCTGATTTGGATTTATCCAAATGTGAGTCTGGTTTGAGAATTATAGATTAACCTGCATTTACAGAAAGAAACTATTTACATTGTTCCAGATCATATGAGAAACAAATGTGATTGTACAGGCAAAAGCACATTGAAATACACAACACAGACTCAACATAGTAGCTGTGCTAAGTCACTTCAGTCATGTCCAACTCTGCGACCCTCTTGATTATTGCCCACCAGGCTCCTTGGTCCATGGGCTCCTCCAGGCAAGAATACTGGAGTGGGTTGCCATGCCCTCCTCCACGGGAATCTTCCTGATACAGAGATTGAATCCATGTCTCTTATGTCTACCTGCATTGACAAGCAGGTTCTTTCCACTAAAAATGGAAGCAACTATAGTGTCAGAGCTGAACTAAATGTCAGCTCTCAAATTCCTACCCTCTGCCTGCTTGGTTCTCTGGAAGACAGGAGGGGGCCTTATGGACAGGAAGACAGGGAATGACTCATGTGCTGTCTTTCACCCCAGCAAAGCCTTTCAGAGCTGAGTAGAGAGTAACTGTCATGCTCACAAGATTGGTTTGCGTAAGGGTCTTGCCATCTTCCCCATATAGGCTGACACACTCAAGGAGCGTGACAGAATCCATTTCACCAGATCACAGAGCTGTCCAGATCTCCCTATGATGATAGAAATGTGCCATAAATCCGAGGGCTGCCATAGCAAATGACCACAAACTGCGTGGTTTAAACCGATGGAAATATAGTCTCTGATAGCTCTGGTGCTTTCCTAGTGGCTCAGTGGTGAAGAATCTGCCTACCAGTGCAGGAGATGCAGGAGACGCAGGTTCCATCCCTGGGTTGGGATGATCTCCTGAAGAAGGAATGACAACCCACTCCGGTATTCTTACCTGGGAAATCACATGGACACAGGAGCCTGGCAGGCTGCAGTCCATGCGGTCACAAAGAGTGAGACATGACTTAGTGTGAAACAATGCAACAACACAATTCTGGCTGCACATCTGAAATTAAGGTGTTAGCAGGGCGCTGTTGTTGTTCAGTCGCTAAGTTGTGTCTGACTCTTCACAGCCCCATGAACTGTGGCACACCAAGCTTCTACTCCTCTGAAAAGTTTTAGGAAAGAAGCCATTCCATGCCTCTCTCCTAGTTGCTCATGGTTTCTGGCAAACCTTGGCTTATAGAAGCATCTCTCTGATCTCTACCTCTGTTGATCCATAGTTTTCTTCTTTTGCTCTCCTTTGTCTCTGTGTTTTTACAGTCGGGGTGTCTGTTCTGAATTTCCCTTCTTTTATAAGAACACCAGTCATTGAATTATAGCCCCAACCTAATCCAGTATGACTTCATTTTAACTTGATTCTATCTGCAAAGAGCCTATTTTGAAATAAGATCATATTTACAGGGACTGGGGGTTAGGAATGAATGTATCTTTTGGGGAGGACAAAATTCAGCCCACAAGAGTAATATTCTCCCCCAAATGCATAACCTAAATATTATCTTGAGGAAGCATCAGACAAATCTGAACCGAGAATTAAGCATTCTACAATTTTTTTTTTTTTTCCCAAAAGTATCAAGGTCATGAAAGACAAAGAATGAATGAGGAACTGCCTCAGATTAAAGAAGACTAAGAGGAAATGATAGCTAAATGCAACTTGAGCCCTTGGATTGATTTCTGGTCTAGAAAAAAAGGACACTATTGAAACAACAGATGAAATTTAAACAGGGGATGCCCCTGGCAGTCCAGTGGGGATGGGATCTTGCCTTCCAAAATAGGAGGTATGGGTTTGATCCCTGGTTGGGGAGCTAAGATCTCACTTGACTTGTGGCCAAAAAAAACAAAACATAAAACAGAAGTGGTATTGTTACAAATTCAGTAAGAACTTTAAAAATGATCTACATTAAAAAAAAAATTTAGAAGAAGAAATCTAAATAGATCTGTTGATATTAAAAGTATTCTATCAATACTGACTTCCTGGTTTGAATCCTTGTATGTTACCATTTAATAGTATTTCATAATCATCAGTTTTATAAGTGTGGCATTTCACCAGAATGTAACTAGATCATTTGGAATCTGCCCCTTTGCTCCTGTAGGAAAAATCCTGAATCTCCTACCTGATGAAGCTGTGGATCCTACAACCAGAATGGTTCTGGTGAATGCCCTTTACTTTAAAGGAGTCTGGGAACATCAATTCTTAGTCCAAAATGCCACAGAAAAGTCTTTCAAAATAAACAAGGTAGGAGCCTGTTAGTAACCAGTATGCATTTTATAAGATATTGCAAATGAAATTCTACTTTAAATTCATTCTATCTGAATATATGTTCCTGTAAACTATGGCTCTTTACTCAGGCAGGGACGACTGACCTAAAAGCCCCAGTTTCATCCCATCTGTTCATTACCCTTTCATTATTTTATTCTCTGAAAATAGACCATGCACATATTTTATCACTCACCCCTTGCTGCGACTATGCTGGTGTAGGTGAGGCATTTACTGCATTTATTTCCCCGCTTAGAAATGCAGCGTGGCTAAGTGACTAGATTCATTTCAATTTTATTTATTTTGGTTGCATTACAGTTTCTCTAGTCAATAGAGAATGTCCAGTGTTTTAATGTCTAGTGTTTGTGTGTGCGCATGTGTTAATTGCTCTTTGTGACCCCACAAAGACTTTGTGACTGCAGCCCGCCAGACTCCCCTTTCTATGCGATTTTCCAAGCAAGAATACTGGAGTGGGTAGCCATTTCCTCCTCCAGGGGATCTTCCTGACCCAAGGATCGAACCTGGGTCTCCAGCAGTGGCAGGTGGATGCTCTACTGCTGAGCCATTGGTGAAGCCCCAAGTGACTAGAGCTGTGCTTCAGTTAGAAGGCTGCCAGAACCAAGATTCCACACTCTTCACTTACTAGTTCTGTTCTTGTTCTACTAAACTAACAATATCTTATGCCAAACTCTTACTTTTCCAGAAGAAAAATAAATAGAAAACATTGTAAAAGCTCATCTCTTTCTTTAAGGTTGCCCTCTGGGCTGGCACACAGAACACTTGTTTTTCTAGTAGGAATTTACTTCAGTAACAAGGGAGGTTAATGGAAGGCCACAGATACACCCAAGGGCTGGGTCTTAGGACCTGAGTGGAAACAAGGATTCAAATACTGTCAGGATTCATTCTTTATCAGTACCTTGGCCACCTGATATGAAGTGTTATGCCCAGAGTCCGAGTCTCCAAAACTGAGAGAATAAGACGTCTACAGCAATGCAAAAGCAAAAAGGGGTTTATTGCTAGCTAGAGTTAGGGCCCAGGTCTCATCCAGCACCGTGGAATCCGACAAGAGCCCCGAGCTCTGAATCACATATACTTTTATACAGACGGTTCTTGTTTCTGTAACAGAATAGCTGATTGGTTAGACCTTACGTGCACACGGGACTTTTAAACCTTGCATCCCTATCTGGATTGGCTCAGGTCTGGCGTGGGCGGGGGGCTACGGGGATTTTTCTGATTGGTCTATCTACACTGCCTGCGGGAGTTCCCAGTGCCTCAGCTTTCCTAGAGACTAAACCTCAGGCCTAGCCTGCCCCTTACAGCCTGTCCTGGCTCCAGTTTGGTCCTAACAGAAGAGCTGACTCATTTAAAAGACCCTGATGCTGGGAAAGATTGAGGGCAGGAAGAGAACGGGACTACAGGGGATGAGATGGTTGGATGGCATCACCAACTCAGTGGACATGGGTTTCAGTAAACTCCGGGAGTTGGTGATGGACAGGAAGGCCTGGCATGCTGCAGTCCATGGGGTCGCAAAGAGTTGGACATGACTGAGCAGCTGAACTGAACTGAAGTGATTTTCTATCTTTTCAACTCTGTTTCTCCCATCCTTCTTCTCTCAATCTGAAGTCTAACCTCCATTCTAGAGACCAGTTTGATAGGTCACATTCCAAAGTCCTAGGTAAGGAACTGATTGGCCAAAGTTTGTGCAAACGTTTTAGTCCTGGGTGGATGATCTCACTTAAACAGTGCTGCTGAGGACATATTATTCTAACCATATGGTTGTGTGCAATAGGCAGTTTTTAGATAATCAGTGGGATAAGGATGGAGAAGGGACTGAATTTATAATCCAACAGACTAGAAATAAGCTGGATAGTTACTTGGCTTAAGAAAATCACTAGGACTTTTCAGCTGCAGGTGATAGGAAAGCATTCCAAACTAGCTCCAGTGACATGAGAATTGTATTAGTGTTAGCTCAAGAGCTTCTCTGATGGCACAGTGGTAAAGAACCTGCCTGCCAATGTGGGAGATGTGGGTTCGATCCTCTGGTTGAGCGGATCCCCTGGTCAAGAAGATCCCCTGGAGAAGAAAATGGCAACCCACTTCAGTATTCTTGCCTGGGAAATCCCACAGACAGAAGACACTGGAGGGTTACAGGCCATGGTATCGCAAAAGAGTTGGATGTGAATAAGAGACTAAACAACATCAAAGCAACTGAGAGGAACCAGGAGTGGGACCTCTAGAGACTCAAACATAATCTGTTCTCTCTGCCCCTACCCCTGACCCATTATTATTCTTTGGAAGGAATGATGCTAAAACTGAAGCTTCAGTACTTTGGCCACCTCATGCAAAGAGTTGACTCATTGGAAAATACTCTCATGCTGTGAGGGATTGGGGGCAGGAGGAGAAGGGGACGACCGAGGATGAGATGGCTGGATGGCATCATGGACTCGATGGACGTGAGTCTGAGTGAACTCCGGGAGATGGTGATGAACAGGGAGGCCTGGCGTGCTGCGATTCAGGGGGTCGCAAAGAGTCAGACACGACTGAGCGACTGAACTGAAATGAACTGAAGCCTGATTTTGGTCAGACCACATTTCTGAGCAATTCACATGCAATAAGTGGTCTGTCTGTCTTTGCCCTGTGCCTAATTTTCATGTGTGCCAGATTGTTTATATTTCTGCTTCCACTGCCCTACTAGTGTTTAGAAAGATTTCTAGATAGTGTCATAAAATTTGTGAAACTTGAGAGGATGGTAAAAGTAAGACCAAGTGTGAATATTAAACTATTTGAGTTACATTATTATAAGAGAAGCCTTTTTTTAGAAAATGCAAGTTCCTGACCTGAAAACATTGTCACTTAATGCACATCATTTACATATGTGTCTTTGATAGCAATATTTGGATCTAGAAAACTTCAAAGTAGCATAGCATGTGCTTTAAACAAGCATGTTATTTAAAAAGTCAAACGTTGCTTTGTAGTCTATATATGCACACCTGTGTGGCGATGGCATCCCACTCTAGTACTCTTGCCTGGCAAATCCCATGGATGGAGGAGCCTCATAGGCTGCAGTCCATGGGGTCGCTAGGAGTCGGACACGACTGAGCGACTTCACTTTTACGCATTGGATAAGGACATGGCAACCCACTCCAGTGTTCTTGCCTGGAGAATCCCAGGGACTGGGGAGCCTGGTGGGCTGCTGTCTATGGGGTCGCACAGAGTCGGACATGACTGAAGCAACTTAGCAGCAGCAGCAGCATGTGTATACACATATGTATTTATTGTTTCAAAATTTTAAATATGAAGAGAAAAAGCAGCTTCAAAATTACTATTTAAAAAGTTATTACTCTTAAGATAGAAGGATTTTCTTTTCTTTACTTTTCTTTCTTTTTTTCCATGATTTATAGCTACTGGTTTCATACTGGTGTGATTATAGACATTTTATTTTATCTCAGATTTTGTTTTCGAAGGATTGTGTGCTGTGTTAATAAAACTAATTTAACAAATTAGCTATTAAATTAGTTTATTAATTAATAAACTAGTTTTAAACTAGTTAATAAAACTAATAAAAATATTTTTTTTCCCCTGGCATACAATATGTCCTAGAGTATATGCTTTTGTGTCGATGACATCTAAATGTATATTTATATTAATATATTTGTGTATGTAGTTGCTGTCATGCAAATTATCACAGAAGCACTTCCATTTCAAGGTCTAATCTACTAAACCTATATCCTGAGAACTATTAATCTGCAAAATGACATGTCAGCAGGGTTAAGGATCTCATTATAAACAAAAAACTTCCAAATGTGTGTGTTTTATTACCTTTGGTAATAGGAGTGATTATAATTCATCTATGTAATATCTAGAGGTTTCACTCAACCTCTATCTCTTAATTGGAAATTACTGACTCTTTCTTCATCAGCTGCAAATTGCAGCTGGAAACAGCGATCACCTACAAGAAGCTGAGTGAGTAGACTAGCGCAAACATGATGGAGTTGGGCAACGTGCAGTTAAACCGCCCAAGTTCAAGCTGGAAGAGACTTATGTCAAGTCAACTTTGAGAAGTATAGGGATGAGTGATGCCTTCAACCAGAGCAAAGCTGATTTCTCAGGAATGTCCTCAGAGAAACCCATTTCTGTCCAATGTTATCCATAAGTCTTTTGTGGAAATAAATGAACAAGGTACAGAGGCTGCAGCTGGTACTGGGAGTGAAGTGAGTGTAAGAATTAAACTCCCCTCCATCAAATTCAGTGCAGACCACCTGTTCCTCTTCTTTATCAGGCACAACAAAACCAACAGCATTCTATTTTATGGGAGATTCTGCTCCCCCTAAAGCCTGCATCTCTCATCAAACAAGAGCATCTTAGTGTGAAAAATACACATATGATCGAAAACACAATTCTAATAAAACCAGTTTGTAGCCTCTTTCTTATGCATAAATATTAGCAAAATTATTTTGAAATAATATATTCTAGTGATCCTATGAGGCCCATATAGCTAGAAAGAATGGCTAATTTAATTTTTTTTAACATTTTATTTTAATGTGACTTTTATTTACCTTTCAGAAATTCAGTTATTCAATCAAATGCCTTACAATGCTTGATCTACCTGGTCACTGTATTTCCATTGTCATTTATATTTCACATGCATCATTTAGTGAAGAAAAATCTTTATACAGGTGATATAATGATATCACTGATATTAATATTTGAATTCAAAAGTATTCTAAAATAAAAATTTTATTAGAAAGAATTATTAGGGTAAAAGTGTCACATTAACATCTTTGCTTTTAAAAATCTTATAAACTAGAAGAGTAAATTTCTAGTTTATATAAATGCATATTGTCAGGTATAAGAAGATATTCTTAGTAAAATTTTATCTCCACAAAATTGCCTTTGTTTTTCCAACTCCTACTAAAAATGCTCCTACACAATGGCTTATTGGTAGTCTCATTAGCTCTTATTCTAATTTTAGAGACTGAGTGTATCATTCTAGGTTGCTTTTTTTTCATTTTAATCTACTGAGTGAAAGATATAATCTACTGTGGATCTGACATGAACAGTGTATAAAATAGTACAAGAAAACGTGTTTTCTGTATAAAATCTTGGTTTGGTATCATAGAATTTTTAAAAAAGAGATCCTATACTTTGGGCTTCCCTAGTGGCTCAGATGATTAAGAATCTGCCTGTAATACAGGAGACCTGGGTCCTTTGCTTTAGCTTCAAAGAAGGGAAATTGTAATATATATGACGTTTTATCATATCATCATGAAACATTTTGCTTCTACCCATAGCACCTCACATTAAGTAACAACTAAGGAAATCCTTGTGTCTGTGTTTTGCTAAGTCATTTCAGTCGTGTCTGACTCTGTGCGACCCAATAGACAGCAGCCCACCAGGCTCCCCACTCCCTGGGATTCTCCAGGAAAGAACACTGGAGTGGGTTGCCATTGCCTTCTCCAATGCATGAAAGTGAAAAATGAAAGGGAAGTCTCTCAGTCTTGTCCGACTCTTAGCGACTGCATGGACTGCAGCCCACCAGGCTCCTCCGTCCATGGGATTTGCCAGGTAAGAGTACTGGAGTGGGGTGCCATTGCCTTCTCCCATGTTCTATCGCACTAAAAGTCCTTAGGCTTTAAGTATCTTGTGGACTCAAAAGAAAAGTAGGTTAACAAGTGAACGCAGAGCCTGGAAACCAAGCCAAGATAAAGGAAGACCAGAGTGACTCTGTCAGAAGCTGACAGTCTAAGAATATTCAACACAATATTTTCCAAACAAACAAGAGGAAAAAGAATGATACTAGAAACTGCAGGTTAGTAAGATGCATTCAGGCAGTCATTCATTTAAAAAATGGTCACTAGACATCTATGCTGTATCAGTTGATATTTGGGGCATGAAGACTATGCCTCTGAACACAGATGGATCCTGGTCCCCTATCTCCTGGAGTCATGGAGCTTACAAACTCGAGGGGGAAATAGACTCAAAGTGGATGCTAGTACAAAGAATGATTGCAAAATAAATTGCAGTCATCCTGGACACACATGTATGTGTGTGCACTCATCAGACTTTTTCAATAATGAGGCTTAAAGTATTCCCTGATATTTGTTTTTCTCCTTTAGTGCAAATGTATATAGCCCGTCTTTTTAGAAGTATCATAGACTTTAGAACAATAAATAATAATTATGGTCTGTTAATCTCCCTTTTTCCCCCAGGGAAAACAAAACTATTAACTAAAGAGCATATGGGCTTCCCTGGTGGCTCTGGTGGTAAAGAATCTGCCAGCCAGTGCAGGAGATGCAAATTCAATCCCTGGATTGGAAAAATCCCCTGGAGAAGAAAATGGCAACCCACTGCAGTATTCTTGCCTGGGAAATCCCTTGGACAGAGGGACCTGGGGGGCTACAGTCCATGGGGACACAAAGAGTCGGACAGGACTGAGGAACTGAACAACATGTTCAATAATATAGACATTCGTGTAGTGGCTAAAAACGAAACTAGACAGAGTGGAATCTGGATTTTTAAAGTGCTCTTCCATAGGCTTACTAAGCAAGGCGTATTAAACAAGCTGGGCATGCGTGCTAAGTCACTTCAGCTGTGTCTGTCTCTTTGTGACCCCATGGACTGTAGTCCACCAGGCTCTTCCATGGGAGCTCCCAGGCAAGAATACTGGAGTGAGTTGCCATTTCCTTCTCCAGGGGATCTTCCCAACCAAGGGATTGAACCCCACAACTCATGTCTCCTGCATTGACAGGGAAGTTCTTCATATCACTTAGCTCCATCTGCGGAGCCCTCTAAATAAGCTAAAGAAAAGTAAAAGTGAAGTGCTCAGTCCTGTCCGACTCTTTGCGACCCCATAGACTGTAGCCTCCAAGCTCCACCGTCCATGGGATTTTCCAGACAAGAATACTGGTGTTGGTTGCCATTTCCTTCTCCAGATCTTCCCAACCCAGGGATTGAACCCGGGTCTCCGGCATTGTAGGCAGACACTACCATCTGAGCCACCAGGGAAGTCCTAAGACTAAGGCAAATTAACCCAGGAAAGCAAACCTAGGCCCTAATGGGCGAGGCCTTCTGCAAACACCCTCAGAGGACCAGGCGCTAGCCTCCGCCACCAGTCTGTCTGCTCTCTCGGGCCCGGGGAAGGGAGATACACGCGAGGCTCAGCCTCCGCCCACGATCCAGCCGCTGCACAGGCCGGGCCATCTCCCGGAGTTCTGAGTCACCGCCGGAAGCCTGGCCCGAACTCAAAGCGGACGTGAAGCATCCACCGAGCTGGAAGAGCCGCCGCCGCCGCAGCAGGAATCTCCCAGGTACTCGGTCTCGGGGGCTCCCGAGCCCTCCGGATCCCCTGGCGGCTGCCTCTAGCCTGGAGCTCCAGCGGAGAGTTGGAGGGACGGCGGGGGGCCGGAGGCAAGGCGGGTCAGAACAGGGAGGTGGAGAGGACCCGGGGAAGGCCCGCGGGGGTATCCGGGCAGGAGAGCCGCGGGGCTGGGGTCGCCCCGGTCCCCGCCGCACCCGCGGGATCCCGGCCCGCTTCCTTGGGGCCTCAAGGGTGACTCTCCAAGGACGAGACTCGGAGGCCCGAGGTCCGGATCCCCGCAGTGGGGGCGACCCGGGCCTGCTGACTCCACTGCGCTGCTATTTGCCGGCAGGGAGGGTGCGGCCGGGAGCCCCGCCGCGGCTGCGGTTTCTGGAGGAGGACTGGCAGGAGCCCTGCCGCGGGAGGAGGGGTGAAGGGTGAGAGGGGGGAGGGAAGCCTGTAAGCTCTTTAATTACTATACTGAATTTCCATTAATAGTTTTGTTTTCCCGGGGCAAAAACGGTTAATAGACCACGATTATTATCAATTGTTCTAAAGTCTGTGATACTTCTAACAAGGTGGGGGAGGAGGGGGAGAAGGGAGGGGGCTGGGGCTGGGGGAGGGAGAGTAGGCGGGGGACGAGGGGTGGGGCGGGGCGCAGCGGGAGGTCTGTGGCGCCCACCGCAGCCTCGCCTGGAGAACTCCTGGTGAGTGAAACCTCCGGTGAGCTCAGGGAGGTGCCGGGCCCCCAGTTTATTGGGTGTAACCAGCCCCCCTCCCCTCCCCTCCTCCACATTCTTCTCTGTGTTCCTCCTCCCCTGTGTCCCTCCCTTATTTCTGTATTTCTTCCTCTTTTTTTTTTTTCCCCCTTTAACATCTGTTCATCTATTCTTATTCATGGGCTCCTTTCTCTGTGTTCTGCTGCGCTTAGTCGCTCAGTCCTGTCCGACTCCTTGCCACCCCATGGGGTCTACCCCGCCGGGCTCCTCTGTCCCTGGGATTCTCCAGGCAGGAATGCTGGAGGGGTTGCCATGCCCTCCCTCCAGGGGATCTTGCCGACCCTGGCCTCCCATATTGCAGGCGGATTCTTTACCAGCTGAGCTACCAGGGAAGCCCTCTCTCTCACGTGAAACAAACAGCTTCCTCCCCGTCTCCCCATCCTCAGCAGTCACAGTGTGGATTGCACACTCCCCCATACCCCTAGCTCCCTGGTTCCTGCTCCCACTAACTCTGCTGAGGGATTTGAGGTCTGAACTGCCACCCCCCACCGCTCCCCGGTCCAGCCTGGGGTGCTACCTTCCTCTCCTCCATCCTCCCTACTTCCCTGGTCCCTCACTCGTGTCCAGTTCTCCCAGGACATCAGGATTGCTGAGTCCCAGTCTCTCGGCTTTTCCTCTCACTATCTGGGAAAATTGGAAATTACCCAGAACAAAGTGGATTTTTCTCTTTTTTTTTTTCTCTTAGGCTTCCACCTGTAGATTCTAATTCCATCCATTTACCTAGAGGTTCCTGGAATGTGGATGCAGACTAAGGGCTGTCAATCTCTTGCTCTAGTGCTTCCTCTCCTCTTAAGTCCCCTCCCTTTGTTGACAAACACCCTAGGGCTGTCTTTGTTTCTGGAGCCCTTGAAATGGAATGTTCCACTCATCTCAAATGGAATGTAGCACCTTCCCCATTCCAAGCTGATTTGTATGACTTCCTGTGGTTGGTGTCCCACCCTTTGGATGGATTAGCTAAGAGCCTCTGCCTGGGACTCTGTCCTCCTCCTTATCCTCAGGTGATCAGCCCCCCAGCCTGGCAGTTCCATCTTCCACTCACTGTCTAGTGCAGACGTTTCCTCTGTGTTGGGTAGTCTCTAGTCAGTAGCAGGGGTCCCCAGTTTTTTGTTTTTTGTTTTTTTTTTTCCTGCACCAAACCATGAGCCACAATCTTTTTCTAAAACTCATATAAAGCCTTTGTTTGAAAACAGTGCCTGGCTTCCTAGATCATAGCTCAAGTCCCAAACTCTCAACCTGGTGTATGGGGCGCCCCCTTCCTGTCTGGGGCACTGTGCCTCCGATGGGAAGCTGCAGTCACCTGCTCCCTGGGCCCCACACAGACCACGCGCTTCCTGTGCATTCTGTGCACCGGCCGGCCCTGACATTCACTGCCTTCCCGAGCTCCTGCCAGTCTTTAAGGACCAGCTTATTGCTCCCCTTCTCCTGGGCTTCTGAAGAGATTTCTTTCTGCTTTACTGTTAGCTTCGTTAGCACTTTGTTGTTTATCCTGGTGCAGAGTACAAGGCCAGCTTGAAACCAGGCGTTTATGCATGTGTATCTCCCCAAGGGTGGGAGCTCCCAGTTGTTGCAGAAACCAGTACTCGAGAAACCAAGCACCTCACTCGGAGAGTTGGAGAACTCAGGCTTATTACGCCGGTGGACCCAGAGGACTGAGGACACTCCAAGCTCTGAGCCCCAAACAAGGGATTACAGAGTTTTTATAGACAGACTATAGTGGGCAACACTAGCTGTTAAGGGGCTGGTAAGGGGTTACGTGTGAGCGGGGACAGCAGTCAAGATAGGGAGGGGAATGCCTGACCTTTACAGGGACAGGCAGGATTAAGCATGTTTGCAGAGGCCAGACAGCTGAAAAGAGCAGGAGGAGGATGACTGAGATAAGCTCCAGTTCTTAGTATTTTAAGTCCCCACTTTCTGAGACTGCGTGACCTGCGTGATCCAGACTTTGCAAGGAGCAAGCTGAGTTACAGAGGCAGAAGGAGCAGGAAGTTACATAAAATTTTAACTTTTCCTCTTCATAGTCAGGAATTATGGCCTTTTTTTTTTTAATCCTCCAAAATCTTATCAGGAAAGTTCGACATAAACGCTTTTTGGAAAAATTCACTTTTGTATGTATGTATGGGTTGGATGTATGTATGCCTGGATAGCTCAGTCGGTAGAGCATCAGACTTTTAATCTGAGGGGCCAGGGTTCATGACCCTGTTTGGGCGTCTCTGTTTTTTGTGACCTTGTGGCACAATGGTAGTGCCTCTGACTCCAGAATTTTGGGCTTCCCTGGTGGCTCATATGGTAAATAATGTGTCTGCAATGCCAGAGACCCAGGTTCAATCCCTGGGTGAGGAAGATCCCCTGGAGAAGGGAAAGGCTACCCACTCCAGTATTCTGGCCTGGAGAATTCCAGGGACTGTTTAGTCCATGGGCTCCAAAGGAGTCGGACACAACTGAGCAACTTTCTTCACTTCATGGGTTGGAGGTGGGGGGTGGAGCAGGGGGGTGACAGGCATTCTGCCCCAGGAGGAAATGATGCTGAATACAGTCAGTCCTCTACTCTATCAGAGGTTCTGCTTCCACAGAACCCACAAGAGACTACAAATATTTGAAAGAAAAAAAAAAAAAAAATCCAGGAAGTTCACAAAAGCAAAACTTGAAGTTGCACCCTCTGGCAACTATTTACATAGCATTTTATATTGTGTGAGGGATTATAAATAATCTAGAGATTATTGAAAGTAGACAAGAGAATGTGTGTAGTTTATATGCAAATACTACCCCATTTCATAGAAGAGACTTAAGTGTCTTTGGATTTTGGTATCCACGGGGCTTGTGGAACCAGCCCCTCATGGATATTGAGAAACATCTCCTTGGAAGCAGAAGGCTTGCTTTTGTGGCTGAATCTTCTAGTTTCTTCTGAGACCTGAGGACAGTATTTAATTGTCCTGACATTGTTCACCTGTAAAAGGAAAACAAGTTTAATGCCAATCCATTTTATTGGCTAGAAGTAAAATCTTTTCGCTGGTGTGAGCTGGGACACATCTGAGAGGTGCACTTGTATGTGAGTGTGTGCAAGGGTGTTTCAGTGTTTGGGGGACATGATGATGGAAAATACTCAGCCGCTGACTAGCACCCTGATGTTGAAAAGGAATGGACGTGAAGAGATGAGAGGAAGAAAGGGGAAATGTAGAAGAAACCCGAAATAGACATTTACAATTAAGAGCAGTTAAAATGTAAAGAGGAAATTAATGTGATATTCCAGTTCATTCCTTTGCCTATGCAGATTGGACAACTACATACTCACAGACACACACAGACACGTGTGCAGACTCACTCACCAGCATAAGCTTATGCCAGCCTCACCCTGGCTCCTATGACACAAAGAATGTTGCTCACCATCCAGTTCTACGAGGATCAGGTGTCCAGCTGCTGCAGTCACTGGCTGCCAGTGCACCCTGAACAAAACTCAGAATGAAAAACAGGATAAGCCACTCTGTACTTTGGGAAAACGGGCTCCTTAGGGATTGCACTGGAAAAAAAATTAATAAGCCGAGATTCTTGCATCTTCCCCTACATCACAAAGCACTAAAAACACTAGCTGTGCCCTCTGGTCCTCGTGACTAGCAGTGACCTTTTACTGAATGGCTGACTGCAGGCATTCTGTAGCCCAAATAGTGCTTTTCTGCCTGCCCCCTCGGAGCTATGTCAGAGAGTTTATCTCCCTTACTATAGTCCTCAGTGAGATCCTGAGTAAAACTTAACTCACAACTTAATGTCACGTTGTGCATTTTTCTGTTTCAGTCCACAGTCCAAAGCTTCTATGCTCCTGAAAAATCCAATCCAAATTTATTCCTGTCTTTCATCTCCAGGTACCCAACTCTCTCCTTCTTTGAATCTCTTTGGTGCCATTTTCTGATAGGTGCAATGCTATCAAGTTTCAATATCCCTCTTGGCTTCCCTGGTGGGTCAGCTGGCAAAGAATCCGCCTGCAATGCGGGAGACTCCGGTTCAATCCCTGGGTCGGGAAGATCTCCTGGAGAAGGGAATTGGCTACCCTCTCCAGTATTCTTGTCTGGAGAATTCCATGGACAGAGGAGCTTGGTGGGTACAGTCCATGGGGTCACAAAGAGTCTGACATGACTGAGTGAATAACAGTTTCCTGCCTCCTAGGTTTTTATTTTCTGACCAGAAGTGGCGAGGAGGCAGGCTGGGTCCTGCTCGTGTTGAGACTTGCCCATTGCAGGTACATCAGCCTTCCAACTCCGGCAGCCCTCTTGTTGGAACCTAGCAGCTGAAGAGTCTGGAGAGACTTACTGAAGTGAGGGCAGAATAAAATAACATTTTGTCCCTCTATTAAGTGTATTAACTATAGAGTACTGTTGTATTTTCTTGGATGACGTTTTAATACTTTTTTCCCGCCAAACTTTAAGGAATCTGTACCGGATGGGACAGTTTTATACTTACCAGGTGAATGTCATACTTTTTTTTTTTCCCCCAACCATGCTTTTGTTTCTTTTAAGCCAAAGACATCTTCTCTTGAAAAAATTTCTTAGAAGCTTCAAAGGAACCATTCAACAGTGAGGAGGCTCTGGTTGAAATGTTGCCCTTTCCCCCACCCCCTTTGCTTTCCCCTTCTGTCTGACCCCCTGCAAAGCTTAATGAGATTCACTTTCAAGACGGCTTTAGGAAGCCCGGTCAGTCCACCAGGAGACTGAAAGATGCTTATAAAAATGAACAAATGTGTGATGACCCTTATCTCTAGGTAGAGCTTCCAGTACTTTTGGTTTTGCTTGTTTGCTAGTTTTTCAAACTGGAACATATTGTTCTTGCATCACCGTAAAATTTTTGAGTTAAAAAGATACACATACATTTTTTAAAAAGATCACATAATAGAAAAGATGAGCTTATAGGATCATGGGATTATGGGTAATTATTTGTCCTTTTATTTTTCAAAGTGCTCTCAACTGTAAGAGCAAAGAGACTCAGGGAAACTGAGATGAGTTGATGAGTTTTATTAATTTACTGACTAGGAGTCCAGGTTTCGAGAAGGTTTAATAGAAATAAATGCACATTTTATAATTTTTTTCTAAAATTATAATAATAAGCTGCAAAAACTAATCACAACTGGCAGAAAGGTGCCTGCTGACATTTTTCTTGCCCTGTCCCATGGAGACCATCTTCCTTGATGATTATATTTTAAAGAGCTGGCTTCTAGGGGCTTGAGAAAGAGTGTCTGGGGTTGTAAAATAAGAAAGAGGTTTTTCAAAATGTTTAGCTGCCAAGAAGCAGAGAAAAAACTTACGATGACCAATTGCCTAAAGTAAGTTCTTTAAGGAAAGGGAGGTCAGGGATCAGAGGTAGGAAGAAACTTGTCTGCAGTTTAGTTAAGCTGGGGGAAGGTCAAGGCTGGATCTATAATGAGTGCCTGATTCAATCTGTCCACCTGATGACTTGAGATCTGGGCTTCGTATCCCATCTGCATTCCCAGGGGGCCCATTTCACAGCTCTCAGTCCAATTTCAACAACACCAGTGGAAAATGATGTGTATATATATATATATATTTTTTAGTCTCTCGGATTTAAAGTCCTTTTTGTGTTTTTCTAGGAACTTGCATTTTAGGGCAGGCTGTCCCAAACCAACCCCACAAATCTGTTGAAATCCATCCAGCTGTTTTCTTTTTCTAAAAATTTTGACTGCATCCCATAGCATATGGACCTTAGATCTGAGACCAGGGACCAAACGCACACCCGTTGTATTGGAAGATGGAGTCTTAACCACTGGACCACCAGGAAAGTCTGTTTCTGGCTGTTTCCATGTGACATAATATGGGATTGGAAATAGGATGGAGGGGAGGGGGGCTTTTCAAAGCCCATGAACTGAGCAAGATGATTAACTCAATCCTCTGTGCCTGTGATTAAAACCAACAGAGAAACAACAATAACAACAGAGTTTGGGGGTTGGGGGCAAAGAAAAAACATGTTTACAAATAGTTTTAATGAGGGAAAAATTGCTCTAATGATGAATAAAAAGGAACAGAATACTACAATTGTAGGGATATTATATATGCAACTATGCCAAAGCCTTTCACTGTGCAGACCACAACAAACTCTGAAAAATTCCTAAAGAGAAGGGAATACCAGACCACCTGACCTGCCTCTTTAGAAATTTTTATGCAGGTCAGGAATATCATGCGGATGACACCACCCTTATGTCAGAAAGCAAAGAAGAACTAAACAGCCTCTTGATGAAGAGGAGAGTGAAAAAGCTGGCTTAAAACTCAACATTCAGAAAGCTAAGATCATGGCATCTGGTCCCATCACGTAATGGAAAATAGATGGGAAACAATGGAAACAGTGGCAGACTTCATTTTTGGGGGCTCCAAAATCACTATAGATGGTGACTGCAGCCATGAAATCAAAAGATGCTTGCTCCTTGGAAGAAAAGCTATGACCAACCTAGACAGCATATTAAAAAGCAGAGATTACTTTGCCAACAAAGGGCCATCTAGTCAAAGCTATGGTTTTTCCAGTAGTCGTGTATGGATGTGAGAATTGGACTATAAAGAAAGCTGAGCGCAGAAGAATTGAACTGTGGTGTTGGAGAAGACCCTTGAGAGTCCCTTGGACTGCAAGGAGATCCAACCAGTCCATCCTAAGGGAAATCAGTCCTAAATATTCATTGGAAGGACTGATGCTGAAGCTGAAACTCCAATACTCTGGCCACCTGATGCAAAGAACTGACTCATTGGAAAAGACCCTGATGCTGGGAAAGATTGAAGGAAGGAGGAGAAGGGGCCGACAGAGGATGAGATGGTTGGATGGCATCACCTACTCTATGAACATGAGTTTGAATAAAGTCCGGGGATTGGTGATGGACAGGGAAGCCTGGTGTGCTGCGGTCCATGGGGTCTCAAAGAATTGGACAAGACTGAGCAACTGAACTGAACTATATATGCAACTATGTAAGAAGATGTATGACATTTTTATTTATACAAAATTGTTAATAACTCATAGAACGTTACTTAAAGATTATGCCAGAGACACAAAACTGAGGGAGAGGATCAGCAATAGGGGGTTTATCTTACACTTCTGGAGGTCAAAGGTCTATAAGAGGTTGGCAGAGCTACTTTTTTTCTCTGGAGGCTCTAGGGCAGAGTCCAGTTCCTTGCATTTTGCAGCTCCTAAAGGCTGCTGGCGTTCTTTGGTTTCTGACCCCAAGTCATCCTGATCTTTGCTTCCATCCTCATATCTCCTTTTCTGCCTCTGACCCGCCTGCTTTTTTTTTTTTTTTTAATATTGATTTATTTGGCTGTGCCGAGTCTTAGTTTGGGCACACGGGATCTTGTTCTCTGACCTGGGATTGAACCTGAACCGCTTGCATTGGGGGCACAGAGCTTAACCACTGGACCACCAGGGAAGTCCCTTGCAGTCCTGTTATAAGAAGCCTGTGACTACACTGAGCTCACCCGGTGATCCAGGTGACGCTCTCCATCGTAAGATCCTTAATTCAGACTCAAGCACAGGTTTCTGAGATTCGAAGCGTATGTTTGAGGGTGCAGCTACTTTGCTGACCACACCCAGCGTCCACAGATGGGGCACAAATGAGCAGGTGACTAGTGGAGGGCGTGGCTGACGTGCCTGTGTTTGGCTTTTGATACAGACCTCCAGTGATGGATGCTCTCTGCAAAGCAAATGGCACTTTTGCCATCAACTTACTAAAAATGTTGGGTGAAGAGGACCACTCGCGAAACGTGTTCTTCTCTCCGCTGAGCCTCTCCTCCGTCCTGACCATGGTCTTAATGGGGGCCAAGGGGAACACGGCGGCCCAGATGTCCCAGGTATGTGGGCTTCCTCTGCTTTCACGGGGCTGCTCTGTTCCTGCCTCACACCCGCTGATGGACCCCAGTGAGGCTGGGAGGGGCACTGGACTGATGGAAAGAATGCAGACCTGAAAGTGGAAAGAACTGTGTGAGAGACATCTCCTGCCAGTGTTCATGGGAGACGCTGAGTGCTCTTTGCTGCATCTTTGATGAGCAAGGGAAACTACAATTCTGTTCCACAGAAAAGCCAAGAATTTCAACTTCGTTCAATTTTAAACTTTTGCTAATGTTATATTTCAAATGGAAATGCAACTGTGTAAATGAACTTTTTGTTTAATGCGTTGTTTCTAGTATAAGGTTATACATAAGTGGAAAAAGTGTGGCACAAATGGGGACTTCTGGAATTTTTAAGATATAATCTATCTATATATATTAGATTATAATATATATATAATATATAGAGAGAGCTCAGCCATATATATATATATGTATATGTAATCAATCAATCAATATATAATCTGATTGACCTGATATGCTTTATATATGATCTTAGCTATCAATGAAGGGGGCTTTCCAGGTGGCTCAGTGGGTAAAGAATCAGCCTGCCAAGGCAGGAGATGTAGGAGGCCGGGTTCAATCCCTGGGTCAGGAAGATCCCCTGGAGAAGGAAATGGCAACCCACTCCAATATTCTTGCCTTGGGAATCCCAGGGACAAGGGAGCCTGGTGGGCTGGAGTCCATGGGGTCGCAAAGAGTCGGAGACGACTGAAGTGGTTGAGAACACACGCATGTACCATGGAGGCAGTGGCTGTTGCTTTAGGGAGGTAGACTCCCTGGTGAAAGTGTCCCAGAAAACTGTCATATACGCATCATATTTCCATATCAGGGTGCACCGACCCTCCTCAGAATCAGTCCCCAGCCACAGCTGAGTCCCTGGTGGCTGTTTCTTTCAGCTCCCTGGAGGAGCAGGGCTTTGGGCTGGTGGTGTTGGGAGATAAGAGAACAGCCTTAATTCTCACTCTGATTTGACATTTAAATCCCATCTAGACTGAAGGACTTCTGTGGAATTCCCAATGAAACATTCCCATGTCTATTTCTGCTCATTCTTGTATCCTAGTTCAGTTCAGTTCAGTTCAGTTGCTCAGTTGTGTCCGACTCTTTGCGACCCCATGAATCACAGCACGCCAGGCCTCCCTGTCCATCACCAACTCCTGGAGTTCACTCAGACTCATCTATCCAGCCGTCTCATCCTCTGTCGTCCCCTTCTCCTCCTGCCCCCAATCCCTCCCAGCATCAGAGTCTTTTCCAGTGAGTCAACTCTTCACATGAGGTGGCCAAAGTACTGGAGTTTCAGCTTTAGCATCATTCCTTCCAAAGAAATCCCAGGGCTGATCTCCTTCAGAATGGACTGGTTGGATCTCCTTGCAGTCCAAGGGACTCTCAAGAGTCTTCTCCAACACCACACTTCAAAAGCATCAATTCTTCGGCGCTCAGCTTTCTTCACAGTCCAACTCTCACATCCATACATGACCACTGGAAAAACCATAGCCTTGACTAGACGGACCTTAGTCAGCAAAGTAATGTCTCTGCTTTTGAATATGCTATCTAGGTTGGTCATAATTTTCTTCCAAGGAGTAAGCGTCTTTTAATTTCACGGCTGCAGTCACCATCTGCAGTGATTTTGTATCCTAGAGGTTATTCCATATCCCTCTTTGTTCTATTCAGTCTCCCTCCTGAGCACTGCCTTCCTGGCATAGATAAACCTGCTAGAGTAGGGCTGTCCACTTGGGGGCGATTCGGCATCCCCGGGACAGTTGACAAGGTCTGGACTGTGTTGGTTGTCATCCCTGAGAGGTGCTGCTGACATCTAGTGGACATAGCCCATAAATGCAGCTAAGTATTCTAGTGTGTGCCGGACAGCCTCACAGTGAAGTGGTGGTGGTGGTTTAGTTGCTAAGTTGGGTCCAACTCTTGAGACCCCATGGAGTGTAGCCCACCTTGGGATTTCTGTCCATGGGATTTCCCGGGCAACAATACTCGAGTGGGCTGCCACTTTCCTGCTCCAGGGGATCTTCCCAACCCAGGGATCAAACCCACCTCTCCTAGGTCTTCTGCATTGGCAGGCGTATTCTTTACCACTGAGCCCCCAGGTTTGTGGCCCCAAAAGTCTATATTTCCAGGTTGAGAAACTCTGTGCTAGATGGTCAAACCATCTAGGATGGTTTAAAATAGGATCCTTTGTTATTTTCAGCGCAGAAATTTGTTTGGGAAGAGCTCTTCGAGGGAGAAAATGGCATGTTAAAAGTCAGTGCTCTTGTCTTCTATCACCAGGCACTTTGTCTGAATGAAGGTGGAGATGTCCACCGAGGTTTCCAGTCACTCCTCAGGGAAGTCAGCACGTCCGGCCCGCAGTGCCTGCTCAGAACTGCCAACAGACTCTTTGGGGAAAAGACATGTGCTTTCCTGCCAGTAAGTAGTGCTCCCACATCGATGAAAAAAGACACTGAAAATAAAACAGAAATTATGGAAGAGCAGAAATAAAGTATAGTTGTGCTGCCTTAAAAATGTGCTTAGAATTATATTTCTGTATCTGAGAATTTTATGATTACTTCTGAACTGTGTCCTTTAAAAAATGACTGTTTCTGATATATCATACTCCCAGATGTCAGTTTCAATTTGTCCATCTTCCGGCACCCACACCTGCCTTTCCCCCACCCCCATCTCAATGACCACAACCCCTAACCCTTGTCTCATCTTTACTGGGCACTTTCTGTGGAGCTGACCATGCAAAGTCTCTTAAATTCGTCCCCTCTTCTGAATCACCATCGTCATTGCCTGTGTCCAGGTTCTCACACCTTCTACACTGTTATTTTAATTGTTTTCTAACTGATCTCTCTTAAGTCCAGCCTGGTCCTTGCACACCACTGTTATAATCAATTCAGTTCAGTTGCTCAGTTGTGGCCGACGCTTTGCGACCCCATGGACTGCAGCACACCAGGTCTCCCTGTCCATTACCAACTCCCGGAGTTTACTCAAACTCATGTCCATTGAGTCAGTGATGCTATCCTACCATCTCATCCTCTACCGTCCCCTTCTCCTCCCACCTTCGATCTTTCCCAGAATCAGGGTCTTTTCCAATGAGTCAGTTCTTCGCATCAGGTGGCCAAAGTATTGGAGTTTCAACTTTAGCATCAGTCCTTCCAATGAATATTCAGGACTGATCTTTAGGATGGACTGATTCGGTCTCCTTGCAGTCCAAGGGACTCTCAAGAGTCTTCTCCAACACCACAGTTCAAAAGCATCAATTCTTCGGTACTCAGTTTCTTTATAGTCCAATTCTCAAATCCATACATGACTACTGCGAAAACCATGGCTTTGACTAGATGGACCTTTGTTGGTAAATGATAGAATAGTCTTTCTAAAATTAAGATCTGTTCCTAAAAAATAAGATTTTGAATCTGAGTATTTCCTATTTACTGCAGTGTATAATTCCAAAGGTCCCTAGTCCAGTAAGAGTCTGCCATTATTCAATAAGTGAGATCCAAAAAACTGTGCTCTACAATAAACAGAATGATGTTATTTTAAGATTAATGAAATGATCAGGGTAAATCTGGTCATCTTAGCAGTCGGCAATTCCAAGGATTATTATGTAAGACTCAAATATAACCTTGTCCTGGCTGCTGTTGGGTGCTACCCAGTGCGGACTGCCTGCTCTGGGGTTCAGTAACCTTGGAGATGATTCTGAGTCCTTCAGCTAGTTAGATTTTCTAGGATAAGTACCTGTGATTCCAGGAATCTCCTGGTTGATGGATGTTCATTTTTGAATATCAGCCAGATTTTTGAATATTGTAATTGGGGAATACTGAGGACATAGAGGATCATTCTCCACTTTTCACGGTCGCTTGGGTTCTTCTTCTCTCTGCATCTTCTTTCCTCCGTAGAAACTAGAATGTTTGAGGACAGGAGATGGGCGGAGGATGGGAGCCAATTGCCAGGCACATTATATCAGAAAACAAGTTTTCGTGAGGTGAGTTACCTGTGGATTTTAACGCGTTGCATGTAATGCCCTTCCTGATTTGACCCCAATTTACATTTCATGGCTTATCCCTTGCTCATTTTTTCCCTAATTCCCTACACACACACACACACATACAGACATACACACACAATGATTCCACTCCTGGAAGACCTGGAAGATTTTTTGATAGTCTAGTTCAAGCCTTCCAATCATTCAATAAGGATGTTTTGGACACTCTGATCTGTTCTGGTCATACAGAAATGAGTAAAACATGGTTAGACCACGTAGTGGAGGAGATAAAATCAAATAGAAGGTCAACATGGAGTTTAAGTGTTTGACAGGAAAGTTCGCAGGCTGTTTTGTGCATAGCTGCCACTGTCCATATTCTCAAAACATCTTGTAGCTCTCTGTGTATATATATTTCTCTCTCCGCAGACTGTGAGCCACCTCAGGTCCAAAGTCTTGTCTTTACCCTGGTGTCCTGCACCTGGCACAGTGCCAGTGGTCTCTACATTTTGATTAATTGCACAAATGAGTTTTAAAGTACAGGGTGCCCTGTATAAGCATTTATGCCAGAAACATGTTAAGAAAAAAAACATGTTTTCACACTTTTAGGGAATTTTGCCAAGTAGAATATGGCCACACTTGGTATTCTGCATTTGTAGGCTTTTAAAGAATCCTGCCAGAGGTTCTATCAGGCTGACCTGGAGGAGTTGTCCTTTGCTGAAGACACTGAAGAATGCAGGAAACACATAAACGACTGGGTGATGGAGAAGACGGAAGGTGAGCGGTTTTCATTTCGGGAAAGGTGGTGTTATCAGGGAGACAGAGCCAAGACTGCCCAGATGTGACCTCCGCGGTGTGACCACTCTGACGCTGTTTCCAGTAGCCTATATGTATGTTTGCTGGGTTTTGAAGCAGGTAATGCCATTCTGACATGGACTGGAGCCTTCCAGGCTTCTCTGTCCATGGGATTCTCCAGGCAAGCATACTGGAGTGAGTAGCCATTCCCTTCTCCAGGGGAATCTTCCCAACCCAGGGATTGAACCTGGATCTCCTGCAGTGTGGGCAGATTCTTTATTGTCTGAGCCATTAGGGAAGCCCCAGTGCCAATCTGGTATTTTTCTTGGGCTTATGAAGTGGTGATTTCTGAAAAATGCTTAAACCTAGTGTTAGTCTCTGCTTCAAGATTGTTGTTTAAAGACAAATACTACACTGCATGTGTGCCCCACATGAAACACCATCCCCCTGAGTCCTCAGGCAGCCAGAACAGCAGAATTCCAGCCTTTTTTCAATATCGAGAGAGAGAACTTTTGTAAAAGAAATGTTTATTCTCCCCCAATAGCAGTAACTTTCTCTCATATTCTTTACAGGTAAGATATCAGAGATACTAGGGGCTGGGACAGTCGGTCCTCTGACTAAGCTGGTCCTAGTGAATGCCATCTATTTCAAAGGCAAGTGGAATGAGCAATTTAACAGAAAGCACACAAGGGGAATGCCCTTTAAGACTAACCAGGTAGGAAAACATTTTGCAGACATATTGCTACTTTCTGAAGATTGTGAAGGAATGGAAAAAATAATTTATTTTACCCTTTCTTGATTCTTAATTTATTTCTGAATGAATTTCATGTCCCCTGTATATTTCTTATTGGAATGGGAAAGAGAAATACCAAAATAATTGTTATATTGATCTTTTTCCTTGGTCAAATTGATCTGTCTCTGGTTATGTTATTTGGATTGAAAGAAAATTTTCTCTAAGCCTTGGAGTTACTTTTGTATTATCCTATCACTGAGTGTATTTAGACTTTTTCTCGCACTTGTCAACGACAACTATGACTATTGCCTTAGAATTCATGCTGTACAATTCGGAATACAAGAAAAAAAAATGTTAGCAAATGTTCAAGACAGTTTTGTTTCTACTTATTTTTGGATCTTTTTTTAAAAAATAAAAAATTTTACATACTTAAGATGTACAAGATGAGGATTTGCGATACACAGTGAAATGATTACTGCAGTGAAGCTAATTAAAATATCTTTTGCTCACATAGTTGCCATGTATTTTCTTGATGACAGCACCTGAAATCTACCCTCTTAGCAAATATCCAGCATTCCATATTATTATATTATTGTTATATTAATTATATTATTATTAATCCATGATTAACTATAGTCATCATGCTATGTGTTTGATTTTTAGACTTCTATGCCTAACTTTAAAAAACTTTTCTCCATTCAGTTTTGAATATGATAATGGCTGAGGTCAATAACTCTCAGCTTAGAATCTGACCTCTATCCACTTGATAATAGCATATTGCACAAAAATTTACATGCCCAGAAAACATTTGTTGCAGTCTTTAAAAATGATGGACTCTGGACATCTCATCAAGGTTTTTTCTCCAAGAAAAGCAAGGCCATAGCACCAATTATATAATTGAGCAACTTTTCAGAGTAAAAGTATAACTCCCTCTGGCCTATATACCTTTTCTAAATAAATCTTCCAGTGCAAAGACTTGAATATTAGTTCATTTTCCTCTTAACTTCGAGAAATAAATTTTTAATTAAAAGGTCCCTGTGAGTGCTATTCTACTTATCTTTTAAAAAGAGAAAAAAGCACAATTTCTTCTGAGAATAATATAGAGAATTTTATGTCTCTATTCATCAATTTTTTCTCTCCCACATGGTAGTACTTGATCTGCTGGGACAATGGAATGTCATTACTCAACACTACTATGTACTAATGAAGATTTTGCATCAATCAGCATAAACACACAGAAATAATAATTATATGTACCTATATGTTATGTTCCGTGGGCTTCCCTGGTAAAAAATCCACCTGCAATGCAGGAGACATGGGACTGACCTCTGGGTCAGGAATATCTCTTGGAGAAGGAAATGGCAACCCACTCTAGTATTCTTGCCTGGAGAATCCCATGGACAGAGGAGCCTGGTGGGCTACAGTCCATGGGGTTGTAAAGAGTCAGACATGACTTAGTGACTGAATGACCACAAGGGTTCTGTGAATTAGATATACCAGTTCTTAGTACCCTGTGCTCATATTTCAGTGATTTGATTTTAGTTTCATATTTTTATCAGGAGAAGAAGACAGTACAGATGATGTTCAAGCAAGCCAAGTTTAAAATGGGGCACGTGGAGGAGGTGCCTGCCCAGGTCCTGGAGCTGCCCTACGTGGGGGCTGAGCTGAGCATGCTCATCCTTCTGCCTGATGAGAACACGGATCTTGCTGTGGTAAGCCCTTGATGCTGAGTCTGAGTGTCCATGGATCCAGCCTGCGCGTGTTTTTTTTAAAACGTTTTATTCTGTATTGGGATATAGCTGATTAACAATGCTTTAATAATTTCAGGTGAATAGTGAAGGGACTCAGCCATATATGTATATATATGCATGCATCCATTCTCCCCCAACCTCCCTTCCCATCCAGCTGCCACGTACTATTGTGCAAAGTCCCCTGTGCTCTACATTAGGTCCTTGCTGGCTATCCGTTTTAAATGTTAGCAGTGTTTACATGTCCACCCCAATCTTGCGAACTGTCTCTTCCCCCCGTCCTTCCCTGTGGCAGTCCTAAGTAGTCTGAGCTCATTTTTAAAAGTGCATCCACTGGATTGCATTTGAGGCATTTCCAGTTTAGGGTTGTGCTAAGTGAGTAAGTGAGTGATAGTCGCTCAGTTGTGTCCAACTCTTCGATGGACTGTTGCCTGTCTGGCTCCTCTGTCTGTGAAATTCTCCAGGCAAGAATACTGGAGTGGGTTGCCATTTCTTTCTCCAGAGGGTTGTTCTAAGGAGTGCTAAATGAACACCACTGCATCACTTTTGGTGAACATGTGTGTGCATTTCCGTTGAGTGTACAACTAGGAGTGGAATTGCTGGAATAAACAAATTCTGGTGAAGCCTAGAAGAAGAGAGTTCCAAAAATAAGAACATTATTATTTATTCTGAAGGGAAGGGCTAGTTGAGAGCCCACTAATTATTAAACAAAATAATAGGAAAAAGATAAAGATGGCTCTGAGCAGTGTTCCTCAAACATTAATGTGCATGTTAATCTAATGGGATCCTGTTAAAATGCAGATTCTGATTTAGGGGGATAATGGCCTGAGATTTTGCATTTCTGACAAGATTCCAAGTGATACAGATGCTGTTGGTCATAAACCCAATTTTGAGGATCAAGAGTCTAAAGTACAGGTGAGGAATTTTTCTTAGACAGGAGGAAAAGGACATTTTCCTATGACAGGAAAAGAGAGTTCAGGTTGGGGGCAAGTAAATTTATAAGGTGGGAGGTGCAGGAGTGACAGCATGCTGGTTATCTGGCTCCTGAGGTGTCGGGGAAGCCCTCATTTATAATGTTTGCTGATTTCTGTGGTGTAAATACCTGCATCACGGCCAAGTTTAGGCTCCCAAGGGGTTAACAGTTGACTTTTGCAGAAGATGCAAGCTAGCTCCAGCACACCGGTGCACGCCTCCCTACCCCTGTGAGGATAGGGCCTGCCTGATTTCCTTGGCTTCTCTATTGAATCAGGAACCTCCTGGCATAAGGCAAGGAAGAGATCTGTCATGGCAACTTTAAGAAAATGAGATGCAGACATAGAGAAGAGACCTGTGGACACAGTGGGGGTAGGAGAGGGTGGGATGAACTGAGAGAGTAGCATGGAAACATGCACATTTCCACAGGTAAAGTGGGTAAAGTAGGTAGCCACTGGGAATTTGCTCTATGATGCAGGGAGCTCAAATTGGTGCTCTGTGACACCCTACAGGGTTGGGACAGGGTGGGAGGTGGGAGGGAGGTTCAATAGGGAGGGACATATATATAGATACATGTACGTATGGCTGATTCATGTTGATGAATGGCAGAAACCAGTGCTACATTATAAGGCAATTATCCTCTAGTTAAAAATAAACTAATAAAAAATAAATGATATTTATATAATATGAGATATTAATCATTGCTATAATGGCATTTATATTTCAATATATAAATGTATGACACTAACATGTACATGTCAAATTTACACAGTTTTATATCACATATACTTCAATTTTTTCAAAAGCTCCCCACCCCCCAAAAAAAAGGAAAATTAGGAGAGTCTAGGAACAGAACTGACATCCAAACATCTGCCATTGGAGAGGAGCTCTCACTTGGATTTCTGCTGGTGGGGGGAAGATGCTCCTCTGTATATTTTCCTTGTTAATAAACGAGAATGAAGGCTGGATCTGGGAGGGTTCGAAGCTACCCCCAGAACAGGCAGAGGGCAAGCAAGGATGCCAGAAGCAACAGTCCTGTGGAATTTCCCATCCTGCCCTCCTCCCCTAGGATCACGGAGTTCTCCCTTTTTCATTCAGCCAAGTTCTGAGTCATGCTTTTTTCTCTTTGGTCAACAGTTTCTCAAACTCATGGTACTGTATTGCATTTGATGTTGTTCAGTTGCTAAGTCATGTATAACTCTTGCAGCCCCATGAACTGCAGCATGCCAGGCTTCCCTGCCCTTCATTATCTCCCTGAGTTTGCTAAAACTCATGTCCATTGAGTTAGTGATGCCATCCAACCATCTCATCCTCTGTAGCCCCCTTATCCTCTTGCCCTCAATTTTTCCCTGCATTAGGGTCTTTGCAATGAGTCAGCTCTTCCACTCAGGTGGCCAAAGTATTGGAGCTTCCACTTCAGCATCAGTCCTGCCAATGAATATTCAGGGTTAATTTCCTCTAGGATTGACTGGTTTGATCTCCTTGCAGTCCAAGGGACTCTTAAGAGTCTTCTCCAACACCACAGTTCAAAAGTGTCAGTTCTTTGGCACTCAGCCTTCTTAATGGTCCAACTCACACATTTATACATGACTACTGGAAAAGCCATAGCTTTGATTATACGTAGTTTGCTGGCAAAGTGATGTCTCTGCTTATTAAAACACTGTCTAGGTTGGTCATAGCTCTTCTTCCAAGGAGCAAGCATCTTAATTCCGTGATTGTAGTCACTGTCCACATTGATTTTGGAGCCCAGAAAAATGAAATCTGACACTGTTTCCCCATCTATTTGCCATGAAATGATAAGACTGGATGCCATGATCTTAGTTTTTGAATGCTGAGTTTTAAGCCAGCTTTTTCACTCTCCTTTTTCACCTTCATCAAGAGGTTCTTTAGTTCCTTTTCACTTTCTGTCATTAAAGTGGTATCATCTACATAAATACAATAAATTGGTTATGAGAATTTCCTAAACTAAAAAAACAACTTGACATTAATTTGATCCAGATTGTTCAAAATAAAACCCCATCTTTGTCTCAGGTGTTTCCTAGCTGTTGCTCTCTTGTATCCATAAAACAGGGAAAATGAAAGAAATAGAGGGAAAATCTTGGTGTGTTTATAAGAGGAAATATCCTGTAGATTATCCTGGAACAGAACTCAGTATCAAGTCACAGGTCATGAGGGGGAGGGGTTAATGAGCCAATAGGTGGGTGCTGCTGCTGCTGCTGCTGCTGCTGCTAAGTCGCTTCAGTCGTGTCCGACTCTGTGCGACCCCATAGACGGCAGCCCAGCAGGCTCCCCCGTCCCTGGGATTCTCCAGGCAAGAACACTGGAGTGGGTTGCCATTTCCTTCTCCAATAGGTGGGTGGGTACCAGGCTATTATCGTCTAACTTTTAAGACTTAACTCTTCATTATTTCAGGTGGAAAAAGCACTTACGTATGAGAAGTTCAGAACCTGGACGAGCCCAGAAAAGCTGACTGAGGAGAAAGTTCAAGTTTTTCTTCCCAGATTAAAGCTGGAGGCGAGTTACGACTTGGAAGCTTTTCTTCGACGTTTAGGAATGACTGATGCTTTCGAGGAAGCCAAGGCAGACTTTTCTGGAATGTCAGCTAAGAAGAACGTGCCCATGTCCAAGGTTGCACACAAGTGCTTCGTGGAGGTCAACGAGGAGGGCACAGAGGCAGCCGGGGCCACTGCCGTGGTCAGGAACTCCCGGTGCTGCAGAATGGAACCGAAATTTTGTGCAGACCACCCTTTCCTCTTCTTCATCAGGCACCGGGAAACCAACAGCATTTTGTTCTGTGGCAGGTTCTCGTCTCCGTAGGAGGTGCAATTGCTGTATTTCTCTCTTCTCGCTTCTACACACTCTGCCTTACTCCAAATTCCGGTGGCCAGACTGATGCAGTGGTTTGACTGCTAAAATAAAATGCGATTATGGTTAACAGATCTCCCCCTGATAGAGTTGTTGAGAGGATTTAATGGGTTGATAAAGAGCGTGGGGCCTTCTCTGGTGGCTCTGATGGTAAATAATCCACCTACAATGCAGGAGACCCAGGTTTGATCCCTGGATGGGAAAGATCCCCTGGAGAAGGGAATGGGAATCCACTCCAGTATTCTTGCCTGGACAATTCCATGGACAGAGGAGCCTGGTGGGTTACAGTCTCTGGGGTCGCAAAGAATCAGACACTACTGTGACTGCCACTTATATACTTTTAGAGTAGCATGTGATATCATTATTGGACAAGAGTTAATTGCATTTTTATGTACCTAAGAAACAACAGTGAGAAAATGTAATTACTTTTGCACTAAAAATATAATGTTCTCAGGAATAATGATTAACAAAAGCTAAGTAAGACTGTTAGACACTAAAAATTATAAAGTGCTATTGATACCCATTAAAGATGACCAAAATAAATGGACATATTCCATATCAAGAATGACCTTGAGTTAAAAAAATTGTCAGTTCTCCTCCACTTGTCCTATAGATGTAATTCTAATCCAAATTCCAGCCATGTTTCTATGGAACTTGACAAGTTTATTTTAAAAGGTATATGAGTAAGCAAAAAGTCAAAAAGATATAACACCCTATAAAGAAAAAGATCAAGTTGAAGAGCTCTGGTTCTATTAAATAGTGAAGCTTATTATAAATATACTGGTAATATACTGTGGTATCTATTCAGGGATAGACATACCAACTAATGGTGTAGAATAAAGAGCCCAGAAGCATACTTAATGCATGTATGAAAATGTGAAATAGAAAGGAACTGGTATTAGAGGTCAGTAAGAAAATGACAGCCCGGTATAATGTTCTGTGCAAACTTCCTTATTTAAAAGAAAAAAACGAGACTTCCCTGGTGGTCCTGTAGTTAATAATCTGCCTTCAAATGCAGAGGATGCAGGTTCGATCCCTGGTCAGGGACATGCTGTATGGCAACTAAACCCACAGTGAGTCACACAGCTAGAGAGAGCAGCCCCAAAACTAAATTAATTAATTGAGGGAAAAAAGAGAAAACAATTATTGACAGAGTAAATACTTAGTGAGAAAAGAAAAATTTATATGCTTTACAATAAAATATGCAGAATATCCTTTGACTTTAGGGAAAAAGAAGAATTTCTTCATCAGTATATAGAAAAGTAAGACAAACAATGGACAAAATCAACTACATTAAAATATAGGTTAAGTTTAAAATTACCAAAATATAAGCACAAAACAGGAGTTGATAGTTTAATAAATTTAACCGCTAGAGGATAAATCTCCAAAGTGTGAAATATTTCCATGGAAGAAATGGGAAGAAAAGCAGCAAACGACCCAATAGAAAAGTTGACAAAGACTTGAAACGGAGAACTCACAAAAGAGAAAACAGAAAAGGTCAGTAAACACATGAAAAGATGCTCAGTGTCATTCATAAAAGAAAACAAATTAAAATAGACATTAGAGGTCAGAGGGAGATGTGACCACGGAGGAAAGCAGAGAGTCAACGTTGCTGACTTTTGAGGATGGAGGAAACGGGCCCAGCCAAGTGTGGATGGAGAAGCTGGAAGGCAGGGACATGCATTCTGGCCCGGAGCCCTGAGACAGGGGTGTGCCTCTGCTGGGACCTTGCACTGAACTTCTGACCCACAGAGCTTTGAGACAGTGAGTGTGTGGTGTTTTACTAATAAGTCACTACATTTATCATTTGGAAATGAATACAGCATTCAAGACTGGTTCTTTTCATTGGCAAATGACTGAAACACATTTCTGTCTTAGTGAAAAGCAATTTATTATCTGATATCAAGTTTGGAAAAGTGTGTGAGGAACAATCAGAAGCATAGACCCAAGTGTCTTAGGTTCTTTCTTCATCTCGGGTTTTATTGTTTCTCTGTGTGTCAGCTTCCTTCTCTTTCCCCACAGAACTTGAAGCAGAGTTCCACCCTTTAACCCCAGTATGGCCTGGCCAAATTTTGCTCCACAGCTGTCCATTATAGAACAAACAACAGGGGCAAAGTGTCTGGAAACCACAGAGATGAACTAGAGACAGTTACTATAATACGTTGCTTGGAAGACTGATCAGGTGTCTCTTTTCTGCCCAACCTATTTTGCCTTTAACTGAACAGTGATGCTTCTTAGTTCATGGCCTCCTCCTGCCAATTAAAGATTGACAAAACTAGAAAAATGATTGACTTGAAATTATGTTGATCAGGCTGTTTAAAAGCATTTGAATCATCAAAACTATCATAAACTAGGCTCATCAAATGTGCTGGTTTTTATTGCTGACAGATTGCTACCATCTCAGTGGCATGAGTAAGGGTTTCCCAGATGGTACAGGGGTAAAGAATCCACCTGCAAAGCAAGAGACCCAGGTTTGATCCCTTGGTTGGGAAGATACCCTGGAAGAGGGCATGGCAACCCATTCCAGTATTCTTGCCTAGAGACTACCATGGACAGAGGAGCCTGGTGGGCTACAGTCCACGAGGTCACAAAGAGTCAGACAGACTGATCGACTAACACTGAGTATCTGTCTCATAACGCTGTAGGTCAGAGACTTGTCTGCCCTGTCTTAGGTCTTACAGGGTCAAAGTCAGGCTGTCAGCCAGGCTGCCTCCTCGGCAGGGTCTGAGGAGAATTCATTTCCGGGGACTTTCAGGTTACTGGCAGCACTGAGCTCCATGTGCTTGTAGGAATGAGGTCCCTGTTTCCTCTTTGCTGTCAGCTGAGGGCCTTTCCTGTGGCTTCTTCCATTTTCAAAGCCAGCAATGGTGGTCCCCCATCCATCTGATGCTGCTGTCAGGAAGGGAATCTTCTATCCACTGTTTTAGGTTTCCAGCTGAGACTCGTTAACAAAAAGATTAACAAGAGAAAATCAGTTTGTTTATTATTTATTTATTTGGCTGCACCAGGTCTCAGTTGCAGGACATGGGATCTTTTCAGTTGCTGCATGTAACATCCCGTTCCCCGACCAGGGATCAAACTGGGACCCCTGTACTGGGAGAATGGAACCTTAGCCACTGGTCCACTAGGGAAGCCCGGAACAAAAGTTTATTAGTGTATGTATTTGTATGCACTGTTACCAGTTATTCCACTTCTAGTTGGAAACCCTAGAGAAACTATATGTTCCAGAGACATATAAAATAATGCTCATGACAACACTATTGCAAGCAGCTAAGGAAAAACTGTTAAAGAAAGCTCAAGAAACCTAGGAGGACTTCCCTGGTGGTCCAGTGGTTAAGACTGTGCTTTCATTGCAGGGGCGGTTTTGGTCCCTGGTCAGGGAAATAAGGTCCCACATGCTATGCAGCATGGCCATAAAAAAAAAAAAATAAAGAAAGAAAGAAAAGAAATAAAAAGTTAGAAAAACAACCCTAGGAAAAATACTGAATTATTAAAATGAATAGATTATGTTGTATTCATACAAAGGATCAGGGTTATGACCTTCTTCAGCTCTGGAGCACCATCCACATTGTCAGCACCTTTGATACAGAACACAATGTACAAGCTTCTACGATTTTTTGCAGAACACCATATATTAGGGAAAATGAATTAATCACAGCCATCAGCATAAAATGGTCCAGAACAAAGATATCATGTGTCAATTGCATTTGTACAAAGTTAAACAATAAGCAAGTTCAGTTCAGATCAGTTCAGTCTCTCAGTCGTGCCCGACTCTTTGCGACCCCGTGAATCGCAGCACGCCAGGCCTCCCTGTCCATCACCATCTCCCGGAGTTCACTCAGACTCACGTCTGTCGAGCCCGTGATGCCATCCAGCCATCTCATCCTCAGTTGTCCCCTTCTCCTCCTGCCCCCAATCCCTCCCAGCATCAGTCTTTTCCAATGAGTCAGCTCTTCACATGAGGTGGCCAAAGTACTGGAGTTTCAGCTTTAACATCATTCCTTCCAAAGAAATCCCAGGGCTGATCTCCTTCAGAATGGACTGGTTGGATCTCCTTGCAGTCCAAGGGACTCTCAAGAGTCTTATCCAACACCACACTTCAAAAGCATCAATTCTTTGGCACTCATCCTTCTTCACAGTCCAACTCTCACATCCATACATGACCACAGGAAAAACCATAGCCTTGACTTGCTGGACCTTAGTCGGCAAAGTAATGTCTCTGCTTTTGAATATGCTATCTAGGTTGGTCATCACTTTTCTTCCAAGGAGTAAGCGTCTTTTAATTTCATGGCTGCAGTCACCATCTGCAGTAACTGATCATTTAATTGTTTAAAGCAACATATATGTAGTAAAGCCATAGAGAAAAAGCAAAGGAACAGTTTACACAAAATACAGGATAGTACTAAATCCAGTGCAGGGAAAGAGTGTAATCAAGTCAACAGGAAGCTTCAGAATTATACCCAATACTCTGTTTCGTAAGCTGGATAGTGACTATTAGAATTTTATTCAACTTGACTATTAATCTTTAAATATGCATATATATATATCCATTGTGTGTATTTGTGATACATTTCACAATAAAAATTTTAATAAAAGAATGGAGAAATCATGGTATAGTTTGATGCCATAAGAACAACAGCCAGGTAAGAGAAACAAGACTATTACAAATTTAATAATGGAACTAAATGTAACTTCCTTATTAAAAGATAGAAATCTCTTACATTGAAAATAAAATATGGTGTTTTGTCAAATATTGTCTTCCATTAGCATATCTCAAGCAAAATGACATAAAATCTGCAAAGATATATCAGGCAGATTTAAAGACAGGAACAATAGGAGTCAAGCTATTAATACCAGAAAAATTGGACTTTAAGGAATGAATTAAAATGTAAAAATGCTGTCATTTGATATAGAAAAGGTACGATTCATAGTGAAGATGCAATTTAAATTTCAATGTGCCTCTTTCAAAACAGGACAGAAGAACACACAAAAAAATAATAATTAAAAAACTGATAAAAAAGCAAAAGACTATACCATACTTCACAATAAGACCCATTTTTGTACATTTTCACACCTCTGAAAGTAAGATATATCTTGATATAATTGTCACTGTCCATACATGTTTGTTTTAGTCAAGATATCTATTTTTTTTCATTTCAAGTTATTTTTGGTGTTGTATGTGTTGAGAATAGTCGCCATTAATTTTAAAGATTATATCTGACATTGAAAACATTATTGTAAATGCTAAAAATTATTGAAGTGAAACAGTGATGTGGAATTTGATATTAGAGAAGTGAATATCTAGGTTTGGAGGAATGAGTGAAATTCCCAATTTTCTTGCAAAGCAACGTTGTAGGACCTAAGAAAGAACAAGTGGGTGAGTGTGTTACAGGGTGACACTTCACACACCAACATCAAAGCTTGCAGGAAGAGTGTCAGTAGCTTGGAAGAAAAACCTCCCGAAAATAGCACTGTGTTTGTTCATGTTTGGTAATGCCCACATACCAAAATTCTTGCCAGCATAATAAAGAATACTGTTGTGAAAAATTAGCATCTATGGTTTTAAGCCCCATAACCATTTAAAAGAACCAGATTCTAAAGTTTTTTAAGGTTTCTTCATTTATTTTGCAAATATTGCATTCTATCAATACATATGAATAAGATATACCAAAAGATATGTCTAAACACAAAGGAACTTTTTACATATTTATCATGAAATTTCAAGTGAAATAAAGTATTGCTGCTGCTGTTGTTGTTTAGTCTCTAAGTCGTGTCTGACTCTTTGCAACTGCACGGACTGCAGCACGCCAGGCTTCCCTGTCCTTCGCTATCTCCTGGAATTTGCTCAGACTCATGTTCATTGAGTCAGTGATGCCATTCAACCATCTCATCCTCTGCCCCCTTCTTCTCCTCCTGCCCTCAATATTTCCCAGCCTCAGGGGCTTTTCCGATGAGTCGGCTCTTCCCATCAGGTGGCCAGAGTATTGGAGCTTCAGCTTCAGGATCAGTCCTTCCAATAAATACTCAGGGTTGATCTCCTTTAGGATAGACTGGTTTGATCCCTTGCTGTCCAAAGGACTCTCAAGAGTCTTCTCCAGGGGCTTCCCTTGTGGCTCAGCTGGTAAAGAATCCGCCTGCAATGTGGGATACCTGGGTTCGATCCCTGGGTTGGAAAGATCCCCTGGAGAAGGGAAAGGCTACCCACTCCAGTATTCTGGCCTGGAGAGTTCCATGAATATATTAAAAAGTACCTTTAAAAAAAAAAAAAAGAGTCTTCTCCAGCACCACAATTGGAAAGCATCAATTATTGTATCATAATTCAGTCAGCACGTGTTTTAATTCCTTAGCAAAACATGAAATAATAATGCATTTTAGTGAGATCATTTTAGTCTTCTTGTGCCATTACCTCTGGTGGAGTGAAGGTCCTAAAGATGAACCAAAGGGATGCAAAACAATACAATTACAAAGTATCCTAAATATCAGGAAAAGAAGTAGAATAAAGGAGGCAATGAGAGAATCACCTGGGAGACTTACTTAGATGGCCAAAGAGGGAAGATCTCTTTGAGGAAGTACCATCTAAGATCTAAATTTTGAGTGACATTAACCATGCTGTTAATGAGCAAAATGTACCAGGAAGAAGAAACAGCAGGTGCAAACTCCTGATATTGAAAGATGCTTATTGAAGGAGCACTGGAACAGTGTGCGAGGGAAGTTTTGAGCCAGAGTAGGAGGGGTGAAAAGGAAGCAAAATGAAGCAGGGTCAGTCATGAAGGGTGGGTGTGTCACACACAAAAATTTATATTTAGCTAATAATACTATTGGTGTGCTTCCCTGGTGGCATAAAATGTAAAGAATCCATCTGCCAATGCAGGGGCTGCAGGAGACACAGTTTCAATCCCTGGGTCCGGAAGATCTCCTGGAGAAGGGAATGGCTACCCACTCCAGTATTCTTGCCTGGAAAATCCCATGGAGCCTGGTGGGCTACCGTCCAGGGGGCCATAAAGAGGACACAACTGAGTGACTAACACTTTCACTTTCTTTCATTAATGCTATTGGCACCTACTAAAAGGGTTTTAAGTAGAAGACTTAAATCATCTGCAGTTTCTAAAAATGATTTGGATTGCTGTATGGAGAATAAAATAGGGCAAACATAGAAACAAGATGTCCAGTTGGGAGGTAATTTTAATAGTCTTGGCAAGAAATCAGGGCTGATCTGGCTAGAGTAGTAGAGGAATATGCTTAGAAAAGGGAATGCATTAGAGACATATTTTAGAGAAGTTATCACAGGTCTCAGTACGGAACAAAATGTACCAGGACACGTGTGGGGGTGGGGAGGGCAACTTAACCTATGGTAGGGTCTGGGATGAGTTAAGGAACAGAAGGAGGTGCTTTCCCTGCAGTGGGGAAAAGCTGAAGGGGGAGCAGGGTTAGGCAGTTTTAGGTGGCATGGGGACCAAGTGTCCCATTTTGAACGTTAACCCTGAGATTCTTGCAACATTTATGAATAGTTGGCACTCCATATCTGTGGAATTCAATCTGTGGTTGACTGAATCCATGGATGTGGAACTTGTGGCTAATGAAGGCCGACAGTATGTGTTATTTCAAGAAGGTAGCTTCATAGCTGGATCTGGAGCACAGAACAGTGTCAGATGATGCAAGGCCAGGGAAGTGGTTGGGGATGCAGAGCCCTAGGCGGAAAGAATATAAATTGAGAGTCCTTTCAGCAATCCTTCCGTAAGCCAATTATCTCGTTTTTCAACCGCAGACTCCTTCCTCTTGGATGGTGTGATCTAATTTCATAAATAACTCATCAGCTTGATTTCTGTTGTACATGCCAGTTTCCATCCATTACCTTCAGATTCTGCAGGAGAGCCTTCTCAGATTGCCCTTCTCTGAGTATTTTCCATGCCACTTCTTTTTGTTTGATCTGAGGGTTCATCTCTATAGGCTCTATGTCTTTTACTTAAAATTTAAAAAATTACTTATTCTTGAAAAATGTGTCATCTGTATATCTGAAAAGCAGATTAAGCCACAAAACTCCAAATGTTTTACAACTTTTAAAAGGCTGAACTGTCTGAATGTCTCACCTGTTGTCTGATCTTAGGACTTCTCATATTAAGCAGTGTTTGGAAAAAAGTCATTTTATCTTTGGGGATTTCTATCTTTTCTCTTATCCCTAATGTTTAACTCTGTGGGCTCCAAATTTTAAGATGCACCATGTTTTCATCAGCCCTTCATCTTTTTTGTCCAGAACTTTTTTGAAATTTACAGCTTTGGCCCCTGTGTTCCAGGTCATATGTCATCAGACAGATCTGATGCAGAGGGCATAGGTCTGCACACGGACCTCTGACTCTGCAGCTGTGAGGCAGTGATGAGGTGGGTTTCAGCAAGTCTATGGCTTAATGAGTATAACACAGAATGGACCTGAGATAGCAGGACAAATGTTAGGCCCCAGGACCTACTGAACTTGAATTTCAGTCCTAGCTGTGTGTGCTTAGTTGCTCAGTCGTGTTTGACTCTTTGCGACCCCATTGACTCCTCTGTCTGTGGGATTTCCCAGGTAAGAATACTGGAGTGGGTAGCCATTCCCTTCTCCAGAGGATCTTCCCAGCCCAGGGATCAAACTCGGGTCTCCTGCATTGCAGGCAGATTCTTTACCCCTAGCACCACCTGATTAGAGCTGCCTCAATCACTGGGCGAAGTTGGATTTGCAGGGAGAAGAGATCGGCTCCCCGGATGCAGAGGCAGTTGCTAAGAATTTGGAAGTCACTAACTAGTTCTACGACCTTGAGAAAGTTACCCATGTCTTCTCCTCCTTTGTAACATGAATCCCTAAGAGACTTCCAGCTCTATTGCTGTCTACCAAATGTGCAGCACAAGACTATTTGCGGCCACACACGTGACTTTCTGCATTGAGATTTTTCATTACTTTGTAAGCTTTTGTTATTTCAAAGATGACTTTCAGTGTTAGAAATCTAAGTTGGCTCTACCGGGCTTGTTATAGTGACGCCTTTTTTTTCATTTCAGTCAAAGACTTTGATGACAGTTTTCAATGAGAGCCCAGCAAAATAAAATCACGTTTTCTGTTCTTACATTTGTTTCATCTTCATCTTTTGTCAGCGGAAATATTGCTATTTGTCATTTTAACATTTTCCAGGGGCACTGCTTTCCTCATCGGGGATCTTTGAAGTTTCTCTCATCAGAATGAAGGCATCTGCTAATAGTTCTCCAGGGCTGCGGCTTGTGTCAGAGACAGGGGTCTAGGCAAGCCTGCTACGTGTTAACCAAGGGCTCCAGGCAGTCTCTTCGCTTCCTGATAAAGAGAGCGACATTCGATTAGAGGACCAAAATTTGGAAGAAAAAGCTGCCGCAGGGCTCAGAGGCTCACGCGGCTTCTGTGCAGTTCTTAGGAAGTAAGACTATTTATATTCACAGAACTGCTAAGCCTCTTTCAGGTAACACCTGGAAGTCCAGGGTTTGGGGGCAGGGCAGCTGCTTCCTGAGAAGTACAGCTGGTGACTGAAGCTTGCCAGAAAGTCCTTGCATTGGGAGAGGCCTTGTTTATCCAATAGGTCACAAAGCTTTATAGATGATTCTTTAGAAAATCTTTCTAGCTGTCTCTGCCAAGACCAGTTCCCTCAAACCTTAATTAGTTATTGTTTGTTCAGTTGCTAAGTCATGTCCGAGTATTTGTGACCCTATGAATTGTAGCAAGCCAGGCTTCCCTGTCCTTCACTATCTCCCAGTGTTTGCTCAAACTCATGTCCATTGAATCAGTGATGCCATCCAACCATCTCATCCTCTGTCTCCCCCTTTTCCTCCTGCCCTCCATCTTTCCCAGCATCAGGGTCTTTTCTAATGAATTGACCCTTCACACCAGGTGGCTAAAGTATTGGAGCTTCAGGTTGCATCAGTTCTTCCAATGAATATTCAGGGTTGATTTCCTTTAGGATTGACTGGTTTGATCTCCTTGCAGTCCAAGGGACTCTCAAGAGTCTTCTCCAGCACCACAATTAGAAAGCATCAATTCTTTGGTGCTCAGTCTTCTTTATGGTCCAGCTCTCACGTCCATACATAACTACTGGGAAGATCACAGCTTTGATTATCCTCAGTCAGGGCAAAATGCAAGTGTGTTTTCAGAAACACAGGTTGGAAATTGTGTTTGTTTTTCCCTTTTTTTCTGGTTGACACCGGGTGTGTTCTGGTTTGAAACGATACTTGTTCTGATCTGAAATCACATTTGTCCTAGAAAACCCAGAGGTTTTGAGACTTCTGCTTTCAAGGGAGGTTGCAGCAAGGTTGATTTCCTTACCTTCAGGTAGACATCACAGAGAAATATTCATAGTGATGAATGGAAGGGATAAATAAGTTTTATTATGGCTAAAGATGACTAGTGAATAAAAAGGGGTTTACTGGAAAGTCACAGAGATTCAGTATTTGAATAGGGGGAGCTTTTAGGAATAATCTAAATCCCACCCTTGTTTTACAGTTTCCCTGGTGGCTCAGACAGTAAAGCATTCACCTGCAGGGAGGGACACCTGGGTTCAATCCCTGGGTTAGGAAGATCCCTTGGAGAAGGGAATGGCTACCCACTCCATAATTCTTGCCTGGAGAATTCCACGGACAGAGGAGACTGGCAGGCTACAGTCTATGGGGTTGCAAAGAGTCAGACACTAATGAGTGACTAACACTTTTCACTTCTCCTTAAAACCCTTGTTTTAAGGAATCTAAGACCCAGGGAGTTTGTATAGCTTGTCCATCATCCAGAAGATCACCTCACATGTTATAGCAGTTTGTTAAATATTTCTGGATCAAGTGTTCAGTAGCACAAATCTTGGTGACAGTCCTGGACTGTGGAAAGAGAAGAATGGGAAACATAGACCTGTATTCAAGAATCCTTGAATTTTAAACTCCTTTTCCACTGTCTGTTTTGTTCTAAGTCCTAAGACTCTCACCACCAGAAATTGTGATTAGAGAGCTGTTTTTTCCCTCCCTTCTCCATTGATAGAATATCATCTATAGGAAAACAAGAGATGCCTAGGCATCATCCTTGATTTCTACCTCTCTGGTTCCCCAATTAATCAATATCTGATTGGTTAAAAACCCTGCCTGTTTCATGAATTCGTGTGCTCTCCCACCCTGCCAACGCTTCACTAGCTCTGCTCCAGTCTCATCCACTCTTTCCTGAATTTAATCCTTAACTTGTTATTAGGGTCATACTTCCTAAAAACAAAGATTGTTCAACCACGCTCCATTTTTCAAAGCCCGTATGATAAAATCCAAACTTGTTCAAGTGACATGACCGGTTATGATCTGCCCCCTAATTAATTTTTTTTTCGGCTGTGCTGCATGGTATATGGAATCTTATTTTCCCAAAAAGTGATTGAACCCACACCCCCTACAGTGGAAGTGCTGACTCTTAACCACTGGACCGCCAGGGAAGCCCCCTCACTAATTCTTTACTCTCATTGCTTCCCTATTTTCTCTCGCTTGTATATTATACTTTAGCTACAGTGAACTTGGTAGCCTGATTCATATTCCATGTGGCTTCATATCTTTGCCACATTCGATGCTTTCTGCCCTCTTATTGTCATCTCCTATTTGCCCCCTGGATCTGCCCATCATATATACCCTGCAACCTGGAGAACTTCTCAGATGTGGTTCCCAGGTAAAGGTGAGACAAGAGGAACCCAGTCATCTGAAAGTGATAAAGATTCACTGTCCAGTCTGGATCTTTCTGTAGCTGGCTTCCCCTTTCTGTAACTGGAGTGTAGCTGTCCCCACTTTAAAGATGGAAAAAAAAAACACCTTATTCAGTTTAAAATAATGAACTGGAAATCATATATCCAACAAGAAGCAGAGGATTTAACCTTGCTTGATTTACCATTCCCATTAGTTCCTCTCATCAGTAAGGGGTAGCAGTGATCCCTGTAGCAGGCTGATGGCCCCACTGCACTGCACATGCCTCCTCTTTCTTTCCAAAAGATAAGCAACTTTCCTTATGCTCATTTATATACTAAGATTGTCCATATGGAGAGTCATTTTTGACTCTGACTCTGGACTGGAAATAAAACTTTTATTACAGAAGCACTAGTTGTAATTATACTTCAAATCTGCAACCGTTTAAAGGCCAATTACAGATTACGCTGCTCACAATAGCCACTTTCCTAGATTGTAATTTCTCTTAGGCGTTCATAAAACAGACTGAAAACAATTCCAATATGCTGCCACTTGGTGTTGCTATTAGCCTGTATGTAGGTAACTGAACCACAATTTCCTTTTCACATATTCTAGACAGATGACAACTTGTTTATTTTAAAGAAATACTTTTGAGCTAAACTAGAATAGATATATTAGAATTCAACTAAAATATTTGCTTTTTAATTTTATTTTTCAAAAGTTAATAGTAGTCAACTTTGAGTTTATTTCCAGAGACACTTCTGAACAAATAAATCTTGTCTAATTAAAAAGCCTCCTTAATTATATCCATCATCTTGGAGCACTGAGCAGAAATTACAGAACCAGAAGGAATTCTTAAAATGTTGTTAAAGGCCAATCAACACAAAGTGAATGGAACATTAAGAATTGATTTCTTACAACTAGTGCTTTGATTATTAGAATTGTTCTAGTTTTCTTGTGCTGAAGATGTTGTAAGCATTTGGTTCCATTGGAGTGGCTTAGAAAAATAATATTGATTGAACAATTATCGTGTGAAGCCATTGTGTTAAATGACATTGCGTTTAAAATGTTTGTATTTTAAAATATAATCATCTTTATCATTATGATAGTTTTAATCCTTCACTTTTGTGTAATGTTTTGCAGCTTACAAAATATGTTATCCTAATGACTCTCATGAGGTCAAGGACAAAAGTAAAAAAAAACTCAAGGAAACTAAGGGAAAAAAATAAACACCTGTGAGTTGTACTCTTGGTTATAATGGATTTATAAGTCTATCAAAGTTTCTTAGACACATCTTGATATTTGACTTTATATTTTCTCAAGTACTTGCTAATATCAGATATTTTCATGGCTTAAAAACAAAGGCAACAACATAAAAACAAAGGCAAAGAGAAAGTGAATGACCATGTCCAATTTTTCAGTTCTACAGGTCATAACCTTTAATTCAGGATCAGACACTGGCTGGGTGAGGAATCCAGGCCAACCAAGATACACGGGTGTCCACTACATCAAGACTGTCAAATCTTGATGTTAGTGCAGATTTCTCCTGGAGGGCTAAACCTCTATAGCAAACTGCTTATTGGAAACTGTCCAGATGCCTGCAGGCATTTCCAGCTCAGCATATTTCAAAGCAAAGACTTATTTTCCTATTCTGCATCTCCTGTACCCTACACAGCCTCCACCTCAATTGCCTCCTGTAATTCCAGGAGGAACCACTGAATGACAGCATCATCTACTCCATCCTCCAAACCAGAGATCTAGAAGTCATCCCCAAATTCGCCCCCCTTCTTGTCTCCTACCTCCAGCCACTCTTGTCTTCCTCTCTGTTTGTCCTGTGAATACTAATATCTCTGTTTATCTTCATCTTGCCAAACCCATGGCTAAAGATCTAGTTCAAGGTCTTATCTTCTCTCTCAGGAAAGGACTATTTCCTAGTTCTGGTTTTTCTTCCTTCTCTGCCAGATTGTTGTCAGTAGCAGTCAAGAAAATCTAATTAAGTCACACCCCTGTTCAGACTTTTCCAGCGGCTAACCATTAACTCTGAGAGATGGTGAAGGACAGGGAAGCCCGGTATGCTGCAGTCCATGGGTTCACAAAGAGTCCGACAAGACTTAGCGACTGAATAACAACTGTTAACTATACAATAGAATACTCCCTTTTATGTCACAGAGTCCTCAGTACCTGCCCCACCTAATGCCGCAGTCCTCCATTTACTAAGATTTATACTACAGCAGCACTGAACTACCCAATAAGTGCCACGTAAGTTTTGGTTGATTTAATAAAGAAGTAAGTGACAGTGTCATTTGTGCCTAATGAACCTGCTTGCCAACTCTGCCAACTGTCACATCACCATTAAAGCTTTCTTTTGGGGGTCCTGACATTTTTACTGGGTTAAAAAATCCTCACAAAGGTAGGGAACAGACTTGTGGACATAGAGGGGGAGGGAGAAAGTGCGATAAATTGTGAGATTAGTTTTGACATATATACACTGTGTGTTTGTTGTGTCTGACTCTTTGCAACCCTAGGCACTATAGCCACCAGGCTCCTCTGGCCATGGGATTCTCCAGGCAAGACTACTGAAGTGAGTTGCCATTTCCTCCTCCAGGGGATCTTCCCGACCCAGGAAGTGAACCCATGTCTCTTATGTCTCCTGCAATGGCAGGCAAGTCTTTTGCCACTAGCACCACCTGGGAAGCCCAATATACACATGACCACATATAAAAGAGATGCTTAGTGGGAAGCTGTCGTATACCATAGGGAGCTCAGCTCGGTGCTCTATGATGACTTAGAGAGGTGAGGTGGGGGAGCGGAAAGGAGACTCAAGAGGGAGCCGATACATGTATGCACAGAGCTGATTCACTCTGTACAGCAGAAGTTAACACAACATTATAAAGGAATTATACTCCAATTTAAAAAAAAAAATCTTCAGAACGGAATGATCCAGTGAATGTGTGAGTGCATGAGAAAAGCCTTGAGATTAGCAAGACTTACTACTTGCTACATGCATTTTTAGTGATCCTGCTAATGAGCCTCACTACACAGAGATGAATCCTGTGTTTAGAGTCTGGGATACGGCCAGAGGGTGCTGCTGGGACCCTGGACTTTCTTCACCAGGTGTCTTGGGGCCACTGACGGGAGGAACTCAGCTTGTGTAATTCTCACAGTCGCAGACACCTCGATAACCTTGGGTAAGTTATTTGACTTCAGTTTCTCCCAAGCAAAGTTAAAATAGCAACATTAACCTACCCCCTACAGGCATGTTAATAAGTACATTTTTCCCCAATGTGCAATGCACAAATTTTCATTAGTCATAGGGCTACAATAATAGTTAATTGTCCCTAGTTCTCCTTGTTATTTACTGCTCGCTCAAGCAAAAGATGTTACTGAAGGGACTGAGTTGGTGGTGGGGGTCGGAGGGAAGTTGCAAAATATGCTGATGTACTAAATAAGTGGCAAAGATAATATAAAATGCAATCCAGACTGCAGAAGACCTTCCGATTTCCATCCCAACTAATCAGTAGAGATTCTATTGCAGACTCATTTCCTTATCTCTTATCTATAAGTCGGCTCTTCTGCCAAGGACTTAAGGACTCAATTTATCATCTCTCTAAACAGGTCCTTTGGCTGCCAGCGTGCCTTGGCTCTGCCTCTATCCAACTGATTAAAAGCAAAATTGATCCTGACTCACAATATTTTTGCTCTCGATTTTACATGTAAGTACCTAAGTACTCAAGGAATAGACAATGCAACAGTTACCCCGTGTTGCTCCCCCAATCTCCTTTTTTGAATAACGTCTTCAGAGTCCACCAAATGTATCATACCACAAAAGACCAACTTCTCTCCTTCTATCAGGACTTAGGAAATAAATAAATCAATAAAGACAAGGCAAAGGAAACTTTTGGAAGGAAGAGTCTCTAGAACATCAAAAATCAAAGCAACTCACCAGGGTTTATGTCTCCGTTGAACCGTCTCAATATTTCCAAGACACTGATCAGTCAGTTGAAAGACGAGCTGCGCTGTTTGGCTCTACACAATAAAGATGGAGAAACAAGTCAGTAATTGTATCGAGCTGCTCAATGGAGCAGCTGAGGAATAAAACTGCCTGCAATGTGGGAGCCCTGAGTTTGATCCCTGGGTTGAGAAGCACCTCTGGAGGAGGAAATGGCAACTCCCACTCCAAGATTCTTGCCTGGAGAATCTCATGGACAGACGACCCTGGCAGGCTATAGTCCACAAGGTCGCAAAGAGTCAGACATGACTGAAGCAACTTGGCATGGCATGTCTCAATAGAGATAGATCATCAGGACATCTCCAAAGTAGAAATAGGTCATCAAGAACATTTTAAAAGTGTGAACCAACTAAACATACTGTGTATCCAGTCCAGTTTTATACTAAACTGGATATATGTCTCCCAAGCACCTGGAACTTTCCTTTTTAGCTTAGTAATATCTTTCTTATCATATGATTCTCTCACTTGATGTTTCATTTCTCAGATTTATAGCCACTTCCACCCTATTTTTGCTCTTTTCCTCTGCTGCAAGTTAAACAAAAATCATAAAGCTCTAGAATCATTAATGTTTGAATTTTTAGATGTTAGGGATAATATAAATAGTGATTCTGCAAATGAGAAAACTAAGACTTGAAAGGGTTTCCCAAGACACACACTTAAAGTTACAAACTTCTATAAGATTCATTCAAGAAAAACAAAATCAGATTTGAAGGGGCACGGTTAACTTTATTTGGAAAATAATATTCATTCTAATTTTCAGTTAAATAAAATACTGGTCTGTTAAATATGTGTTAAACCATATGGATTGACAATTTGGGAGATTTAACATTTTGCAGTATGTTATGGATGAATGTTAAAAAAAGCGAAATTGTTAGTTGCTCAATCATGTCCAACTGTTTGCCACCCTGGGGACTGCAGCCCAACAGTCTCCTCTGTCCATGAAATTTTCCAAGCAAGAATACTGAAGTGGGTAGCCATTCCCTTCTCCAGGGCATCTTCCTGACCCAGGGATTAAACTCAGGTCTCCCAAATTACAGGCAGATTCTTTACTGTCTGAGCCACAAGAGAAGCTCATGTTAGATATATTCAACACTAAGCTGTGAATTTCAGAGTATGATTATATCATAGCAGTTGAATAGTCACAAAGATAGGGTATCAGGTACAGTTTATTTATTTAGTACCTGTTAATTCAGTGCATGTCAAACGTCTGTTAGATTTATCTTTCTTACTGCTGCTGCTGCTGCTAAGTCGCTTCAGTCGTGTCCGACTCTGTGCGACCCCATAGACGGCAGCCCATCAGGCTCCGCTGTCCCTGGGGTTCTCCAGGCAAGAACACTGGAGTGGGTTGCCATTTCCTTCTCCAATGCAGGAAATTGAAAAATGAAAGTGAAGTCGCTCAGTTGTGCCCGACTCTTCGCGACCCCATGGACTGCAGCCCACCAGGCTCCTCTGTCCATGGGATTTTCCAGGCAAGAGTACTACTCTACATTTAATCAGTCACAAACTGTCAATTTGTGATTTTTCTGCAATGTCTTCTGTTCTTCATTCCTACTATATTTCCTCCTTAGATCAAGGGTTGGCAAACTTTTTTAGTCAATGACAGATAGTGAGTATTTCAGGTTTGAGGGGCTAAACAGTCTCTGTCATGACCATACAGCCTTACCACTGCAGCACTGAAGAAGACAAAAATAATATGTAAGTGAATATAACCATCTTCAGTAAAACTTTATGAACAGTAAATGTGTGTGGATCTGTCTTAGAACCTTTTACTCTTGAATTTTATCTGGATTACTGCAATAACCCTAGTCTAAATCTTTCATCCAATCCTTAATAATTTGAATCTGATCATGCCATACCCTGCCTAAAACCCTGTTGCCTACTGGAAAAAGTCCAGCCTCTGTTGTATGTTGTATAAGACCATCAAGATTTCATTTCTATAAAACAGTCCTAATTCATCTCTCCTTATACACAGACTTACATTATTCATTTTATGAAAATTGGACTGTGTGGAGTTCCAGAAATATGTAATGAAGGTGCCTTCCAGGTCTTTGCACATGTTGCATTTTCTATCTGGGTTGTACTCCCCTATCAAAATCTCTGACTTTTCTAAATTTTACACATCCTTTAGTCCTCATCTTAGATGTCACTTCCTTCAGGGTGCTTTCCTTATTCCAAGACTGGAATAAGTGTGTCTCTCATGTATACACATTAAAAAAAAAATCAGATTCATTGTCACATAGTATTGTAATAGTCCTTTCTCCCATACAATATAAATTATGAGGGCAGAGAACTGTTTATACATCACTGCGTCCTTGGACCCGTCATTGCAGCATAGATTAGGAGGTAAAATAAATGTTTGTTAAATGGGCCCGTGTATACGTTAATACTTTGCAGAAGAGTACAAATGTAATCTACTCAGAATGGCAAAAATAATAACTAATGGATAACACTTGAAAATTTGTGAATAACTTTCACATGTGACAACTCACTTCATTAAGCTTCCTGCTCACTTTAAGTAGGCTTTTTAAAAATCATCGCTGTTTACTGCTGAAAAACAGAAAACAAAGGCAATGAAACTAAGACACTTGTCCAAGATTAAAGACTAAATTAGCATCATGTTAGATTTTTTTTTTTTTAACACAAATCTTTCACTTTTTTTGTAATTTTATTTTTTGGCTGCGTGGCATGAGGGATCTTACTTCCTGAACCAAGGATCAGACCGGCGCCCCCTGCCTTGGAGATGCAGAAATCTTAAGCACTGACCTGCCAAGGAAGTCCCAAAATATTTTAATTGTTATACGGCGTGAATCTGAGTGAACTCTGGGAGTTGGTGGTGGACAGGGAGGCCTGGCGTGCTGCGATTCATGGGGTCGCAAAGAGTCGGACATGACTGAGAGACTGAACTGAACTGAACTGAACTGAGGAAGTTACTGTCATTTTTTTTTTTTTAATGTGAACCATTTTTCAGTCTTTATTGAATTCATTACAATATTGCTTCCATTTTGTGCGTTGGCTTTTTGGTTTCTGGCAGCCATAAAGTAAAACATAAAATGGAAGTAATATTGTGGGATCTTAGAATGTGGGATCCTAGCTCCCTGACTAGGGAGCAAACTCACACTCCCTGCATTGGAAGGCCAAGTCTTAAGTCCCAAAGTTACTATTAGTCTTACATCAGGATAAAACCTTTAGAAGAATGTGATTTAATATTAATATTATTCAAGGTGGCACTGAATTTACTTCTCCATAGAATCTGTGTCTAATGTGGGCATAAGTTACTATCTATCTGAACAATAAGAAGGTATTTCCACCAAACATGTCACAGTCTGACTCCCCTCCAGGCTGGGTCCAGAGTGCTCCAGTCAAGTTCGCACTGTCTTGCCAGTTAACTACTGCAGAACTAGCTAGAAGAGGACAGCTCCTAGCTGGCCACGGTTCTCGTGAATAATTCATTAGGACTGCCACCAGCTGGGGAACATCCCTCTTCCACTGATTACTTGCTTTCATCCACCCATTTATCTTCATTAAAGACTTTGTTTCCTCTCAACAACTTGTCTCCAATTTTCCCATTTAAATCTATTTTTTCCCCTGGCTTTGAGGTTTTAGGTACACTCTTTTCCTTCCCATATCAATGATAACCACAAACTCCCTGTGCAATGAAAGTTTAAATCCTAAACTCAGTCTCGCTCTTGAGACACAAACAAATGTTACAACGTTCGATATTGACTTCATTAGCATAAGGTATAGACTAATAGAAAATTAGCCCTCTGATCAATTATTGTGACCCTTAAATAGACTTTTTCTGACTGAAGATAATAATTATTAGTCTTCCCCTGCCAAGGACAAGTTTCAATTTACATAGCTCAACTTCTAAACAAGTCAGTTAAAAGCATTTTGGCAAGTGAATGTTAGATTTTTCACATTCCAAAATTATTAAAAAAATACACACTCAATAGTTGATCTGAATTTTATTTTCCTTTCCTCTGTATTTCAGTGATATTGAATGGAAAATAATAAAGGTTACTTGGTTTTGTGTGGTTAATTTTAAAAATATGTTCCTGGTTATTATGATTCTGGCACCCTGATCTTTTTGTTAAGCACTGAATTCTAGTCTTAGGATTTTACTAATAATACAATTAGTGGAAAAATTGCCACCTGGTAATTTCTGAGCTCATTCCTTTCAATCATTTTCAGATAATGGGTACCATGTTGCCAGTATCCAATCTTCTATGAGTTTTGAAAAAAATCATTGTAAGTTAATTAAGTTTCTTGACTAATTTCCTTAATAGCTCAGGGCATTTGTCATTCAGACCTATTGCTTAATACATGTCATGTTTCCCAAGCATTTTCTCACTTATTCTTTATAAATAGCATTTTTTACAAAACTTCATTAGTTCCTAATTGTTGAAATTTATCTTCTTCATTACACCTGCTAAATACCAATTTTACAATGAGTTAATTTTTCCTGGTATTTTAGAGTTGTTATTATATCTTATATCCTTTGTTTATTACAGGATTTAAATTATTCCAGTGTATTTTACCTTTGGTTTTGAAAATAGCTAAAAAGTCCTTTGTGCATGTATACTCCATAATGACTAAAATTGAACAGTTTGAGAATAAAGACTTTTTTCTTCATTAGAAGTTATGTAGTAACATTACATCTACATCCTGCCAAGGAAAGCATTAAACAGGTTTGGCTACTGAAGCTTATAACTCATTGAGCTTTTGTTTCAGACATATTTTACCATCAATCAAACAAGGTGGTCTACCCCAGCATCTACACTAGAAGTCTGCCTTACTAAACTTTGGTCCTAAGTATTTATATTTTAGGCTTCCTTGGTGGCTCACTGGTAAAGAATCCTCCTGCCAATGTAAGAGACTCTGGTTTGATCCCTGGATGAAGAAGATCCCCTGGAGAAGGGAATGGCAACCGAGTCCACTGTTCTTTCCTGGGAAATTCCATGGATAGAGGAGCCTGGCAGGCTACAGTCCATGGGGTGACAAAAGAGTCCGACATGACTTAGTGACTAAACAACAATTACATTTTAATTCTTTAAAGGTTACTTAGGCCATAAATACCGCATAATTGCACTTATCTCACATGCTAGTAAAGCAATGTTCAAAATTCTCCAAGCCAGGCTTCAGGAATACGTGAACTGTGAACTCCCTGATGTTCAAGCTGGTTTTAGAAAAGGCCGAGGAACCAGAGATCAAACTGCCAACATCCGCTGGATCATGGAAAAAACAAGAAAGTTCCAGAAAAACATCTATTTCTGCTTTATTGACTATGCCAAAGCCTTTGACTGTGTGGATCACAAGAAACTGTGGAAAATTCTTAAAGAGATGGGAATACCAGACCACCTAAGCTGCCTCTTGAGAAATCTGTATGCAGGTCAGGAAGCAACAGTTAGAACTGAACATGGAACAACAGACTGGTTCCAAATAGGAAAAGGAGTACATCAAGGCTGTATATTGTCATCCTGCTTATTTAACTTATATGCAGAGTACATCATGAGAAATGCTGGACTGGAAGAAACACAAGCTGGAATCAAGATTGCCGGGAGAAATATCAGTCACCTCAGATATGCAGATGACACCACCCTTATGGCAGAAAGTGAAGAGGAACTAAAAAGCCTCTTGATGAAAGTGAAAGAGGAGGGCGAAAAAGTTGGCTTAAAGCTCAACATTCAGAAAATGAAGATCATGGCATCCGGTCCATCACTTCATGGCAAATAGATGGGGAAACAGTAGAAACAGTGTCAGACTTTATTTTTTTGGGCTCCAAAATCACTGCAGATGGTGACTGCAGCCATGAAATTAAAAGATGCTTACTCCTTGGAAGAAAAGTTATGACCAACCTAGATAGTATATTCAAAAGCAGAGACATTACTTTGCTAACTAAGGTCCGGCTAGTCAAGGCTATGGTTTTTCCTGTGGTCATGTATGGATGTGAGAGTTGGACTGTGAAGAAGGCTGAGCGCCGAAGCATTGATGCTTTTGAAGTGTGGTGTTGGAGAAGACTCTTGAGAGTCCCTTGGACTGCAAGGAGATCCAACCAGTCCATTCTGAAGGAGATCAACCCTGGTATTTATTTGGAAGGAATGATGCTAAAGCTGAAGCTCCAAGACTCTGATGCTGGGAGGGATTGGGGATAGGAGGAGAAGGGGACGACCGAGGATGAGATGGCTGGATGGCATCATGGACTCGATGGATGTGAGTCTGAGTGAACTCCGGGAGACGGAGATGGACAGGGAGGCCTGGCGTGCTGCAATTCATGGGGTCGCAAAGAGTCGGACACGACTGAGCGACTGAACTTAACTGAGGCCATTTTTTGGTCTGGGTGTACAGTTTTTAGTCTTTCATATTTTAGTGTTTTCATCTGTAATTTTTATCTCTATTTCAAAATTTGCATCCAAAATACGTTTGAATATGAAAAAATTAAATATTTTGAATTTAATAGCTATCTGCCATAATGAACTTTTAATTTCTCTCCTCTTGTTTGTACACCATCAGGGTCATGGTCTGAAAGCCTAAGTGGGACTTTCACATTTACAGTAAGAGTTTGCAGAACCCCTGTAGGTCCAGGAGTAATTGATAGGGTTTTATATTAGTGCTAAAAATGACATCCAAGGTCAAAAACAGAAAACTAACACACGACTGTATAACACAGAGAGTCCATTTCCTTTGTTAATTTCTACCTCTCATCAACCAAGAATTAGGAGTATGGAGCCACTCTCTGCCCTGCTCATCTTCCGATGCAGTTTCAAGCCTAGGCTGATGGCTCTGCTGGCTTCCCTGGTGGCTCAGCTGGTAAAAAATCTGGCTGCAATGCAGGAGACCCCAGCTCGATTCCAGGGTTGGGAAGTTCTTCTGGAGGAGGGCATGGCAACTTACTCCAGTATTCTTGCCTGGAGGACCCCCAGGGACAGAGGAGCCTGGTGAGCTACAGTCCATGGGGTCGCAAAGAATTGGACACGACTGAGCGACTAAGCACAGACGGCTCTGCCTCGTGGACAAGAATTCATCCCCCTTGGGGGTCCAAGATTCATTCCCCCTTTGGCTGCAGGTTAAAGGTAGGTCTCACCCAGAGCTTTTACCAGAACTTCAGGCCCACCTGGATCTTGATTCACACCAGCGATTTCCACACAAGTCTGTCCCTTATGCCCACCTTGCCTCCTTCCCAACCCTCTCTCCCCACCGCCTACCAGCTCCCACGTCCCTTTTCCTCTTGTTCTCCTTCCCGCAGCCCCGCTGCCAGGCACAGGGTCCAGCCTCTCCATCTGGAGGAGCAGATTCTGCTTCCCTCACAGCTACTCTCAGAATAAACGGTTTCACTGAAAACAAAAAAGAAAGCCCACACTCGAAACACAAACAAACACAACACTCACTCCCTTCCTTCACTGAGCACAAGGCGAGACGGAAGAGCCACGGTCTCATCTTCCAATCTTGCTTGTTGGACGGTCTTATATTCTTCTTTTTTTCCAGAGGGTGGACATCAGTGTGTTCAGCTGGCCACAGGGGAGCACTGAGACACCTTCATCACCTCCACAGCTGCTCGAGATGCAATGTTTGGACGTCAAGCAAGGACGGGCGTGCTTAGTGACCTCAGTCGTGTCCAACTCTCTGCAACCCTATGGACTGTAGCCCACCAGGCTGCTCTGTCCATGGGGACTCTGGCAAGAATACTGGCGTGGGGTGCCATGCCCTCCTCCAGGGGATCTTCCTGACCCAGGGATCAAACTCGCATCTCTTTTGTCTCTTGCCCTAGCAGGTGGGTTCTTTACCACTAGTGCCACCTGGGAAGCCCATGATGTAAATAGACCCCTTCCTCTTCTACCAAATCACCTCTGACTCCCTCCCCTTCAAATCCTGGTTCTTTAGTTTGGCAGGGTCCAAAAGATATTTAATCATGGAGTCCTGAAGGCACATGGACACTCAGTATGCGGTCATCTAAACTGAGGAGGTCTCCCTGGGGAAGCACCTGTCTATCGACTCTGCTCATTCCGCCACTGGGTGGAGACCTGGCCAGGTCTCCTCACAGACTTCCTTGCAAAGTCTCCGTCTCCTTCCCTCATCTCCTGCATCCATGTCCAACCCCCCGAGGTGTTTCTTTTCATCCTCCTCATCCTTTTCAGTGCATTGTGGTCCTTCAGGGTGGTCTGACCGTTGTTGATGGCTACTTATTGCCTGGCTTTCAGGTCTCGATTCTCAAATGGCTTCCAAGCCATGGAGTGAGAAATCCTGGATGAAATGTTACAATCATTTATGTCATGTCAGAAGCATTTCAGCTGGGATCTCAGAAGTCCTCGGTGCACAGGAGGTGGCTCTCACTGCCCTCATTCTAAGGCATTATTCTCATCAAAGCTGACTGCTAGTAGAACTTGGTCTTTTGAGTCTAAGTACTTCTCACATAAAATCAAGAAAATTCATGTTGAGGCCAATCCTTCCTTGACAGTGGGGAGGGGCTGTGGAACTTTGAAAACTTGTTTGATGGTAAGTAGCAGGCCTAGATTGGCATACAGGGATATTTGGGGGCATTGCTATTAATATCTTAGAGTGGTTGGCAGGTGCATTATTTCCTGAGATACCACTGGGTGGAAAGTGGGTTAGGGACTCAGGCACAGACTGGATGTTAACATTGTTCTAACATAGAGAAGCGCTGTTGTGATGAAGCATGAAGCAGAACACAATGGAGGAGTCTAGTTTCAGATAGAAACTGCTGCTGCTGCTGCTAAGTTGCTTCAGTCGTGTCTGACTCCGTACGACCCCGTAGATAGCAACGCACCAGGCTCCCCCGTCCCTGGGACTCTCCAGGCAAGAACACTGGAGTGGGTTGCCATTTCCTTCTCCAATGCATGAAAGCGAAAAGTGAAAGTGAAGTCGCTCAGTCATGTCCGACTCAGTGACCTCATGGACTGCAGCCTACCAGGCTCCTCTGTCCATGAGATTTTCCAGGCAAGAGTACTGGAGTGGGGTGCCATTGCCTTCTCCCAGATGGAAACTAGTCTTTTATATATTAGAGAGTTGACTCCTCATAGAAAATATACTCCAGGACTTCCCTGGTGGTCCAGTGGCTCAGACACCGTGCTCCCAGTGCAGGAGACCCAGGTTTGATCATTGGTCAGGGAACTAGATGCTGCATGCTGCAACTGAGACCACACACAGCCAAATAAATAAATATATTTAAAATATATATCCTGCTCTGGGTGTCAACAAGAAAAATTTAAATTACTCCTAAATTATGTGGTCTTGGAAAAGTATACATGTCAGACTTGTATGAGGATGTGTGGTAGTTTATTGTGCGCTAATGCCCAGCACCTCTGGGTGCACCTCTGAGCCTTCCTTCCCCCAGATCTTACCCCACCAGGTGGCTGGAGAATGTTAGTTTTGTCAGTGATCACAGAAATCAGAACTGATCTCTTGAGGTCAATAAAGGCTCGCTTTCTCCCTCCCCTCAACTTCATATTGTTATCTCTGGATACAGTATGTTGCTCATTAACAAACTGCATATAATCCAGTTACCCTGGTAGTTTGGGCATTACTCAAGGAGTGGCTCTGTATGGAAACTGAGATTCTAGAATGCTTTGGCATGCAGTGCCAGTATTTGGACATCACACTGCAAAAGAAAGACCATTGTCTCTCACTGGGATCTAGAGGAAACTGTTTCTAGGCTGGAAACTGTAGTCTCTTTATCTCCTAAAACTACCAGCCATACATACCAGCTGGAGAAGGAAATGGCAACCCACTCCAGCATTTTTGCCTGGAAAATCCCATGGACCGAGGAATCTGGTGGGCTACAGTCCATAGGGTCACAAAGAGTCAGACACGACTGAGTGAGCACACACAGATATCACCAGTGGCTATTATTGAAGAGCACTTCAACTTCTGGTATTGAAAACACTTTTAATTCTCTTTCCTTGGAGGAACACCACTCAAACTGACCCTTTGGATCTGAAGGAACACAGGCAGAATGCTCATAGTCGAGGGAAAAAAGGAAAACATTGTTACAAAGAGAAAATTGGAGTTCAGAAAAAAATTCATCTGGGTCATAAATGGGTGGGTATTTCATGATACTGTTCAAGACATATCAGTAACTAAATCACTAAAATAATTTTATCCCTGACAATTTTCTTCTCATGTGGTACTAGCCAAAGAAACAAAATTATGGTATGAAACCAAAAACCAAATTATGTTATGAAATAATCCATGAGTTTTTTATTTCAATATTTTGTGCTAGCAAATTCATGCAGCTTCACACTGAATCTGCTGTACCAAAATCTTTATTAATGTAGATTATCAGATGAAATTGTTCCAGTTGCTTTTCGTTTTACTAATAACAGAATTCAGAAACTGGCAAGAAGGATAATTTATGGTGTCAGTCATTGCTAGATCTAGCTCTCAAACGATTTCATCAGGTTCAGTTTTTATTCATTTCTGGGCTCTGCCTTCTACTGGGTAGCCTTTGCTCTCTGATTTCATGCGGTGGCCCCCAGTATTTTTAGGCTCATGTATTTCCAGATTAAAGTCAGCAGATGCAAGAATGTAGTTCTTTTCCATTAGTAAGAAAAAGCCTTATGCAACCGATGGACCAGGGCTGGATCACACAGTCATGCCTGTATTCATCAGTATGTATGGGTGATCTCTCTCCTCTGACGGTCAGACATGAGTCACTTGCCCACCAGAGCATAGAAGATGGATTGGAAATAGAAGATGGATTGGAAATGGGAGAGATGTGGTTTCCCCATAGAAAGTGCAGAGTACAGAAGCGATGATTTCCACCCATCACTCTGCTGTTTAGACTGGGCACCTTGGACAAAAAGATAAAGAGAAGCGAGAGCTACTAGAAAACAGGGTTCAGCCTTTTTCATCCCTCCTTCCCTGTCAATATCACACCTTTGTCACTCAGGCATGATTAGACAGAAGCTTACAGTTTTCATTTTCTATTTTCTATTGCACATCAGTATGATAGAGGAGATCCAAGAAAAATCATCTTACAAATGTACCCAAATGAAAAGAACAAAACCCATAAAACTAACTGTGGCAGGGGAGAGTAAGAGGGTGAAGTTAAAATCCAGTAACTGGGGCTGCCGCCTTGGAGGCAAGAGGCTGGGATGGTCCCAGCCCTGTTTGCTCTGCCCCAGGCAGGGCGTGAGAAAGGCTTTTGAAAACTCCTCTTCACACTCAGCACATCTGTTTGCCTGAGGGCCCCACATCCTGGGGAAGCGCCTTGACAGACTCTTATCCTCCTCATGAACGGGGAGCATGGCTGCAGAGCCAAGGAAGGCAGATGAGCTTGTTGCCTCCAGAGGCGCCCTGTCCTTTTGACTTTCGTCCCCTGTAAGGCAGCCTTGATGGCAGTGTTTTATTCGACTGTTTGATGCGTTCCTGAGCGGGCAGCTGTCACGTGTAGGGGAGTGGTAGGAGCAGATAGACCCCCCTGGAAAGGGAGATTCATTTTTCATGTGACTGTCTTTAGTGATTGATTGGGAAGGGAACCCTGTGTCTTCTCTCTCCTGTGCCCTGTATTCAGCTGGGGGCCTGGGGCTCCTCTGCCTGCTGATTTCTGGCCTGACCTGTGTAAGACCACGAGGACATGCCCAGGCTGCAGACTCTGATTGTAGGGAAGAACTCGGACCTAGGATAGATGGTCAGTGCTGACTCGCTCTATCACCTGGGTCCTCTCCGGTTTTATTATATCAAATTATAATATATATTTCATGTATATATTTAAGATTTGACTGAGTATTTGCCAAAGTGCCTACTGTCTCCAAAATTTTATGTGTCTTTTAGCTGCATCTCCCACATGGTGCTAATGGTAAAGAACCTGCCTGCCAACGCAGGAGACCTAAGAGGTGTGGGTTTGATCCCTAGGTAGGTAAGATCCCCTGGAGAAGGGAATGGGAACCCACTGCAGTATTCTTGCCTGGAGAATCCTATGGACAGAGGAGCCTGCTGGGCGACAGTCCACGGAGTCAGACATGACTGGAGCAACTTAGCACAATGTTCATTGTGTCATGTCCTGGGCATTGTACTCAATCTTTATATCCATGAGCCCACTTTATCCTCACTTCAACCTTTCCAAGTGTATGTTATTTCCATCTCCTCACAGATTAAGATACTGTCTTCCAGAGAAGTGACATGAGCTGTTCTAGGTTACTTAGCGCAGAGAGGCAGAACCAAGAAACAGAGCCAAGATCCCTTTGATTCCAAAGTCCATGGCGCCCTCCTAGAGGAAGACAATATCTCGCCCAGTGATGCATGAGTTCATGACATTTTAAAATTCATGCATTAATTTATGACAATCTTTAATTAAATCTATCTAAAGTCAAATAAACCAGGGACAATTGGCTCCCTTAACTTATTAATGCTTATTAGTGATACTGAGCAGGACCCTGTGGGGCTCAGGGCACAAAAACCTTTCTGTGTCTCCAATTTCTTGATGATAGGAAGCAGGCTTCATTCAACCTCCAGGACCTTCCCTGAGTTCCTGGAGCGGGTTTAAACAGTTGCTAATTAGGGAAGGGAGGGGATGCAGAGACCTTCTGGAGAAACAACAGCACAACTCTGTGGCAGGTCCTGGTTCCCCTTCAAGGGACGGTCATAATAATACCATTGAGTTGTTTTGCAGATGCTGAAGCCCCCACTAGGTGCGAGAAGTTACCTGTCTACTGCCCACAAGCACACGGACACCAGATGGGTTGAAACCAGAAGGCTGATGATGCTGACTCCCAATTACCTCATCACCAACCGATCAGAACAGTGTCCGTGAGCTGACCACACCCTGCCCTCTCATTAGTATAAAACTTCTCACTACACCTTCGGGTTGGGACACACAGTTTTGAGGGCATTAGCTTACTGTGACTCCCTTTGCCTGGCAAAGCAATAAAGCTCTTCTTTTTCTGTGAAAGTGAAAGTGTTGGTTGCTCAATCATGTCCACTTTGCAACCCTCATGGACTGTAGCCTGCCAAGCTCCTCCATCCAGGGAATTCTCCAGGCAAGTATACTGGAGTGGGTTGCCATTCCCTTCTACAGGGAATCTTTCCAACCAAGGAATCAAACCTGGGTCCCCCTCACTGCAGGCAGATTCTTTACAGTCTGAGCCACCTGGGAAGCGTTTTCTACATCACCCAAAACTTTGTCTCTGACACTTAATTTAGTGTAGGGTACAGAGGTTGGATTTGGCTTAATTAGCTTATCTTAAAGAGGAGAATGAAGATACTATTTGTACTGTAATAGAAGTTAAATTAGTTGAAGTTAGAAGTATGTGGACACAAGCTGACACACTGTTGGCATGAAACAACTTACAGTTCTTTTCTCCCTCGATTAAACAAGGATCAGGCTCGAAGAGAGATGCCATCACTTTGATATTGCTGTGCTGAGCAATCTCAATTGGGTTTCTAATAATCTTTTATTAGGGTTTGTGAATGAAAAGACGAAGCCAAGGAACAAGTTCAGTCTGAAATCGAATATGGCCTAGACGTGGCGCTCAAATCAACGGCAAAGAAACTTCTGAGAGATTATATTTATTCACTGAAAGCCCTAAGGGCATGACTAGAATGTGTGGGAGGAAACCAGAGATGTCAGCTTCATAAAAGAAACAACTTTCTAGCAATTTAAGCTGCTCAAAGGATGAACAAAGGGCTTCAGAAGGCAATGTGTCTTCTGACATCCTCTGTCTTCAGACAGCACCGACCGAGGGAGGTCCTTTGTGAGGTGGGGCTGCACCTGAAGACCTTTAAGAACTCTCTCAGTGCGGACTCTGTGCCTCAGAGATGCTGTGAATCTGCTAAGATCTAATGGCTGTTGTGGAGGAGCCAAAAACTTTCGGTTGTATTTTTAATTTTTATACTCATTTATTTCGGGTTTTTTGTTTTGTGTTTGAGTGCTTCTGTGTACTAAGCCCTGGTCTAAGCACCAGGGATATAAGATAAGTAAAATTTCCTCCCTTTGATGTATTAAAATCTAGAAACAGAGAAACACATGGAAAATAGAAAATGTAATAATGCTTGACTAATGTTACATTAGAAGACACTGTAAGGTATAACAAAATGTAAAAGTGGAGGTAATCAGAGCTTTCTGTTTTGAGTTTAATAGCTTATTTTCTGTGTTAGTTTGGCCTGCTGTCTGATTTGGAACATTCTGATTCAGTCACTAGCTTTTTCTGTACCAGTTCTCCATATCTGCTCTGTAAATTGCAATCAAAGGGAAAAGACGCTCCTCAGCACCACTTCAAATGAAAATTGACTTCCTGCAGGTAAGTCTACCTGGAGGTACAACTTCAGATTCAGCAGTGCAGGTTGTGGTTGAAATAAGAAAGGGTGAGCTTAGCCTCAGACAGGAGGTAAATGGAGAAAAGAAGACTAAACAGCAATAAACTGTAGTAGGGGGACTTCCTTGGTGGTCCAGTGGATAAGAGTCCACCTGCCAATGCAGGGGACACCAGTTCGATCCTTGGCTGGGCAGATGCCACTTGCCCCGAAGCAACTAAGCCCGTGCGCCAAAAGTACTGAGCCCGCACGCCTGGAGCTTGTGCTCTGCAACAAGAAAAGACAACACAATGATAAGCCCATGTGCTGCAATGAAGAGTAGCCCCTGCTTGCTTCAACCGGAGAAAGCCCACATGCAGCAATGAAGACCCAAGATAGCCCAAACAAACAAAAAATCTCAACAGCAGGAGATCACTGGTCCACACATATTTTTGGTTTGTTTCACTTCCACCAACAGAATCAAAGCATCTACTGACTGTGGAATGACACAACTTTGAGGATGCAAACCACAGTTCTGAAATTACTCCTTAAATTGATTTAACACATTAAGAAAAATCTAAAATGAGTTATTCTTGGACAAGGTGAGACAGTTGCTGTCATGACCTCCTTCTGACCATTGCTTAGAAGAGGCTTTCAGATATGCTCTACGTCACTCCATCAGTTGGGGAAACACTTTCTCTTATTTCCATATTCTGAGAACATCCAGTGAGAGGGACTTATTCTCGTTTGCCCAGCATCCATTACCCATGGGCTTAGAACAAAACCTGTAACTTAGTTATGGAAAGCTGCACAGGCTGCACCAATTTCCTTCTTGCTTATGGGCCCCAGGATAAGTCCACACTGATGGTCTCGTTGTCCCTTGTACATGTCAGTTGCATACATAAATTGAAGACTTGTACATGCTTTCTCTTCCACCCAGAATATTGCGGAAAAAAAAAAGATTGCCTGTCATATCAGTAAATAAAGGATCTAGCCACCACATTAACAACCTCCCAGATGGTAAGACCTGAAGGGACTCATCATGGAAATAAGAAATGCCTGCCATCTAGCAACCATCAGACTGCAGACACCCCCAGTGGTGCAGCTTAAGGGAACTCAGGATTTGAAAACACAGGATACTGGCCTCAGAGAGCTTAGGTGCGTATCAAAGGAATGATTTCAGTGAGACTAGAATCTTGAATCTTTCCACACACAGAAAAGCACTAAATTCCTTAATTTGAGATATCTAGTTTTCTTTTACTAACAATGATATTTTGTTCCGACCATATCGTGTTGTTGCAAAAACTCCCATGTCTTGACTTCCCCTCTTCCTCTCCAGAACAGTATTCTCAGCATTTATCTGAGAAGATGTCTCCAGAGCTTGAAGTCATAAGAACGTATGTTGATTACAACATAAGTGTCAACTTTCAGGTTATATATATATTTTTTTCAGTCAACAATACCTTTTAAACTTCCCTCATTCTTCTAGGCATGGTTATTACTTTTCTATCCTTTTTGCTTCCTTAAATCTTCCATGCCCATGTTCCATTCATCACTCTGGTTTCTGCTCAAATATCATAGAAATAGTTCCTGTCTGTAGCACACCAGACTTTACCTCTGGGAACTCTATGTATCTTTATTCCCAAGACTTACAAAGTTCTAGTAATTTGCCCAGAATTATTCAGAATTTAGAAATAGGAACCCAGAGGTCCTGCATATATATATATTTTAAAATCACATTTAGATAATGATACTATTTTATTTCTTTAATATAACAAAGATCTACTTCCAGGTGTACTGAGTAAAAATGTTTAAATGTAGCTGCTTTTAGGGTCAACCACTCATTATTAGATATTGGTGGTAGAGCTTCAGATTTCACACTGTTTTTCATATTCCAAAAAGCATGGGACATAGACTAGATTACTAACGTAAGAATAGAAAGAATAAGGCAGTTGGGGCTGCATTTTCCAAAAGGCATTTCCAAAGAAAATACAAGCATTGATTTTGTGGTCACTGGATTTTTACCAGCAAGCACAATTTTGTGTTAGAAAGTTTAAAAGAAGAATAGGAGGGAAAATAACTGACAAATACATTTCACTGATGATGGTCTAGCTGTGGATAGACAAATAGATATGAATTAACTGCTTTTAAATGGTTATGGGACATGCTTTAAAAGGACTAATCTGGACAGAAATCAGAATCTGCCTTTCCAATCTTTTTTTTTTTTGTAGACATTAGAGATAAGATAGAGTAAAAATACTTTTAAGCTAATGGGTGGCTGGAAGGTAAGTAGGAGCAAATTCCAGTAATTTGGTTAGGTCATCCATCCCAGTTTCATGAGTGCAGTTGAAAAGTCCTAGCTGGTATTCAAACTGATTTTAAAAATATTGACTGGGATTTCCCTCGTGGTCCAGTGGTTAAGACTTCTCCTTCCAATGCAGAGGGTGTCAGTTCAATTCTTGGTTGGAGAGCTAAGATCCCACATGGCTCGTGGCCGAAAAAACCAAAGTATAAAACAGAAGCCATATTGTAAGAAATTTGATAAAGACTTTAAAAATGGCCCCAGTCAAAAAAGGCTTTTAAAAATATTTCCTCTGTTTGTTATTATATTATGAAAGTAATCAGTGTAAGATTCAGAAAAGATCAAGTAATCAAAGAAGAGTAAAATAAAAATCACCACCAGAGGTCACCCTTGCAAACATTTTTCCCTTGGTATAAACTCAAGGACTCCACTACTCATGGGTTCCCAGCTCTAGCTATAGGGTAAGATGGATACCCGGAAAATAGCAATCTTTCCCATTCTTTCTATAACATTCAATCCTTCATCAAAGTCAAGGGTCATTCAATATACCTTTGAAATTAGGCAAATATGGGTGCTGTCCATTGTGTAGAGGGAAGGATGAGAAGCTATGTCATGGGATATGCAGAAGCAAAACAGGTCAGTGAGTGGCAGAGTGAATAGAATCCAGGCTTTTCCCCTTTCACAGGGCTGGAGGTATTGTCAAAGGCAAGTTTCCTTTTTAAAAGTCTTTTGGGTTACATTTCAATGAGAAATATGTCAAAAAAGTAGTCATTGAGATAAAAGGTATTTTCTTCATATATTGCAACCTTAAGGAAATAACTGTATCTTTAGAGTCATAGCTATATGTTTTATAAATATCTCTGATAGCCACATTCCCCTAACTGTTCAATATCCTTTCTGATGAAGCAGAGTCAGTTCACTTTGGGTTTTCGAACTCTTGCTTGTTACTCTGAAGACACCCTGTGGGTTAGAAGGATATGCAACCTTTCAAAGTTTCCCTTAAAAAAAAGTGTGAGTTTTATACAAGCAAAAGGAAAAAAAGGTGGTTTTGTTCCTTTTGAAACTGTTGGTCTCATAGTTTTAGGCTTTGAAGTTTGTGGCGGTTTTGTTGAGGTGAGTGGTGGTCTCCTAACATTCTTTGGTTAACTTTACTGGATGCTCCATGATCAAAAGTGGGCATTTGTAACCTGTTTCAAACAGGAGTTTGGCAGAATGTCTGATAAATTGGCATTTGAATCGACTGACCTTGATCCATGAGATTATCATCACCACTCACAGCGGCTACAGCAAATAACAACCCCTCACTGGCCTCTCTACTACCACACTGCAGTAGGAAATGACTTAAAGGCCACAGGAGGATGCTGCTATGCCATTTCTAATGACCTTCGTAGCATTATAGTCACTTTTTTATATCTACAAAGCACAAAGTGATGTTATCACACTAGGGTTTACTATAAATCCTTTTCTTAACCAAATCTGCAAACACCCCATTACTTTTCATCAGTAAATCTTGAATATTTAATAACCTAGACGAGTTCAAGAATGAAACACTGGAGTTTTCATCTTAGGCTGTGCATATTTTCAAGTTGGTTCCCAAGATCTTTTAAAAATTGTCTTGATGTTTAAGTATATTAAACTAGACTTATTTTCAAAGGTTCAAGTTTTAATTTTTTCTTGAAAGTCTCTTAAATAGCAAGAAAATCTTAGTTGAATTCAAGTTTACTCTCTTTATAAATTTATTACTGTCTATAACATTGTGAGTCTGAATAGTGAAGAAACTGAATGAATAAACAAATAAATATAATTACAAAATACAGAAAGAAGGAATTATTCTTTCTCCTGCCCAGAGACTGCAAGACCACTAAGAAATCAATGAATAAACATTTAATGAATACCTACTTGAAAAGATCACTTTAGAAGTTGTTGGAAAAAACAATAAATAATATAGTTACTGTCAGTAAGACAACCATTTAAAGTAACCATACTTACATGGTAGCTCAGACAGTAAAGAGTTTTATCTACAATGCAGGAGACCTGGGTTCAATTTCTGGGTTGAGAAGATCCCCTGGAGAAGGGAAAGGCTACCCACTCCAGTATTCTTGCCTGGAGAATTCCATCGACGAGGAGCCTGGCAGGCTACAGTCCATGGGGTCACAAAGAATCTGACATGACTGAGTGACAAACTTTCACTTTCACAAGTATTTAGACATAGTAACTTGCATTTTCATTTGTAAACCATTTACTGAGCACCTAAAGGGTTTTGGACACTGAGAAGAGCACTCAGGAATCAAAAATAACAATAAAGATAATATTGACATAAGGGAGTAAATATCATACATTGAGAGACTTTTATGCGCCAGGCACTTGTCAAGCTTTCTTCATCTTGTCTTTTCCCATTTTTAATTTCTAGGACAGAGAACTAGAGAAATTAATTCTCCAATACAAATGTTGAGATCTATTCACAGAGCAGGAAGCTAAATTACGATCTGTTTGGCTCAGAAGATGCTTCACTTTTTAATACGACTTCTGATACAAAGACATAGAAGACAACGCTGCTTTCCTTCAAAGATCTCAGGTCATAAAGAGGATGAAGAAGTGAAGTGAAGTTGCTCAGTCGTGTCCGACTCAGTGACCCCATGGACTGTAGCCGACCAGGCTCCTCCATCCATGGGATTTTCCAGGCAAGAGTACTGGAGTGCATTGCCATTTCCTTCTCTAGAGGATCTTCCCGATCCAGGGATCGAACCTGGGTCTCCCACATTGTAGGCAGACACTTTATCATCTGAGCCACAAGGGAAGTGCAGAGTTACAAAATGATATAATAATTGGTATGATGCAGGCATGTCTATAATATAATATGCATGAGGGAAAAGGGAGCTCTTACATATCTCATGTGGTTCATTTGCAGAAAAAGATGATGATGCTCATTTCAAGTTGGAGGATGAGTAAGAGTTCACTATACAATCACGGATGAAGAACGTGTGCAGTTCAAGGGAACAGGGACAGTAGAGTGTGATGGCATGAAGGGACATGCACGTGGTTCAGTGAACCTTTGCGCAGAGTGAATTTGTAGAATCAACAGGGAACTACACTAGAGAAAATTCTCTGAGAACATGGGGGAGGATCAGAAACCCGCTAAGGAGTTTGCACTTTATTCTGTAAGCAATGCTCTACTCTGCTCTGATGCTTATTTGTGTCTGACTCTTTGCTACACTATGGACTGTAGCCCACCAGGCTCCTCTGTCTGTGGGCAAGAATACTGGAGTGATTTGCCACTTCCTCCTCCAGGGGATCTTCCTGACTCAGGGACTGAACCCGTGTCTCTTATGTCTCTGCACCAGCAGATGGATTCTTTACCGCCAGTGCCACTCAGGAAGCCTGTAAGTAATGGGGAGACATTAAAGTTTGTCTGGTCAAATGATTCACCTTAGAAGCTGTGTAGAGAATGAATAAGAACAGGAAGAGGAGTTGAAATATTCTAGGTGAGAAATAATTAAGGACTCAACTAAAACAGGCACATGCAGCAGAAATGGAACAAACTGAAGGGATGGTCAGTGGGTTAAACCACAAGAGACCCCCTGAAGGATGTGTATGGAAGCATGTGCCCCAGGGTGGTGGTTTGAGGGCCTGATTCATGGGTGGAACTATAGAGTCTGGGAACACTGAAAATGGAGGAAGATTTAAAGGCAAGTGGGCATAAAGAGTTCAGTTCTAAACATGCTGAGTTTCAGGTACAGGTACATTATGGCACATTTAGATTGATAAGTCTAGTAATGATCAGATATCCATGGGTGCTTGCAAAAGAGAAAACAGATTTGTGACCTTATTAACAATATAGGTCGTGCCTTAGTCATTGGCTTCAAAGTGAATAAAGACTAAGAAGAATAGATGTAATTAGTGATCCTCAACTTTTAGAGGGGAGGTAAAGAAAGAATCATGGCGTCTGGTCTCATCACTTCATGGGAAATAGATGGGGAAACAGTGGAAACAGTGTCAGAGTTTATTTTTTGGGCTCAAAAATCACTGCAGATGGTGACTTCAGCCATGAAATTAAAAGACGCTTAGTCCTTGGAAGGAAAGTTATGACCAACCTAGATAGCATATTGAAAAGCAGAGACATTACTTTGCCAACAAAGGTCCATCTAGTCAAGGCTATGATTTTTCAGTGGTCATGTATGGAGGTAAGAGTTGGACTGTGAAGAAAGCTGAGCACTGAAGTATTGATGCTTTTGAACTGTGATGTTGGAGAAGACTCTTGAGAGTCCCTTGGACTGCAAGGAGATCCAACCAGTCCATCCTGAAGAAGATTAGTCCTGGGTGTTCATTGGAAGGACTGATGCCGAGGCTGAAACTCCAATACTTTGGCCGCCTCATGCGAAGAGTTGACTCATTGGAAAAGACCCTGATGCTGGGAGGGATTGGGGACAGAAGATGGGGACAACAGAGGATGAGATGGCTGGAAAGCATCACCAACTCGATGGACCTGAGTTTGAGTAGACTCCGAGAGTTGGTGATGGACAGGGAGGCCTGGCGTGCTGCGATTCATGGGGTTGCAAACAGTCGGAGACGACTGAGTGACTGAACTGAACTGAAAGAAAGGATGGCTAGGGTTTGCTTGGCGGCTCAGTGGTAAAGAACCCACCTGCCCGTGCAGGAGATGCAGGTTCAATCCTTGGATCAGGAAGATCCCCTGGGGAAAGAAATGGCAACCCACTCCAGTATTCTTGCCTGGGAAATCCCACGGACAGAGGTGGACTACAGTCCCTGGGGTTACAAAAGAGTCGGACAAAACTTAGTGACTAAACAACAACAACAAGAGATGGAAAATAATAAAAGAGCAAAATAAGGAGCAGCTAACCTGGGGGGAGGATGCTCAAAAGACTCCTTATCTAGCTATTCTTAACAGGCTTACATTCTGTTGGCGAGTGGATATGAGAAGATGAAGATGTGATTTCTGTCCTCAAGGAGCAGATAGTGCAGCAATGGGGAAGGAGTGGTGCCAAAAGGTCGAGGGCCACAGCCTCTGATGCTGCAGGAAGGTAAAATCGAAGATGCTCTGGAAGTTTATTCGATTTGGCCATTACAGATTATTCTAGGGAATAAAGGTGAGCTCTCTCTGGAGAGGAGGAGTGGCAAGCGTGCCAGTGGGCCCTGTATAAGATCAAAGTGGCCTTATCTAGGAGTGCCTTGGTGAGACCCAAATCTATTACCTGTGAGGGGTTCACCTGAGTCTGCCTTGGCATTTCTCCCATGGGACTCGGGGGATGAGGCGAAGCAATGTAAACGTGAAACTCTGGCCTTCTGTGCTGTGAGTTATAAACTAAGTTCATCTGAACTCATTGTATCCTTCCTGGCCGCACTTGTGGAGTGTGGTGGCTACCTGTTGCCACTGCTTAAGGCGTTGATTGACGGCTTGACAAAGTGAAAGAGTAGGAGGAGGGGAAGTCTATTCTGGGGTGGGCTTGGAAATGGGAAGGGGGTCTTGGTGAGTGTGAAAAGTGTTGTGAGTGTGGGCTAGGAAACATTAATTGCCTGGAAGTTATTAAAAATAGAAAGGTAGTATGTTATGGGGGCTCAGATGGTAAAGAATCCATCTGCAATGCAGGGGACCTGGGTTGCATCTGTGGGCTGGGAAGCTCCCCTTGAGAGCTCCTGGCAACCCATTCCAGTATCTTTGCCTGGAGAATCCCATGGACATAGGAACCTGGTGGGCCACCGTCCCTGGGGTTACAAAGAGTTGGACGTGACTGAGCAGCTAAGCACAGCACAGTCTGTCACCAAAGGCTTTGTGGAGGAGTTAATACTTAGGCTCAGTCTTAATGATTTAAATATGAATGGTGATGTAAAGTGATGGGAGCTCCTTTCAGGGCATGTGAGAGAACAGAAGCTGAAGTAAAAGCTGGAGCTTGAGACCAGGTTGATGGGGGTTAGCATGGGACATGGTAGGTGAGTTGTCCAGGTTAATTGATTAGAGCCCAGTGAAGGGATGCTAGGAATGGCCCATTGAGGCCAGCATCCAAGAAGCACACAAGGTTGAGAGCACCGTGCATTAATCATGGGTTAAAAATTTAACTTTAGCATGTGAGCCGTTGGGAAAAAGCTAGGAGCCTGTTGGAGGGAAATGAGGAATATGGCACTTATTTTTGTGAAGTTTTTGGTTGAATTCAATGTGTGTGTTGAGATCCAATAGCTACTAGCTACTTATGTTTCTGGTGTCCTACCATCTAAACAGGATGTTAAAGGGATTTATTGTAATGACCCATCTATAAAATGGGGAACTGCATCTGAGTTGGGCCTCATTAAGAATAAACTCCAGTTAAAAGTAGCTGTTTAGGAACTGAGATCTTTGTAAGACAGACATTCAGCCATAGGAGGAGTTTGCAAAGAACTCTGCATGAATTAAAAAGTTGTTTTAATACAAGAAAATGTTTCTAGTGCCAGTTTTTGGTTTAGCATCTGCTCTGTAGAATTTTTTTCTTTTTATTTATTTACTTACTTATTAATTTAATAAGACTATTGTCCTTCCTTTAAAATTTTGCCATCTGTCTACTTTTCCTAAGTAGAGAAGTCAACTAAATGATCGAGAATTTTCTGATTGATTATTGATTTTTTATTTGTATAAATATTAAAGATAACATTTTAATTTTAACCAGGATGCATAAACCTTTCCTGAAAGGTTTTTCTTTTTTTTTTAATGACTTTGGGTTCATTACATTTACTGTAGGATAATTCTTCCCTTCATTTTATTCATCTTCTGGAAATGTCATTAATGGAGAAACCTAAAAAGGCAAATGAAGATGTCTAGGGAGGCAAGTTGCCCTTGTTTTTCCTCTGGATAAATTATACAACAAGGTTACTCTCCCAATTAGATAATGTCTTGGGAGATAACCAGTCACTTTCTAAACACAAGCACATCTGAATTTTAAAATGTTAGCTTTATAAAAAGTGATGCATTTTCAATCTCTGGGCTAAGTATATAAAGTGTAGTTTGCTAATATGGGTGTAGAAAATCCTATAATATAAGTCAAGAGACTTCTGCAATGGTAATTATAAATATACACACACACTTACTTATTCATTTAATAAGACTATTGTCCTTCCTTTAAAATTTTGCCATCTGTCTACTTTTCCTAAGTAGAGAAGTCAACTAAATGGTCTGAGAATTTTCTGATTGATTATTGATTTTTTATTTGTATGAATATTAAGGATAACATTTTAATTTTATATGCTTACATATATAAAAATTTGCTTTGACATTTATTTTTCTTTTATTGTTGAGTTATTGTCTGAATGTGTTTCCTTCCATGTTCCTCCATTAGTTTTTGACTATAATGACTCCATTAATGTTACTATTTTTGAGGGAGGAAGGGGTTCAGAGAGAGAATTTCATGAGTTTTGTCATTGTTAGGTTAGATGGACATATGTTTGTCTAGGCCTGGAAATTTCTAAATTTGTAAATTCTGATTTCTCCCAAAGGATATTCACTTTTTTTGTGAGCATCTAATGAAGTAAATACAAATTTTAAAAAATTCAGTGACTGAGATATGCCTGATATTAATATTAATAAATATATTTGTGTGTTTAATTAAATCACAACTTATAAGTAAGGCTCTTTTCAATTAAAAAACTTTTCTGATTTCTTTTTTTAACCTTAATGAAGATATTGAAATATACACTTTCCAAACTACCTTTTTAAATGTCATTTCTAGAAATATTTACATAATTTCAGCAATATAAATCATAGTCTTCATTTAAATTAACACTGCTGGCTCAGGAATATGGAATACAGTATTAGTTTCTGTAAGAATGAATTGACTTCTATATGAAATAAGGCTTCTCAGTATCAGCCCTGAAGAAATATATTGGTTACAGCTAAAATGTATGGTTATGCTTATGCTAAAACATACCGACATTATAAAACTGTATATTGGTTTCGGTAACAATGTATTCTTTCCAATGGATTCATGTGGCTTTCAGCAAGAATGTATTGATTTCATTAAAATGTGCTCCTTGAGATAAACAAAAATTCAGTTAAAATGCATTGGTTTCCGTTAAAGTTCATTGACTGAAGTGAAGAACATTACACAGCTATTGGGTTGCCCGAGGGTTTGGTAAGTATTGAATAGAGATGTATACATCAGTAATAATAAAGGCTGGGGAAAACAAAGATACTGCAAACCCTATAAAGATGTAAATATCCCCACACATTATTAGATTGAATTTCCTCGCAGGCACTGAGAGTTGGCTCAGGTACTTTTCACAAAGTCACTCCAACCTCATTGTATTCCAAGTTCATGGGAACTCAAGAAACTTAATGCAGGGACCCTTTGGTTTTCCCTTGGTTTAAATGACTCTCCAGGAGGCTATTAGGCACCCAGGTTGCTCTTCAGGCCACATGATGTCTGAAAATTCCCACTTAAAAAGTAGAGGGTGATCCTTCAGTGAGTTAATGCATTTTTTTTTTTCCCATAGGACCTAAAATGTTTGCAGAGACTAGGACACGCTCTGGGAAAATGCCCAGCGATTTTGTTCAATCCTACATTGCTTCTTCATACTGGTTGTGGAAAAGGCAGAAAGAGAAGGAAGAGAGATCAGATAAGTACAGTTAACCATATTTCTTTGTATTTTGGTTTGTAAACAAACCAAAGAGTACCTAAGATTCCTTGGGGAAATTACATTTAAACACTGTTAATTATAAATCCATCTAGCTTTCATGCAAGCAGAATGTAGATACATGAATTTCACATGGGAAACATTTTTCTCATTGTTATCATTTTATTAGATTAAGACCAGAGCAAAAAAATTAAAAACATGAACAAAAATAAAAATTAACTTAAATCACCTGATAGTCTATCATTTGTGAAAAAGCACTGTTTGTATTTCAGTTCAGTTCAGTCACTCAGTCATGTTTGACTCTGCGACCCCATGGACTGCAGGACACCAGGCTTCCCTGTCCATCACCAACTCCTGGAGTTTACTCAAATTCATGTCCATTGAGTCAGTGACGCCATCCAACTGACTCATCCTTTGTCGTCCCCTTCTCCTTCCGCTTTCAATCTTTCCCAGTATCAGGGTCTTTTTCAAATAAGTCAATTCTTCCCATCAGGTAGCCAAAGTATTGGAGTTTCAGCTTCAGCATCAGTCTTTCCAATGAATATTCAGGACTGATTTCCTATAAGATTGATTGGTTTGATCTCCTTGCAGTCCAAGGGGCTCTCAAGAGTCTTCTCCAACACTACAGTTCAAAAGCATCAATTCCTCAGCACTCAGCTTTCATTATGGTCCGACTCTCACATCCATACATGATAACTGGAAAAACCATAGCCTTGACTAGATGGACATTTGTTGACAAAGTAATGTCTCTGCTTTTTAATATGCTGTTTAGGTTGGTTATAACTTTTCTTCCAAGGAGCAAGTGTCTTTTAATTTCATGGTCACAATCACTCTGCAGTGATTTTGGCGCCACCGCCCCCTCCTCCCCGCTCCCTGCCAAATAGTCTGTCACTGTTTCCATTGTTTCCCTATTTATTTGCCATTAAGTGATGGGACCAGATGCCATGATCTTAGTTTCCTGAGTGTTGAGCTTTAAGCCAATTTTTTCACTCTCCTCTTTTACTTTCATCAAGAGGCTTTTTAGTTCTTCTTTGATTTCTGACATAAGGGTGGTGTCATCTGCATATCTGAGGTTATTGATATTTCTCCTGGCAATCTTGATTCCAGCTTGTGGTTCATCCAGTCCAGCACTTCTCATGATGCACTCTGTGTATGTTATATAAGCAGGGTGACAATATACAGCTTTGACATACTCCTTTCCCAATTTGGAACCAGTCTGTTGTTCCATATCCAGTTCTAACTGTTGCTTCTTGACCTGACTATAGATTTCTCAGGAAGAAAGTAAGATGGTCTGGTATTCCCATCTCCAGTCTCATGGACAGAGGAGCCTGGTAGGCTATAGTCCATGGGGTTGCAGAGTCGGGCACAACTGAGTGACTTTACTTTCACTTAAGAATTTTCCAGTTTGTTGTGATCCAAACAAAGGCTTTGGCATAGTCAATAAGGCAGAAGTAGATGTTTTTCTGGAACTCTCTTGCTTTTTCAATGATCCAACGGATGTTGGCAATTCGATCTCTGGTTCCTCTGTCTTTACTAAGTCTAGCTTGAACCTCTGGAAGTTCACGGTTCATGTACTGTTGAAATCCAGCTTGGAGAATTTTGAGCATTACTTTGCTAGCGTATGAGATGAGTGCAATTGTGTGGTAGTTTGAAGCTTCTTTGGCATTGCATTTCTTTGAGATTGGAATGAAAACTGACCTTTTCCAGTCCTGTGGCCACTGCTGAGTTTTCCAAATCTGCTGGTATATCGAGTGCAGCACTTTCACAGCATCATCTTTTAGGATTTGAAATAGCTCAATTAGAATTCCATGACCTCCACTAGATTTCATATTTAGCACCTGTTTTTAATGACCTTCACAGATGGGGCTAGTGGTAAAGAATCCCCATGCCAACACAGGAGATGAAAGAGATGCGGGTTCAATCCTGGGCTCAGGAAGATCCACTGGAGGAGGAAATGGCAACCTGCTCCAGTATTCTGACCTGGGAAATTCCACGGACAGAGGATTCTGGTGAGCTACTGTCCATGGAGCCACAAAGAGTCGGACATGACTGAGCACCCATATATTTAACATGTTTTATTCTTCATGCCTATCGATATATTTATCTCTTGTAAAATAAATTGGAATTTATATGAGCTTTGTTCTAAATTGCTTTTTAACATGTATACAAAATAGCATTAAAATAAATATACAACTAAATGAATTATTATAAATTGCATATCTGACCAAGCTGCCCTTTTTATTTCCCTCGGCTTCCCTGGTGGCTCAGAGGTTAAAGCATCTGCTTGCAATGCAAGAGACCTGGGTTCGATCCCTGGGTCGGGAAGATCCCCTAGAGAAGGAAATGGCAACCCAATCCAGTATTCTTGCCTGGAGAATCCCATGAACGGAGGACCCTGGTGGGCTACAGTCCACAGAGTCTCAAAGAGTTGGACACGGCTGAGCGACTTCACTTCACACTTCTTCACTAAACTTTAGACAGGTTTCATCATGACTATAGACTCTTTTCTTAGAGCATTTCCTTTTTCTTTGCAGCATGTGGAATCTCAGTTCCCTGACCAGGGATCAAACCCATGGCCCCTGAAGTCTTAACCACTGGACAGTCAGGGAAGTCCCTAGAGCACATTTACTTTAGAAATGTTGTGATTGTATATTCTTTCTCTCTTTTGAGATGGAAATCATCTTGTTATTGTTGTTCAGTCACTAAATCATTGTGTCCAGCTCTTTGTGACCCAATGGACTGCAGCATGCCAGGATTCCCCATCCTTCACCATCTCCCTGAGTTTTCTCAAATTCATGTCCATTGAGTTGGTGATGCCATCCAACCATCTCAGCTTCTGCTGCCCACTTCTCCCCTTTCCCTCCATCTTTCCCAGCATCAGGGTCTTTTGCAAAGTTCATTCCAGCCCTTCATACTTATTTCTAACTTTGTTTATCACTAGCCTGCACAAAGGTCCTGTGAAAAATCTAAACTTTATCCATTCTATATACACAATTTGGAAAATTCCAGTGAAATTCAGATTCTGAGCAGACAAGTAACATGCCTACTATCCTATGCTCTGTGATTATAAATGTTAAGAGACTAGAGACTTTGCTCCTGGTCAAACTTTCTGTCATGGAAATATTTTGCTTTCTGATTCAAAACACAAATATTTCTGTGTTGCTCAAGTTATTAAAACAGTCTACATGAGATGGAATCTTCTGTTCACCCACTCTGCCCATGAAGACTTTGTAAGTTAGAGATGGAATTCAGAAACCCATTGAAGCGTATGTGGAAAGAACATTCTGCTGATCAAGTGGGCAGGCAGGGGAGTTGCCCTCTGCTACCCAGTCCATCATAGCAATAGAAGAGTTCTTTGTAAGCCACTCAACCTTCACATTCTCAAAGTCTTGCTCTCTTTGTTCACAGAAGCTCCAGCAGAAGAATGTTTCTAGTGAAGCAGCATCAGTGATAACCAAAAAGGGCAGTGGGAACCAAAAGGGAGTTCAACCTTCATTTCTGTGAACCACCTACACTTGCTGTTGTTTATACAGTGAACTATTGACTGGGATGAATGTTTCCATGAAAGGCCATTCTTGTAAAATCTCATCAGAATTTAAACCCTTCAGAGGCTGACCCACTTGCATCTCACTGCTTAGTTTCAGATTCTTTCTTGACAGTTAATTACAAGAAGCCCGAACTGCTGAACCATGGGCCTGGCTGACCAGTTCAAATCCTCCAACAAAATAAATTTAGCTTTACTTCATTGGAATTAAAAGGTTGAAACTTTCATCAAACAACTGGATTCTGCCCCCTGCTTTGAAAACTGAACTAGGTTTTGAGACATGATTTTTGCTTTTTTCTTTCTCCAATACCCAGTTGCTGGAATAGTGATAGAGAAACAGAAGACATTCAAGTGAAAATAAAACCATACTTTAATTATTGGAGATGCTGTTCTGAAGTTCCCCTTTCAAGAAAAATGCACAGCCAGTATTTCTTCATGGGAAATGAGCAAAGTTTGAGACGGGTCAGGTGTTTGGGTCTGTAATTTGTACTGGGTATTTTCTCCTATCACAGGCCTAGAGATTAGAAGCAGCAGAGATACAATGAGCAGGCCCTGCCATCCTTTCCAGGTGCTCAGCTCTCCCTGGGATTCTAATTACAGACTCTTTGCATGAAGAATTCTTTTTGAAGGTAAGGAAAGTGCTGTATCCAGAGGATGCTAATAAAAGTGAGTTGAGAAATCTGTTTCGAGGCTGTCTTACTTTTTAGGTCTTGTCTTTCAGGGGAAAGAGAAGACACATTTATTATTAAGGACCTGATATATGTCAGCCTTTGGGTTTAGTGTTTTCTATTTGAGACCTGAATTCCTCCAGTCCTCTGATTGTAAGAGAATAAATGAGGTCACCTTACTGCATAAGTGAAAGTTGAACAGCCTTTTATATTATGAATATGTACAAAGTATAGACCATTAAAATTTGTTTTTTTAAATTTTGGTTGTGCCATGCAGCATGTGGGGTCTTGGTCCCCTACCTAGGAATCAAACCAGCACCCTCTGTATTGGAGGTGAAGTCACTCAGTCGTGTCTGACTCTTTGCGACCCCATGGACTGTAGCATACCAGGCTCCTCCCTCCCTGGGATTCTCCAAGCAAGAGTACTGGAGTGGGTTGCCATTTCCTTCTCCAGGGGATCTTCCTGACCCAGGGATCGAACCCAGGCCTCCCACATTCCGGGCAGATGCTTTAACCCCCCTGTATTGGAAGCGTGGAGTTTTAACCACTGGACCATCAGGGAAGTTCTCCCTTCCTTTTTTCTGGCCCATTTTAAAGGCTTCTTCCCCTCCGGTATCTATGAGGAGTCCTAAGAGGTGTTTCTCAAGTTCTCAGTCATGATCATGCTCTCAGAGCTGTATACTGTGTACGGTATACTAAGACTAATCTGAAGGTAACACTTTGGTCTTTTCCCACCACAACATTTGCCATAGGCTGAATGCCTGTCCCCTCCCTGGTCCCCCACATATATGAGGAAACCTAACCTGTAATGTAATGGTATTAGGAGATGGGGCCTTTGAGAGGGATTAGGTCCTATGGGAGAAGGCAATGGCAACCCACTCCAGTACTCTTGTCTGGAAAATCCCATGGGTGGAGGAGCCTGGTAGGCTGCAGTCCACAGGGTTGCTAAGAATCGGACATGACTGAGAGACTTCACTTTCACTTTTTACTTTAATGCATTGGAGAAGGAAATGGTAATGCAGTCTAGTGTTCTTACCTGGAGAATCCCAGGGATGGGGGAGCCTGGTGGGCTGCTGTCTATGGGGTCGCACAGAGTCAGACACGACTGAAGTGACTTAGCAGCAGCAGCAGCAGGGTCCTTATGAAAGGAAGTTCAGGGTGCTCCCTTGAAACTTCTGCCCTGTGAGGATATAGCAAGAAGACTCTCATCCAGAAAGTGGGTCCCCAGGAATTATGTCATCCCCTGGTTCCTTGATCTTGACTTCCCCAACCTCCAGAAATCGAGAGAAATAAACTTCTGTTGTTTATAAGCCACACAGCCTATAGTAGTTTTTATAGTAGCGCTAACTTGAACAGCAAGGAGATCTAACCAGTCCATTCTGAAGGAGATCAGCCCTGGGATTTCTTTGGAAGGAATGATGCTAAAGCTGAAGCTCCAGTACTTTGGCCACCTCATGCGAAGAGTTGACTCATTGGAAAAGACTTTGATGCTGGGAGGGATTGGGGGCAGGAGGAGAAGGGGACGACCGAGGATAAGATGGCTGGATGGCATCACTGACTCGATGAACGTGAGTCTGAGTGAACTCTGGGAGTTGGTGATGGACAGGGAGGCCTGGCGTGCTGCAATTCACGGGGTCGCAAAGACTTGGACATGACTGAGCGACTGAACTGAACTGAACTGAACTGAACAGACAAAGATATTGTCTACATGTATTAGAAAGGAAAAGAGAGAGAGGGAGACAAAGAGGATAGAGGTATTGAAGAAATATCATCAGGCCATGCATATTTGGTATACCACTCAAATTTTGAATTCTAAGTATAAACATTTTTATACTTTATCCCGTAACAACTGTTTCATTACCAAAGTTGATTAAACATCCTCCTTCATCATAATGGAGGAACAATTCTGAACTGTAGCTTGGCAGAAACTGTATTTTTCTTTCCACTTTCTTTATTTTTTAGACTTCATATATGTAACTGTGAGAATTTGTCATTCTCATTGAACCTATACTTTCAAATGTTTTGCTCCCAGAGGATTCTGCCAAGATATTCACAGAAGAAAACAGAACTATAAAGGTCTGAAAACTCATTGATAAATATTTTCCCTATGGCCTAAGGCCTAAATCTCAGTAATAACAATAATCATGTTTAAGGGGTAGAGCAATCTTCCTTGTAAAATCAGTAACTCTCATTTCAGTGGACAGGAATGTTCTCTGTCCTTGATACATCTCATTTCTTTTCTTTTTTTTTTTTCAAGGATGTATTTGTTTGTTTTTTAATTCCAAGATCAACTTTCTAATCATCCATTTCTTTTAGAAACAATGGGCTGATCATATATTTAGAACAACACCTTGCTTCTTTCTCTTCCTTCTTTCCTCTTCTTGACTAGATTTTATTTTTATTTGTTAATTTTTAAGTTTTTGGCTACACTGTATGACTTGCAGAATCTTAGTTCCCCAGCCAGGGATCAAACATAGGCCCTCCACAGTGAAAGTGCAAAGTCCTAACCACTGGGCCACCAGGGAATTCCCTTGACTGGATTTTAAATTAACTTTTACTTTAAAATAATACGTAAACATGTTCATTAAAAATTTTAAGTTTTTAAGGCAAGTATCATATGATATTTCTTTTTTTTTAAGATTTAAAATGTTTTATTTTTTATTTTTATTTTTTTTTAAATTTTAAAATCTTTAATTCTTACATGCGTTCCCAAACATGAACCCCCCTCCCACCTCCCTCCCCATAACATCTCTCTGGGTCATCCCCATGCACCAGCTCCAAGCATGCTGTATCCTGCATCAGACATAGACTGGCAATTCAATTCTTACATGATAGTATACATGTTAGAATGTCATTCTCCCAAATCATCCCACCCTCTCCCTCTCCCTCTGAGTCCAAAAGTCCATTATACACATCTGTGTCTCTTTCCCTGTCTTGCATACAGGGTCGTCATTGCCATCTTCCTAAATTCCATATATATGTGTTAGTATACTGTATTGGTGTTTTTCTTTCTGGCTTACTTCACTCTGTATAATCGGCTCCAGTTTCATCCATCTCATCAGAACTGATTCAAATGAATTCTTTTTAACGGCTGAGTAATACTCCATTGTGTATATGTACCACTGCTTTCTTATCCATTCATCTGCTGATGTACATCTAGGTTGTTTCCATGTCCTAGCTATTATAAACAGTGCTGCGATGAACATTGGGGTACATGTGTCTCTTTCAATTCTGGTTTCCTCGGTGTGTATGCCCAGAAGTGGGATTGCTGGGTCATAAGGTAGTTCTATTTGCAATTTTTTAAGGAATCTCCACACTGTTGTCCATAGTGGCTGTACTAGTTTGCATTCCCACCAACAGTGTAGGAGGGTTCCCTTTTCTCCACACCCTCTCTAGCATTTATTGCTTGCAGATTTTTGGATTGCAGCCATTCTGACTGGTGTGAAGTGGTACCTCATTGTGGTTTTGATTTGCATTTCTCTAATAATGAGTGATGTTGAGCATCTTTTCATGTGTTTGTTAGCCATCCGTATGTCTTCTTTGGAGAAATGTCTATTTAGTTCTTTGGCCCATTTTTTGATTGGGTCGTTTATTTTTCTGGAATTGAGCTGCAGAAGTTGTTTGTATATTTTTGAGATTAGTTGTTTGTCAGTTGCTTCATTTGCTATTATTTTCTCCCATTCAGAAGGCTGTCTTTTCACCTTGCTTATATTTTCCTTTGTTGTGCAGAAGCTTTTAATTGTAATTAGATCCCATTTGTTTATTTTTGCTTTTATTTCCAGAATTCTGGGAGGTGGATCATAGAGGATCCTGCTGTGATTTATGTCTGAGAGTGTTTTGCCTATGTTCTCCTCTAGGAGTTTTATAGTTTCTGGTCTTACATTTAGATCTTTAATCCATTTTGAGTTTATTTTTGTGTGGGGTGTTAGAAAGTGATCTAGTTTCATTTTGGTGAACAATTATAGCGTTCCATCTTTCTGACTGAAAGTAACTTGAATGAAAAAAAATATCATTAACATTAGAGAAAAAGTACCTCAGAAATTAATAAAAAATATGACGTATTTGAGAAAAAAATTTAAGTAAAACACTTTTATTATTTCTGAATAAAGTAGTATGTTCCTAAATTTATTTAAAACAAATTACTTATCATGACTAAAATTCATTCAAATCAACTCATTACACATTGCTTGAATAGTCACAATATGGAAGATACTAGGGTGTCTGCTTCAAGAAATAAGAAAGTAAACTAGTATGCAGAATTTCCATAATTTTTCTATTATTGAAAATGGTGTGGTCTAATGCCCAAACTTGTGTAGGAAGTGCATTTATATAAAAATGATAAAAAGCAAATTTGTCAAAATTCTGTGAAAACATCTAAGATTAATGATAATTTCCTATTTATTTATGCATTGTGAGAAAATTCTGTATTTTTCAAAAGCAATTAATGTCATAGAAGGGGAGTGTTTATTCAAAACGTAAGACTAGATTACAAAACAAACTGAGATTAGACATGAATTTGTGCTGCTATATATAAAATAGACAACCAACAAGGACCTACTATGTAGCGTAGGGAGCTCTACTCAATATTCTATGACAAACCTATGTGGGTAAAGAATCTGAAAAAGAATGATTATGTGTACATGTATAACTGAATCACTTTGTTGTATACCTAAAACTAATGTAACATTTTAAAATCAACTGTACTCCAATAAAATTAAAAAAAATTAAATTAAATTTAAAAAAGAAATGAATTTGTGTATAAGTGCTTAAGGTCTTACTTGCTTTTTGTTTGTCTTTGTAGACTGGTATTGTTTTTGTTAAAATATAATGTTATATTTAAGAAGCCATTTCAGTTCAGTTCAGTTCAGTCGCTCAGTCCTGTCCGACTCTTTGCGACCCCATGAATCGCAGCACTCCAGGCCTCCCTGAGAAGCCATTTAAAAACAACATAATTCAAAATTAAGCATTAAAAATTAAAGCATTGCAAACACATACCCTCCCCTACTCCTCTTTACACCTCAAACCGTATGACCTGAATCTGGGAGACAGAGATTCCTCAATCCCTTCTTTTCCATTCAAATTTTATGTTTTAATTTTTTCTGGTCAAATGCAGAAGGTGAGTTCAAGGCACCGTATCATCATTTGCCCAAGAAATTTCCTCCATTCATTGAATTATTTACCTGCAATAACTTATTCATTCCATTTATCACTGCTGCTGCTGCTGCTAAGTCACTTCAGTAGTGTCCGACTCTATGCGACCCTATAGACAGCAGCCCACCAGGCTCTCCCGTCCCTGGGATTCTCCAGGCAAGAACACTGGGTTGCCATTTCATTCTCCAACGCAGGAAAGTGAAAAGTGAAAGTGAAGTTGCTCAGTCGTGTCTGACTCTTAGGACCCCACGGACTGCTGCCCACCAGGCTCCTCCGCCCATGGGATTTTCCAGGCTAGAGTGCTGGAGTGGGGTGCCATTGTATTTATCCCTAATACCAACTTTTATTCCCCTTTTCCAAGATGAGCAAATTATTCTACTGTCTTTGTTTGTACATGCTTATGCATATTTTGTGTTCATGCATTTACAACTTATATAAAGCTATTGGGTCAATTATCACGTTCTGTTCTTTTTAAAAGGTTACTGTTAGTCAGCATTATGTCTATCAGATCCATATCCACGTTGCTCAACATGCATCTACTTTGCTGCTTCTGTCTGCTCCACAGTACCCCATGGAGGGTATCCATCAACTTTTATCCACTCTTCCAGCAACCAACTCTCCCGATCTTGCCTCCAATTCCATAATTCCTTAAATTGTGCTGCAATAAATACCCTTATACACATCCCCTTAGGAGTCTGTGTGAGGAATTTATTGGGATATAAACCCAGGAGTGGTTTGCTGGCTCACACTGCAGGCTTATGCAAAATTTAACAGAAGGTGCCAGATGTTCACCATGGGGCTCCTGCAGTTTACAATTCCACCTCCAGTGCTTGGGGCCACCTCCAGTGCTTGGGGTCCCCTGTGTCTCCATAGTCCCATCAATTACCCAGCTTTCTAATTTTTAACTAATGTAATAGATGTAAAGTGATACCTCTTTGCTTTAATTTGCACATCTCTGATTTCTAGTAAGTTTGAGCATCTTTTCCTATATTTATATACCTGTTAACTTTTGAGTTTCCTAGTTACATATTCTTTGTCTGTTTTTCTATTGTGGTTGCTGTCAGTTTCCTGTCAATTTACAAAGGTTACATGATATTTTCTAAATATTATTCCTTTGTTTGCTTATGGCATGGATTATTCTCTTCCACTTTTTCATCTGTTAAATCTGTCCATGGTATACGACTTTGAATAGAAATCTTTCATTATGATACAACCAAACTTATCATGTATATATCTTATGGTTTTTATTTTTTAAAAAATTTTTGGTATTTGTCTTTCTTTTAAATTTATTTCTTATTGAGATTAACATTAAACATCACATAAGTTTCATGGTAACATTATATTTTTAATTTTTTAAAAAAATGGGGTATATTTTTGAAGTTCTAATGTCTTCCTTTACAAATATATACACAGATATATGTGTATATATATATATTTTATATTTCTATTAACTTTACAGCTTTTTGTCTCTCACATTGATTGTTAATCCATATAGTATGTGTTGTAAGGTAAGGATTCAGTTTTTTTCCCTTTAAGGTAGGTTTGTATTTCAATATGTTCTTTTAAATTTCCTTATTTTTGTGAAATCGTTTATCAAATACTGCATACAAAACGTGTGTGTGTGTTTCTGAGCTCTCTAGTCTATTCTGTTGGTCTGTTTATTCCTCTATACGTCCCATACAGTTTTCATTATTGTAGTTTTGTAGTATGTCAGTACTGGGTAATATAAAACTCCTCCTCTTCCTTCTCTTTTTTTATTGCTGAATTTTTTATGGACATTACAGTTTTTAGACCAAGTTTACAAATTCCTCAAAAATTCCAATCGCAACTTTGAAATCTGTCTTAATTTTCTGTTGCTTTAACAAATTACTACAAGTTGCTTAAAACAGCGCAACTTTCTTGCCTTACAGTTCTCCAGGTCAGAAATCTGACATGGTCCCACTTGGCTTAAGTCAAGTGTCTCCAGGGCTATGTTCTCTTCTGGAGGCTTTAGAGGAAAAACTGTTTCTTTGTCTTCCCCAGCTCTCAGAGGACACCCACATTCCTTAGCTCATGGTTCCCTTTCTTCATTTTCACAGCTTGTAACACAGTATTTCCCTGACTTGGCTTCCATTGTTACATTTCCCTCTGACCACAGCTGGGGAAGATCCTCTACTTCTGAGGCCTCCTGTGATTACATCAGCCTACCTGTATAATCCAGGGTAATCTTCCAGGCTGATAACCTTAAATGTATCTGCAAATCCCTTTTGCCTCATAAGGCGGCATATTCACAGATCCTGTGGACTAGAACACAGACATCTTTGGAGAGTCATTATTCTAACTAACCCAGGAGTGCACTGTATTTGCAGATAAATTTGGGGCATATTTAAGGAGGACAACTTCTCTTTACACAGATAGTCACTGTGTGCTGTAAAAATTTTAACATCTTTCTTCATAGGAAGTTTTGCGTATCCTTGTTTAATTCCCAGATTCTCTATCATTTTTGTTATGACTGTAAATAGTTTCTTATTTTAAATCTCAGTATATAAAGTTATTATTTGTGTACAAAAGAGCCATTATTCTTGTAATTGACTCTGTATCTGGCAGGCTTGTCAAAACTCTTTATTAATTTTAACAGTTTTTCTATTGACTCTTTCAAACTTTTCTATCTTCCACATTTCTCTAAACCAGACTTCAGTCAATTATGACCTTATTGCCAAATCTAGCCTGCCACCTGTTTTTCCTTTGAGAACAAGAAGTAGTTAATATTTATTAATATAAGATACGTTTAAGAGATACAAGTGGGCAGGTGAGAGATCTCTGCCCTTCTACTTATTTTTGTAAATAAAATTTTATTGGAACACAGCCTCACTCATTTATTTGTATATGATTTGTAGCTGCTTTTGCTCCGCAGTGGTAGTTTCCCACTTGTGATCAAGACTGTAAGTGATCCACAGAGTGCCCAAATATTTATTAATATTATTTCAGAAAAAAAGTTTACTAAGCCCTGCCCTAAGCCTCTTGTTTTATCCACATGCTTCACACAAGAGGGAGGAGATTGTGTATTTAATAGTGTTAAAAAGTAGCCAAAACCCCCAATATTATCTCTGCCTAAAATCCATTAATTGTTCTAGTACTTTCTGAAATCATATAAATTCAGGGTTACAAGGGTTAATACGTCTTTTCTTTAAAACTGGGACTCACTCTGTGCTGGGACTCCATCTAGCTGTAAAGGATTCCCTGGTGGCTCAGTGGTAAAGAAACCACCTGCCAATACAGGAGATGTCAGTTCAATCCCTGGGTCAGGAAGATCCCATGAAGAAGGAAATGACAACCCATCCCAGGATTCTTGCCTGGGAAATCCCATGGACAGAGGTGCCTGGTGGGCTAATGTCCATGGAGTCGTGAAAGTCAGACATGACTTAGTGTCTCATGACTTAGGCGGCTCACGCATGTTAGGCTGTAAAGCGTAATTCTGAAGCATAGGGCAGGTATTGCAATGATGGGAGCCTGAATAGTTCATTGCTGAGATGAGACCACCAGATACTTAGATCCTGGGGTATCCCACTGAAATGGAAAATTGATCGAACTGTCACCTTTGCAACACTGTGTAGAGTTGCCCTGCTCTCTGATTTCGGGCAACTAAATTTGTCGCGGAGATGTGTTTGAGACAGTTATCAGGAGTGACACTGCTCTGAAGGATCTGGAGTCTACCTTCTATGCCTCCTCAAGTGATCTCATATTGAAGGACCCTCTTCCTGCATTGCTAAGTGTGGCATAGTTGGAAATCATAAATGAATTTTTAATAAAGAATTCTCTTAGTCAAAAAGAGAGAGAGAGAGCTTGAAAGAAAGGACCTATGGGACAGGCACATAGGAAAAAAAATGTTCATTCACTTTAGCTTGGCATTTAAAGTCTTCTAAAATTTGCCCATGAATTAGTCCTTCCCAAACGTGGCTGCACATCAGAATCGCCAGGGTGCTTTAAAAATTACAGATTCCTTGAGCCTTGATTCTAAACCTACTGAATCAGAATCTCTGGAGGTGTGATTGTACAGTCTTTATTTTTTAAAAGCTGGCCAATAGATTCTTCTGTTTCTAGTCCAGCACTGTTTTAAAATACTTTCTCAATCTTGCTGTCCATTACTACACCTCAAATATTTCTGTTTTTGGAAAACTGATTTATTTGTCTTTCCTTTACAGGTTTCTTTTTCCTGCCAATATCGAATCCCCTTAAAAATTCCTTGAGCCTTGTTCATCTACCCCTTTCAAGCATAACCAATGCATCACAAATTTTTCATGATTCTCCAGATAGGTGACCTTTTCCTTCCTGGAGTTCCACTGACAATCTGTGCTGCTATTATGAAGTTACACAAACTTTTAGTCTCTGTTCCTTGAAGGCAGGGGAATTCCATGAATTAAACAACTTTGTATCTGTCATAGCTCCCAGCAGTGACCTGAAGCAGGGTTAACTTTATTCTAGTACTTAGTCTTTGAAACAGGCAGAACTTCCAGTACAAATCATAAATATGTGATTAAATCTGGAATTTATGTGGGGTGGTGCTGGAAGAGCAGCTCAAGAGGGTGGGGATATATATGTACTTATGGTTGATTCACATTGTTGTATGGCTGAAATCACCACCACATTGTAAAGCAATTATCTTTCAATTAAAAATAAAATTAAAAATTTGGGGATTTAATGTTTCCTTAGAATACAGTTTTAAGTCTAGGGGAAATTAAGGGGCAAAATTACTTTGAAATCCTTAAGAGTGGTACATAAAGAATGCAGTGCTACTAATTTTTAGGGCTCAGAGTGGGGAGAAGGGTCTGCAAGTTGGAAATCTGTGATTCAGTTAGCCACTATCAGTGTCATCCTACGCATCACCAATAGCCCCCCAAAAAGGTAAAAGCAGCCAAATGCTATATTTAGTAGTAATTGGCCTTTTAGAACAAAGCTAGTGAAGGTGATGGAATTCCAGTTGAGCTATTTCAAATCCTAAAAGATGATGCTGTGAAATGCTGCACTCAATATGCCAGCAGATTTGGAAAACTCAGCAGTGGGCCACAGGACTGGAAAAGGTCAGTTTGCATTACAATTCAAAAGTAAGGCAATCCCAAAGAATGTTCAAACTACTGCACAGTTGCACTCATCTCACATGCTAGCAAAGTGATGCTCAAAATTCTCCAAGCCAGGCTTCAATAGTACATGAACTGTGAACTTCCAGAGGTTTAAGCGGGATTTAGAAAAGGCTAGGAACCAGAGATCAAACTGCCAACATCCTCTGGATCATTGAAAAAGCAAGAGAGTTCCAGAAAAACATCTACCTCTGCTTTATTGACTATGCCAAAGCCTTTGACTGTGTGGATCACAATCAACTGTGGAAAATTCTGAAAGAGATTGGAATACCAGACCACCTGACCTGCCTCCTGAGAAATCTGTATGCAGGTCAAGAAGGAACAGTTAGAACTGGACATGGACTGGTTCCAAATCGGGAAAAGAATATGTCAAAACTGCATATTGTCACCCTGTTTATTTGACTTATATGCAGAGTGCATCATGTGAAATCCTGGGCTGGATGAAGCACAAGCTGGAATCAAGATTGCAGGGGGAAATGTCAATAACCTCAGATATGCAGATGACACCATCCTTATGGTAGAAATCGAAGAAGAGCTAAAGAGCCTCTTGATGAAAGTGAAAGAGGAGAGTGAAAACATTGGCTTAAAGCTCAACCTTCAGAAAACGAAGATCATGGCATCTGGTCCCATCACCTCATGGCAAATAGATGGGGAAACAGTGGAAACAGTGAGAGACTACTCTTTGGGGCTCTGAAATCACTGCATATGGTGACTGCAGCCATGAAATTAAAAGACACTTGTTCCTTGGAAGAAAAGTTATGACTAACCTAGACAGCATATTAGAAACACACTGCCAACAAAGGTCCATCTAGTCAAAGCTATGGTTTTTCCAGTAGTCACGTATGGATGTGACAGTTGGACTATAAAAATGCTAAACTCCAAAGAACTGATGCTTTTGAACTGTGGTGCTGGAGAAGACTCTTGAGAGTCCCTTGGACTGCAAGGAGACCCAACCAGTCCATTCTAAAGGAGATCAGTCTTGAATATTCATTGGTAGGACTGATGTTGAACTCCAATACTTTGGCCACCTGATGGGAAGAACTGACTCACTTGGAAAGACCCTGATGCTGGGAAAGTTTGCAGGCGGAGAAGGGGACGACAGAGGATGAGATGGTTGGATGGTATCACTGACTTGCTAGACATGAGTTTCAGGAAGCTCTGGGAGTTAGCGATGGACAGGGAAGCCTGGTGTGCTGCCGTCCATGGAGTCACATAGAGTCCAATGCAACGGAACTTAACTGAACTTGGCCTTCAGATGGCACAGTGGTAAAAACCTGCCTGCCAATGCAGGGATGCAAGAGACACAGGCTTGATCCCTGGGTCAGGAAGATCCCCTGAAGAAGGAAATGGACTTGTAATCAAATGACAAAACAAGAAGCACAGACAAGTGACTAGCAAAAGCTTCACTCAGAGGGCACACTGTCTGCTTTGAGAATGTCATACCTTTGCTACTTTGGGAGGAAAATTTTGATTCAAAGTAATATACAGTCCCCATCATTGGTTTCCTTAGGGATCAAAACATGTTTATTTTAGAGAATGAGCATAAGATCAATAGCAAAATATATTTTGCCAGAAAACAAAATTTAAAGAGAAGCTCATTAAAGCAGCCAAAAGAGAATTTTCTGAAGACATCTATTTTCTCTTGTATTAATTTGAAAATAATATATGCAGGCTGATTTAACTGGTCTTCAGAGACATTTTTCTGATTCTTTTAAGAGCCTCTCATAAGGGAAAAACTTTATTTTACAGATGTCTCAAATTTTTGTAGGTCATAAATTAGTATTTTATATTTAATTGAATTAGGTAATATTTAATCTCCATTAATATAGTTCTTATCAAACTTGATCATACTGAGAGACAAATATATCACTTTTATTTACTAATCAAGTTATTGAAATTACTTTGTATGGTACAAATATGTAACAAACCATAATAAGTCTTCTCATCCTAGTAATGTCTTCACAACAGATCCTACTTTGGGGAATTATATGTAGAAAATGATAGTTTATATTTAGCTTGAACCTTGTAGAGAAAAAAAAAAATTTGTTTCAATGGAAAACTAAGCCTGTTTTGAGCACAGACTTTTCAGTTATCCAAGTCTGATTCTATGGGGGCTCTGTGCTTTTCACTGCCTTTAATATATTTTACAGTTGTGAAAGTTGTAGATTACTGATAGCAATGCGAAAGGATTCTTGTCTACAAACATGTACATAGATTCTGTCTGGTGGGTCTGACCTTCGTCCCTTCATGAAAAAGTTAGTTTCCCCCAATTTGTAAATCCATTTCAACATTTCTTTACTGCATATAAATTTGCGCTTCTTTCATTTCTCTTTGAAATTGCTTATAACATCGTATTGTTTCCTTCATTAATAATGAGTTACTAGAAGGATGGGATGGTAGAGGTGGGAGGGAGACTCAAGAGAGAGGGGACCTATGTATATATACAGCTGATTCATGCTTTTGTACAGCAGAAACTGACACATTGCTGTAAAACAATTATAATTCAAGTTAAAAAATAAACAAAATTTAAATGAGTTAAACAAATCTTTAACTCGTACATATTTTCTATTTAGATGAGAGTCATGATTTTACCCTATTTTTTGAAAACTCTCCTTTTCCAATGTCATTCTCAAATGTCATCTCTTTAAGATACCAGAGTGGTATCTTTCTGTCCTGGCTGAATATTAAATCATATTCATTGTGGCTCCTATTCTGATATCCTCTGGTGTTGCTGTTGTTTAATCTGTCATTTTCCTCCTTGAGTGTTCACAGGTGTATGTTTTCCTTTCTTATCTTAGCTAATGCTTCTCTATATCCTCTGCAGTGTTGAACATAGTATGTTACCCATAGTAAGTGATCGGCTTGATAACTATTAGGTGAATAAATAATAAGTTTGGGTTTTGTGTTTCATGCATTATCAGTATCTTCTCTGAGGCCTTTGGCAAGTGTTAAAAGATTTGTGGATTCATATCACAGATTGCAAATATCGCTGGACTCCTACCCAACTAGGAAAAAGGCAGCTGGATATTTTTGATGGCTTTTTATTTTAATTTTTCCTATTTTTTCATGTTATTTTTATAGAGGAGCAATAGTCAGTGAAAAAACAAATTTATCCTACTTTTGAACAAGTTTCAGTCTTTTCAGCTGTTTTCGATCTTAAATTACCTAAAGGACTTTAAGCTCTTAAGTGGCCTTCGCCCAAACTTTGAATGTCTGACAGTCTCCAATCCGAGGCTGTATGTGGGGAAGGAACACTTCTGAGAAGCAATGGTATATACCTTTTAGAAACCTAAAGGAATGATAGTTTGTATATGTTCAGCTCTTAATAAAATATTATGCGTTTTCATATTTGGCCTTCAAAATAACATTATTAAAGACAAATATACTACTTTTCCTTTTTAAATCTCAGCAAACTGACACTTAATCAACTGATTCAAGATTTCCTGGGACTTCCCTGCTGGCTCAGGGGATAAAGAATCTGCCTGCAATGCAGGAGACTCAGGTTCAGTTCCAGGGTTGGGAAGGTCCCCCAGAGGAGAAAATGGTAACCCATTCCAGTATTCTTATCTGGATAATTCCATGGACAGAGGAGCCTGGCAGGCTACAGTCCATGGTGTTGCAAAGAGTTGGACATGACTGAAGTGACTGAGCATATTTCTGACATCCTAATGCACTCTCATTCCACTAAACCAAGCTACTTCCCATACCAAGGAAGGTCTTATCCTTTGGTTCATCACTTCATGGAACAGGCTTTCCAGTATATTATAATGCTGTGGATCCATCCAACCACAGATTTTACATTTTGCCTAGAGTATTTTCTACAACTTTGTAAAGATATAAACATAATTATTGGTCAAAAATAAATGTTTTTTTAAAAACATGAATGAGGGTCTAGATAAAACTCAGATGTTAAATTCTTCTCCATTTGTTTTTTAGAATCAGAAACTTAACTATACGATTATTTCACATAGAAAATCCATTCAGAGTACTTGCTTTCCAAAGCCTGTGCCAATCATGTTATACTGGTGATGGGAAATCCTGAATCTGCAAGAGTGCAACACATCTATTGTTGGTCTTGTATATCCTTTGAGAGTTGGACCATAAAGAAGATTGAGTGCCAAAGAATTGATGCTTTTGAATTGTGGTACTGGAGAAGACTCTTGAGAGTCCCTTGGACAGCAAGGAGATCAAATCAGTCAATCCTAAAAGAAACCAATCCTCAATGTTTTCTGGAAGGACTGATGCTGAAGCTGAAGCTCCAATACTTAGGACGCTTGATGGGAAGAGTAGACTCATTGAAAAAGACTCTGATGCTGGGAAAGATCAAAGGCAGGGGGAGAAGAGATCGACAGAGGATGAGATGGTTGGATGGGATCCCCTATTCAATGGACCTGAGTTTGAGCAATCTCCAGGAGATAGTGAAGAACAGAGAAGCCTGGTGTGCTGCAGTTCACGGGATCACAAAGAGCTGGACATGACTTAGTAACTGAACAGCAACAACAGCGACATAGCCTTTCCTGGATTCTGTTGCATCTTAGAATCCAGACCTTTGGGATCAGAATCACTAGGAGCAGGGTCTGGAAGTTATTTTTACAAGTGTCCCAGGTGATTCTGATGCACACTTTTGAGTAAACACTGATCTAGTAAATTTAACTCAGGAAATATCTAAGGGCCTGGGAATGACACTTCACAGGAGTCAGAGAGCTATAGGAGGTTGATAAGTGAAGGCACGGTGGTACAGAAAGTACTACTTCGCTTTTAATGTACTTGACTCTCTCTTCATATCTCCTCTGGGGTGAGTAGGGGGGCCAAAAGTAAAAGCAACCCTGGATCATTCTTCATAGCTCCCTAGAAGCATGTTCCTTTATGGACTGGTAGACTTATGAATTACTGGCACAGCACTAAGTTCATAGAACCCTGGAATTTAACACTGAAGGGGCCTGTAAGTGTTTTTAAGCTAAAACACTAATTATGAAAATGATGGAAATAAATTCTTATTTAGAAGAACAATGAAAGGAAACAATTATTTACTAAAGCATTTTAATTTGCATTTGTGACCTTTGTGACCCTGTTGTCTGAAGCCCACCAAGCTCCTCTGTCCATGTAATTTTCCAGGCAATAATATTGGAGAGGCTTGCCATTCTCTTCTCCAGGAGATTGTCCCAATCCAGGGATCAAATCACGGTCTCCTGCATTACTGGCAGATTCTTTACTGTTTGAGCCACCAGGGAAGTCCTGTTAAAAAGAGTGTACTGAAACTCAAACCTTCAGCTGGATGATATTAAATAAAAAGAATAAATGGAGAGTATTTCTTATTTCAGGAAGAAAAGATGGAGCATTTTAAGAAATGCTTTGTCATCACTGCCCTGCACAAAATCTTGCAATAAATTTTAATCACACTAATAATAAAATTCAAAGTCCCTGCCATTAATCCAAAGACGCTTCATGGTTCAGCCTCTGATCCATCTCTAACCTCATCCTCTTGAGTTCCCTATCTTGGTGACGTTCCCCTGCTCCCCTGTCTCCACTCTTCGCTCTGATAATCATGGAGTTTCCTTCCTTGTGTTCTTGGGTCTCTATCAATACTGTTTTAAGAAGCCTTCCTAGTCATCTTACCTCCTGTCATTCTCTGTCTCCTTACTTTGCTTTCAGAGCATTTAACCTTCATTAAAATGCTCTTCAGTGCCTTTAACCCTGAGCACTCCCCAGACTCTGACTTCTTTTTATATATCTATTTGCTTATTGGTTTCAACTCTTTTATGTATATGTGTGCCATGAGGAAGGCGCCTTGATTTTTCCATTGCTATACCAGTATTTGGCTCATAGAAGGAGTTTAATTCATATTTATTAAAAGAATAAATGAACGGATGCTCATTCATCTACTCTATAAATTCAATGAGATCCCAATAAAAAACTCAAAGGAGTTCAAAGTCTTGGTCAAATGATGAAAAATTCACACATACTAAAATTTAGAATATGCATACATTTTGAAATAGAAATTCTGCTTGCAAGAAATTATTCTAAAAATAATAGAATGAATGTTCAGAAATATCTATTCAAAGATAATCATCACAGAATTATTCATAAGGTTAAAAATATAAAATTTTCAAGTTAATAGATCAGAGCTAGGTTATATACTTTACAGTTCATCAAATTCAAAGATAACCTCCTTGACAGAGATAATACAATGATAAGTAGAAGTTGTTATCAATAGAATATAAAACATAAGACTATTTAAAATACATGATTATATGTTTATTTACATATATACACAACAGGTCTAAGAAGAAACATGAATATATTTACAATACTTATTACTTATTGGTGGGAGAAGGATGATCTGCTTTTAAAACTTTTCCTTTTTTAAATTAATTAATATTTTAAATTTATTTTAATTGGAAGCTAATTACTTTACAATATTGTGGTAGTTTTTTCCATACATTCACATGAATCAGCCATGGGTGTACATGTGTTCCCCATCCTAACTCTCCCTCCCACCTCCCTCCCCATCCCATCCCTCAGGGTCATCCCAGTGCACCAGCCCTGAGCACACTGCCTCATGCATTGAATCTGGACTGGCAATCTATTTCATATATGATAATATACATGTTTCAGTGCTATTCTCTCAAATCATCCCACCTTCGCCTTCTCCCACAGAGTCCAAAAGTCTGTTCTTTACATATGTGTTTCTTTTGCTGTCTTGCATGTAGGGTCATCATTACCATTTTTCTAAACTCCATATATATGTGTTAATATACTATATTGGTGTTTTTCTTTCTGACTTACTTCACTCTGTATAATAGGCTCCAGTTTCATCCACCTCATTAGAACTGATTCAAATGCATTCTTAATAGCTGAGTAGTATTCCATTGTGTATATGTACCACTGCTTTCTTATCCATTTGTCTGCCGCTGGACATCTAGATTGCTTCCATGTCCTGGCTATTGTAAATAGTGATGCGATGAACATTGGGGTACACGTGTCTCTTTCAAGTCTGGTTTCCTCAGTGTGTATGCCCAGCAGTGAGATTGCTGGGTCGTATGGCAGTTCTATTTCCAGTCTTTTAAGGAATCTCCACACTGTTCTCCATAGTGGCTGTATTAGTTTGCATTCCCACCAACAGCATAAGAGGGTTTCTTTTTCTCCACACCCTCTCCATCATTTATTGTTTGTAGAATTTTGGATAGCAGCCATTCTGATTGGCATGAAATAGTACCTCACTGTGGTTTTGATTTTCATTTCTCTGTTAATGAGTGATGTTGAGCATCTTTTCATGTGTTTGTTAGCCATCTGTATGTCTTCTTTGGAGAAATATCTGTTTAGTTCTTTGGGCCATTTTTGATTGGGTCACTTATTTTTCTGGAATTGAGCTGCAGGAGTTGCTTGTAAATTTTTGAGATTAATTCTTTGTCAGTTGCTTCATTTGCTATTTTTTTTCCCATTCTGAAGGCTGTCTTTTCACCTTGCTAAGAGTTTCCTTTGTTGTGCAAAAGTTTTTCAGTTTAATTAGGTCCCATTTGTTTATTTTTGCTTTCATTTCCATTATTCTGGGAGGTGGGTCATAGAAGATCCTGCTATGATTTACATTAGAGAGTATTTTGCCTATGTTTTCCTCTAGGACTTTTATAGTTTCTGGTCTTACATTTAGATCTTTAGTCCATTTTGAGTTTCAAATCCATTTTTGTGTATGTTGTTAGAAAGTGTTCTAGTTTCATTCTTTTACAAATGGTTGACCAGTTTTCCCAGCACCACTTGTTAAAGAGATTGTCTCTTCTCTATTGTGTATTCTTGACTCCTTTGTCAAAGATAAGCTGTCCATAGGTGCACAGATTTATCTCCGGGCTTTCTATTTTGTTCCACTGATCTATGTTTCTGTCTTTGTTCCAGTACCAAACTGTCTTAATGACTACGGCTTTGTAGTAGAGCCTGAAGTCAGGCAGTTTGATTCTTCCAGTTCCATTCTTTCTCAAGATTGCTTTGGCTATTCAAGGTTTTCTGTATTTCCATACAAACTGTGAAATTATTTCTTCTAGCTCTGTGAAAAATACCATTGGTAACTGCTTGAGAGGGATTGCATTGAATCTATAGATTGCTTTGGGTAGTATACTCATTTTCACCATATTGATTCTTCCATTTATGAACATGGTATATTTCTCCATTTTTGTGTCCTCTTTGATTTCTTTCATCAGTGTTTTATAGTTTTCTGTATATAGGTCATTTTTTTCTCTCAGTTCAGTTCAGTTCAGTCACTCAGTCGTGTCAGACTCTTTGAGACCCCATGAATCACCGCACGCCAGGCCTCCCTGTCCATCACCAACTCCCAGAGTTCACTCAAACTCATGTCTATTGAGTCGGTGATGCCATCCAGCCATCTCATCCTCTGTCGTTCCCTTCTCTTCCTGCCCCCAGTCCCTCCCAGCATCAGGGTCTTTTCCAAAGAGTCAACTCTTTGCATGAGGTGGACAAAGTATTGCAGTTTCAGTTCTAGCATCAGTCCTTACAATGAATACCCAGGACTCATTTCCTTCAGAAAGTCTATTCTAAGTTGGATCTCCTTGCAATCCAAGGGACTCACAGGAGTCTTCTCCAACACCACTGTTCAAAAGCATCAATTCTTTGGTGCTCAGCTTTCTTCACAGTCCAATTCTCACATCCATACATGACCACTGGAAAAACCATAGCCTGGACTAGACAGACCTTTGTTGGCAAAGTAATGTCTCTGCTTTTCAATATACTTTCTGGGTTGGTCATAACTTTCCTTCCAAGGAGTAAACTTCTTTTAATTTCATGGCCACAGTCACCACCTGCAGTGATTTTGGAGCCCCCCTCCCAAATAAAGTCTGACACTGTTTCTACTGTTTCCCCATCTATTTCCCATGAAGTGATGGAACCAGAGGCCATGATCTTCGTTTTCTGAATGTTGAGCTTTAAGCCAACTTTTTCACTCTCCTCTTTCACTTTCATCAAGAGGCTTTTTAGTTCCTCTTCACTTTCTGCCAAAGGGTGGTGTCATCTGCATATCTGAGGTTATTGATATTTCTCCCAGCAATCTTGATTCCAGCTTGTGCTTCTTCCAGCCCAGCGTTTCTCATGATGTACTCTGCATAGAAATTAAATAAGCAGGCTGACCATATACAGCCTTGACATACTCCTTTTCCTATTTGGAACCAGCCTATTGTTCCATGTCTAGTTCTAACTGTTGCTTCCTGACCTGCATATAGGTTTCTCAAGAGGCTGGTCAGGTGGTCTGGTATTCCCATCTCTTTCAGAATTTTCCACAGTTGATTGTGATCCACACAGTCAAAGGCTTTGGCATAGTCAATAAAGCAAAAATAGATGTTTTTCTGGAACTCTCTTGCTTTTTTGATGATCCAGCAGATGGTGGCAATTTGATCTCTGGTTCCTCTGCCTTTTGTAAAATCAGCTTGAACATCTGGAAGTTCACGGTTCACATAGTGCTGAAGCCTGGCTTGGAGAATTTTGAGCTTTACTTTACTAGCGTGTGAGATGAGTGCAATTGTGTGGTAGTTGGAGCTTTCTTTGGCATTCCCTTTCTTTGGGATTGGAATGAAAACTGAGCTTTTCCAGTCCTGTGGCCACTGCTGAGTTTTCCAAATTTGCTGGCATATTGAGTGCAGCACTTTCACAGCATCATCTTTCAGGATTTGAAATAGCTCCACTGGAATTCCATCACTTCCACTAACTTTGTTCGTAGTGATGCTTTCTAAGGCCCACTTGACTTCACATTCCAGGATGTCTGGCTCTAGGTGAGTGATCACACCATCGTGATTATCTCAGTCGCAGAGATCTTTTTTGTATAGTTCTTCTGTGTATTCTTGCCACCTCTTCTTAATATCTTCTGCTTTTGTTAGGTCCACACCATTTCTGTCCTTTATTGTGCCCATCTTTGCATGAAATGTTCCCTTGGTGTCTCTAATTTTCTTGAAGAGATCTCTAGTCTTTCCCATTCTGTTGTTTTCCTCTATTTCTTTGCATTGATCACTGAGGAAGGCTTTCTTATTTCTTCTTGAATAGAGATTAGACTCTCAAAAATACGATATTGAAAAAAAAATCACAAAAGTTACAAAGAAATATGAAATTTGCTTTAAAAATAGGGTCTTTTTTTGCAAGGTAATAGTAGGTTTTAAAAGTGAAAATTAAAGGAGTAATAAAGAACTTAAAAATTAAAAAAAAACTTAAAAAGTTTAAAAATGATAATAGTAACATATATCTAGGAATTTCTCTGGAGCTGTTGAGGGCAGTGTGGGGTCAGTTCAGTTTAAAATAGTTCCTTGTTCCAGCTTATACTTCTTCTCAAGGTCTATAGGTCCCTTCCTGTGTAGCCAGTGCCAACTACAGGATTTTAATCTGTTGCACCTGTCACTTCCAAAGCGGTTCCCTCTTCTTTGTTTATTTTGTCTTCCTCTGTTTGCAAGTCTCTTCAGTATCTAACTTCCATCCTGACACAAGGGGGCGAAGATGATCGTTTATTTAGGCTCAGTTGTTCAATTGTGCTGCAGGGAGGGAGGAACACTGCAAAGAAATAACACTGGTGTGTGTGGGGAGTGCTCGCAGTGTCTGGGCCACACTGGGTTTGCCCCCACTCACGGCATGTGTGCTTTCCTGGTCTACACTGCTCAGGCTCCAGGTTGCTGTGCAGCGGAGCTGTCTAAAGTGGGCCCTGGGTTGCGTGTACTTCCCAGGTCTAAGCCACTCAGGTTCAGGTTCTTGATACTCCACAAAGGCACAGACTTGGCTAGGCCTGTGTTTTGTGCCCTTCCCAAGTCCCAGCAGCTCAGGGGACCAGGCGATTGGCGAGCACAACTCTCCAGGTGGGTGGTGTGTCTTATCGCCTCCCCGGTCCCAGCAGCTCAGTTTCCTGGGTGGCAGTGGGAGCACCGTCTCAGGGGTACCATGTGTCTCTTCTGGGGAGCTGATCTCTGGCTGCTTCCCTCCTGGCCGATGTCAACCGTCTAGGATCCCAGGATGACTTGGGTAGCAACTGGGAGCCTGCTCACAGTTTGGTAGAGGATCCTGGTCTCTGGGGCTGAGTTTGCCCATTGCCTTCCGGCTCTGGCTGCTGCCCGCATGCCTCCCTGCCTGTGGTGGGGGGTGGGCCGGTCTGCAGGCCCCTAGCTCTCCTCTGGTATTGGCTCAGCCCTTTGTTCTGTAAGCAGGCTGGCAGTGCCTTAGGTTAGAGTTTTTTGTGGGAAAGTTCTCTCTCTCTTTCCTCTTTTTTTCTCTCTCTCTCTCTCTGGCTATCACACGGTTTGAGTTGCTGTCTCACATTAGCTCCCTCAGATTGCCCCCAGGGCATTTAGGCCCAGTCCTTACCCTAAGCAATGCAGCCCGCGCCTCCCTGTTCAGCCCCCACTTGCTGGTGGTGGAGGCGAGAGTCCGGGGCTACTTCTCTGCTGGGAATTGCAGTTAGGCACATCATCTGTGGGTTTTATTTATTTATTTTTTCCTCCCACTTATGTTGCCCTCTGAGATTCCAAAACTCCCCACAGACCCGCTGGTGAGAGGGTTTCCTGATGTTTGGAAACTTCTCCTCTTTTACGATTCCCTCCCTGGGACAGGTCTCTGTCCCTAACTCTTTTTTCTCTCTTTTTAACATTTATATTTTGTCCTACCTCCTTTCAAAGACAATGCGCTGCCTTTCTGGGTGCCTGGTGTCGTCTGCCCGTGTTCAGAAGTTGTTTTGTGGTATTTGCTCAGTGTTCAAATGATCTTTCGATGAATTTGTGGGGGAGAAAGTGGTCTCCCCGTCCTATTCCTCTGCCATCTTAGGACTACCCCAAAACTTTTCCTTTCTTACCATAACAGTTACTATTTTTAAATGAAAAAATTACTTCAGTTAAAAATATTTAGTCTAGTTAATTTATTGTACAGATGGAAAAAGTGGCCTCAAGATATAAATTGTGTGTATGTGTGTGTATTGGGTGTATGTGTGTGTGTGTGTGTACATACACATGTGCATGTGTGTGTGTGTTTGTGTGTGTGTGTGTAGGCTCCTCAGATAGTGCTAGTGGTAAAGAACCTGCCTGCCAATAGGTTTGATCCCTGGATAGGGAAGATCTCCTGGAGAAGGGCATGACAACCCACTCCAGTATCTTGCTGGAGAATCCCATGGACAGGGGAATCTGGCAGGCTATAGTCTAGAGGGTTGCAAAGAGTCAGACAGTACTGAAGTGACTTAGCATGCACACACGCACACGTGTGTGTGTGTGTGTGAGTGCATGTGTGTGAGTGCATGTGTGTGAATACATATTGAAGGTGGAGATAAAGATGTTTTCAGAACATAATCCATTTGGAAAAGAAGAGCATGTTTGGTTTAACTGAAAATTTTCTTTTCATAAACCAAAGAGTCATTTTTTTCTGCACCTCAAGCTTAGCTATCAAATTGTCTTATGGCATGACACTTGATCCAGAGGCAGATATTCTCTGCTAATAGAAGGTATCTATCACAGAATATTAACACAGCAAAATGTAATCACACAAGCACTCTTTTTAGATAGGTCTCAGTGAATCTACTTGCTCATTTCAATCCAAATCAAACTTATCTTCAAATATTAATGCAAAGATTAATCTACACAAATACAGAGTCAGCCTGGAGGGAGATTAAAGAGAATACAACAAGATGGCTATTGAATCTCAGGCATGAAATTGCAGTGTCTGGGTGTGAGCTCTTACAAGGTAGCTATTTGCATAAACCAACAGGCACAGTGAAACACTATTTCTCAAAAGATAGCAACATCAGTAGTTCCTTAGGTCTATTTGCTGCTGATAAAACAGGCATTTTTTTCTTTAAGCTTAAGTGTCTTTTTGCTAAACTTTTTTGTTTGAATTTCATTCCTGGGTATTTTAAAACTGAATAATGTACATGCTAAGTTGAAAGAGTCCAACTAGTGGACTGCAAGGAGATCAAACCATTTCCTAAAGGAAATCAGTCCTGAATATTCATTGGAAGGACTGATGCTGAAGCTGAAACTCCAATACTTTGGCCACCTGATGCAAAGAACTGACTCATTGGAAAGGACCCTGATGCTGGGAAAGGTTGAAGGCAGGAGTAGAAGGGGACAACAGAGGATGAAATGGTTGGATGGCATCACCGACTCAATGGACATGAGTTTGAACAGACTCTAGGAGTTGGTGATGGACAGGGAGACCTGGCATGCTGCAGTCCATGGGGTTGCAAAGAGTCAGACACGACAGAATGACTAAACTGAACTGAACAGTTCTTTTGTTTCCTTAGGTAAGTTTTTTCCTAGATATTTATTTCTTTTTGTTGCAATGATGAATGGGATTGATTCCTTAATTACTCTTTCTGATTTTTCATTTTTAGTATATACAAATGCAAATGGTTTCTGTGTATTGATTTCCTATTCTGCAACTTTGCCAAATTTGCTGATTAGCTCTAATAAATTTCTGATGCTATCTTTAGGGTTTTCTATGTACAGTATCATGTCATCTGCAAACAGTGAGAGCTTTATTTCTGTTGCTATCTGGATTCCTTTTGTTTTTCTTCTCTGATTGCTTTAGCTAGGACTTCCAGAAATATGCTGAATAATAGTGGTGAAAGTGAACACCTTTGTCTTGTTCCTGATCTAAGGGGGAATGCTTTCAGTTTTCCACCATTGAGAATAATGTTTATGGTAGTCTTATGATATATGGTCTTTACTATGTTGAGGTAGGCTCCTTATATGCCCATTTTTGAAGAGTTTTAATCATAAATTTGTGTTGAAATTTGTCAAAGGCTTTTTCTGCATCTGTTGAGATTACCATATGGTTTTTATCTTCCAATTTGGCGTTCCTGGTGGCTCAGACGGTAAAGCATTTGCCTGCAATGAGGGATACCTGGGTTCAATCCCTGGGTCAGGAAGATCCCCTGGAGGAGGAAATGGCAACCCACTCCAGTATTCTTGCCTGGAGAATTCCATGGACAGAGGAGCCTAGCAGGCTATAATCCATGGGGTCCCAAAGAGTTGGACACAACTGAGCAACTTCACTTTCACTTTCTTCACTTTCTTTGTTAATATAATGTATCACATTGATTAATTTGCATATACTGAAGAATCCTTGCATTTCTGGAATAAACCCAACTTAATCATGGTTTATGAGCCTTTTGATGTGTTACTGAATTCTGTTTGCTAAAATTTTTTGTTGAGGATTTTTGCATCTATGTTCATCAGTGATATAAGCCTGTAGTTTTCTTTTTTGTGTGTTGTCTTTGTCTGATTTTGGTATCAGGGTGATGGTGCCCTCATAAAATGAGTGAAGTGTTCCTTCTTCTGCAATTTTTTGAAATAGTTTTAGAAGGATAGGCATTATCTCTTCTCTAAATGTTTGATAGAATTCTCCTGTGAGAATTCTATCTGGTCCTGAGCCTTTCTTTTTGGGGAGATTTTTTTTTTTTTTAATCACAGCCTCAGTTTCAGTGCTTGTAATTGGATTGTTCATAATTTCTATTTCTTCCTGGTTCAGTCTTGAAAGATTGAGCTTTTCTAAGAATCTGTTCATTTCTTCTAGGTTATCTGTTTTATTGCCATGTAGTTGTTCATAATAGTCTCTTATAATCCTTTGTATTTCTACATTGTCTGTTGTAACTCTCCTTTTTCATTTCTAATTTTGTTGATTTGATTCTTCTATTTTTTTCTTGATGAGTCTGTCTAAAGGCTTGTCAATTTTATTTTCTCAAAGAATCAGCTTTTAGTTTTATTAATCTTTACTATTGCTTCTTTCATTTCTTTTTCATTTTTTTCTGCTTGGATCTTTATGATTGCTTTCCTTCTACTAATTTTGGCTTTTTTGGGGGGTGGTTGTTGTTCTTTTTCCAGTTGTTTTAGGTGTAAAGTTAGATTGTCTATTCAATGTTTTTCTTGTTTCTTGAGGTAGGATTGTACTGCTATAAACTTCCTTCTTAGAACTGCTTTTGCTGCATCCCATAGGTTTTGAGTTGTCATGTTTTCATTGTCAGTTTTTTCTAGAAATTTTTAATTTCCCTTTTGATTTCTTCAGTAACCTGTTGGTTATTTAGAAATGTGCTGTTTAATTTTAATGTATTTGTGTTTCTTACAGTTCCCCCCCCAACTCCCGCCCTCCTTGTAATTGATATCTAGCTCATAGTGTTGTGGTCAGAGAAGATGCTTGATTTGATTTCAATTTTCTTAAATTTACTGAGGTTTGATTTGTGAAACAAGATGTGGCTTACCTCTAGAATGTTCCATGTGCGCTTGAGAAGAAGGTGTATTCTTTTGCATTTCAACGGAATGTCCTACAGATACCAATGAGATCCATCTCATCTAATGAATCATTTAAGACTTGTGTTTCCTTATTAATCTTCTGTTTTGATGATCTATCCATTGGTGTGAGTGGGGTATTAAAGTGTCTTACTAGATGGGCAAAACAGAAACCAGATTGATTATACTATTTGCAGCCAAAGATGGAGGAGTTCTATACAGTTAGCAAGAACAAGAATGAAAACTGACTGTGGCTCAGATCATGAACTCCTTATTGCCAAATTCAGACTTAAATTGAAGAAAGTAGGGGAAACCACTAGGCCATTCAGGTGTGACCTAAATCAAATCCTTTATGATTATACAGTGGAAGTGACAAATAGACTCAAGGGATAAGATCTGATAGAGTGCCTGAAGAGCTATGGACAGAGGTCTGTGACATTGTACAAGAGGCAGGGGTCAAGATCATCTCCAAGAAAAAGAAATTCAAAAAGGTAAAATGGTTGTCTGAGGAGGCCTTACAAATAGCTGTGAATAGAAAAGAAGCAAAAAGCAAAAGAGAAAAGGAAAGATATGCCCATTTGAATGCAAAGTTTCAAAGAATATCAAGGAGAGATAAGAAAGCCTTCCTCAGTGATCAATGCAAAGAAATAGAGTGAAGCAATAGAATGGGAAAGACTAGAAATCTCTTCAAGAAAATTAGAGATACCAAGGGAATATTTCACGCAAAGATGGGCTCTATAAAGGATAGAAACGGTATGGACCTAACAGAAGCAGAGGATATTAAGAAGAGGTGGCAAGAATACATGGAAGAACTGTATACAAAAGATCTTCATGACCCAGATAACCACGATGGCGTGATCACTCACCTACAGCCAGATAGGCTAGAATGTGAAGTCAAGTGGGCCTTGAAAACATCACTATGAACAAAGCTAGTGGAGGTGATGGAATTCCAGTTGAGCTATTTCAAATTCTGGAAGATGATGCTGTGAAAGTGCTGCACTCAGTATGTCAGCAAATTTGGAAAACCCAGCAGTGGCCACAGGACTGGAAAAGATCAGATTTCATTCCAATCCCAAAGAAAAGAATTCATTTGAATCAGTTCTGATGAGATGGATGAAACTGGAGCCGATTATACAGAGTGAAGTAAGCCAGAAAGAAAAACACCAATACAGTATACTAACACATATATATGGAATTTAGGGAGATGGCAATGACGACCCTGTATGCAAGACAGGGAAAGAGACACAGATGTGTATAATGGACTTTTGGACTCAGAGGGAGAGGGAGAGGGTGGGATGATTTGGGAGAATGACATTCTAACATGTATACTATCATGTAAGAATTGAATCGCCAGTCTATGTCTGATGCAGGATACAGCATGCTTGGAGCTGGTACATGGGGATGACCCAGAGAGATGTTATGGGGAGGGAGGTGGGAGGGGGGTTCATGTTTGGGAACGCATGTAAGAATTAAAGATTTTAAAATTAAAAAAAAAAAAAAGGCAATTCCAAAGAATGCTCAAACTTCGGCACAATTGCACTCATCTCACACCCTAGTAAAGCAATGCTCAAAATTATCCAAGCCAGGCTTAAATAGTACATAAACTGTGAACTTCCAGGTGTCGAAGCTGGATTTAAGAAAGGCAGAGGAACCAGAGATCAAATTGCCAACATCTGTTGGATCATTGAAAAAGCAAGAGAGTTCCAGAAAAACATCTACCTCTGCTTTATTGACTATGTCAAAGCTGTTGACTGTGTGGATCAAAACAAACTGTGGAAAATTCTGAATGAGATGGGAATACCAGGCCACCTATCCTGCCTCCTGAGAAATCCGTATGCAGGTCAAAAAGCAACAATTAGAACTAGACATGGAAAAATAGCCTGGTTCCAAATTGGGAAAGGAGTATGTCAAAGCTGTATATTGTCACCTGCTTATTTAACTTATATGTAGAGTACATCATGTGAAATCCTGAGCTGGACGAAGCACAAGCTGGAATCAAGATTGCTGGGAGAAATATCAATAACTTCAGATATGCAGATGACACCACCCTTATGGCAGAAAGTGAAGAAGAACTAAAAAGCCTCTTGATGAAAGTGAAAGAGGAGAGTGAAAAAGTTGTCTTAAGACTCACCACTCAGAAAACTAAGATAATGGCATTTGGTCCCATCACTTCATGGCATATAGATGGGGAAGCACTGAAAACGGCGAGAGACTTTATCTTTGGGGGCTCCACGATCACTGCAGATGGTGACTACAGCCATGAAATTAAAAGACGCTTGTTCCTTGGGAGAAAAGTTATGAACAACCTAGACAACATATTAAAAAGCAGAGACATTAGTTTGCCAACAAAGGTTCAGCTAGTCAAAGCTAGGTTTTTCCGTAGTCATGTATGGATGTGAGAGTTGGACTATAAAGAAAGCTGAGTGCCAAAGAATTGATGCTTTTGAACTTGGTGTTGGAAAAGAATTTTGAGAGTCTCTTGGACAGCAAGGATATCCAAACAGATCATCCTCAAGGATGTCAGCCCTGAATATTCATTGGAAGGACTGATGCTGAAGCTGAAACTCTAGTATTTTAGACACTTGATGGAAAGAACTGACTCATTTGAAAAGACCCAGATCCAGGTAAAGATTGAAGTCTGGAGAAGGGGACAGTAGAGGATGAGATTGTTCGATGGCATCATTGATTCAGTGGACATGATTTTGAGTAAACTCCAGGAGTTGGTGATGGACAGGGAGGCCTGGTGTGCTGCAGTCTATGGGGTCGCAGAGTTGGACATGACTGAGTGAGCTCTGGGAGTTGGTGATGGACAGGGAGGCCTGGTGTGCTGCAATTCATGGGGTTGCAAAGAGTCGGACAGGACTGAGTGACTGAACTGAACTGAACTGAGCAAATGAACTGAACCAAACTGTGATTTGCCTGGAGCACAGGCTGCCTCGGTGCCTCTGCTTGGAATCATTCCTGATCCCATGCTCATATCTGTACACTGGCAAAATTCCTGACTCAATGCCTCCTGCTCAGTGAGGCCTCTCTAGACAGACCAGTGCAAAGCTGGGACAGCCCTGGTGACCCTCCTCTTTCTCTTTTAAAATTCTTGCTTTTAACATATTTGGGGAAAAAATTCTATTTTTAAGTCCATATAAAAATTTGCAAATTTCTCAGTCATGTAAGATTCAATTCTTAAAATTTATCTTTGTAATATAAGGGACTTTTCACTGTTTGCATTAACTTTTTATTCCATTTAATTTTCTCTTACCTTGTGCTTAAATTTTACCTTTAATATCCTTTTCTCCCTTTATCATTCTACCTTAATTTTCTTTTCTTCCCCCGCCCCCTTCTTATCTCTCTCTCTAAATAATTCTAAAATGACCCAGGTATCTCTATCCATAGAAGTGCCTGTAACTAGACATTCTTTACCACAAACAGGAGCTATTGGAGGCAGGCTTTCTCTTCCCCACCATGGTCTCCATAGCTTCCCTCCAGTGCCTCCTAATGCAGGTGTTAGTCCATGTAAGGATGCTCTTCAAAAACCCCACCTGGTCCCCGCCCCCCCCCCCCCCCCCCCGCCCAAGTTTTCCTGCTGATTTTAATTCTATTTGTGTGCCTGACACTTTTGAATTTCTGGAATAGTATTTCTGCCTAAATGTTCACACTGTCTGGACTTTGCCTAAGCAATATGCATTTCAAATCTACTGTCTGTTGTATATGCTATGAAACTGAGAGAAATGGCCAAGAGAAAAATAGTATGTGGAAGTGTGACAGGTCACACCAGAGAGGAGACACTTCAGGCAAGAGCCTGGTCTGGCAAGGTTTGTCCTGAATAAGGAGTGAAGTGATGCTGAGTTGCCAATAGGTACTTAGGGAGGAGGAATATGGTTCTTCTGCTGATGCCCTTCTTTCCAAGCTGGTTTCGTTTTTCTTCTGGTGGCAATAACAGCATCCTCCAGGGCTGGTCCCAAAATCCTGCCTCTCATGGTAATGTCTGGAGGAATCTGTTTAGAGTAGCTTTCTTTTTTCTTTTAAAGGGACAGCTACAAGTTTATTTGGAGGAAATCTTAATTTGTTCAGGATTTGTATTTGGCAATCTTGATCTGCTTGAAATATCATATCTAAGGAGAAGACAGACACATTTTCTTAGACATGGACCTTGTTCCTGGGAAAGTTCTCATAGTGAAGAAGTCTGGGCTCCTCTTATGTCCAAGCAAGAGTAAGTCTAGGGCTGGCCAGTGTCCCTGAAGCTCCAAGATTCATATTTCAGATTGTTCATGGGAATATCAGAATCATACATGCTTCCCTCCCAGATGTCTGTATTTCCTAAGGGATTTTCCCCACCACTGAGCTAGCTCCCTCTTTTATTTCCAACCTGTTTAGAAGCATCTCACATATAGTAAGAAAGACAATTTCCAGTTTTCAATAGCTGCGTGACTTTTCTTGTCTTTTTTCTTATGTGTATGGCACATAATTGGAGAAAGAAATGGTAACCCACTCCAGTATTCTTGCCTGGAGAATTCCATGGCATATAACATCAACGTCACTGTGAGCTTCCCAAGAACAAGGGTGATGCTTTCTATCTTTTACCTTCCCATGGTCTCCATTTCAATAAGCTAGACATAATAGGCATGGAGAATGTTATCCCTTTCATTAGCCTCTGTACGTTCTGATATTTTCAGTTCAGTTCAGTTCAGTCGCTCAGTCTTGTCTGACCCTTTGTGACCCAATGGACTACAGCACGCCAGGCTTCCCTGCCCATCACCAACTCCCGGAGTTCACTCAAACTCACGTCCATCGAGTCACAGATGCCATTCAGCCATCTCATCCTCTGTTGTCCCGTTCTCCTGCCCCCAATCCCTCCTGCATCAGGGTCTTTTCCAATGAGTCAGCTCTTCACATGAGGTAGCCAAAGTACTGGAGTTTCAGCTTTAGCATCATTCCTTCCAAAGAAATCCCAGGGCTGATCTCCTTCAGAATGGACTGGTTGGATCTCCTTGCAGTCCAAGGGACTCTCAAGAGTCTTCTCCAACACCACAATTCAAAAGCATCAATTCTTCGGCACTCAGTTTTCTTCATAGTCCAACTCTCACATCCATACATGACCACTGGAAAAACCATAGCCTTGACTAGACGGACCTTTGCTGGCAAAGTAATGTCTCTGCTTTTGAATATGCTATCTAGGTTGGTCATAACTTTCCTTCCAAGGAGTAAGCATCTTTTTATTTCATGGCTGCAATCACCATCTGTAGTGGTTTTAGAGCCCCCTAAAATAAAGTCTGACACTATTTCCACTGTTTCCCCATCTATTTCCCATGAAGTGATATTTTACTCTGTATTATGAAAGTAAGAGAATGTCATCATGTGAACAGAGTCTTGCATGTTGTGTCAATTAACTTTTGCTCCGTAGTAAACAACCACAAACCCTCCAGAGCATACGACAGTGACATGCATTTCTCACACATCTCTGGGTTTCTTCCATCCAGGCAAGGCTTGCCCCAGGGATCTGCTGATTTGGACTTGGCTTACTGAGGCATCGATGTTGGCTGGGGTACTCTGGCTGCTGAAATTCAGTTTCAAATGTCTGTCATCTGCGAGGCCAGCCTGCTCATTATGCAGGTGGATGCATGGGAGATAATAAGCCCTAAACAGATCTCTTTTCAAGCCTCTGTGTATATCACATCTGCTAACGTCTTATTGGTCAAAGTGAGTCCATGGCTGGGCCAAGGTCAAGAGTCATGGCAGGTTGCCCTGACCACAGTGGGAATAAGAGTGCATGAGGAATTATCACAAATCAGGGTCAGGGGCTTCCTGGGAAGTCCAATGGTTAAGACTCCATGCTTCCAATGCAGGGGTTGCAGGTTTGATCCTTGGTCAGAGAACTAAGGTCACACATGTTGCCCAGGGTGGCAACAAAACAAAACAGAACAAAACAAGTGTCAGGGTCAAATGACGCTGTGTCCACACATGGTGTGGGCTACTGGTGACTAGCTACCAAGGACAAAATTATGGATGTGCACATCAGGCAAAGCTGACTCTAGTCAGTCAGTGCCCGTTACACTCTGTCGGGCTTCCCCAGTGCCTCAGTGTTAAAAGAATTTGCCTGCAGTGCAGGAGACATTCAGCAGACCCGTGTTCAATCCCTGGGTCAGGAAGATCCCCTGGAGAAGGAAATGGCAACCCACTCCAGTATTCTTGCCTGGGAAATCCCATGGACAGAGGAGCCTAGCGGGCCATAGTCCGTGGGGTCTCAGGGAGTTTGACATGACCTGGTGACTAAACAACAACAATGCTAACACCCTCCCCCCTGACAATGGCTTCACTGACTCGTGCTTAGACAGGCTCCTGAAGCGTCCCCTGTCAGTCAAGCCCCTGTGTGGCCTTTCGTCACTCTTTGGACTCATTGATCCAGACACAGACATTCCCACTCCTATTTACACATGCCTCTTCAAGTCTCACTTTTCACTTAGTCTTCAAGACACAGATCAAGAATCATTTTCCCCATGAAGCTTTTCATGAGTTTCATGGTAAAACATTGTCATCAATTTGCTAAATCCCCACTGCTCTTAGTATCTCCAGCACAAAATGCAAGTATAATCAAAATAAACCAGTGTGGACATGTCAGTTCCAAACTCCCAATCTCTCTCCCCTTCTCCCTTCCCCACAGTAACCATAAATTTGTTCTTTAAGTCTGTGAGTCTGTACATGCTGCTATAAATAAAGTGGATAATAAATAAAGACCTACTGTACAGCACAGGGAACTCTGCTCGAGGTTATGTGGCAGCCCGGATGGAAGGGAGTCTGGGGGAGAATTGATACATGCATATGTATGACTGAGTCCCTTCCCTGTCCACCTGAAATGATCACAGCATTGCTAATTGGCTATACTCCAATATAGAAGGAAAACTAAAAAAAGGAAACGTCTTCCCATGAAAAAATTTTTAAATTAAAAAATAATAAAAATATAAAACGTGTAATTATAATCTATTTGTTCTGACCTCTATGTATTTGTATAATCTTTTTTTTGTCTTTTTGTCATTTTATATTTTTGCCTCTTTTGTTATAGATTAATTTCCCATGTATATGTAAGCTTAGAAAGTAAAAGTGAAAGTGAAGTCGCTCAGTCATATCTGACTCTTTGTGACCCCATGGACTGTAGCCTACCAGGCTCCTCTGTCCGTGGGATTCTCCAGGCAAGAGTACTGGAGTGGGTTGCCATTTCCTTCTCCAGGAGATCTTCCCAACCCAGGGATCGAACCCAGGTCTCCCACATTACAGGCAGATGCTTTACCATCTGAGCCACCAGGGAAGACTCAAAGTAAAGTCTCTCAGTCGTATCCAATTCTTTGCGACCCTGTGGACTGTAGCCCACCCTATGTAAGCTTATGTATGTGTAATTCTTAACTATCCAGACGGAATGCAAGCTCCTTGCAGAAGTGGGAAGAACTATACCTTTGGAGACTGGAAATTTGAACTCTGATGTTGACTGTGTCATTACCTAGTTAAGGAGCTGTTTTAGTCTGTATCTGGGCTTGGCAATCATTAAATGGTGGGGCTGGAGCAGATGGTACTTCACTGTAGATCTTAGGTTTCTTTTCCATTCGTCATAGTCTCACTGTTAGGCACCGAATGGATTTTTAACACAAGCTTTTTTTTTTTTTTAAACTCATAGCAATGAGGAATTTTTTTTATGTGGATCGTTTTTGGAGTCTTTATTAAATTTGTTATAATGTTGCTTCTGTTTTATGTTTGTTTGTTTGTTTTGCCAGGAGGTATGTGTGATCTCAGCTCCCTGACCCGGGATTAAACCCCTGCACTAGAAGGTGAAGTCTTAACCACTAGACCACAGGGGAAGTCCCTAACATGTACTTTTTATTCATTGATAAAATAATTAACTTACATGCATGATGAGATATATGAGGCCAAGACAATTCCAACCTTGTACTGCAGGTAAAGTAGAATTGAATCCAGTGCAGGGAAGAAAGTTGCTCAGTTGGGAAAACTGCTGGCCTCGAAATGCTGTGGTAAGTTCAATGATCTTTTATCAGCAATCGTCACTTAAAGTCATTAGAAACTCAGTCATTCTTCTTATGGCCAAATTTTAATCCATCAAATTCTCAAGCATTTAAAATTGCATTCTACTTTTAGTCAATGGATTCATTATCTTAAATTGGTGAAAGATGGATTTTCCAGATCAAAATAGCTGTGTTAGTTGCTCAGTCGTGTCTGACTCTTTGTGAACCCGTGGACTGTAGCCCACCAGGCTCCTCTGTCCATGAGATTTTTGAGGCAAGAATACTGGAGCAGGTTGTCATTGACTTCTCCAGGGGATCTTCCTGACCCAAGGATGGAACCCAGGTCTCCTGCCATTGTAGGCAGCTTCTTTACTGTCTGAGTCACCAGGGAAGCCCGATCAACATAGAAGTCAGATCAAGTGGGGAGCAGGTGGTGACCACAGGTTGGGGGGCAGGGCACTGCAAAGTTATAGGGAAAGGAGTGTGGATGAAGAGATAAGGTAGATAGGGATAATGTTATAGTTTCAAAAAAATAGATAAATAAAGACAATTTTAGGGAATTCTCTAGTGGTCCAGTGGTTAGGACTCAGCGCATTCACTGCCATGGCCCAGACTGGATCCCTGGTCAGGGAACTAAGATCCTGCATGCTGTAAGGCATGACAAAAAAAACAAAAGTTAAAAAAAAAAGAGAGCGTCTTTTAATAGTTATAGCTCTGGCAATTTGTAAGGTTGCTTGTAAGGGCAAAGATGGTTTCTCAATGGTTTCTAATTCAATAGAACTACTCATCAAGACAGAAGAAACTTACATTCTATTACTTGATCTCTTTTGAAGGTATGGCTCTTTCTCCCAACTATTACATACTTCATAAAGTTAAATACTATCATTTCATGTCAAGTATGACTGGTGAGACTGGTTTCAGTTTGGGACAGTTTCATGCTAAATGGAGCCTGGTAAGATTTTCTCCTTGCTCTCCTTGCAGGCAACACACCATTTTTGATTGTTTAGGATCCTATGATGTGTACTACAAACAAGAGATGCATTCTTATCTATAAGCAGAGGCTGCCTGATAAACTGCAGGGATGAATAATTTATAAGGTAGCAATAGGGAAAGTGGCATTTCACACTTCTTTTCACGTGAAATGTCACATGAATTCCAAACAGGCTAAACACTTTAGCAGGAAACCTACAATCGCTGGTAAAGGAAAGTGAGTGCTCCATAAGGTGGTCATTACAGTATTACTCAAGGAGGATTCTTGGGACTTTCCTGGCGGTCCAGTGGCTAAGACTCTGCACTCACAATGTTCACTCCCTGGTCAGAGAACGAGACCCCACATGCTGCAACTAAGATCTGGTACAGCCAAATAAATATACATATAATTTTAAAGGAAGGATTCTAATCCAAGTATTCCTCTCCATTGATTAAACATGAAAACAAACAACAATTTCTCAAATCAATGTTATAAAATAATGATTATAAACATGGAAATAACATCAATAAGGCAAATAGGCCTTTAAGGCAAACAGGCTTTCTTCCACTCAATTTCAGTCAATTTATAGTAAACAAATTCTGAAAAACTCCATTTTCTAATCATGCAGGAAGTCTTCCATTAAAGGAGAATCCCAAAATAGAGTTTGACAGATTATTATGCATCATATTACATGGTTTAACATTAGTCCATTTAATCAGAAAATCCAGTCAAAACTGCATCTCTGAATTCAAATCATCAAGCCGTTCCTAACTCTTTATTTGTAAAGATGGTTAGCAAGATTAAACTGAAACAGGATTCACAAGATCCAAGTTTTGAAAGTAAGATTGCATTTTAATTTTATTTGATAATTAATATTTAGTTGATATTTTGGAAGGTTGACATTTGCAGTTATCTTATTAAATTCTTGATTCATTACTTAATCTGGCTTGTAGTAATATATCATTTCTTAAAGAACATTAGAGAAAACTAGATTCTTCAAAGAAATCTGTTAAACATCCTTATTTATGAAATATTATAATTTCTGGGAGATAGAAAAATATCAAGTTATTACTTTTTTCTCTAAGGACCCATCATTCAACCTATATGGGTGGAGGGCAAGAAGTAACACCTTAGAGAATTGAGATGATGAGATGTGTGTGTGCTAAGTCACTTCAGTGATGTCCAAGTCTTTGCAACCCTATGGACTGTAACCCACCAGGCTTGCTGTCCATGGGATTCTCCAGGCAAGAATACTGGAGTGGGTTGCCATTTCCTTCTCCAGGAGATCTTCCTGACCCAGGGACCAAAACCACATCTCCTGTGAATCCTGCCTTTCAGTATTGTTAGGTGCTGACTGAAGTGACTTAGCAGCAGCAGCAGACTATTGCCCAACAGGAATTCAGAGAGAAGAGATCAGCCTGGCCTGGAACAGTCATGGAAGGCTTTCCAAATGGCCAGAAAGTTTGTTATTTAGTTCTCAACTTTTCTCTTTCCCTCTCTGGTTTACCAATAATCGCAGATGATTATACCAGCAAATAGTTTCTGTGCCTCATCTTATCCGTAAGGCCACCAGCCCAAATATGGCAACATATTTCTAAATGGTAGCCTTGCACTCAGTCAGACATTTGTAACGCATCCTAAAAGCCCCAGCTTGAGTGGACTTCATAAATGTCTCCCCACTGTGAAAAGAGCGCCACACAATCTTGCTCCTTAGCCAAACGCACAAGGTCACTCTTGAAAGGCACCTAACTTGCCTTTGTTTACAGAGCCATTAAGTGACAGTGCCAAGAATCATATCCATGTGCTTTGCTTCAGAGCCTATTTACTTAGTCCAAAATGCCATATTGTAATCACCAGGAATTTGCCTGTCTCCTGGGAAACTAGTCTTCGAGAGCATCAGCTGCACTGTGTCTTATTCATTTCTGTATCGTCAGTGCCATGCCTCATCAGACACTTAATAATAACTACCTGCTAAATAATTTCAGAAATCTTGTGTCATGAAGGCAGAGGACTCAATCAGGAAAACAGTCTATAACCAGTGACATCAAGAGAGGATATCTCATGGGGAGAAGTGGCTGAAAAAGTCCTAGAAAGGGTAAAAAGACAAAAAGGTGAGTGACTGTTTGTTGAGTTCAGCGTTTCAGTTTTCCAAGATAAAGAGAGTCCTGGAGACAGATGGTGGTGGTGGTTGCACAATATGAATGCACTTATAATCACTGAATAGTCACTTAAAAATGATTCAGATAGTAAATTTGATGTTGTGTGTGTGCTCAGTCATGTCTGACTCTTTGTGCCTGCATGGACTATAGCCCGCCAGGCTCCTCTGTCCATGAAATTTTCCTGGCAAGAATACTGGAGCAGGTGGCCATTTCCTACTCCAGGGGATCTTCCTGACCCAGGGATCCAACCGACGTCTTCCCTTAGGTCTACTGCATTGGCAGGTGGGTTCTTTACCACTAGCACTACCTGGTGTATTTTACCACAATAAGCATTTGAAGGGGAAACGGGGACAAGAATTCAACCTAGAAGTTGGTATCAATCGAAAGTGAACCAGCTTCAGGTCTAGGAGGACAAAGGGGAAGACTGTGTTGTCAGAGCTAAGGGACCCGGGTTATCTGGCCAGCTAGGACCCCAAAAGGAGGGATCCTCTAGCCAGAGCAGGAGACACGGAGGACAGAAGGCTAGTGTCAGAGCCGGAGAACAGTGCAAAGGCAGGTGCTGGCTTCTCTTCACTGCTCTATGTTCACCCCATCCGCCAAATCCAAGGGGAAGCCGGTTGCCAATGTAGTCGAAGTGATAGCATTTGCAGAGATCAGGAGCAGTAGGGTAGGGAAGGGATTATTAGGGCAAAGATGCACAAAACTGGCACAGGTGAAGGTACTTCAGGCAGCAAATAGTGGGATCTAAGAGATGGTGGAAACAGAGGGTGGGGAGTAGATGAAATAAAGATGTTCTTTAGGTTGGGAATGGTGTCTGACCATGAACTTGGGAGTACCGGGACAAATACTGCAGTAAATAAAGTGAGGCCAACTTGGGGGAGATCTTTAAATGGAAGAGTTTTTACATAACGTCACTGAATGTTTGGAAATAGAAAGCACTGAGGGCATTCTTCAGTTAGACTATAACTAGACCATTGACGCATTGTGCATTAGAGGTAAGTCAACAGTTTCCAAGTGCAAATCCTCAGAAACAAGTAATAGACCGTTGCAGTGTCATCTCTCATGACCTCATTCTTCTAGAGCAGGGGTTCCCAACCTCCAGGCCACGGACTGGTACCTTCTATCTGGTCAGTGGTGGCATTAGATGAGAAATAAAGTATACAACCTGGAGAAAGAAATGGCAGCCCACTGCAGCATTCTTGCCTGGAGAATCCTATGGACTGAGGATGGTGGGCTACAGAGCATGGCACAGAGTCAGACACAACTTAGCGACAGAGCACACGTAAAGTGCATAATAAATGTAACGTGCTTGAATAAAAACTACACGTTCCCCACCTCCCATCCTTGTTCCATGGAAAAACTGTCTTCCCAAAACTGGTTCCTGGTGCCAAAAAGGTCGGGGACTGCTATACTTTGTGAGGGACGTATTACTATTGTCCCTATTTTATAAATCAGGAAGTTGAGGTTAAGAGAGGTCAGGTAAGTTTCAAGGACACTCACCTGGTAAGGGGCAGAGCTGGGACTTGAATGACGCCCTTAGACTCCAGAGCCCACGTGCTCCCCACAGGATGTCCTGCTTTGGTTTCGGCACACTCAGCGTTCCCGTTGCTATATTTGGAGATCTCTGAAGACAGATGGCACAGTTGTTGGTAGCTTGGTCCAATGATTAGTCACTCCACAATCAATACATGATTTTTAATTTTAATTTCCAAATGACTTTTTCTCCCCGTGCTTCATTCCTTTATCCAAACTAGAGAACAGCTGCTCCGAGAGTGGTATTTATCTAAATTCCATCTCTTTCCTTTCTACACGAAACCACTTCCTATGCTCTGAGGTATGAGAGTAAAAACGGATTCATTCAAAAGGAACAATCTTTGCCCTTGGGAAACTTGAATACTTTGAGAAGTTAAAATCCTCTTAGGAAAATTCTACCCATTCCACCTCCTTTGCTGTTTCTTCAGTGATTTAGTTTCTCCTAATTGGTATTTTGTTCTTATCAGGAGTATTTTCTGGTTTCTAGTTTCTTTCAACATCAATTGCATGACTGCTATAGCTTTTATGATTTTTCCCTCTACTGCACTGCTGTGGTTGGGAAACCTTTTGTTTATATTATCTTTTGGCCATAAGGCTTCTTTGACCAGGGATTGAACTTGCACTCTCTGCATTGGAAGTGTTTAGTCTTAACCAGTGGACCACCAGGGAAGTCCTGAAAAGCATTCGTTTACTTACGTGATTCTTCAAATGAAGCATGGGAGGGTTTCTTTTTTTTTTTTTTTCATTTTCCCTTACATCTTGAAGCCTTTAAAATTCTAATAGACATGAGATGTGAGCAGTTCTTGGCTGAATCTCCACCCAGGACTCAAGTAGATTTTCTCCTCTTTGTGAAATTCTCTGAGGCTTGCATGCCTTGACAATGCTGCAAGCAAAACTTGTTCTTTCTATATAAAAAGAGAAAGCTATTTAGAAATACTTGAAGAAATAAGAAAACTGCTCAGAACATTGTTTATTAGGGGTGCACTTGGGGTGATTCTGAGTTGGCCCCAGGGAAAATATGAACAGTCATAGTTCTCCACCACTCCTTCTGAACAAAATCTTCTTTAGGACAGAGAACATATCTGGGAGCACATTTGGTGTACTATTACACATCCAGAAAGTAATTAATTATAATATTTTAAACGGTTGTGAAGGGCAGCCTGAGGCACCAGTGCTTTTGGAAACAGATTTTGCATATCTACTAAACTGAATGGCATGATAGCTCATTTCTAAAAATATTGGTCTTGGAGGAATCATTCTATCCTGACTTTACTCTTCATAAGGATGACTGAAACTTTCTGGGCTTCCCCAGTGGCTCAGTGGTAAAAGAATCTGCTTGCAATGCAAGAGCCACAGGAGTATCTGGGTTCGATCCCTGGATTGGGAAGATCCCCTAGAGAAGAGCATGGCAACCCACTCCAATATTCTTGCCTAGAGAATTCCCATGGAGAATCTCCAGAGGAGCCTGGTGGGCTACAGTCCATAGGGTTGCACGTGACTGAAATCAGAGTGGTACATGACTGAAGCGACTGAGCACGCACACACTTAAACTTCTCCAGTGACAAGAGTTTCTTTTCATTTGCAAATATCTAGAGGTTAGGTACCAGGATACATTATTTACTGTGAAAAGCTCACAATTTCACCACAGGGTGTGTTAGTTTACTTAGTTTATCTGATTATCAGCTATAGAGTGCGATCCTAATCCTATAAATATGTGCTGATGTAGCCTTAGGGGCAAGGAAAAATGATTCATTCAACATATACATCATTAGTCTGTTCTGGTCAAGACAGTTTAGATCACAGGTGTAGGGGAGGAGCTTAAAGAGAAAGCCGATATTGATCCTGATTTGGGGGGGGGGGCACTGGAAGTAGGCTTGAAGAGATTTCTGGGTCTCAAATCTGGAGAGGGCCCAGGCAAACCAGGTGCTGATTGCTGTTTTCCTCCAAAGAACTTACAGTCTTATTGGAAAGAGTAACAACAATAAAAGGTGAGAAATAAAAATAAAGTGCTCCCAATGGTGAGGAGGGAGAAATGTGTTCCAGCTGAAAGGATTTGGGGCCAGGTGAGTGTAAATGCCCCTACAAACCTGGGGGCCTGGAGGAGAAAAATTCAATGAATGGCATTTTGGTAAGATGAGACTTGATTAGGTCAAGAAATGTCATTCTCCTAGGTGTCCTTAAAAATAGCCAAAATGATAGAAAGCAAAGAGAGACAATGTTGTTATTACCAAAAACTTGGAAAGAGAACAAATCTTTTGAGAGAATCTGCAAGTAATTTCTGCTGAATAGAGAGACTTGGGGGTCAAAGTGAAGGCACATCCAAGGGCGTTTCACAACGTCCCCTTCTGAGAAGTTGGTGCAAGCTTGGAAGTTAAAGAAGCAAATCTTGGCAGAGCTCCATGGATACTCCTTAACCTGGGAGGGGTAAGGATACACTGTAGTCTGACCCAGAACACATTACTTCCACATTACCATCACTTCCACTGCTGGGGATTAAGGAGCAATCTAAACAGGATAAATGTGAACATCCAGAGTTTGTAGTGAGGTTTCACTGAGCAGAGTGTGGGGTAATGCTTTCCTCTGGGCAGTGGCCCTTCCCCTGGAAAGTAGAACTTCCTCCTGAGCTAGCAGCCTTCTAAGGAGAATCTGGTTTGTGTGCCTGTCCTGGAAACCAAGATCAGCCCAGAGTCCAATACAGAGAGCTGACCCTTGACCCCACAGAGAGAAACCTAACAGCTGGCCTTGACTGTCCAAGGTTCTGAATTTCTCTTAGGCTGCTGGTTTCATTAAACTGACTTCCCAGGAGGCGCTAGTGGTAAAGAATCTGCCTATCAATGCGGGATATGTAGAGACACAGGTTCAATCCCTGGGTGGGGAAGATCCTCTGGAGAAGGAAATGGCAACCCACTCCAGAATTCTTGCCTGGGAAATCCCATGGGCAGAGGAGCCTTGCCTTCTATAGTCCATGAGCTACAGTCCTTGCGGGCTACAGTTGCAAAGGTCAGACATGACTGTGCACACACACACAGAGGGTCTGGTAAAGTCAATTTAAAAACAAATAAATAAAAGCCTCTCAAGCTTAAAGTTTGAGAGAAGATTTTTAACAGCAAGCAGATGGACAGTAAGGATCCAGGGGAGCATCTGCCCACTCTATTTACATGCAAACGTGAGGCTAGAACAGACCACTTCTCTCTCCAAGAGGTACAAATAGAAAATAGTCAACAGGAGGCCTTCCTAAAAGATTTTACAGCTCAAATAAGGAGAGGGACTTAGTACTCAATCCCCAGGAAAAGAGCTGGTTTTGAATATTTACTACAGGATATAAATTATATTTGGGCAATACTTTCTTTATGATCTCAGTAAAATATAAGACAAGAGGGACTTTTATATAAGAGTGAAAGATGACACAGAATCGCAGAAGACCGAGGTGAAACTTGAGCTGTCTGAAAGCAAAAAACAAAAAAGAAAGGATGTAAAATAACTTGAGAACAATAAAAATGCAATTGTGAAATTTAAAACTGCTTTAGAAGTTGTAAAATAACAAGACTAATACTGCAGAAATTTTAATTAGTAGATAGCTTGCTTGAAGCAGCTAACAAACACAACAAAATGGAGAGAAAACATGATTGATGAGAGAGATGCAATGGATTGAACTGACTTGGATTTCTTATATGTGCATGTCTGATGCTTCTGAACCAAAAACTAAAGCAAATAGAATTATTTATACAAACAAAATTAGCAAATTTTCTGAACTGAAGAAAAACTCAATACTTCATATAAAAAGAACTCAAGAAATATCTGGAAAAAGCCATGTAACATGGAACATTTTCTGAAAAGAGAGCAAAATAAAAATTTTCTCTCTATGAACATTTGATGCTTCAAAAATAAAATGTAAAGAACACGAGAAGAAGAGCTTTCAAGGATGCTGATGAAAAAACTGTTAAAAATGAATAACTCTCCTTTATATTAACAAGATAATTCACTAAAGTGTTAAAGATGTAATTAATAATAACAAAAGTAATAAGCAGCTAGTAGTAAACCTAAGAAAAAAATGTCTATATACTTTAGCATTTTTATCCATACTACTATAAATTTTGAGTGAGTGAATTCAATCTAGAAAAAGTAGAGGTTAAGTTCTTACTATTAGATGCAAAGATTCGATAATGCACAGATATCAATTTTCCCCAAAATGAGTGCAATACCAATTAAAATCTCAGTAGAAATTTTTTGGAACTTAAAAATGTGAAATTATCCTTCTTTAAAAAAGAGGAAAAATATTTGGAAAATATTTGGAAAAAGGAATAATCAAGAATGTTTTTTCTACTGTCATATTAAAATGAATAATTTTCATTTTATGAAAAAATTGAATTTTATGAAATTTTATGAAAATTTCATTTTACAAAAAATGAACAATTTTTAAATGAAAATGAAAATTAAATTTAATTTAAATTTAAAGGCGACTAGATAGAGAAGTCAAAAATTAAAAACAGAAAAACTAGAAACAGGAACAAATATAAAAAACTGCATAACTTAATCAATATTAAAATTAATGGGAGAAAATATGAATTATTTATTAAATAATACTGAGAATGTTTACTACTAGGAAAGAAAAGCATTATTTCTTTATCCTATGCCACAAAATTAATTCCATATTAATTGGAAATCTAACTATACACATTAATATCATAAATTAATGAACATAACATGGGAGTAAGCATATCCACACATGAGTGTCAATTTGACTACAAGACACATTAAAATCTTTTATATTTGTTTGAAACATATTAAATTAGAGCCAAGAACACAGAAAGAAAATATTTAATGAACATATGAAGAACTATTGAAATCCATAAGAAAATCTTTAACATCTTAGAAAAAAATTTAAAGGACATATAAAGTTGATTTACAAAGAAGTAATAATAATAGAGGTCAAAAATTGGAGGGGAGTATACTCATTTTTCACTATATTGATTCTTCCAATCCATGAACATGGTATATTTCTCCATCTATTAGTGTCCTCTTTGATTCCTTTCATCAGTGTTTTATAGTTTTCTATATATAGGTCTTTAGTTTCTTTAGGTAGATATATTCCTAAGTATTTTATTCTTTTCGTTGCAATCGTGAATGGAATTGTTTCCTTAATTTCTTTTTCTACTTTCTCATTATTAGTGTATAGGAATGCAAGGGATTTCTGCGTATTGATTTTATATCCTGCAACTTTACTATATTCATTGATTAGCTCTAGTAATTTTCTGGTGGAGTCTTTAGGGTTTTCTATGTAGAGGATCATGTCATCTGCCAACAGTGAGAGTTTTACTTCTTCTTTTCCAATTTGGATTCCTTTTATTTCTTTTTCTGCTCTGATTGCTGTGGCCAAAACTTCCAGAACTATGGTGAAAAGTAGCAGTGAAAGTGGGCACGCCTGTCTTGTTCCTGACTTTAGGGGAAATGCTTTCAATTTTTCACCATTGAGGATAATGTTGGCTGTGGGTATGTCATATATGGCTTTTATTATGTTGAGGTATGTTCCTTCTATTCCTGCTTTCTGGAGAGTTTTTATCATAAATGGATGTTGAATTTTGTCAAAGGCCTTCTCTGCATCTATTGAGATAATCATAGGGCTTTTTATTTTTCAATTTGTTAATGTGGTGAATTACATTGAGTGATTTGTGGATATTGAAGAATCCTTGCACCCCTGGGATAAAGCCCACTTGGTCATGGTGTATGATCTTTTTAATGTGTTGTTGGATTCTGATTGCTAGAATTTTATTGAGGATTTTTGCATCTATGTTCATCAGTGATATTGGCCTGTAGTTTTCTTTTTTTGTAGTATCTTTGTCAGGTTTTGGTATTAGGGTGATGGTGGCCTCATAGAATGAGTTTGGAAGTTTCCCTTCCTCTGCAATTTTCTGGAAGAGTTTGAGTAGGATAAGTGTTAGCTCTTCTTGAAATTTTTAGTAGAATTCCGCTGTGAAGCCGTCTGGACCTGGAGGACACTAATAGATGGAGAAATATACCATGTTCATGGATCAGAACAATCAATATAGTGAAAATGAGTATACTACCCAAAGCAATCTACAAATTCAATGCAATCCCTATCAAGCTACCAGTGATATTTTTCACAGAACTAGAACAAATAATTTCAAGATTTGTATGGAAATACAAAAAACCTCAAATTGCCAAAGCAATCTTGAGAAAGAAGAATGGAACTGGAGGAATCAACTTGCCTGACTTCAGGCTCTACTACAAAGCCACAGTCATCAAGACAGTATGGTACTGGCACAAAGACAGAAATATAGACTAATGGAACAAAATAGAAAGCCCAGAGATAAATCCACACACATATGGACACCTTATCTTTGACAAAGGAGGCAAGAATATACAATGGAGTAAAGACAATCTCTTTAACAAGTGGTGCTGGGAAAACTGGTCAACCACTTGTAAAAGAATGAAACTAGATCACTTTCTAACCCGCACATGAAAATAAACTCAAAATGGATTAAAGATCTAAATGTAAGACCAGAAACTATAAAACTTCTAGAGGAGAACATAGGCAAAACACTCTCCGACATAAATCACAGCAGGATCCTCTATGATCCACCTCCCAGAATTCTGGAAATAAAAGCAAAAATAAACAAATGGGATCTAATTAAAATTAAAAGCTTCTGCACAACAAAGGAAAATATAAGCAAGGTGAAAAGACAGCCTTCTGAATGGGAGAAAATAATAGCAAATGAAACAACTAACAAACAACTAATCTCAAAAATATCCAAGCAACTTATGCAGCTCAATTCCAGAAAAATAAACGACCCAATCAAAAAATGGGCCAAAGAACTAAATAGACATTTCTCCAAAGAAAACATACGGATGGCTAACAAACACATGAAAAGATGCTCAACATCACTCATTATTAGAGAAATGCAAATCAAAATCACAATGAGGTACCACTTCACACCAGTCAGAATGGCTGCAATCCAAAAATCTGCAAGCAATAAATGCTGGAGAGGGTGTGGAGAAAAAGGGAACCCTCCTACACTGTTGGTGGGAATGCAAACTAGTACAACCACTAAGGAGAACAGTGTGGAGATTCCTTTAAAAATTGCAAATAGAACTGCCATATGACCCAGCAATCCCACTGCTGGGCATACACACAGAGGAAACCAGAATTGAAAAAGACACATGTACCCCAATGTTCATCGCAGCACTGTTTATAATAGCCAGGACATGGAAACAACCTAGATGTCCATCAGCAGAGGAATGGATAAGAAAGCTGTGGTACATATACACAATGGAGTATTACTCAGCCATTAAAAAGAATACATTTGAATCAGTTCTGATGAGATGGATGAAACTGGAGCCGATTATACAGAGTGAAGTAAGCCAGAAAGAAAAACACCAATACAGTATACTAACACATATATATGGAATTTAGAAAGATGGCAATGATGACCCTGTATGCAAGACAGCAAAAAAGACACAGATGTGTATAGCGGACTTTTGGACTCAGAGGGAGAAGGAGAGGGTGGGATGATTTGGGAGAATGGCATTGAAACATGTATACTATCATGTAAGAATTGAATCACCAGTCTATGTCCGATGCAGGATACAGCATGATTGGGGCTGGTGCACGGGGATGACCCAGAGGGATGTTGTGGGGAGGGAGGTGGGAGGGGGGTTCATGTTTGGGATCGCATGTACACCTGTGGTGGATTCATGTCAATGTATGGCAAAACCAATACAGTATTATAAAGTAAAATAAAGTAAAAATAAAAAGTTAAAAAAAATTGGAGGTTAACTATTTTTTTATGAATCTAATAAAATGTAGTCCATAGGGTCTCAAAGAATCAGACACAACTGAGCAACTGAAGTGAATAAAATATAATTTTAAAATATCTTTATTTTTCATTCATGATATTAATGCATGTTTAAAATACTGAAAATTGTTGAGGACATGGAGAGAACTCTGGTTAAAGCATCTGCCTGGAATTCAGGAGACCTGGGTTCGATCCCTGGGTCAGGAAGATCCCCTGGAGAAGGAAATAGCAACCCACTCCAGTACTCTTGCTTGGAGAATCCCATGGAGGGAGGAGCCTGGTAGGCTACAGTCCACAGGGTCACAAAGAGTCGGACATGACTGAGCGACTTCACTTTCACTTTCAAGAAGATTATGGTACACATTTATCATAGACTATTATATAACCATGAAAGATGTAGTTTCAAAGGCCCTAATAGCTAAATTAATGTACTGTAAGTTAAAACCATGTTGCATATCTTCAAAATTTTCTGTGAGATATTTTATTTAAATAATATAAAATTATACTACTTTTATGGAAACTAAAGAGTTTACCCCACCATGATAATTCCATAACACAATATTTGTAGCAAAAATAGTTTATAATAACTACTTGAGGAATTCTGATTTTCTCAGGAATACTACTTATTATAACTTTTGAGAAAAAAAAAAACCTTAAAAATTACAGTTGCTGTGTTTTCAGGTCAAGATTTCAACATGAGCTGTGGTTCATCTCACATCAGATTTGTTTGTTCTAATGATGATGCTTTACAAGAACTGTTAAAATATAGAGGATGTGTGAAGAATTACTCAACTTGGTCAGAAGAGGGAGCTTATAGATAACAAAAAAAAAAAGCATAAATACGCACTCTTATCAGAAGTGAAGTGAAGTAAAGTCGAAGCACTCGGTCTTGTCTGACTCTACAACCCCATGGATTATCAGTCCATGGAATTCTCCAGTAGAGTATTATTTCAAGTCCATATATTTACTGCAAATGAAAAAATATGTAACCACAGAATATTTCCATGATGGCTTAAAAACATCTGTTTTGTCTTATAATTTGATGAAATATTAAACTTACTTCCATTCTTAAGAGGATTTCATGTCTCACTCTGTCCTCATACTTTTTGCACATTTGACGTCTGTGTTGCTGATAAAGTGAAAAGCTGGCCGATGGAGAAATATATCTATGTTGGTTTATCCTTTTCTCTTGCATGCAGCAAAGTTGGTAAGTGAGCCAAGGAACAAGATGGTGCACAGCAAGAAGTCATGAAAACTAACTGCTGAGTAAAAAATTATTATATGTTATTTAATAAAAAGCTTCCATGATGGCTCAGCAGGTAAAGAATCTGCCTGCAATGCAGGAGACACAGGAGATGTGGGTTCGATCTCTGGGTCAGAAAGATCCCCTGGAGGAGGAAATGGCAACCCATTCCAGTATTCTTGACTGGAGAATCCCATGGACACAGGAGGCTCGTGGGCTATAGTCCAAAGGGTCTCATAAAGCGACTGAGTGATTGAGCACACAGTTAAGAAAAAAATAGGGGCAAAGTTTTCTGTTCAAAATAGTTCATTAAGGATAATAAATATAAAAAGTGAAAATATATCAATCTAATTCAAGGGTTTTTTTTGTATCAATACTCAAAATTTAAAACTAGTATTAGCTTTCTAGTTTCCAGTAGTGTGCAAAGTTTTCATAAACCTAACCACGTTAGAGGTGTGATATTAACAGTAAACTATAGCAAACCAAGAACTAGAAGAGACTTCTCCAGCAATCCATTGGTTAAGAATATGCATTCTACTGCAGGGAACATGGATTCAATCCCTGGTCAAGGAATTAAGATACCACATGCACAGTGGCATGACAAAAAAAAAAAAAAAAAAGAATAAAGTTTTGTTATTATAATAAACATATGATGGTGAGGAGTATAACTCAGAGTACAGGATGTAACAATAATGAAGATAATCCTTTTAAAATTAGTGTTCATGAACACAATTACTGCATTCAATTCTTGTCTCTATGTGTTGAGCTGCTAAGCTGCTAAGCTGCTAAGTCACTTCAGTCGTGTCCAACTCTGTGTGACCCTATAGACGGCAGCCCACCAGGCTCCCCCATCCCAGGGATTCTCCAGGCAAGAACACTGGAGTGGGTTGCCATTTCCTTCTCCAATGCATAAAAGTGAAAAGTGAAATTGAAGTCGCTCAGCCGTGTCCAACTCTTTGCAACCCCACGGTCTGCAGCCTACCAGGCTTCTCCATCCATGGGATTTTCCAGGCAAGAGTGCTGGAGTGGGGTGCCATTGCCTTCTCTGATGTGTTGAGGGAGAAGTAAAAAACAACAACAACAACAACAACAACGAAAACTGAAGTAGATGCATACCAGAGTCATAAGTAACACTCAAATTTGGAAAATAAATCGAAAAAATTCCAGGTATAGGGTGAATTTTTAAGTTAGTTACCTTGAAGAGAGAATTTGAAATGGTTACTCAGTGCTTTTCAAATATAAGATGGTTGATAACACCCAGGGGCTGGGACCAGATGTTTTCTGTCCTTCAAGTGAAAAAAAAGATGAATTGTTCATTTCAGTGACTACTGCAAAGGCGAATAAAAAGAATAATCAGGGAGTGTATGCTTCTGCTCTGTGGTGTGGATCAGTGCTAATCTGGCATGAAGCCTGGACCTAAACAACCTTAAATGGGTCCTATTATTTGTATGCAGCCTGGCTTAGATTGTCCCAAGCCTTTCTTGAATTTATGTGTGCTGCTGAATTAATTTGACAAAAAATGTTTGGTGTGGTCTAGGTGTGCTATCAGGTGGCAAGGATAATTGAAGTTTCTTACAATGTAAGGCAGGAGGAAAGGGCTTGGGAAAGGATTTTCAGGCAATCCAAAAATAGAAGGAAAACGGGGTATTTAGGAAGAGAGAAAATGGACGACTGATATTCACATTGATAAGCAGAAAAGATATTCTATTTCACTCTTTACCTTCTTCTTATCAGTAGTCAACTATTTATTTTCACTGTTTTAAGAGATGAAAGGGCTTCCCCCATGGATCAGTGGTAAAAGAATCTGTCCGCCATGCAGGAGGTGTAAGAGATGACAGTTCGATCCCTGGGTGAGGAAGATCCCCTGGAGGAGGACATAGTAACCCACTCCAGTATTCTTGCCTGGGAAATCCCATGGATGGAGGAGCCTGGCAGGCTATGATCCATGGAGTTGCAAAGGGTTGGACACTACTTAAGTGACAGAGCACACATATAAGAGATGAAAATTTCTCTAGAGGAGGAACAAAGAATTCTTATAGTTGCATTTTAAATACTATGTACAGGGAGACATTTATGTTATTGTTGGTATATTTTCATACATATCTCCACCCTAAATATGCCCGCATTTCATGTATATGTGCTCTCTAAGTCTATGACTTCAAACAGTTGTTTAAAAGCACCATTTATTAAACCCTGACCTCATTTCAACCTTTGGGTGACGTGATGGATAAAAAGATAAATGACCTGCAGTTCTAGAAGCTCACCGCCTCACAGAGGAGTAGGGCGCATCAACACACATTTCGAATCTGCTGAGAACTAGGTCCAAGGTTTAGTGGTAAGAGATAGGAAGCCATGGAAACAGGATCAGGCAGGGCTGGGCAAGAGCAATCTCAGCTCTAAAATGATCTCTCTCAGGGAAAACAATCTTTTGCTTGCTTATCACCTGAGTTCACTTGACTTGCTTTTCCTTTTCCTGTCATAGGACTTCAGACAGGATTTAACATGAAATGGGAAAAACTCTGCTTTCAGTTCAAAGACTGGGTTTTCGACCGGTAGCAGTTCCTTGGTTTCATTAGGTCCCGGAATCCTTATTTCTAATTGTAACTGATTGATTTTGTGATGTCTACATCCTTCCAAGTGGTTAGCTGCTCTTTTCTGCATCCTTTCCTGTTATGTTCTACACGACTAAGTTTGCCAGTCAAACAGCATTCTGTGGTTCCTTGTTAACATACCTGCAGCATTTCAAGACATAAAGAAGTTAAAAGTTGGACACAGTTGTAGAATGTTCCATGCTGCTTGGGACATTCTTTTAGAAAGTCAGCTGCAGTTTTGGACTCTGAATTAGTTGCAGTCTCTATTGGTGACACAGAAGATAAAGATTCTGCCTGTAATGCAGGAGACCTGGGTTCGATCCCTGGGTTGGGAAGATTCCCTGGAGAAGGGAACAGCTACCCACACCAGTATTCTTGCCTGGAGAATTCTATGAACAGAGGAGCCTGGCGGGCTATAGTCCATAGGGTCACAAAGAGTCGGACATGACTGGATAACTTTCACTTCACTTCTATTGATAATACAACTCTACTTGGACAATTTTAATGTTTTTAATATCTAATTTTTCTTATAAGAGAGCTTGCTTGGCAACTCCAAATTTTAGAACTTTTTTTTTCTGGAGGACAATTTTATGACACTTATTCTTTGGCCTTACGGAAAGTAACACGTAAAGTAATAAGTTGTGAGCCAAACTAGAGTTTGCTCGGTGTCTCTTCAACAGCCCCACAAAGCTATTCAGCCCTCACATTGCAATTAATTACATACACAAAAAGGAAATTTGAGCTCCTCACTATATGACATTTCTTGGAAGAGTGGAAAAAGATCACAGGAGGGCCAGTGTTTCTTCCACATGATGTCAGGACTGTCCCTGTGCCAGACTTTGCTCCTCCTTGGGGGTCTCCCTAGAATGACCTGGAATCAGGTTGAGGGTTGTGACATCAGTCCCTTTGGGTCACTGGTCACTGCTGCTGCTGCTAAGTCACTTCAGTCGTGTCTGACTCTACACGACCCAGTAGATGGTAGCCCACCAGGCTCCCCCATCCCTGGGATTCTCTAGGCAAGAACACTGGAGTGGGTTGCCATTTCCTTCTCCAGTGCATGAAAGTGAAAAGTGAAAGTGAAGTTGCTCAGTCATGTCTGACTCTTTGTGACCCCATGGACTGCAGCCTACCAGGCTCCTCCATCCATGGGATTTTCCAGGCAAGGCTACTGGAGTGGGGTGCCATTGCCTTCTCCAGTGGAAGCTCGATTACACCTTACTTTACCCATAGTCTAAAGCAAGGGAGAGCTGATAACCGAAATGACTGGTCTCAGGATAAATTTATTTTCTCTTCTTATCTCAAATCAAAAATAAATGTTCTCTTTTTACCTGACAAATTACTTCCTATGCATTTAGAGTGTATGCATTTCTCCAGGGACTTCCTGCATTTTAAAATGAGCACTTGAGGGATCTGTGCATATATATGTGCCCATATATGGCTTCTTGTTTTATCATATCAGGGAGCTGCCTGTTTCTGAGTAGAAGAACAATGGATAAATGCCCCATGGCAGGTGACTGGTGCATGTCTCGTGATTATTTTGTTGGAGACCGAAGGTGCTTGTATCCCCATTTATTTTATGCAGAGGAGCAAGGTGCTTGCTTTCCAGAGATCTTCCCAGAAGTTCTCTGTAAATATCTTCTGTGAAAATTCCAAATGGGTAGAATGATCATTTCATCCTTAGGATCAGGAAGCTGGGCATCTTCACTGATGCTCTGAGTAACTCCGTCTCTACTGTGGCAAAGTGCTATTATCTACACTCTAATTTGTAACTCATTGTAAGTTTGCATTCAGGAACTTCCTTTTATGGTTGCTTCAACTCAGAAGAAGGGATTCAGTTCAGTCGCTCAGTAACGTCCAATTCTCTGCAACCCCATGGACTGCAGCACACCAGGCTTCTCTGTCCATCACCAACTCCCAGAACTTGCTCAAACCCATGTCCATCAAGTTGGTGATGCCATCCAACCATCTCATCCTCTCATCTTCTGATTGAGAAACTGTAATTCAGTAGCATTCTAACATGTATACTATCATGTAAGAATTGAATCGCCAGTCTATGTCTGACGCAGGATACAGCATGCTTGGGGCTGGTGCATGGGGATGACCCAGAGAGATGTTATGGGGAGGGAGGTGGGAGGGGGGGTCATGTTTGGGAACGCATGTAAGAATTAAAGATTTTAAAATTTAAAAAGTAAAAAACTAAAAAATAAAAAAATAATAATAATAAAAGAAAAGAAAAGTTACCTGGTGAAATCTATGATCAAAAAATTGAGGAAAAAGTCCACAAAAACTGTATCAACATGAAATACAGATATACGTTTCCTACAAGCTGCTCCCTGGTTAGTGGCCTATGATGACAGAGATGTTCTGAGTCCCCCAAATCTGCAGTAAAATGGACTTTCAATCCCTGCCATTGTTCAGTTCATTTTTTCAGAGGCCACAGATGATAATTTTGATGGGGTCAATACTACGGTAAGTATTATATATCCATGGGAGAACCTGGGTTAGTAGGTGAGGGAATGAAGCACAATGTTTAATAGATTGTGGTTATTTTTTCATGAACCAGATTAGGGGAAAAGAGCAATTCTGAGTGACACTGAAGAAACAGAATTAAAAAGACTTCTTCCCCGTGTTTTCTCATATCCTGCAATTGGCCCTGGCTGGACATTACGGTTTGTAGTAATGCATGTGACATTGTTCCCAGTGACATTCTGGCCTAACCCAGGGAAGGAAATGCTGGCAATCTGTCAACAGAGCTAGCCTTCAAGTGTTCTGCTGTTACAAACCGAAGTTCTGATTGGCACCTGAACTTTAGAAGGTTTATTTAGTGCTACAGAACTTCAATGTTTTCAGGTTACCCTTCAGTTCACAATTTTCTATATGTTTTATCCAATGACCCATTACATACTTCTGTTTAGTCCCCTAATCCCGTTGTTCTTGAGGGTGGCCTCTGCTGGTGACTTTCTGTAAGCCTGGACCTGTGTGTGTTTCCTGGAAGCTTGGAGACAGGCAGGCTGAGGGAGCACCCCTGTTCTGGCTCTTCTGGCAATGGGATCCTTACTCCACATCCCATCTGACTGCTTCCCTTTTTTCCACTTCTGCAAACTTATCTATTCACCACTTAGAGGCCAATTACAAATGCTCTAAGGTACCCATTCCCTCTTCCATTATCTTTCTACCATTTCTCTCTGGCTGCTACAGGCATGGGGAGTTTCTCTATCATGGCTTCTACCTAACACCTCACTGCTCTTGAAATGTGAGGAAATTACACTGGTTTGCCACTGAAACTGAAGCTGCCGTGCCAGTGTTCTGATAATGGGCTCTCATGTCAAGTGTGTGCTTGTGGAGTGAAGAACTCACAGATGCAGGCATGGGTTGTGATGTTTCCACAGAGTCAAGGTAGAGACAGAAGACTTGTGGAAAACTGAGATTAGGCTTGCAAGTAGATAAGTAAAGAAAAAAAGAAACACAACCTTGTTTCAGTCTTTCTGTTTCAACTGACTGCTGGTTTAGGCAGCCAACTTGCCACCTGCAGTTTTATTCACTTACAGAAGACATTAAGCCTCATAAATTATCTTAGAGAGTGCCGCATGAGGAAAAGCCTTGGAAACTAGTGAGCAAGTTACTGTATGTAGACAGTGATGTCATGGCTAAGAGATGGAATGGAATTAATATATACCGTAGGCCTGGCCTCTAAAATATTTTTCATAATCCTTTCCTTGCTCTATCTTCTTGCACTGTTGAAAGAGAAGAAATCCAAGATGGCGGAGTCATGTGGTAAAAGGATCCCAGATCCCTGTTCAGCTCAGTTCAGTTGCTCAGTCATGTCTGACTCTTTGCCACCCCACGAATCACAGCATGCCAGGCCTCCCTGTCCATCACCAACTCCCGGAGTTCACTCAGACTCACGTCCATTGAGTCATTGAGGCCATCCAGCCATCTCATCCTCTGTCGTCCCCTTCTCCTCCTGCCCCCAATCCCTCCCAGCATCAGGGTCTTTTCCAATGAGTCAGCTCTTCACATGAGGTGGCAAAAGTACTGGAGTTTCAGCTTCAGCATCATTGCCTCCAAAGAAATCCTAGGGCTGTTCTTCAGAATGGACTGGTTGGATCTTCTTGCAGTCCAAGGGATTCTCAAGAGTCTTCTCCAACACCATAATTCAAAAGCATCAATTCTTCAGCGCTCAGCTTTCTTCATAGTCCAATTCTCACGTCCGTGCATGACCACTAGAAAAACCATAGCCTTGACTAGACAGACCTTAGTCGGCAAAGTAATGTCTCTGCGTTTCAATATGGTATCTAGGTTGGTCATAACTTTCTTTCCAAGGAGTAAGTGTCTTTTTATTTCATGGCTGCAATCACCAACTGCAGTGATTTTGGAGCCCCCAAAAATAAAGTCTGACACTGTTTCCACTGTTTCCCCATCTATTTCCCATGATGTGATGGGACCAGATGCCATGATCTTCGTTTTCTGAATGTTGAGCCTTAAGCCAACTTTTTCACTCTCCTCTTTCACTTTCATCAAGGGGCTTTTTAGTTCCTCTTCACTTTCTGCCAAAGGGTGGTGTCATCTGCATATCTGAGGTTATTGATATTTCTCCTGGCAATCTTCATTCCAGCTTGTGCTTCTTCTAGCCCAGCGTTTCTCATGGTGTACTCTGCATATAAGTTAAATAAGCAGGGTGACAATATACAGCCTTGACGTACTCCTTTTCCTATTTGGAACCAGTCTGTTGTTCCATATCCACTTCTAACTGTTGCTTCCTGATTTGCATATAGGTTTCTCAAGAGGCAGGTCAGGTGGTCTGGTATTCCCATCTCTTTCAGAATTTTCCACAGTTTATTGTGATCCACACAGTCAAAGGCTTTGGCATAGTCAATAAAGCAGAAGTAGATGTTTTTCTGGAACTGTCTTGCTTTTTCCATGATCCAGCAGATGTTGGCAATTTGATCTCTGGTCACAGAGATCCTGAGTCACACTAAAAATAACAGAGTCCTTGGTGCAGCAGAAGAGAGGTTCATGGCAGAGGAGGTTGATTGGAAGTGCCTAATCTCCTTCACTTTCTGACCACACACTCTGGGGCAAATAGTACACCTCTGTACCTGTTGCTCAGTCACGTGCAATTCTTTGTAACGTCATGGACTGTAGCCCACCAGGCTCCTCTGTCAATGGGGATTCTCCAAGCAAGAGTACTGGAGTGGGTTGCCATGCCCTCCTCCAGGGGATCTTTCCAACCCAGGAATCAAACCTGGGTTTTCCACATTGCAGGCAGACTCTTTACTATATGAGCCACCAGGGAAGTTCAGGGCAAATAGACAAGTAGTCAAATGCTTAGTTAGTGTCTTGCACTAGCAAATATTGGGGTGAGATGAGAATGTCAAGGACTACCAAGGAGGATTTGACCTGTGGCATGCGTTTCCCATGGAGATGGTATATACTGGTGGATCTGTAGAGTGAAGAGGAAAGAGAAATACTGACAGAAAACTTCCGAAGTCCTTAAAGGTCCAGGTGCCTTTTTTTGGTGGCTGTGCTGTGTGGCATTTGGCAATTTAACCCTCACAACTGCCACTGCTCTTTCGGGTCCAAGACCAGTAGAGTCCCATTCCTTGGTCATAGAAGACCTATTTGAGTTGTGCCCCCAAGATTGAAGAATTGGAACCAGGGTTTACAAGTGTGAAGAGGGGAGAAAATAAGAGCTAAGACAAATAAGAAGCAAAGAATAATGGCTTCACTGGGCTCGCTTAGGTGGCACTGGAGGTAAAAACTCACCGGTCAAGCAGGAGGTGTAACAGATGTGGGTTTGATCCCTGGGTTGGTAAGATCCCCTGGAGGAGGGCATGGCAACCCACTCCATGACAACCTATCTCCCTGCTTGGAGAATTCCATGGACATAGGAGCCTGGTGAGTTGTAGTTCATAGGGTCACAAGAGTTGGACATGACTGAAGCAACTTAGCACATATACACACAACTCTTAGAAGAGAAGGGGAGAGTCACGTCCACAAGCCATAGATCTGGGGTGTGGTAGACACTGTTACTCTGGGACCAGACATAAGGAAGTGTCCAAATAAATAATGTGTTTGTGTATTTCTTACCCATCTGTCAGTGACTAAATATATAGGGTAGAGCCTTGGCAAGGACCACAAAGTCTTGTAGGAGAATGCAACAGTGAGAAAAAGGAAAAGATACAACAAAATCTAGTGTTTTTCCTCCATCCATGGTATTAAAAACAAAATTTTATTCCTTTCCCTACATGTGTGTTAAGGGAGAAAGCTCTGTCTAAGAATGAGCTATAGCATTGTCTATAAATTATTTCAATAAGCTAGAAAATTATTTCATTCCTCCTTTGGAAAAATTGTTGTTGGGCTTGTGTAGTGATGTGAAATGGGTTTACAAAAGTGTCTGAGTTTACTAAGGATGTGAGAAAAATGAATTTGATCTCAGGGGAGGTGCTCTAACGAGTAAATTCAGAGAATAATAGACAGTAGGCTGACACGGTCTTGAGACTTAGACCAACGAAAAGTGGTTTACTTGGAGTTGCTGCATAGGAAACAGACCAGTTCAGGAGAGGGAAAGAGGATGATAGCTTGGCAAGTTAAGAATTGCCCGGGAAGATCCCCTGGGGAAGGAAATGGCAACCCAGTATACTTGCCTGGAAAATCCCATGGACAGAGGAGCCTGGTCCATGGGATTGCAAAAGAGTCAAACAAAACTTAATGACTAAACAGCAACAACAACAGCAATAATATGAGACAAGGTGAAAAGTAAGAGCAATTCAAGGGAAAGAGCCTATTTGTTTGTTTTTTTGTTTGTTTTTTAGTAGCTTTGGTCAGAGACTTTTGTCTTATCAGAGGTAGAAACAGGGATTGAAATAGGAACTGAACAACAAACTCACTTTCCATGTGATGGGCCCGTGTATAGTGGAGTAATCATGACTTGACTCATGACTTACTCATCTTGTACACTGAGCTATCTTCTCACTGACACTGTCAGCTTCACCCCATCAGCACCATGGCTTCCATTTTTATTTAGCTTCTACTGTTTTGGGAAATATGTTGAGAATATTTCCGTCTGTGATCTCACTAATCCTAAAAACAATTCTAGTAGATAAAAATATTACTGTTGTTGTTCAGTTGCCAAGTTGTTTCTGACTCTTTGCAACCCCCTGAACTGTAGTGTGCCAGGCTTCCCTGTCCATCACCAGCTCCTGGAGTGTGTCCAAATTCAACAAAATGACTGATGTTCATCACTACCTGTTTCTGTGTTTTTCTTTCCTGAGCACAGAGAAGACTGCCCTTCTAGCCTCCTCCTGGCTGAGTGTGGCCATGTGCTTATTTCTAGCCACTGGAAACAGGCCTGGTATGTGTCTCTCTCAGGCTGACACTCAGTTGTCAGTGGGAGATTCTGCTCCATCCTAGGAGGACACTTTGTGTTGAGGTGGCAGGGTCAAAATAACTAGGTAACTTAGAACCCTGAGATGCCTTATGGTCCCACAGGGCCTTGGCATGAATAGGACATACCAATATATTGTTTAAAACCACTGTGTATAAAGGGCATCCCTGGTGGTTCAATGGTAAAGAATCTTTATGCCAGTGCAGGAGACATGGGTTCGTTCCTTGATTTGGGAAGATCCCAGATGCAGCTAAGCTTGTGAGCCACAACTATTGAGCCTATGCTTTAGAGCCTGGGAGCTGCAACTGCTGAAGCCCATGCACCCTAGAGCCCATGCTCCACAACAAGAGAAGCCGCTGCAATCAGAAGCCTACCCACCGCAACTAGAGAGTAGCCCATTTGCCAAAACTAGAGAAAATCTCCTGCAGCAAAGAAGACCTAGTGCAGTCAAAGAAAAAGCCACTGTGTGGGACTGTTATCATAGCATCATCCAGACACCTTGTTCTACAAGCTGTAGCTACCCATGAATTACAGATGAGAAAACCAAAGAACCTTCGAGAAATAAGAACCTTACTTGATATTGCACATTAGGTTGTTGAGCAGGAGTATGAATGTGTCTGTTGTTGTCTTCAAAACCTGGTGGAGGTAAAATAGTATGAATAAGTTAACCAGCTAACTGGGATCTACTAGGCTGATAGCAGCATAAAAAAATGGCAAAAAAAAAAAAAAGAAAAGAAAAAAGAAAAAGAAAGGCGAAGCAAAGAGGCAAACCCTTAGGGATATAAATGCAACCAGTTTTGAAGAAGAAATCCTTGTTTTTTTTTTTTTTTTTAAGGCAGCATCTGAGGTTATCAATACAGGACACTTGGAAAACTTCTTGGAAATGACTTAGTTTTTACCAGAACCCTGTAGATCTATGTCTGCATTTTATGTTCTTTCTCTCATGAGTTATTCAAAAGTTTACAGACACCTCTGCTGCCAAGTATGGAATATAGAAGAAAATACACAATGACCGCAAAGGATCCTTTGCCGTGGTCTGGCACTAGCATGGCTCATTCATTCATGCTACGCTTGAAAACATTAGGAGGAGCTAAGGCCACCATACTTGTGGTGAAACAACTCACTGTGGATGGACGCACTGCTAATGACCTTCCAGCAGGAACTATGACTCGGAAGGCATTTCTCAGTTTCCTGTGCAGGGTGACTGGTGTGTTTTTCTGCATCCTGCTTAATGCTGGAGTACTTCTGTCTGGTGCTTTCTGAGGACAGAGAGGGGCTCTGTTTTATTAAATACTGTGGATATGTATGGTTCACAACAGCAGATCACATGAGCACTTGGTTAACCCGTCAGAGGAAAGGCTATGTGGGGGAAAATACTACAAACTCCCTTCAGACAGTTTCAGTCCTTTGTTGTTGTTTAGTTTCCAAGTTGTGTCCTACTCTTTGTAACCTCATGTGCTGCAGCATACCAGGCTTCCCTGTCCTTCACTATCTCCCAGAGTATGCTCAAACTCATGGCCATCAAGTTGGTGATGTCATCCAACCATCTCATCCTCTGCCACCCCCTTCTCCTTCTGTCTTCAGTCTTTCCCAGCATCAGGGTCTTTTCCAATGAGTCAGTTCTTTGCATCAGGTGGTCAAAGTATTGTAGCTTCAGTTTTAGCATTAGTCCTTCCAATGAATATTTAGCATTGATTTCCCTTTGTATTGACTGGTTGGATTTCCTTGAAGTCCCAGGGACTCTCAAGAGTCTCCCTCAGTCCTTCAGCATTTCTTTAATCAGGATGGTTTCCTTCTCATGACATCTCATGGTTTCCCATTTCATCTCTTTCAAGAATGACGCACAGAGCTTCCAGCTCCCCTTCCTTCAGGAGCAACCATCAATGTGACTCAGGAATGAGGTCAGAGGGGATTTATTACAAGATTGCAACCTCTTCTGTGCAGACCCCAGCTGGTACTCAGCACACACTAGGTTCTCAGTCAGCACTGGATGAGAGAACAAGGAAATGACCAGCTCCTGGACTCGCTCAAGCTCAGATGCCTAAGAAGCGCCTTAAGACCCCTCCATTTCTGCTTTTTGAAATGTGAACTCTTGTCTCTAGAACAGTAAGGACAATAAATAATTGTAATTATTATAATACAAACTATGAAAGGGCTGAGGTTAGCTGGTTGACTCCAAAGTAGAACACCAGTGTCGTAATCTTGAGCCATTTTACCACGTGATCCTGCCCGGGAGAAGTGGGTTTGGGGAGAGGACTGTGTGCAACCCTTTCCTCTGTCCTGCTTGGATGTCTGTCTGGTCTCCAAGCCTGCCTGCGTAGAGCAGTCTAAGCTCCTTCAGGAAAACACTCCGCAGGCAGGGTGTTTCCACGCCAGGCTTTCTGTGGACTATGAGAAGCAGGCTTTAATACTTTTTAATGGTAAAATTTAATTAAACTAAAAGTACCTCAGGGAAGAATAATGTATGCAAACTTATCACAAAATCGAGCACCATGGTGAGAAAAAGTGAGAGCTTAATGTGGATGAATTCCAAAATATTTGGCTTAAGCAAAAAAACCAACTTGTTCTGTTTTTCCCAGTAATATGCTGTGTGAGTCTTTAAGCAGTTGGTTGTTTAATAATAATAATCTTCCAGCTTATTTCTCCGATCAGCCCGCCTGTGACAGTCCTTCATTCTCGGTAAACACCATGATACAATCAGTCTGCTGCAGATGATTCTTATTCTATTGCCGTGGCATAATCATTTGGGGAAATCTGTGAAACTAATGCAAAATCTCACAAAGCTATTCAGAAATATGGATTGAAAATGGAAGGCTGGAAAAATAGCTTGTCATAGCCCATTAGCAGCTACACACGCTATTTAGGGAATTATTTTTCAGATGGTTCCTTTTTGCACATTAAAAAAAAAAAATTCCAAAGTTGTTTGTTCTTGAAGAACAATGGGAACATTGATCACAGAATGTGAAGTCAGATTTGCCAGGCAAATATTAATATTTCCACTGGAATACAGGATGTGGTTTGATTTAAGGTTAGCCTGTGCATTTTTCTCAGAGAGAAACAGTATTTCTGGTGTTATTTTTATTGAGAAGAGAAGATATTCCTGTGACTAGAACTGAATGGTTTAATTTCATTTATCTTTGAAGATCAAGATTCTGTACTGCAGGACTGGCCTCTACTTCATCAGAGCGCTTATCAGTTTGTCCTTTTTTCCATTTCTACACTGTTTTTAAATGTTTACTCACAAATTTTGCTTCTTTCCAGCATCCTTTAATATCGCTGTCTTTCTCAGATTGTTGAATTTCTTTTCTTCATTTCCCAATCAATGGGGTTAGCTTCATATTTGGTTACACTATTCTCCTCTGAGATGCTGGCAGTTTTACTTGTTTTTTCTCAACTTTTGGTCAAGAAAACATCTGGTTTTTGTTTTGTGTTTTGTTTCTTCTCCCCATACACCAGGAAAGAAAAAAAGACATATAATACATCTCACAGTCACTGAGAGCCCACTAACACACTTGGGGCTTTCTACTAAGAGCTTTTGTATACAGCACAGTTTCTTATATTTTAGACAATGGAAAACTGACATTAAGAGGTATCGAAATGCTTGTCTAAAGCTTACCCATGGAGTATATTGCAGAATCAGCATTCAAAACCATTCTGACAGTCAGGCTGTTGGTCTTTCCACTCACACAAGATATCCTAGAATGGTCAATACCTTCCTACCCTGGCCAATCCTCTAAGAGCAGAGCTAGAGAAAGTGACAAGAGTGGGCTGTGTAGTCAGTTGGACCTGGAACCACTTAATCGCTCTGCCACTTATTACTTTAGCAAATTACTCAGCTTCCAGTTAAAATGAGAGTCATCTTTCCAATTTAAAATGGAAACCTAGGAGGTTGTGGTGGTCCAGTGGTTAAGAATCTGCCGGCCAATGCAGGGGACACAGGTTCGATACCTGGTCCAGGAAGATGCCACATGTCTTGAAGCAACTAAGCCTGTGTACCTCAGCTACTGAATCCCTCACACCCTAGAGCCTGAGCTCCATAACAAGAGAAGCCACCACAATGAGAAGCCTGTGCACCTCAATGAAGAGTAGCTCCCATTCACCACAACTAGACAAAGCCCACGTAGCAGTGAAGACCGAGCACAGCCAAAAATAAATACATAAAATAAAATTGAAAACCTAGAAGATAATGTAACACAATACATAGCTATTCATAAGAGCAAACACATATCATTAAATTTATGACCCTAAGTGTAGTGAGCATATTTATCCTGAAAAAGAGTCATGAATTATTTTCTTTGATTTGACTATTTCTTTAAAGCTCAAAATTTCTATTCCCCACTACCTCCACCCTCCACACCCCAATGGAAAGCCAATACTTATAGGCTGCTTAAAGGGCCTGTAAGTTTAGACCTCTAGGCTATTAACTGCCTGTGTGTTATGAGAATTAACACTTTCTGCTTTGTCCTCAGCACCAGGAAGAAGGGTCAATGCTGGCAACCAGGAGGGCTGCATCATCCTGAAGCCCTGTTCTGCCGACAGAAACAAGCCTGACAGTGACACTCAGCTTCAACTGTGGGTTGAGTATATGTGGACCCAGTATGTGTAGGGCAGATGTGTAGGAAAGAGCTAGGTGATCTTGACTTTGACCTTCTGGAAACCCACATAAGCATAAGAAGATGCTGCTGGCTTCCATAATGTCTCTTGGGACACTCTTTAGACTTTCTAGAACACGTTGACATTTGTCATCCTCTCAAGTGTGAATTCCTCTGGACATATTCACAGATAACCATCAAATCTGGAGTAGGGATTTATATTTATAAGAAGCACTTAAACATAGGATAAAAAATAAATTTCAGGATCCTAACATGAGCATTTCCAAATGGGTTCTCCTTGCCAGTATCTTCAGTGAAGCCTTCTGAATCCCACTTTGGAAGAGTAAAAGCGTCCCTCATTTTGTTACTGTAAACTCTTCAGCAGAGGATTACTAAATGGAATAAAATATAAGTTCATTGTGTGACTGAACCAGGGTGATTCTGATTCAATTCATGACACTGAAAAAAAATTTATTTATTTTGGGCTGTGTTGGGTCTTAGTTGTAGCTTGAGGGATCTTTCATTGTGGCATGTGGGCTATGCAGCTGCGTGGACTTAGCTGCCCTGTGGCATGTAGGATCTTAGTTCTCTGACCAGGGTTCGAACCCATGCCGTCTGTGTTGCAAGGCAGATTTTTAATCACTGTCCTCATAGTGAATGTCTTGGGCCCAGAAAAGTATATACAATGCAGACTTCTCAAGGAGGTTAGTAGAAACAAGTATTCCTTCCTTAAGAAATGTGGGGACTTTTACTCCACTGGGTTACCACTTAGGAACATTTTTTAAAAGGGCATCATTGGTATCTAAGTGGTACAAATTGCACAAGTTCAGCTAGCAGACAGCTCTTGGTTTCTCCAGCAGGAAGATTCAGACCTTCTCTCCATGTTTCAGTGACATCTTTTTCTCTAGACCCAGAAAAGTGATATTTACAGCCAAGCCTTTCTTGAGAACCTTGTAGAGTATAGCAAATGAAACTATCCGGGGTGTCAGGGATGTTCCTGGCTCTGCCTCCTTCTCTCTTCCTTCCCCTTTCCTAAATAAGCAGCATCATTTCTCTAAGACTTTGTCTCTTAAAGAGTGGTGAGAATAATACCTGTCTTGTGAAGATTTTCTAATGATTAGGTAGAAGAAAAACTTCTAGAGCCTTGAGCCTCCAGACTGAATGCATTATATAAAAGTAATTACTTAGTGCGAACAGCTAGGAGGTAATTTGTTCTAGCCAGATGGTGCCCCGGGTATTTATTTTGCATAAATAGAGTAAGCTTAAGGAAACCCCTGCCATCACCTCCTCTTATGCTCTTATTTTACAGATAAAGAAAATGCATGATTCTGTCATAATACGAAATGAAGTCAGTTAGGCTAAGTGTCCAGATTTCCATACTTGAACTCATCCAGCTGATCTCCTCTCACAGGCCCCGGGACATTGCCCACCCTGGAGCACTGGAATGAGGAACAGCCCCCTTTGTTAACAACCTCTCCTGAGAATCCACTGGCTTCGAGGAAAAAAATCCCCCCAATAAATCAGATGTCAACACCAACTCATCTTTCTCCCCTCCACCACTCCATTTCTCTCCTTGTCTCCATAAAAGGAAAGCTTCTGCCTGACCTTCAAGACTCTTGCAGATTTTACAGTGGGGATGTTCTTCCTTCTAAGTCCTGTCTGGACTTGAACTGGTCCCTTCACCATATAGGAGTAGTCTCCCCCACATACACACACCTGCTCCAAAGACCTTCCTCCTCCTGTTGCAATAGCTTTTTTTTTTTTTTTTAAATAAACCTATTTCTTTCCTTATCTAAGTCCAGGTTTGTTTTCACTTGATATTTCCACTCAACTCTTACAGCAGACACTGTTAACACATGCTTTTTGCACTGCTCATTTTATCCTTATATGCACTATTGGAGACCTTTCACCAATCTGGCTCTTATTTCCCTAACTATAAAATAAAACTACTTGGGAGACAACTTGTCTTATGCACATAGTTTTATATCTTCCTTCATACTCAGGACTACACTCTGCACCAGGTAGGGACTTAATAACTATGTTTTTTAATAGTTTATTTGCTTTTCTTTATATAATTAATGTTGAAATGTACAGCATATTAGTCATATATGGGTGTGAGAGTTGGCATAAAGAAGGCTGAGAGCCAAAGAATTAACATCTTTGAACTGTGGTGCTAGAGAAGACTCTTGGACTGCAAGGAGACTAAACCAGTCAATCCTAAAGGAAATTAACCCTGAATATTCATTGGAAGGACTGATGCTGAAATTGAAGCTCCAATACTTTGGCCACCTGATAAGCCAATTCATTGGAAAAAAACCCTGATGCTAAAAAAGGTTGAGGGCAAGAGGAGAAGAGGGCAACAGAGGATGAGATGGTGTGATGGCATCACAGACTTAGTGGACATGAGTTTGAGCAAACTCAGGGAGACAACGAAGGACAGGGAAGCCTGGTGTGCTACAGTTCATGGGGTGGCAAAGCATCAGACATAACTTAGCGACTGAACAACAACAACATATATTTAATGAATAAGACTTTTGATCAAGTGTAGAAAAATATGTATCACAGTTCCTCATCTTCAAGAAAGCACGATTTAGCTGAGGAGCTAAGAAATTTTGTCAGGCACTTAAGAGTTAAATGACAAAAGCAAAGCTATATATATTCCAAGGAATGAGAAAGATGTAGCTTCCTGAGGTTAAAGACTTTCAAGAAGAGATTTTCAGTAAACCTTGAGCAAAACTAAGAGGGAGAAGACAGGGCTCATTCTAGGCAGGAGGACTGACTGAATAAGGACTGGAGCTGGTCTGGCCAGTAAGACATCATTTAAGAAGTGGATAGACAGAAATTCTAAAAGTTTCATGCAACTCAGATTGGAAAAGGGCTTGATTTTTCACTTAGCGTACGTTTAAACCAATTTATTGACTCACTGCAATTAATTATAATTCTATCCAATTAATTACATATTGAGTTTTACTGGGCTGAGTATGATCAGGATTAAATATATGAGATGAAATGGATACAGGTGCTTTTACTGCATAAAATATGGTAAGAACTTCTAGGAGTTCAGTTGTAAAGAGACACTCTGCCTATTGACACAATATCTGTCAACAATACTTCCTCACATTTCTATTTTGATTGAAAACTACCATGACATGATTCTTCATAGTGAATGAATGGGAGAAGTACCTCTCACAGGAGTTTTTCCCAAGATCCCTTCTCTGTGTCTCCTCCTGCAGTGGAGAGATGGTTTTCCTTTAAACTCCCTGACAGTATGCAAGAAACAGAAAATCTTCTGGATTATTCTACCTCAAAGACTGATCTGCTATCCGAATCATCTTTTCTCTATGGCAGGTTTTTTTTTTTTTTAATCTCTTATTACAGTCTTGGGACACAATTTTGCTTTTGGGTACGTTTATATAGTCTGTCTGTTAGATACTAAAAATGTAGTCTGTCAGGTAGATACTAAAATTGACAGTAATGGTTCTTTTCTATGGGACTAAAAATAGCTAAAAGTATAGAGAGGAAGAACAGCCACCGTAACAACAACAAAAAAAACCTGCTTGTAAAATAAGCTTCGTGTCTTGAGGATACACTCCTCACTGTGTGTGCGTGTGTGTGTGCCCTCCACGTCTCATTTTTTGAGAAGCAGTAATACCTAATTATTTTCTTTTAAAATAGATTTATGACCACTGGGGGGGCCGCCTTTCTATGGAGAGACCAGGGGAGTGAGTCACGAGAGCACAGTTGTTCAAGGAGCTTGATTAGCAGAGAAACCAAGCCAAGTGTGATGGGATGGACAGAAGTTCCTCCTTCTTCTCTCTACGATGGCTTACCTTTTTTTGTTAGTTTAAAGAGATTTCAAAGTCTGAATAATAGTTAAATTTAAAGACACACTCTGCTTGACTGACACTCCAAATCTTTCTATTAACTGCTAAAGCTGTATCAGATTAACGATCTAGTACACTTGTGTGAAATGCATACAGTGATAAATTAAATGTGAATTTTAACAAAGATATTCTCATAGGCTCTGGTAGAGTTTAAGGAGAAATTCCTGCATAACATATGAAGAGTTGAGGTGACTGACAATCCTGTTTGTTTTAGCACTAACTTTCTTCACGCATCTGTGAGATGTCTGGGGGACATTTTGGATGCTCACGAAGAACCAATGTACAGTTTTGTTTCGTTGTCTACAGAGAAGTTACAGCCTCTTTAATTCTCTATTATTCAGTTCTCAGAGACCAAGGCTTGAATGATAGCAATTTAGTTATCACGTTCTATTTTCAGCAGAATTGTTTGTAGTTTAGCTCAAAATATCTATCTTCTTAATTTTAACTGGTTTTGCCAGTTGCCAGTTAAACCAGATTGCAAGTGAAAATGAATATCATCAACACACTTAAATATTTCTGTGCGGGATACAAAGCAGACTGTGGATGATTACAGACTACTGGAAAACGTGTTTCCACAGAAAGTTTCTTGGAAATTGCTAGGAGTGTGTTAAACTTTAAAATCACTCATAAATGTGTGCTCCAAATTTTAGTAAATAAAAAAAAAAAGTGCATTCTGCTTTAAAAGTACAGATCCTCAAGTGTATTAGGTTATATCCTGATAAACCGCATTAAGTTAAAATGTCTTTAATATACCTCTCCTATCAAACATAGGCTTAACACAGCCAGCCTTAAATATGCTCAGAACACACCCACTAGCCTATAGTTGGGCAACATCATCTAATGCACAGGCTATTTTATAAAACAGTGTTGAGTATCTCCTGTAACTTATTGAATACTGCCCTGAAAGTGAAAATCAGAATAGTTGTCTGGGTACACAGTAGACATAAGCGTGCTAGTTATTTAGTCTCATGACTGGAAACTGTGGCTCATTTTGCAGTGTTGCAAGAGAGGATCATACCACATATCACTAACCCATGAAAAGATCAAAAGATCACAATTCAAAGTACCAGTCATACTGAATTGCCTTCACACTATTCTAAAGTTAGAAAATCATAAACAATTTTAAGTTGGAGACCATCTATATAGTAAACTTAGGATAGTGAAACTATTCTGTATGATCCTATAATGATTATGAAAATGGATATATGTTCCCTATGCATTTGCCAAAACTCATAGAATGTATAACACCAACAGTGAGCCTTAATGCAAACTACAGACTCTAGACAATTGATGTGTCAATGCAGGTTCATTGATTTTATTAATAACAAGAGTACCACTCTGATGGGGAATCTTGATAGTGAGGGAGGCCATACACACTGGGGATGAGGGTACCTGGAAACCTCTATAAAGTGAAAGTGAAAGTCGCCCAGTCATGTCCAACTCTTTGCAACCCCGTGAACTATACAGTCCATGGAATACTCCAGGCCAGAATACTGGAGTGGGTAGTCTTTCCCTTCTTTGGGGGATCGTCCTGACCCAGGAATCGAACTGGGGTCTCCTGCATTGCAGGCAGATTCTTTTCCAACTGAGCTATCGGGAAAGTGCTAGCTTTCACTCAATTTTGCTGTTAACCTAAAACTGCTCTAAAAAAGAAAGTCTATTAAAAAAATAAAAAAGTATATCATGTAAAGAGAGTAGTAGTCTTTAAGGCAATGATTCATATATTCCACTACCATTTAAATATAGTACATGTAAGATTTGTGTTGTACACTAGATAACTTTGAGAGCTGTGTGTCATCATTATAAAGCCTCCCAATCACTAAACAGTCACTCATCACCCCTTCATGATCTTCCTAAGCCCTGCCCCAGGTTAACCACTTCATCCCTTTTCACCAGGATTATAGTTATAGCCTGATGGGTCACTCTCCTTCCACCATCCCTTTCCTAATGAATTTAGAATAATCTTCCCAAAATGTTTCTGATAATGCACCTTCCTTTTCTAGATCTTTAAGACTCACAAATTGCAAAAACAGGTCAGACTACTCAGTCCACACATGTGTGTTCTATACCATTACATGCTCAGTCACTCAGTCATGTCCAACTCTTTACAACTCCACAGACTGGAACCCCGCCAGGCTCCTCCGTCCATTGGGTTCTCCAAGCAGGACTGGAGTGGGTTGACATGCCCTCCTCTAGGAGATCTTCCTGACCCAGCGCCCTAACCCACATCTCCTGAGTTTCTTGCATTGGCAGGTGGGCTCTTTACCACTGCACCATTTGCGAACCCTGCCTGGACCACTAGCCCCTCAGAATGTCCAGTCTTTTTTATCATCCTCTAGCTCTTTCTCCAGTAATAAATCTGCACACTAGCTTCACCTTGATATGTCTCCTTTGGCACATTTGTTTTCAGATTGCTGTATATTATTGCCTTATCATCAAAGGTCCATATAGATGCTACCGATAAAGGTCCATACAGATGCTACACACACACGCACACACGATAGCCTTGAGGGATGGCATTCATAATATTTACCTTCTGCACAGCTTCTACCCACTGGTCAGGTTATAATCTAACTGGTTATAAACACTCAATAAGTTCTGGTCAAATGGCCAGCCTGCAGCCTTTAGGTAATCCCTTAGTTGGTTTCCTTTGAGTCTTTTACAAAGGGCTCAGACCACTTTCACACTACTACCACCCTCTGTGCTCCCATAGCACTTGTTTGTTTCTCTATCATGGTTTTAACCACATTCTGTTTGAATCACACTCTATTATGATTTCCACACTCTGCCACATACAATGTCTAGTATATGTAGACATTCAGCAAATGTTTGCTGATGGACTGATTGAATTACAAAAATGAATTGAGCCCAAAGACCGATTTTAATCATCTTCCCATAACTGTTTATAATAATTGCATCCATAAAGTGCTAGAAAAAAAAAACATTTACTGAATAAAACTGGAGTGCTTGTTCTCTAATTAAATCTTACTATTTTTCATTTAATAATATCAGTGATGATGGTGATAATGATGATACCAAACAACTGTATAACATTCACTGTAGTGAAAGCTATGCCTGGCATTGTATTAAGCGCTTCATATATACTTACCTAATCCTCATATCTACCCTGTGTGTGGGGCTTCCCTGGTGGCTCAGGGGTAAAGAATCCACCTGCAATGCAGGAGGCAAAAGATGTGGGTTTGATCCCTGGGTTGGGAAGATTCCCTGGAGGAGGGCATGGCAACCCACTCTAGCATTCTTGCCTGGAGAATCCCATGGACAGAGGAACCCAGTGGGCTATAGTCCATGGGATCGAAAGGAATCAGAGAGGACTGAAGCAACTAAGTGTGTGCCCTGTGTGGTGGTTCTGACTTGTGAATGAGAACTCAGAGATTTAAGCAGATTTTCAGGCAACTCGTCCGTGCCGTGGCCACACTTCTGTCCTAGGCAGTCAGACTCCCAATCCAATGCTCTCTTGCCCTGAATTCATTTTTGATGAAAGCACATTTTGATCTAATGAACTTATGATATATAGACATTGTTTTCTCTTCCCAACTGTCTGTTGTACTTACCTCTAATGCTCTGACTCTGCCCCTATATCTCTATAGAATATTCTACATCAAAAGCTTGTAAATAACTTTCGTAGACCTCCAGCTGTTGCCCACACACTAAATAATTTCTTTTTCCACCTTCCATGAAATTATGTTTTTCTGCCTCCATTTTGGTGTTGGCCCCTCCCTGGTTTCCCAGCTGAGGTCCTCTCGTGGCGGTCGGCTCCTCCTTCCCTCTGCCTGGGCCACTCCACTTCTCGCTGGCCTCTTTATTCCTCAAGCATCTGCTGCCACCAGTTCCCCAATATCTTTCACTCTCATCCTAATTCCCCTATATCTTTTACTCTCATCCCACATTTCAGTCTCAAGCCTCAAACGGAAGTTGGCTTTTCTTTCACAATTTAAAGAAAGCACCTAAAGAGTTATCACTATCATCTTAAATCATACTCTCAAATGTTGATACCTTAATTATATTAATAACATGCAGTCCATGGCGTCGCGAAGAGTCGGACAGATTGAGCGACTTCACTTTCACTTTTCACTTTCATGCATTGGAGAAGGAAATGGCAACTCACTCCAGTATTTTTGCATGGAGGATACCAGGGACGGGGGAGCCTGCTATCTATGGGGTCGCACGGAGTCAGACATGACTGAAGTGACTTGGTGGCAGCAGCAGCAGCATGACTAGCCAATCCAGTGTTTCAGATTATGTGTCGGTTTCATTTCTGTTTTCCTTATGGGATTGCTAGCTTTGTTTTGAACATAATCCCTGAGAACCTGGTTGACACCTGTTTGGTTAAGAGACAGGATAGCCAGAACATAACTGTTTTCAGTCTAAGGATCAGCACCTGTGCTTTATCACTCAGTTGTGTCCGACTCTTTGCCACCTCATGACTGTAGCCCACCAGGCTCCTCTGTCCATGGGGATTCTCCAGGTGAGAATACTGGAGGGAGTTGACATGCTCTGCTCTAGGGCATCTTTCAAACCCAGGGATCAAACCCAAGTCTCCTGCATTGCAGGCATTTTCTTTACCATCTGAGGCACCAGGGAATAATGTTAAATAACCAACAAAGCAAAACTTTATAAAGTCTCTTGGAAGCCAGCCCAGTGACCACATCTCTTTGCAAACTTCTATCTGTGGTGTGAGATGCTTACTGTTTAGTAACCCATGTTTGTGCATGTGTATTTCTACATTTCTGCCCCCATCAAACCTCAACATCCTTAAATGATAGCAGAGCATCTCTTATGGGCTACTTGCTTCTCTGGATTTGACTCTCACTTAAGAGTGCCCAGAACTTATTAAAAATGAGGAACTTGGGGTTGTGTTAACTGACCGGGGAGGGAGGAAGTTGAGTTTAGTTTCACAAATCGAGCTCTCTAATGTAGTACTAGGTTACTCCAGTCAGAAATATGATTTACTTCTTCTTTTGGGTTGTTCTTTTAAAAAGTTGCTATCAATGACATCCAATGTCACTGCCTGATAGTAACATGAAGTATCAGATTAAATCAAACAGTAGTGTCTAATTGTTTTTGCAAATGGACAACTGAAGTCACTTACATTCTGTGCAACTCAACTTTATAGAGATTTAAATAGAAAAGGTGATTCTCAGGAAAACTGATCTTTTCAAGTTTCCTGAGCTACTTGTGCAACATAGAAAGTGTGTAGCTCTTCATCCAGTTGGCTTATTTGACCCAAATAAGAAGGATGGAAAAGACATATATTCTTAGAATGTGACACTGCCACCTGCCACCTGTCACCTGTCACCTGCAGGTCAGGGTCTTGAGCTGCTCTCTAATACAAATTGAAAAAGAAGTCAGTGAACCTTTACCTTCTGCAAAATGTTATTTTATTCAAAGCTTTACAGCCACACTCCTGGATGGGGAAGTTCATGAATGGCAGCTGCACTTGAGAATTTACCTGGGAGCTCCGAAATGAAAATCACAGTCAGCCATCACCTAAAAATTGTTTGAGTGCAGGACTTAGGCAAGAGGTTTTGAATTTATGATTTATTTTCTCTTCTGGCAGCAGGTAGTGCTTCATATTCCATTCTAGACTAACACGCAGAGCTATGTGTAAAGGTCTGGACACAACTGTTAAAATATCAAAACACTTCTCTACCAGTTGATAAAAACCACCACAATATTGTAAAGTAATTAGCTTCCAACTAAAATAAATAAATTAATTAAAAAAAATAATCAGTGTACTCAGCCCCCTGAGCAAAGTCCCTGCAATCAAAGACCTTCCCTGGGGACCCCAGGGCATGATCACAATGCATCAAATAAAAGGAATAATCCTGACACAAAAGGATTCTTAGATCCTTAGGCTCTGCATCAAGACCAAGGCCTGTGCCATTCCATTGTTAAACACTTTAAATATTGTGCCCAAATGAGAAGAGAACTTGAGCGGGTTGGCTTCTATACAAGATCAATAAACTTCTCTGGTGGCTCAGATGGGAAAGAATCTGCCTGCATTGTGGAAGACCTGGATTTGATCTTTAGGTTAGGAAGATCCCATGGAGAAAGGAATGGCAACCTACTCCAGTATTCTTGCCTGACAATCCCATGGACAGAGGAGCCTGGTGAGCTGCAGTTCATGGGGCTGCAAAAAGTTGGACACAACTGAGTGACTAATACTTTCACTTTCAATATAAGAAATACCCCTTTTCATTAGAGGCTTTGAATCTTTTACAAAACTGCAGTGGATAATAGGATCTGAGTCTTCTGTCTCTCATTATAGGAGTTAAGTGATAAATTTCTTAATTTTGGGAGGAGTACCTTGTTTCTGGGAACGTAATTTGCTTCTAAGGAAATCTCGTTTCTCTGAATCTGACAGAATGAATGCATTAGAGTACAGTTTTCTTTTTGCTTCATCTTTTAGGAGTTCCAGAATTAAAATTGACACTCGTTGAGCAATAAAATGTTGTGAGCTATTTGGTACATTTCTTGTTCATTAAGGAGATGTAAGAGATGTGGGTTTGATCCCTCAGTCGGGAATATCCCCTGGAGGAGGGCATGGCGACCAGTATTCTTGCCTGGGAAATCCCATGGACACAGGAGCCTGGTGAACTATAGTCAATAGGGTTGCAGAGAGTCGGACATGACTGAAGCAACTTAGCAAATGCACTTGGTACATCTCTTTTTCCTAGTAAATGATTTCTTTATTAATTTAATTTTTAATTTATTTTAATATGATTTCATGTTAGTAGCTACATCAAAAAGTTGTTTTTAGGTGGGGAGATAGTTAGCAAAAATATAAATGCATGAAACATGCCCTGTGCTCTACTGGGTTAAGTGCTTTGGGTACCTTGAGCTGCAGAGTCACAGCTGTCTTTCACCATGTACTCCTGGATGTCTCCAGACGTACATCAGTATGCATCTAAATTCAGAACTAAAGTTTCTTATTGTTTATTTATTTATTTGACTGCAGCATCTTAGTTGTGTCATTTGAGATCTGGTTTCCTGGCCAGGGATCAAACCTGGGTCCCCTGCATTGGGAGCTCAGAATCTTAGCTACTGGACTACCAGAGAAATCCTAAAATGTCTTATTGTTAAAGATGAAATGGGTGAGAATAATTACTGGAAACACATTTATTTGTCCATGTACTTTACTCAAGAGTCCTCTGAGATTTGTTCACACCAAAAATTGACTGGGCTAGAACCAGGGAAAGAAAATTTTCAAAGGACTTATTATTATTATTTTGTGTTTTGTCTTATGTATTGAGTTGCTCTATCCATGTAGATCCAGCTAGTCTTGGTATTTACTTAGTTCATGGACAATTACAATCTTTCCAGTTATTTCCTTTTCCTACCTTCCTAACAGTCAGTCACTGCAGCATGTCTATTTTGCAGAATTAGTGAAGGCAGAAAGAAGTTAAATTCCAGGTTGTCATCCTTGCTAAAAGTGATTTATAGCTAATCTAAGAATAAGTGAAGTGGAATGTAACATGTTGAGGAGACCAGTTAGAGTGAATATAGGTTTTAAATTTTCCGCATGTGTCATTTTTAAGAACATTATTATTTTTAATCAAATATACCTTCAACGATAAACTCAAGTGAAAACCAATCCTATTTTAATACATTCCAACAGTTTATGCATTCTATGAATTTAGAGACAATATTCTTTTTTTCTTTTTATTCTTTGTGATTCCCATTCTTTGCTTAGCACTTTATACATGGTATGTGGTCTGTGAATGTATACTCAATTTTATTTTACTATAAAGTATGCATTGCGTGTTTTGCTCAATGGGGAACTACTGAATCCCTTTCCTTTTTCTCACAATTTTTCTGTATTTTAAATGTTTCTTATTTAAAGTTCTGCCATTCTACCAATCAAATGAATAGTCATTATCATCATCTAGCCTACCCAATGAATCAATAATATTTTATGTGCTGTGTGCCAAACATGTTTCCAAAAGTATACATACATAAAAAGATTTTTTGTCTCCTGATAAATATGCTTTACCTTTCAATCTGGAAGATAGTTGTGTCAGTAAATATTTTTCTATATAATGTAGTAAAATGAAACAGAATATTGAAAAAGTGCTACAGGAAGAGAGGGAAGAGATCAACTTTGTCCTCAGTAATTAGGAAACTCTTCACAGAATCATTGATATTTGTGCTATAATTCAAAGTATGAATATGAATTTCCTGGGGCAAAGGAAAAAGGGCAGACAATGGCACTCCAGATGAAGAAACTACTTTGTTCAATGATCTGATTCAAGAAACCTTGAAATGTTCAAGTTGCATGGTGGGGAGAGGTGGGGAGTCAATGTGGACAGGTGGTAAAGTGCTCTTATACAGGACCTTCCCTACCATGCTGTCTCAGTCAGTTTGGGCTGCCATTACAGAAACACCCTATTCTTCGTGTTAAACAACACAATTATTTCTTACAGCTCTGGAAGCTAGAGGTTGGAGACAGTAGGTATCAGTAGGGTCAGGTTCTTGCGGAGCACCCTACTCCTGGATTGTAGATGGCTGTCTTCTTGTTGCATCCTCAAAAGTGAAGTAAGAGAGAGGGGAAGGAAACTCTCTGTGTTTCTTCCTACAAGGGCATTAATCCCATTGACCCCCAGTTGTCCATAGTCTTCAAATACCATCCCACCGGAGGTTAAGGTTTCAACATATGGATTTTAGGGGGAAGATACAAACATGCAGTCTCTGTGTGTGTGTGTGCTCGGTTGTTCAGTAGTGTCTGACTCTTTGCGACCCCATGGACCGTAGCACGCCAGGCTCCTCTGTCCATGGGATTCTCCAGGCAAGAATACTGGAGCTGGTTGCCATTTCCTCCCCTAGGGATCTTCTTGACACAGGGATCAAACCCAGGTCTCCTGTGTCTCCTATATTGCAGGTGGATTCTTTACCACTGAGCCTCCAGGCAAAGCTCACACAGTCTGTAATACATGATAAATAACTTGAGTGTTCAGTTCAGTTCAGTTCAGTAGCTCAGTCGTGTCCGACTCTTTGCGACCCCATGAATCGCAGCACGCCAGGCCTCCCTGTCCATCACCAACTCCCGGAATTCACTCAGATTCACGTTTTTGGTAGTAAAGGCTAGCGAACAGAGATGGCTGACCAAGCAACAAAATCGTAGCCATCAGGTTGTGTTTATATGCACGATCCAAGACAAAGGGTGAGATGACTCACTTAAATAATATTCATGATGAAAAATTGAGACTGTATTTTACTATTTATTAAAACATATGGTCTTGACTTCTTTATCATTTTAGATTATCATGGAAGCACTGATCTCTATGTGCAATGCCACAGATTTAACTTACATCTAAAAAGTATTTATGCTAGACTTACATGACATCTGCTGAGAAATCTAAATTACCAATTGACAAAGATCATTCAGATAGGAAAATCTAAATCTATATAGAAAGCTGAAAGGAGTAGGGCAGAGATGATAAATCATCCATTGGTGTCAGAGAGAAGTGCCTGCTTCTGTATTGTTGGTATGTCATGTGGCTCAGGTTTGAAATACAAAGCTAATAATTTTGCCTTATATATAGCATCCATCCATGAAGGAACTCAAACAGCATTTATGTAATGGTTTCTCACAATATTTCAGGGGAATAAAGGATAACCTATGACTGTAATTTATGGATCAGCAGTGATTGCTAGAAAAGTACTAGAAAGGTTGCAGCACCAACTGTTTGGCACTTGGTGCAACAAGCAAGTAGGACCAGAGAAGGTCACGGTAGGTGGGTCAATGGCAGAAAGCAATGTACTGTGGGCTTCACAGGTGTACCAGTGGTAAAGAATTTGTCTGCCAAGCAGGGAGACTCAGGAAAGACCCCTGGAGAAGGAAATGGCAACCGACTCCAGTATTCTTGCCTGGGAAATCCTAGGGACAGAGTAGCCTGCTGGGCTATTATAGTCCATGGGGTGGGAAAGAGTCAGGCATGACTTAGCAACTAAACAACAACAACAACAGCACCAACAACAATTTACGTGTAAAGTGTCATTAGAAATGGGGATCAACAAAGCCAAGATGGCTGGCATTCTTATCCTATTTGAAATGAGGAAATATATGAGAAGCAAATTATCTATCCCAAATTAAAAATCACTAGCTTTTCAGGCCCAACAATTTGTTTAATGAGTTCCATCGTATTAATTTTAAAAATAATTTCCTTTGATGTGGACCATTTTTTAGTCTTTATTGAATTTGTTACAGTATCGCTTCTGTTTCATGTTTTGGTTTTTTAGCCACAAGGCATGTGGAATCTGAACTCCTGAACAGAGTTCAAATCTGCACCTGCTGCATTGGAAGGTGAAGTCTTTATCACTGTAATGCCAGGGAAGTCCCCTCCAACATATTATTTATTATATATTGCATTCCTTTTTGTATTTACAAAAACAAATCTTTTTTTTTTAATTTTACTTTGTATACAGGGTGAAAACAATTTAAAATGGAAATTTATTAGGTCAATATTAGTGTACTTACATATTCTTGTAAATAAGAAAATGAAAAAGGTAGGAGAGTGTTTTATGATTTAAGTGCTTTTCTGTAGGAATTTCAATGTATTCAGACATAAAAACGTATTTTTTAAAAAAGATCTCTCCAAAAGAAAAATAGGCAGGACTATTCCACACTCTTTACATGAACAGAGCCACGAGCAGATCTGCTATTAAATAGATCAATAGATCATTAGTCATTAACAGTTTGAGAATTCTTTTTCCCTTCTCCCATGATACCTTGTGTCTATATGTGTGTGATGATGTTTCTAGGAAAAGGGTGCCTCAGGGTATCAATTATTTGAGTGTACTGAGTCCTGATTTTTTTCAGGCACAGGGCTGAATTCTTTACACGCATCATCTCGTGTAAAACTTAAGATAATGTTTTCCCCAGTTGCTATCATTGTTTCCACGGACACAAGAAAAACAAAACACAAACCATGGAATTTAGTAAAGTAGCCTTAGACCACATACCCACTGACGGGCAGAGTCGGAATTAGAACACAGAGTAGCCTGACTCTGAAGGTTGTGAGTTTAACCAGGGCCCCACGATTCTTCTTGGCTCTGCCTAACCTTTCTGGGGAAAGATAAAAACAGAGAAGAGAAGGTCTGGATTCCTGCCCTCTGGCAGGATGTGCTTTCTAATCACAGCTGTGGATGGGGAATGGTCACACCAGGAAAGTACTGATGGGCTTCTGGGGACTCTATCTTAGTCTTCTGGGGGCAGCACCAACCCAGCAGGATATCACTCCCAGGCTAAAGACAGAAGGGATGATAGCTCTGGCTGTAGGGCCAACACTGCTGACAAACTAAGTGGAGCGAATTAGTCCTCTGTAGGCTCCTAGGGGACATGGAGTGATTGCGACGCGTGGGACTCCAGTCACGACCTCTTAGAGCGTCGCCCAGAGTCTGCTGTTGGTGGTGCCACCACTTACATCCCTTAGCTCATCACCTGGAACGTCTGGGAGAGTAGACTAAGAAAATGGGATTGATGGATGGACAACAGGCACATAAAAAGATGCTCAACATCACTAATTAGAGAAATGCCAATCAAAACTATGCAGGGAGTTACCACTTCACATTGGTCAGAATGGCCATCATTAAAAAAAATCTACGAAGAACAAGAGCTGGAAGGGACCCTCCTACACTGTTGGTGGGAATGCAAATTGGAGCAGCCATTATGGAGAAAGGTATGGAGGTACTTCAAAGACTAAAAGTTGTATTATATGAAGTCACCATATAATCCAGCAATCCTACTCCTGGGCATACATCGACAAAACCATAATTCAAAAAGATACACACACCCCTTTGTTTGTAGCAGCACTATTCACAAAGCCAAGACAAGGAAACCACCTAAACGTTCATTGGTAGATGGATGGAAAAAGATGTGGTATAAAAATGAATGAAATAATGCCATCTGTAGCAACACAGAAAGGGCTAAACATGATCCTACTAGGTGAAGTAAGTCAGAAGGAGAAAGGCAAATACTGTATAGTATCTCTGACATGTGGAATCTAAAGTACGACTCAGGTGAACTCTTCTAAGAAACAGAAGCACAGACCTACAGAACAGACTGTGGTTGCCAAGATGGAGGGGGGACCGGGGCTGAATGGATTGGGAGTTTGGGATTAGAAGATGATTATATGTAGAAGAGACACTGTTCTATACAGAGGCAAGCTGTTATATATGGAATGGCTAAACAATGAGGTCCTGCTGTTTAGCACAGAGAACTACATCCAGTATCCTGTGGTAAACCATAATGGAAAAGAATATGGAAAAGAATGCACATGTATGTATAACTGAACCATCTCACCATACAGCAGAAGCTAACAGGACATTGTAAATCAACTATACTCCAATAAAATACATTTTTAGGAAAGGAAGAGGAAAGAAAATGGAGTTGATTCTGTCGGAGATGAGGTGCCCTTGGAGATACCAGCAGCGAACATTTCTGGCTGTGAACTCTCTGGTGAACGGAGGGAATAGATTCCAGAGGACACACGGGGTGGGAAGGGATAAATCTACCATGTCAACATCGTGTGAGTTACTACTTCATATGAATTACAGCAAGGACCTAGACAGGAGTGGAAGGAGAAGAGCAGTTACATTTGAGGAGACTTTGCTGCTCTAAATGAGTTTTGGATTTTGAGAGCTGAGAAGAAAAGACACGCAGGACATAACTTGTAGGATTTCTCTTCTCCAATCCATCTTTCAATTGGGGCCAGACAAACGACAAGTTTCTAAAACTTGTCGTAGATGAAATTCACCTGCAGAATAAAATGCAAATTGCTCAGAGGATTGTGTACAGGCTTCCAAGTGCTGTTTCCTCTCTCCCTTTCCACACCAATCTCCAGTCACAGACCCTGACTTTTCTCAATGGGCATCTTTTGCTTTTCCTGGTCAATGCCTTGCACACACTGGGTCCTGAAGCCAGGAACACCATTTTCCCCGTACCCTGTAGTTAAGATTCTGTTCACTCCTTCTGAGCAGCTTATCACACCTCCTGTGGAAACCTGTTCCTGATCTTCTTATTTTATATAAGAGAAAATAAAGGAACTTTTGATGTCGTTCTAAGGGTTTCAAATGTAATATTTCAAAATCCAAATCTATTCTTGTTCTTTCCTGGCTGAAACATCTCCGGACTCCTCTTTTCCTAGAGAATAAAGTAAAGCTTTACTTCATACAGAAGAGTAAATGTTTGGATAGCATAGCATTTATCAGAGCATTTTAAGAAAATATTTCTATAATAAAAAAATGAACTGAGTAGAGACACTGAAATACAATATTCAGGGCATTAAACAATTGAGGTCTTAGACACAAAACTTTTACACTTTTTAAATTTAATTTTTATTGCTGCATAGTTGATTTACAATGGTACTGGGTAATTGTGTTATTTTCACAATTGTGTTATTTGTGTTAACAAAAAAATATTGTGTTATTTTCAGGTATGCAGTAAAGTAAATCAGTTATACACACACATATCCACTCTTTTAGATTATTTTCGTGTATAGGTCATTACAGAGTATTGAGCAGAGCTCCCTATGCTATACAGTAGGTCCTTATTAGTTATCTATTTATATATATATTTTGAACCACATGGACATCACCAGATGGTCAACACTGAAATCAGGTTGATCATATTCTTTGCAGCCAAAGATGGAGAAGCTCTATACAGTTAGCAAAAACAAGACCGGGAGCTGACTGTGGCTCAGATCATGAACTCCTTATTGCCAAATTCAGACTGAAATTGAAGAAAGTAGGGAAAACCACTAGACCATTCAGGTATGACCTAAATCAAATCCCTTATGATTATACAGTGGAAGTGAGAAATAGATTTAAAGGACTAGGTCTGATAGACAGAATGCCTGATGAACTATGGACGGAGGTTCGTGACATTGTACAGGAGACAGGGATCAAGACCATCCTCATGGAAAAGAAATGCAAAAAAGCAAAATGGCTGTCTGGGGAGGGCTTACAAATAGCTGTGAAAAGAAGAGAAGTGAAAAACAAAGGAGAAAAGGAAAGATATAAGCATCTGAATGCAGAGTTCCAAAGAATAGCAAGGAGAGATAAAAAAGCCTTCCTCAGCAATCAATGCAAAGAAATAGAGGAAAAGAACAGAATGGGAAAGTCTAGAGATCTTTTCAAGAAAATTAGAGATAACAAGGGAACATTTCATGCAAAAATGGGCTCAATAAAGGACAGACATGGTATGGACCTAACAGAAGCAGAAGATATTAAGAAGAGGTGGCAAGAATACACAGGAGAACTGTATAAAAAAGATCTTCATGACCAAGATAATCACAATGGTGTGATCATTCACCTAGAGCCAGACATCCTGGAATGTGAAGTCAAGTGGGCCTTGGAAAGCATCACTACGAGCAAAGTTAGTGGAGGTGATGGAATTCCAGTTGATCTATTTCAAATCCTGAACGATGATGCTGTGAAAGTGCTCCATTCAATATGTCAGCAAATTTGGAAAACTCAGCAGTGGCCACAGGACTGGAAAAGGTCAATTTGCATTCCAATCCCAAAGAAAGGCAATGGCAAAGAATGCTCAAACTACCGCACAATTGCACTCATCTCACATGCTAGTAAAGTAATGCTCAAAATTCTCTAAGCCAGGCTTCAACAATATATGAACTATGAACTTCCAGATGTTCAAGCTGGTTTTAGAAAAGGCAGAGGAACCAGAGATCAAATTGCCAACATCCGCTGCATCATGGAAAAAGCAAGAGAGTTCCAGAAAAACATCTATTTCTGCTTTATTGACTATGCCAAAGCCTCTGACTGTGTGGATCACAATCAACTGTGGAAAATTCTGAGAGAGCTGGGAATACCAGACCACCTGACCTGCCTCTTGAGAAACCTATAAGCAAATCAGGAAGCAACAGTTAGAAGTGGACATGGAACAACAGACTGGTTCCAAATGGGAAAAGGAGTACGTCAAGGCTGTATATTCTCAGCCTGCTTATTTAACTTATATGCAGAGTACATCATGAGAAATGCTGGGCTGGAAGAAACACAAGCTGGAATCAAGATTGCCGGGAGAAATATCAATAACCTCAGATATGCAGATGACACCAGCCTTATGGCAGAAAGTGAAGAGGAACTAAAAAGCCTCTTGATGAAAGTGAAAGAGGAGAGTGAAAAAGTTGGCTTAAAGCTCAACATTCAGAAAATGAAGATCATGACATCTGGTCCCATCACTTCATGGGAAATAGATGGGGAAACAGTGGAAACAGTGTCAGACTTTATTTTTTGGGGCTCCAAAATCACTGCGATGGTGATTGCAGCCATGAAATTAAAAGACACTTACTCCTTGAAAGGAAAGTTATGACCAAGCTAGATAGCATATTCAAAAGCAGAGATATTACTAAAATTTTAGGACATTCTAATATGGAGACTCTAGCAAATGGGAATACTGGGAGACCATGGAAGCTATCTGTGGGCTTCCCTGGTGGCACTAGTGGTAAAGAACCTGCCTGTCAATGCAGGAGACATAAGAGATTTGGATTTGATCCCTGGCTCAGGAAGATCCCCTGGAGAAGGGAATGGCTAGCCACTCCAGTATTCTTACCTGGAAAATTTCATAGCCAGATGAGCCTGGTGGACTACAGTCCTTGAGGTTGCAAAGAGTCAGACATGACTGAAGCGACTTAGCACACATCACTGAAGCTATCTACAGTTGCTGTTAGTCAAAAGGAAAAAAAAAACAAAAAAAAACAAAAAAACACAGTCCTTATTTGCAACAAAACAGTGGGCAAATTAGAGTTTCATAATTATATCCAGTTTTTATATAAAATAAACAAGTTTTCTTGAGCTGCTCAAGATTTGTTTTTCTTCTTTGCAGAGAATATAACTTATCTGCTTCCCTAGTGATGTGATGGAAATAAACACTGAACTGGAGATCCTGAAGCACTCATTCAGATTCTAAACCTTTCTAGGATTTTTCTTCTTCTTTTTTTTTTGCCTAGAGTAATGGTAGAAACCCCAGCCCAGCCCAGACTCTGGTGTGTTCTGCATACCTTCTAGTCAATCTTTTTTCTCTCCCAGAGCTGTTTCTTTGTGAAATGAGTCCTCATTATTTATGTAAATTGGTTTTAAATGAGAATGTTTAACTAAAAGATTTGATCTTAATATCATGACAGCTGCTATAAATACGGATGTTCGGGCTGCGTGGTCTTCTTTCTTATAATACGTTTACTTTTCTGATTTATTATGGTTTTATTTTTAACATCTTCCTGAAAGGAAGGTGTGCGTTTGTAGTTTTTGTTAAAGCTTCTAGGCTATGAATTAGGGTAAAGTGATAGAAATAACCACGAAAACGGAGCTCTTGAAGCACTCATTCAGATTCTAGATCTTTTGACATTAATGGAAACATTAGGTAGGCTTAACTCTTTACCTGTTACTGAGGAGTGAATAATGTCCATATTTATTTTCTAGGGCCATGTACCACAAACTGTGTGATGAAAACAACTGACGTTTATTGCCTCACAGATTTGGAAGCTGGAGTCTGAAATCAAGGTGCCTACACGGCTGGTTCCTTCCGAGAGCTCTAAGGGGAAGGTTTGTTCCCGGGCTCTCTGGCTCGGAAATGTCCTGTCTTCCTGAGTCTTTTCATGTCACCTTCCCTCTGTGTGTCTGCCTCTGTGTCCGAATTCCCCTTTATACAAGTACACCAGCCAGACTGGATTAGTGGTGTGTGTGTGTATGTGTGTTAGTCGCTCAGTCGTGTCCGACTCTGTGACTCCATGGATTTTCAGCCCTCCATGCTCCTCTGTCTGTGCTGGAGTGAGTAGCCATTCCCTTCTCCAGGGGATCTTCCCAACCCAGGGATTGAACCGGGGTCTCCTGGGTCCATGGTGGAGCAGGTAGCCATTCCCTTCTCAGGGGATCTTCCTGACCCAGGGATTGAACCCAGGTCTCCTACATTGCAGGCAGATTCTTTACCATCTGAGCCACCAGGGAAGCCACCAGTCAGACTGCATTAGGGGCCCCCCTAACAACCTCACTTTAACTTCCTTATATCTGTGAAAACCATGTCTCTAAATAAGACATGTTCTGAGACTCTGGGATTTAGGACTCCAACATGCGGAATTCAACCCGTTACAATGTCCAACATCTTTCCTCTCAGCTTTAACATTTTGCCAAGGCCAGATATATGCTAGTATGTATCCCTGAGGTTATTTTAGTGAGGGAAATACAAACGCACCTGGGTTCAGCTGAACGGAAGGAATTTGTTAGTTCACAGAATCCAGAAGCAGGAAACGAGAGAGACACCAGCCAGTCTCTCAAATGCTGGGAGGATTCTCTCTCCATTTGCTCAGCTTTGCTTTGTATCTCCTCTACTTTCCTTCATTATAGATTGACTTTTTCCCTAACAAAATGTTTGATGGCCAGCATCTTCAAGTCTTCCAAGGGTAAGGGAGGGGAGTTTTAACAATCACACGGCAGACACTCAAGGGGTCACCTTGGACCAGGTGCTTCCCCCAGACTGTGCCCCTGGAAAGGAGAAGCTGTGGCTCCATCCACAAGGTCAGGTGGGGGTTCAGTTCAATCGCTCAGTCGTCTCCGACTCTTTGCAACCCCATGAATTGCAGCACACCAGGCCTCCCTGTCCATCACCAACTCCCGGAGTCCACCCAAACCCATGTCCATCAAGTCAGTGATGCCACCCAACCATCTCATCATCTGTCATCTCCTTCTCCTCCTGCCCTCAATCTTTCCCAGCATCAGGGTCTTTTCCAATGAGTCAGCACTTCGCATCAGGTGGCCAAAGTATTGGAGTTTCAGCTTCAACATCAGGTGAGAGGAGGGCTGGTATTTCCAGGGAGAATGGTGGTCAATGAGGGAAGGAATTTCACAGAAGTTACTACTGTTATGCCATTTAAAAATATGTCACTCGATTTCCCTGGTGGCCCACTGGTAAAGAATCTGCCTGCCAACGCAGGGAACATGGGTTTGATCCCTGGTCGGGAAGATTCCACATACCCAGGGGTTACTAAGCCCATGCACCACAATAACTGAGCCTGTCCTCTAGCACTCAGGAGCCTTAACTACGAGCTCATGTGCTGCAGCTACAGAAACCCGTGAACCTAGAGCCAGTGCTTTGTAAGACGAGAAGCCACCATAATGAGAAGCCCGCATACTACAGCCAGAGAAGAGCCCCTGCTCACTGCAACTAGAGGAATCCCAGTGTGCAGCAACGAAGACCTACTGCAGTCAAAAATAAAAGTGAACAAACATAAAATAAAAAAGAAAAAAGTGTCATTCCCATTGATCATCTGAGCAGGTGAAATCCACTTCTTGTTGAGACATTTGCCTGCCTGGTACAAATCAGGGGGATCCATGCTGGAATAATCAGCTTGGCTGTGGAGGTTAAAACGAGCCGGCATTAGAAAACAGCAAGTGTGAATGCAGAAAGGGTACCTCAAGAAGGGAAGTTACACTGTGCAAGGGGCACTTGGGGATGAAGACGAGTGTGTGATGGGCTGAGGCACACACTGACCTGATCAGATATGATGAAAGATGCAAGAACAAAGGGCAGGCAGGGATGCTGAAGGATGCTTGATGGACGCACATTGCCCTGTACTGACTGGTGTCCGCCTGCTCCTCTAAACTTACAGAAACTGTGAGTAGGACCTTATTTGGAGATATGGCCTTTGCAAATAGAATCAAGTTAAAAGGAGGTCCCCACTGGCTCACCCTAATCCATTAGCTGCTGTCTTTTTAAGAGAAACGAGAGGGAGATTTGGACACCCAGGCATCCAGGGAGAATGCCGTGGGACCATGATGGACGGTCATGGAGGGATGTCGATATTAATATAAGTGAAGGAATCTGGAGGGTTGCTGGCAACCACCAGAAGCTATAGGAGGCAAAGAAGGATTCCCTCGACCCCAGAGCCTTTGGAAAGGGCACACCCCTGTCAACACCTTGATTTTGTACATCTAGCCCCCACAACTGTGAGAAAATTAATTTTGGGCATTTAAATTTGCCACCCAGTTTATAGTAATTTGCCAGGATGGCCCTAGGAAAGTACCACAGACAGTGTACTTCAGTTTTAAGCAGGAGCCTGTGAACACAGATGTAATTCCTTTGGAGGAGGCTTACGACTTGTCTGGAAGTAAAAAGTTCAAGCCACTTAAACAATTAGAACCCAGAATTAAAATTCTGCAGTGGAGGTTTATGACCAGTGCTGCTCCATTATAATGTTCTCTTTGGGGATCTGCTCAATTAGACTCAGGGAGTTGCTAATTTACACTTCTGTGTTGTCAGATAGTCTCAGCTTTCAAGGTTGAAATCAAAGATGTATTGTTCAGAGAAGAAAACCTATATCAAAGACAGAATTTAATCAGAAAAATTGCTCTGAGAGTTCAACATAAGGCTTTAAGACACAATAAAAAGCACAAATAAACAACACAAAGCCTTAATTTTCCTTCTCTTTATACCTTCTCTTTCTTTTTTTTTTTTTTCCTATATGCTTTAATGTTTTGTTAATTCCAGAGTATTGCCCAATTTGGATGGGAAATATCAATTTCCTCTACTGACATTATTCAGATTGCTTCTGTAAATGTCAGTCGTATTGGGCTTTCCCCGAAAAAAAAAAAAAAAATGCTGTCAGGGAAGCAGTTTGCAGATCAAGTATAAAACAGAAACCAGGAGGCTATTATTAGCGATGGAGAAGGCAATGACTTGCTGGTTATGTAAGTGAGAGGACTGGTAGCATTCTGGGAATGAGGAGAGAAATGGAAAATTGATCAGTAAGGAAGATCTGGGCTGTTTTCTCATTATCTCTGTTTTTCCACAAAAAAAGAAAGAAAACCTCCCCCGCCCCCACCCCCCCCACACACAAAAAACAGCCCAGAATTGTGCTCTGGCCATTCTGCCTATCTTCTGTCATTTGAATCCAATCCACCAAAGAATCATATTTGAAACGTTTCAAGGTTGATTGTAAAATCCCAAGCTCAGGTCAGTGGACACAAGTGAGAAGTAAGAAGTCCAGCACCTCTGTATGGAAATGTATTTATATCACACCTTGCTCTTGCTGTGTTATGGTTTATAAAATCACAGACAACCCTTTCTCAAGTTTTTGTGTATTTCTTCACAGTTCATAACAATCTGAATATTGGTGTACGATTTCTTTTCTAATTAGATTTTTTGGCATGTGAACATGCAGGACTGCTTTAGTTCTGGCCCAGGGTTTTGTTTTTGTTTTCCTCCACCATTTTTTTTTTCTTCTTCTTTTGTTTATTTTTTATTCAGCAGCGCTTTGGTGCTTCTGTGGTCATTTTCTTACCCTTGGCCATGACATACTTAGTTAATTTCTGGCAGACTCTTGCCTAATGCTTGTCAAGTGCCATTTCTCTCTGTGTGTTTTCTGAGTACATAAAGCTCAACCATCACTCATTGTTTTTTGAAGATAATGTTGGTTGTGAGCCTGGAACGACTTGAATAAACTTGCAATAAATGACCCAATCCAAATGCAGAGAACAGCACGCACGGGCACAAACGATAACCAGTGCATGGAGACAGTATCAGTAAAAGCTGTCAACGCCCAGCAGAAGCACTGAGAACTGCCACAGGCAACTCCTCATAATAGAACTTTTGCGGGAAACTGTTTCTTTTCGGTGACATTGTCCTTAACCGCCTCCAAACACTCTCCCTCTGAAGGCACTCCACCTCCAATCAAAAATTGAAATTCTAAATGGGCAGATTGAAACACTTTTCAGCAAACCACTCAATTCTTAATCTCCTGAAAATTAAGGAACCAAATCTCCAGCTGGGAGAGATTCATAGCAGCAGCTTCCAAACATGGTCATCTTCATGTTCTCTTTCCTCAAAGCACGCTCTTATCTGCTTGCTCATATAATTAAGGACAAAAGGATGCTAGGCGCCAGCTTCCCAGGTGGCTCCAGTGGGAAAGAACCTGCCTGCCACCACAGGGGATGTAAGAGATGTGTGTTCTATCCCTGGGTTGGGAAGATCCCCTGGAGAAGGAAATGGCAACCCATTTTAGTATCCTTGCCTGGAAAATCTATGAATAGAGGAGCCTGCTGGGCTACAGTCCATGAGGATAGAAAGAGTTGGACACGACTGAAGCAACTTAGCACACATGGATGCTAGCTGAGTGGTACATGGAAATGAAGTCATATGTGTCATCTGATTGTACAGAAAGGATAATAAGTGAAGCCTGATAAAAATCCTAGGACTGTCATTTTGGTTCTACTGGTTTATCCCTAGATATGACAGAGGAACCTAGGAATGAGTTGTTTTTAGTCTGAGGAGTGTGCTAGCCTAATTTTCCTAATCAGTCCAGCATTTTCTGAAGCACATACAATGTCTTGAACTGGGAAAGTTCAAGAATTTGCACCTAATAGTTTTTTTAAAAATTGTATATATATATGTTTTAATCTTGAAATATTTGGATGACTAAGGGAATAAAAATAAGCTCTATCAAATAAACAATAAATGATACAGTTTGCTGTTGTGTTTTAATTGCTAAGCCATGTCTGACTGTTTGTGACCCCAGGAACTGTAGCTCGCCAGATTCCTCTGTCCATGGAATTTTCCAGGAAAGAATACTGGAGTGGGTTGCCATTTCCTCCTCCAGGGGGTCATCCCTATACAAGGATCAAATCTGCATTTCTTGCATCCCCTGCATTGGCAGGCAGAGTCTTTACTACTGAGCCACCTGGGAAGCCAAATGGTGCAGTTACTCAAAAATAAATGAAGCAAGTAATAGGATGCCCTGTTTCTGGTCTGTGAATCTAAGCAGAGACATGATTGAGCTCACCAGACTCCTGACCAATGAAAACTACAGGTTATAAATTTGTGTTGTTCTAAGCCACTGAGTTTGGGAGAATACGGTAAAGCAGCAACAATAAACTGATGCCATAGTCAGTGAGTAGTGTGTTCTGGCTGAGTTGGTGACCTGATCTGAGCTGGTCTGTTTCTGGGGTGGCTTGTGCACCTGTGACTCACTCACAGGGGACAGGATGTCCTGACTCTGACCCATTAGATGTCTATTTCTGGAACCACATGGATGGAAGGTTAGGGAGGAATGATTTGTCAGAGCATGCTCAGAGCAACTTTATAGAGGAAAAGATGGTGAATGTTGGGCAGAAAAATAGCATATGATTCCCATGGGAGTGCCAGGGTTCATCTTGAGAACAGATGGGCAGCCTCCTGACCACTACAGTTGAAACCTCCGTCTGTCCTATGGCTCAGGAAACACCAGAGTTGAGTTTCAGCGAATAATCCCCTGTGGACCAGAGAACCTGGGATGTGCCTTCTGCAGTTGGAGACCTTCATTAGGAGTATGCATCACCATCACCTCTGGAACTTGGTAAAAGTTCAGATATCTAGAGCCTGCCCCAGGCTTAATACAGTATGTCTGGGTGTGAGGCCTGAGCACCTGTATTTTAAAATTATTTCACAGATGAATCTGATGCAAGCATTAGTCTGGAGTAGAAGATGGGCTGGAAAAATTTTCCTATGAAGGGGTCAAATAGTAAATATTTTAGGCTTTGTGGGCTATGTGGTCTCTGTAGCAAATACTCAGGTTTGTCATTATCGAGGGAAGGTAGCCACAGACAGTTTGCATAATGGATGTGCTGACCATGTTTCAATGAAGTTTTATTGGCAAAGGCAGATGGTGGGTTGGATTTGGCCCTGGGGCTGTAATTTGTGACTCCTGGTCTAGAGCATGAGGATCTGTACTGAGAAGCAGACCCAGAGGGAGAGCAGAATGCCTATGAAGTCAGAGGCTTGTAAGAGAGATCCCAGCACCTGGTTGGATGGGACAAGAAGGATAAACCCATAATTTGCTTAGAGAAAAGAAAAATGCACAATGAAAAGCACACATTTCTAAGAAAACACAAGTATACAGTTAGCAGTCCTGTACATTTGACCTTATATTTTCTTTCTCCAGTTAAATTCATGCTGTTGCTGTTGAAACTAAGTCATGTCCAACTTTCGTGACTCCATAGACTGTATCCTGCCAGACTCCTCTGTTCATGGAAGATAACTTTACCATGATTGATGGAGGTAATAGAGGTGACCAAAACCTTTCAAAGTTCCTTGGTGACTCTTTGGTTCAAAGTTCTCCAGGCAAGAATACTGGAGTGGGTTGCCGGTTCCTTTTCCAGGGGATCTTCGGGATCCAGGAATCAAACCCATATCTCTTGCTCTGCAGGCGGATTCTTTACCACTGAGCCACTTGGGAAGCCCAGTTAAATTCATAGTTTGGAGTTAAAAACCAAACCAAACAAAAATACTGCATTTAAAAATAAGAAGAAGTGAAACTTGTCATTTGCATCACACATGGATGAACCTGGAGGACATTATGCTAAGTGAAATAAGCCAGACAGGGACAAACACTGCATGATTCCACTTACATGTGGCATTTAAAACAGTCAAACTCACAGAAACATAAAATACAATAATGGATGCCAGGGGGGTTGGGGAAATTGGGAATTGTTTAATGAGTATAAAGTTAAGCCTTATACCCATGTTTAACTAGTGAGGCAAGATGAATCAATTCTAGAAACATGGTACCTACACTAAACAACACAGCATCCAGGGGTTTCAAAATCTAAGAGAGTAGACTTCATGCCGTGCTCTCACTGGAAAAAAAATAAAGGGAGAAACTCTGGAAGGTGTTGGGCACGTCTATTACTTTCATCGATCATGGTAAATTTATCACAGGTGTTTGCATATGGACAAAATCATCTAATTGCATATATTAAATATATACATTTATTTGCTTATCAACTATACTTAATAAAATGGGTTAAAATTTAAAAATGAAATTATGATGTCAGATTGTTTTAATTACTTATCTATACCTGGGTGTTCTTTGGAAGGCATGATGCTAAAGCTGAAACTCCAGTCTTTTGGCCACCTCATGTGAAGAGTTGACTCACTGGAAAAGACTCTGGTGCTGGGAGGGATTGGGGGCAGGAGGAGAAGGGGACGACAGAGGATGAGATGGCTGGATGGCATCACCAACTCGATGGACGTGAGTTTGAGTGAACTCCGGAAGTTGGTGATGGACAGGGAGGCCTGGCGTGCTGCGATTCATGGGGTCGCAAAGAGTTGGACATGATTGAGTGACTGAACTGAACTGAACTGAACTGATACCTGTTTTGTCCTTCACAAGTTTAGAGGAGTAAAAACTTAAAAAAAGTGGATTTGAAAAAACTGAAGAATAAAGATAAAATTAGAGAAACAAAATATATTGTTTGTTTGTATTTGGAATTTAATATTCCAAGAAGAAAGAATTAAATTGTTACTTAAACTATCTGTTACTGCATGGAAGAATCACAAAGTAAGGGTTATATAAAAAGTATAGACTTAAATGTCTTTTTGACCCCATGGACTCTAGCCTACCAGGCTCCCCTGTTTATGGAATTTTCCAGGCAAGAATACTGGTATGGTTTGCCATTTTCTTCTCCAGGGGATCTTCCTGATCCAGGGATTGAACCCAGGTCTCTTGCACCACAGGCAGATTTTTACTGTCTGAGCCAACATGTAAGCTCAAAGGTATAGACTTAAATGTTAGAAAAATTGAACAGGTTTCAAGTAGGTTGCCACTGAAAACAAGTGTGGATTCTCTTTTATTTATTTTTTTTAAATTAATTTATTTATTTTAATTGGAGGCGATTTACTTTACAATATTGTAGTGGTTTTTGCCATACATTGACGTGAATCAGCCATGGGTGTACATCAGCTCCCCATCCTGAACCCCCTCCTACCTCCCTCCCATCCCATCCCTCAAGGTCATCCCACTGCACTGGCCCTGAGGGCCCTGTCTCATGCATCAAACCTGGGCTGGCAATCTATTTCACATATGGTAATATACATGTTTCAACGATATTCTCTCAAATCATCCCACCCTCGCCTTCTCCCACAGAGTCCAAAAGTCTATTCTTTACATCTGTCTCTTTTGCTGTCTCATATATAGGGTCATCATTACCATATTTCTAAATTCCATATATATACTGTATTGGTGTTTTTATTTCTGACTTACTTCACTCGGTATAATAGGCCCCAGTTTCATCCACCTCATTAGAACTGATTCAAATGCATTCTTTTTAATGGCTGAGTAATATTCACTATGTATGTGTACCACGGTTTTCTTATCCATTCGTCTGCTCATGGACATCTAGGCTGCTTCCATGTCCTGGCTATTGTAAATAGTGCTGTGATGAACACTGGGGTACATGTGTATCTTTCAATTCTGGTTTCCTTGTGGACTTCCCTGGTGGTTTAGAGGGTAAAGCATCCTGCAGTGCAGGAGACCTGGGTTCAATCCCTGGGTCAGAAAGATTCCCTGGAGAAGGAAATGGCAACCCACTCCAGTACTCTTGACTGGAAAATCCCATGGATGGAGGAGCATAGTAGGTTACAGTCTATGGGACCGCAAAGAGTCTGACCTGACTGAGCGACTTTACTTTCACTTTCAGTGTGTATGCCCAGCAGTGGGATTGCTGGGTCATATGGCAGTTCTATTTCTAGTTGCTTAAGGAATCTCCACACTGTTCTCCATAGTGGCTGTACTAGTTTGCATTCTCACCAACAGTGTAAGAGGGTTCCCTTTTTTCCACACCCTCTCCAGCATTTATTGTTTATAGATTTTTTGTTAGCAGCCATTCTGACCAGCATGAGATGGTACCTCATTGTGATTTTGATTTTCATTTCTCTAGTAATGAGTGATGTTGAGCATCTTTTCATGTGTTTGTTAGCCAACTGTATGTCTTCTTTGAAGAAATGTCTGTTTAGTTCTTTGGCCCATTTTTTGGTTGGGTTGTTTATTTTTCTGAAATTGAGCTGCAGGGAGCTGCTTGTATATTTTTGAGATTAAGTCTTTGTCAGTTGCTTCATTTGCTGTTATTTTCTCCCATTCTGAAGGCTGTCTTTTCACTTTGCTTATAGTGAATTCTGTTTTATTTAGAAGTTGTTGGTTAGTATTTGTGTCTTAATTTCACCATTCTAGGCCAGTGACCTTGGGCAATTCACTTAACTTTAAATAATGATGATCTTAATGATATGATATTATTAATAATGATTTTATCTTCTCACAAGTGGGTTGTGAAAAACCAAAGACCATGTTTAAATAAAAATGTTTTGTAAATGGTAAAAAGAAAATCATAAAATATGGGTTGTTAAAATATGATAACTAAACTCTCTTGGATGTACTGGAACAGTTATCCTTGGAAGAGTTCTATTCTATTCTGGTAATTCTGGGATTCATTTATTTTCAGAAATGCATTTTTTTCTAAGCTTTGAAATGATGCTCACGCATATAAAACAATGTGCTGTAGCATTATGTGCATACTTAAAATGGGAATGTTCTCACTTCACGATGAATGTGAGGGTGAGAAGCTAGCTCAAAATATTTATGGCATGTTTAAGGCTGATTAATCTTACAAATCTCACAAACCTCATCCGTTTCACAGTTTCTAAGCTAAAATAGGATGTATGTTATTAAGCTATAAAGGTCCTGGAATGGAATTTTCTCAGGTTTTCAAATTTGTATATGAACAAGAATAAGAAATGGCATTTTGCTGACAGGACTTTAGCTTATACTTTGCTTTCTGTAAGCACTGGTGGGAACAGAGTTGGGTCTGTATGTGGGTCAGTGGTTTAACATTTTCCCCAATAATTTGGATATGTTTCATGTTCAGTGTGGGGTTTTCAGTTTATAATTGGCAGAAGAGATTGTAGTTTTCTTGGGTATAGAGATGAGGTGGGAACAGTATATTAATAGATTCTGTGGAGTGGTTTTACAGCAGCTCATTCTAGCCTTCCCCCTGGATTCAGGATTCAGGCTGATCACAGGAGTGAGGGTCCAAGGCTGTTGGAATTGTATTTAGGAGAGGATCAAGATGCTTTGACAAAAATAAGTGCAACTGTAGTACAAAATCGAGGAGATGGTTATTCCCATCACTTCTGAATGGGAAGGGCTCAACTCTTTGATGAGTCTCTAGACACCAAGTGTAAACTATTGTAGAATATGGATCACAGGGAACCCCATGTGCTGCTAGTGAGAGCATATTCCAGAGTAACCCTCTCTGTAGGTGCATGCTCAGTCATCCATGTCTCACTCTTTGTGACCCTATGGACTGTAACCTGCCAGGCTCCTCTGTCCATAGGATTTCTCAGGCAAGAATACAGTGGGTTGCCTATGGGTTTCTGCTTTCTTCTCCAGGGGATCTTCTTGGGTCAGGGATTGAACCCACATCTTCTGAACTGGCAGGTGAATTTTTCCCATGGAGCCACCAGTGTGCCTCAAGAGTGTGCTACCTTGCACACACAAAAAAGGAAAACTCAGGTATCAAGAAGATGGACTTGAGGTTGCTAATCAGCCAAATTTAAGATAGGAAGATTAACCTGCACTAACCAGGTAAGTCCAATATAATCATAAGGGTCCTTAAAAGTGGAAGAGGGGCAGAGTTTAGAATCAGAGGAGAGTGACTATGAAAGAATGGTCATGGAGATGCAAAGACACTGGCTTACAGGGTGGAGAGTGGGGGCTGTGAGCCAAGGAGTGCACATCGCCTCCAAAAGCTGGGAAATGAAAATGAATTCTTCTCTCAAACCTCAATGCAATCCTACTTTCTTGATTTTTTTTCCCAGTGAGACCTGTGTCAAACATCTAATTTACAAAACTGTAGGATAAGAAAATTGTGTTGTTCTAAGCCACTGAACTGTGGTCATCTGTTATGGTAGCAACAGAAAACTAAGATACTCACTGTGTGTTTGTTATTATACAATCATACACCTATATAATGATACACCCTCAAATTTAAGCTGATTGCAGCTGTTGAGTGTCTTGTGTCTCTTTTTGTAGTGTCCACTTGGTTTTAAAAGGCATTGATTTTTGAACTTAAAAGAAAGGTTTCAGAGTTAACTATTTGAAAAATATAGAGTACTTATTAGTCATTCCAAAATGAGGGGAAAAGTCAATGTAAAATATTAATATTTCATGGAAAGAACAAACCTCAGGCTATTTTCAATAATTAGGAAAAAAGTTCTAAAAGAGAATTAACTTTTTATTTTAAGTTAATATTATGTAGTTTTAGTCAGCACTGTGTTAATTTTGTTCAAGCTACATGGTATCCCAAACAAATGCTTTTTGGTCTTGATTGAGAAAGTTTTGGGAATAATGTTATTAGACGAATTTGTCAATAATAGCACTGATTGGTTATAAAGAAAGTTTTCTTTTTCCTTTAGTATGGAATGTCTGAAAGTAACAAAGTAAGTTTTCCAAGAAATTGTTCACATTATGATTTTTTCCTAAATTTTGTTGCTGTTCAGTTGCTAAGTTGTGTCTGACTCTGCGGCCCCATGGATTGCTGCAGGCCAGGCTCCTTTGTTCTTCACTATCTCTCAAAGTTTGCTCAGATTCATGTCCATTGAACTGATGATGCCATCCAACCATCTCATTCTCTGTCATCCCTTTCTCCTCCTGCCCTCAATTTTTCCCAGCATCAGGGTTTTTTCCAATGAATGGACTCTTTGCATCAGGTGGCCAAAGTATTGGAGCTTCAGCTTCAGCATCAGCCCTTCCAATGGTGATTGGAATACTCAGGGTTGATTTCATTTAGGACTGACTGGTTTGATTTCCTTTAGGATTGACTGGTTTGATTTCTTTGCAGTCCAAGGAACTCTCAAGAGTTTTCTCCAACACCACAAGTTGAAAGCATCAGTTCTTCGGCATTCATGTAAAATATGTGTTGAGAATTCCTGGCCAGTGAATGTGGCCTTATGAAGCATCTTAAATGACTGTTACACATTCTAGGTTGAATACTGAGGTACTCTGCCAACAAAATGACATAGATATGAGGGGTTTGAAGTGATCCGTTCCAAGCTCTGACTACTCTCTGAAGAGAAGCAACACGACATAACCAGTTAACATCAAAGAACAGACAGAACAGTCGCAACCAGGTGGGGATTTCACAGGCAAACACAGGTTAACTGTCCTCTGCTGCTGTTGGAGTATCCATTAATGGATGAACCACTAGACAACATTGCTTAAATCTTTTGAGAGATTCAAAAATAGAACCTGGTATTTAAGTAGAGTCATGCTTTAACACATGCTATGGGGGAATAGAGCAACTGAAGTGCTGAAAATTTTTCTGGCAGACTTGGACTTATTTTGAGAGGGGAGGTTTAAGTGCATGTGTGTTTATAATATTGAACGGCTGTTAAATTAATAATTAGTGAACCTCCTGCTGAAAACTTTTAGTTTTCATCTCTTTCAGAGATGCTTTCACCTCAGCTTCACATATTAGCAAGTCAATTTGTATGCTTTTCAGATTTCTTATCAGAATGATTTTATTACACTGTGTTTCCAAGTTTTTTCTTCTTCAAAAATTATACCTACAACTTGCACAATGGAGAGCTGTGTATCTGGTACAAAGGAATCCTAGCACTCACATGGGTTCAATAATTCTGAATATTCCTCAATGTCATGTGTAATCCTTTGGAGTATTATCAGTGGTTAACATGGCACCTAGATATTCAGCACCAGTCATTCAATTCAGGAAATGAAAATTCATGGATACTTTCAAACTAACTGGATATCTTGTAAAGAGTTATACCAAATGGGTGTGGTGGTATTATATGGTAATATAAGAATTTTAGCCATTGAACCAAATTTCTATTGGTGTTACCAGTTGAAATGTATTGAATGGGTTTTTGTGTGCTGAAGTATTGGGTACATTTACATATATTTGCATATATGCGTCATTTATCCCAAGTTACTCCACACAGCTATATCTGTTCTGACTTCTGTTTTTAACATTGCAAGCAAATTGTACACAAAATATACTTATTTGTGCAAATTACATACAAATATGTAACTTCATTTTTTGTGACTAATCTTGTCCTCAACCTCTCTTTTTGCTGAAAATGTCTGATCCTACCTACTACACAGGTTAACTGTCACAGGGGTTGCAATCTCTCTTGTTTTAAAAGTTAATCATTTTGGATTCTTTACTCAGTTCTTCAAGGGCTTCCCCAATTGATCAGCAGGTAAAGAATCTGCCTGCAATGCAGCAGACACAAAAGACATGGGTTCAATCTCTGGGTCGGGAAGATCCCCTGGAGAAGGAAATGGCAACCCACTGCAATATTCTTGCCTGAAAAATGCCATGGACAGATGATCCTGATGGGCAAAAGGCCAAAGGGTCACGAAGAGACAGTACTGAGTGACTAAGCATGCACACATGCACTCGGTTCTTTCAGATGTTTTCCTGTCTCCACTCTTCCCACAGTGCATCTGGTTGCAGAAGGAAGTACATATATAATATGATGGATGGGTGGAGGATGATGGGGAGTGGGCTGCCAGAGTGTCCAGAGCTGTTATCATTCCTAGTTGGCTTCACCCTCTCAGTCAGGGTCCTGCTGTTCTGTGCTGACTCACAACCCATCTGTCTCAGGTTCACTGCCTTTGGCTCCACCCTCAGCTGCCTCCACTTGGCTGACCAAGGACCGCCATGTTGGATGCTATGCCCATGTGCCTCTGAGGAGGCAAGGGATCTTCCAGGCTCTGTCCTGAGTGTAATAAATATCTTACCCAGGGTCTATACCCACCCCCAAAGTATCTCTCTTGTAATCTCTCTTTTGTGATTCAGTTCAGAGGCGTTGGGGGAGAGAAGACGATAAAGTCTCACCTTGTGCCCTCCTCTCCTCCCTGCCCGCCATGCTCCAGATCCAGAACCTATAGTGGCCAGAAGAAATTTCTCCCTGTGAGCTGCAGGCTTCCCTCATCTTCCCCTTGGCTGATATTGTTATGTCTTTTCACAAAGACAAAATGTAAAACTGGGCTTCCCAGGTGTCTCGGTGGGTAAAGAATCTGCCTGCTATGCAAGAGACATGGGTTTGATACCCACTCCTTTGGAGGAGGAAATGGCAACACACTCCAGTATTCTTGCCTGGAGAATACCCAAGGACAGAGGAGCCTGGAGGGACTACAGTCCAGAGGGTTGCAAATAGTCAGACATGATTGAAGCGATTGAATATATACACATGCAAGCATAAAATTATGCTCAGATTTGTAAGTTTTGCTCATATTGTGAAAAATAGTTTTTTTTTTTTGGGGGGGGGATGGGCTTTTTATATAATACCTGCCTGCATAACTGCAACCAAGCCAGACTTTCAACTCACTGTTTCATTAAGGCAAACAAGGATACCTAAGGAATTCTAGGTAGAACTAGGTCCTTTTGTTCTAAGTTGTCTCCAAAGATGTGGAGGAGCCAAAGGGATGCAAGTTTATGCTTATTCTAACAATTGCAAGGGAAAGAATGTCTCCATCCCTCTGGGCGTATTCTACTTCTTAGAGTCAAAGTTGGGATTTTCCATATATAGTGGCCACAATGTGGCTGTTGGTTGGTGTGTTTTATTTGACTTTATTTTTACCTTCAACATTCTAGCAGAGAAGACAAAGAGTACTTTTTGCAAGGACTGGGTGAAGGGCAGATTGCTCCCTCTTGCGTGGTGAATCTCTGGTTTCCAGGACACCAAGGTCACAGCTGGTTCCCGGATTCCTGGAACCTGGCTTGGACACAGGGCAGGTTGGCCCTTGGCGTGTGTGTCACTGGGAGAATCTGAGTCATAAGGAAGAGACTTGAAAGGATGCACTGGAGATAGGTTCACAGGAGGAAGAGGACAAGGAAGTCAGAGCTGGGTCTTTCCCTGAGCTAGTTTGCAGATAGTGTGGCTGGGACTGGAGAGATGATGATCCAAAGGGGTGGAAATGCTCAGAGAAATTAATGAGAGAGACTTGGAGCAGATAGCTGTATCAGCTTACAAGACAAATTAATCATATCTACCTTCATGACCACCGGAGGAAGGAATCCATGGGTTGAGTGCCTTGTGAAATATTGTTACATCCCTTGGGAGTGCTGGAAATGAATTTCTCACCACTAGATGGATGAGCAGGCTTCCCTGGTAGCTCAGCGTTCAAGAATCCACCTGCAGTGCAGGAGTTGCAGGAGATACAGGTTCAATCCCTAGGTCCCTAGGTCGGGAAAATCCCCTGGAGGAGGGCATGGCAACTCACTCCAGTATTCTTGCCTGGAGAATCCCACGGATAGAGGGCCTGGTGGTTACAGTCCATGGGGTCACAAAGAATTAGAAATGACTGAAGGGACTGAGCATGCACATGTGCAGAGATGGATGAGCACTGAAGACACTACCTATAAATATGGGAGCACAAGACTCGTCCTTTATAGGAGACGGTGTTTACCTGAGGTCCCTGAACTGCTAGGGAACCCACTGATTGTGATAAGGAGTAAGTTTACCCTTAACATGGCTCATAAACTTGCGCAAATGTGCCTTGGTGCATTTTTGTCTCAAGAGATATTCTGGTACTTTCAGAAGATTCTCAACAGAGTCCCTGTTTCTAAACTACCCAGGGCCATTACATTACAGAAAATGCTACACATACAGGCAATTTCTAACTTATTACATGAAAACTCTTTCCTGTTTCCCAGAAATTCCAATGAAGAAAGCAATGTCACTGCTCACAGAATTCATTTTCTAGTTTCATGAACCCCTTTAATGATAAAATGCAAGCAAAAATGTAATGCTCACTTCAAAGAGAAAAAACAACAAAAACAATCAGAAAAGCAGACAAAAGCCTGCCTTGGGCCTCCTGTGAACATGCTTGCAGGACCTTTTACTATTAATATAAAAAAGTGAGGAATTAAGACAGCTTATTAAAAAGCAGAGACATCACTTTGCCGACAAAAGTCCATATAGTCAAAGCTATGGTTTTTCCAGTAGTCATGTATGGATGTAAGAGTTAAACTATAAACAAGGCTGAGTACTGAAGAATTGATGCTTTCAAACTGTGATGTTGGAGAAGACTCGAGAGTCCCTTGAACAGCAAGGAAATCAAACCAGTCAATCATAAAGGAAATCAACCCTGAATATTCATTGCAAGGACTGGTGCTGAAGCTGAAGCTCCAATACTTTGGCCACCTGATGCCAAGAACAGTCTCATTGGAGAAGAACTTGATGCTGGGAAAGATTGAGGATAGGAAGAGAAGGAGGCAACAGAGGATGAGATGGTTGGATGGCATTACTGACTCGATGGACATGAGTTTGAGCAAACTCTGGGAGATGGTGAAGGACAGGAAGGCCTGGTGTGCTGCAGTCCATGGGGTCTTAAAGAGTTGGACATGACTTAGCAATTGAACAACAGCAAGCAATATCTTTAAGTCACTGGGATTCCTTACAGTGATCCAGCTTTGGAAAATTCATTTGTGAGTCAAGGAGCATGTGTGAGGACAAGCAGTAGTGTACAATAAATAAGCTACTGTAGAGGGCAAATTTCTGTAAGGAATTAACGATTCGTCCTCAGGAGGACTTTACTTACTATAAAAACCAGAGTGCCTTTTGCTATTATCAGGCTGATAGTTACAGGGAAATTGATTCCCTTCACAGAATTTCCTGATGGTCTCCATAAACCATTAGACGCTCCTGGCCTTCCCCTCCTTGTTTCAGTAGCTGCTCTGCACTGGTCAGCATCATGCTCTCGGCAGCAATTAGCAGTAATAAGTAGGAGCTCCCACAATTGATGGTGTAATTCGCCTGGACGGCGTGCAAGCAGCAGTTATGAAATGCTTCACCAAGCAGAGCTCTTGTCCTCGCTGCCTCCCTCCCATCAATTATCCAGGTAGCAGAGCTTAATGGAGACACAAGGCGGGGGGGGGTGTGGGGATAACAGGAGCGCAGATGCAGAGCTTGCTGTCCTGGTCGAAAGAACCAGACTTCACTTAGTATGATTGCTGTGAATCGCTTCTTCCACAACCCTAACTGATGCTTCTTCTAAACCAAACCTGCAAAGGTTCTGAGGAACAGGGGGCATTGAGAGGGAAGGAGGATCCTGTGCATTCTCTTTGCCTTACACCTGTCTTTCTGCAACAGTGTTTCTGATCTCTAGCATAGCCTTCTGATTCTTTTTTAGAATTTCCCATCTCTCTGCTTACATTAGGGGCTTCCCAGGTGGCTCAATGGGAAAGAATCCGCCTGCCAATGCAGGAGGCATAAGGGATGTGAGTTCGATCCCAGCACTGAGAAGATTCCCTGGAGAAGGGAATCGCAACCCACTCCAGTATTCTTGCCTGAAATACTCCAAGGACAGAGGAACCTTGCAGGCTAAAGCCTAAAGGGTATCAAAGAGTTGGACACGGCTGAGTGACTGAGCATGCATGCTGCTTACCCAATTATACCCATGTTGCCCAATTATTCCTGCATGTTGTCTACTTGGTTCCTGAGAGCTCCTAGCACATTAATCATATTCGTTTTAAATTCCTGCTATGTTAATCTCGGCCCTTTGTGAGCCTGGTTCTGATGCTTGTTCAGTCTCTTCGAACTGTTTTTAGATTTTAGTATGCCTTGTGATGTGTTTTGGTGGTGAATTCCAGACAGGAACTCTGGTAAGTGTTGGTATATGGCATCATTAACTATTTGTAGTCAGATTTTTCTCTTTTGAACAACCTTTCCTAACTTTCTTCTGATCTGCTTCCCCTTCTTTGTTCCATGGTTTGAGTACATCTAAGATTTGTTGCTCTGCTCTGTCTTATAGGCTTAAGGGAACAGAATGAAATCCTTCAACTTTCCTATTTCCATTTTTTCAACATCTCCCCAAGTTGCATAGAATAGGAAAAGTGTAAGGCTGAATAAAAAATTAGATACAAAGTTCCTCAGAGTATTGTCAGAAGTTACAGTTGATTAAAATTTGAGAATATTACTTGTAAAAGATTGTCTACCCTATGGAGAAAAAGGCCCAGAATATGAATTCATAAATAAATAAAATGAATAATCCCATTTCCCATAAGAGAAAGATAAAAAATGTTTTTTTTTTCCTTAAAAGAAGTCAAACTGCAAAGGAGAGTAGGACCAATTGTGAATTTAAATGAATGCCCAAATATTGCAATTATAATTGCATTTTTTATAGAGTGAAATATTTCTTAAGGATTACAGATTAAATTTAATTTTAAACCTCTGTAAGGATAATTTATTAAGTAGAAGGTGCCATTTTAAAGGGAATTACTTCAGTACATATATGTTTTTTCTCTTTTAGATTCTCAAATTATGCACAAGTTATTTCTGGATTGAACTTTCAGAAGAGTCTAAACGCAAACACTTTTAAAAACAATGTGTAAAAATATGGTTTGGGAGACTGAGGCAGGAGAGTAGATAACACCAGTTACCAAGTTGAGATTTTAAGATTCTCAAGTGTAAGATAACATTTATAAACCAACTGAGAGTTAACATTAACAGCTCTTAATAGTAGCAGCTAAAGCTGAAACTCCAATACTTTGGCAACTGATGTGAAGAATTGACTCATTGGAAAAGACCCTGATGCTGGGAAAGATTGAGGGCAGGAGGAGAAGGGGACAACAGAGGATGAGATGCTTGGATGACATCACTGACTCGATGGACACAAGTCTGAGCAATCTCCAAGAGCTGGTGATGGACAGGGAGGCCTGTTGTGCTGCAGTCCATGGGGGTTGCAAAGAGTCAGACATGACCGATTGACTGAACTAAATAGTATCAGCATGATAGTGGAGCTAGTTGTATTAAATATTATATAATTCAGAGCATAGTTACTCTTAATCAATGTTCAAAAATACAATTGTAAAGGATGGGATGCTATTTAGATGTAATGAAGTGGAATAATAATTGTCAAAGTACTGGTACCTGTCCATTTATTTAACAACAGTCTACATACCTCTAGAGCCATCTTTCTGTCTCAAAGTTTGAAGAAATTGTTCTAGAATTCATTTTGTTGAAACTCTGTAACATGAGTAACTGTTGCTGCTGTGGCTGTTTAGTCTCTAAGTCTTGTCTAACTCTTTTCAACCCCATGACATTAACCTGACAGGCTTCTCCATGCATGGGATTTCCCAGGCAAGAGTACTAGAGTGGATTGCCTTCTCCTTCTCCAGGGAATCTTCCCAACCCAGGGATCGAACCTGTGTCTTCTGCACTGCAGGTGGATTCTTTACCACTGAGCCACCAGTGAGCCCATATGAATAATTATGTCTGTCAAAATTTGTACATATTTCTCCTGTAATGAAACTTTTATTTCTGGGATTGATAGCAAAAAGACTCTAACCTGTATGAACTGAGCATGATCTGCTATGAACTTCCTCACAAATAGACTACTTCTTGAATCCTAATTATCAGTTGGTTCATTTGTGTAACTCTGTTGAACAACGTGATGTTGACAGTACATGAGATCAATGACACTCTTAATTTTCAGAAAATCTGGATGTTTGAACTTTACATTACTGAAGAGTCAAATTGGGCTTTTTCTTTGTAATCATGTTGCCGTGCATGCTTCTTTTAGACTCTAGATCTCAACTCATTGACTTTTCCTGAGTCTCTGCTTTTCTGCTCTGTTTTGGGGAAAATACCACTGGTGTTTCACTATTCTACTGCACTTTGGGGATGATTAATAATTCTGGGAAAGGAGATGTCAAAGCCCAGAGAGCAAGTTGGGAGCTCTTTCAAAGATCCTAGGATCGACAACAGAGAAGCATTTTTAATTAATTAATTAAATTTTTGCCACACTGAGTGGCATGTGAGATCTTAGTTTCCTAACCAGGGATCAGACCCATGCCCCTTGCAGTAGAAAGATATTTTAAATATTTATTAGAAAGTAGTCTATACTTACTGAAGGAACATTTCTTGTTCCAAGTTTTGGGAAAGTGGGGTGGTAGAGGGTGATTAGCTGTTCTTGCTTTTAACCTTGATAAAGCATAGTTCTTTTTCCAGGGTTAACTCTCATGTAAACCATGTTGGGCCAAGTTGGTGAAATTTAGGAGGGAATTTTGATTTTGTTTTTGCCCTGAGTTCTTATTACGATCAGGTTATGATCATGGGCTTCCCTGGAGGCTCAGAGGGTAAAAAATATGCCTGCAATGCAGGAGACCCAGGTTCAGTCCCTGGGTTGGGAAGATCTTCTGGAGAAGGGAATGGCTACCCACTGCAGTATTCTTGCCTGGAGAATTCCATGGACAGAGGAGCCTTGCAGGCTACAGTCCATGGGGTCACAAAGAGTCAGACATGACTGAGCGACTAATACTTCATTTCACTTGTGACCTCATAGACAAAAGATCCTTTAAGAAAGAGTGTCTTAAAGTTTCTAAGAATTACCTTGTGGCTCTGGATTTGTTGCTCGTGGTTCTATTAAGTCGTTTTACAAATACTTCGAGTTGCAATTTGTTGGCCTCAAGTTCCAGATGAAAGTGAGCCTCAGAAGGTAAAATATGAAGTCAGAGGGCTGTTTGACGGCTCCATGGGGCCTTGGACTCTGACCTGGAACTATCCAGTGTTCACTTCAGGCATGGCATGTCCTGTGTTTATGACCTTTCCCAGCTCCTTTTTGTCAAAACTTCTGTCCAAGAAGCATTCCTTCAGGGCTGATTCTGCTGGTGAATAGTATGCTAAACTTATAAATAAATCCAAGCTAGTGTTGTATTGAGTGCTAATCAGATCATCTTCTACATTTTGGGATAACGTAATTGCATTTTAACATAGACATTCTTCAGGTAATTATCAATATAAACGAGTGGATCTGAGGCTTGATATTAGAGTCACCTGGCCAACGGGTGAGGCAGACCTTTGGGGGTGGCAATCTGGGACTGTCAGGGCCCTTCAAATTGAAGTATGTGGTAGGGAGTCCTTTGGAAATTCAAGAGGACTGGTCTCAATAAAGGTGTTTCTACCCTTTTGCGTGAATATTATTCAGAAGATATACATAGGAACATCTGTCTCTTCCAGTACAATGTTACTGTTTTGTCCCATTTCACTGGGATTTAAGGGGTGGTTATACCTCCTGTGTATAATCCAATTATTTCACTTAGGGCTCCTGTTCCAGTGGCCTCACCACTTTCACTGGCCATGCCAGGGCTTTCAGGTGCAGAACATGTCACCATGCATCTGGGTCTCAGTGGTCTCACCTGTAAGGTAAAGATGGTGGCATTCAATGGTCTTCCTGTTTCCTTTCAGTTCTAATGCTCAGTGTTTCAAAGTTTGCCCGGCTTCAACTGACTGATAATCCATCCCCAAATGTCTTCACATTTCTGGGTGATGGAATGAATGATCTCTGTGTGTAGATTCAAGATTGAGAAAATCTGACTCTAAGAACCTGAAACCCTCAGTTGCAGTAATCCTAGCTCATCTCTGGCCTTGAAAATCCATTCCTTGGGGGCCGTGAAACTCATTACTTGAAAGAGCTTGGCTGTAGCTCTAGTTTCTCTGCCTTTGGAAGAAATAAAGTTCTCTTGCCTCATTCCTAATCTTCTTTTCACGATAGCACCAGAAATCTTGCTTTCATTTACTCCTCAGAAAAGATCTTTCCTGTCTCCCAATATTCTGTCACCTCTGGGTCTGATGGATGAAGAATAAAGTTCTTGTGCCTTTTGCGCTTCCAGAGGTAGTAAATGTAGTTTACTGTGTCCGCATGCCATAGATATATGCACCAGCAGACAGAGAAGGAAGTGCAACATGAAGCTCAGAGAGTTCATTCACTCTTTTTCATGATAATGTGTTTTTTACTGCCAAGGGTAATCTTAACGCCTCTTTCACTGGACTTTTTTTCTCTTCCTCAGATCTCTACTCTATATTTTAAGCTGCTATATATTCATATAAATCCTCAGTTTTTCTTTCTTTGAGCTTAGTGCATTGAACACTTTTACTCATGCATAAAAGATGGCCTGAAAATTCCCATCCTGGCGGCATAAGTGTTTATTTAGAGGTGATGCCTTCAAGAAAGAAGCAGTTAGTTTTGCTATATGATTTGGTTCAGTTATTTTTCCTTCCATCTTCTTTGTTTTTCAGGAATTAAAAAAGGAATTAAAGATATTACAGAAAGAGTCTTCCTTGGTAGTTAATTTTAGATATTTTGTGAATAAATGGAATATATGAGTTTTAAAAAGAAATAGAACTATGGGGTATGTATTGTATACAAATCATGTTATGAGAAAATTCATTGCAAAATTGATCTAAATACTGCTGAATGACTAATTTTAAATTCCATGCAATCTAGATATGAAACAGGCAATTTAATCACAAATTTTCTATATTTTGATTTGGGATTCCTGTATAATCCTTAGAGTAAAAATCAATCATTTAAAATTATTCTTATAAATTGCCTAGTTATACATGTGTGTATATATATATATATATATATATATACATATATATATATATGCTGCTAAGTCACTTCAGTCGTGTCCGACTCTGTGCGACCCCATAGACAGCAGCCCACCAGGCTCCCCCATCCCTGGGATTCTCCAGGCAAGAACACTGGAGTGGGTTGCCTTTTCCTTCTCCAATGCATGAAAGTGAAAAGTGAAAGTGAAGTCGCTCAGTCGTGTTTGACTCTTAGCGACCCCATGGACTGCAGCCCATCAGGCTCCTCCGTCCATGGGATTTTCCAGGCAAGAGTGCTGGAGTGGGGTGCCATTGCCTTCTCCGATATATATATATATATATATATATAGCAAAAGAGAAATATTTTTGCCTTATTTTGTAGCTTTAAAAGTTTTCATTTCTTTTATACTTTTTCATTTCTTTTATACTTCCAGTGTTCTGATTTCTAAAGAAAAAGTGAATAAATGAAGATGTTTTATATTAACATGATACATTTTAAAATAATTTTTGTTCAAATATAAGACACTTTAAGCTGAAGCTTTGTTTTTTAATAATGAATAATAATTTTTGAGTTACTGTTAGGTGAAGTGAACATGTTAGTCAATCTGTTGTCTCATCTGACTCTCAGACGCCATGGATGTAGCCCACCAGGCTCCTCTGTCCATGGAATTCTCTAGGCAAGAATACTGGGGTAAGTAGTTATTCCCTTCTCCAGGGGATCTTTCCAACCCAGGGATTGAACCCTGGTCTCCTGCACTGCAGGCAGATTCTTTATAGTCTGAGCCACTAGAGAAGACTCTGTTAAGGTGGACACCATTGTTGATGTCCTCTGAAATATACCTTTAAAGACCAGACTAGAAGGTTCCCCAATAGAGTTTTTTTATAGATGAAAATAAACATTCAGTTGTTTCCAACTGCAATTATGTGATAACCTATACGTAGCTATCAATCAGATAAGCTTTCAGCATGGTTAGAAGTGAAGTGCTCAGGAAAGAGGCTGGGAAATGCCCACAGAAACCATGGGCTGACTCAGACCAGTTTATTTATAGCTTAGGAGGCTGAAACACTGCCTCTGGGGTTTACTTCATATAGCCCTGCTGCTGTTTCACATTGGTAACCCCAGACCAAGCCAAGAGCCACAGTCACGCAAGATCTCACTGCTGGAAGAATGTGTATTTCCCATTCTGCCCCCAGACTGTCTCAAAAGGATAGGGTTTTTCCTTCGTGGTTTACAATAATTAATATCCCAGTCCATACACACATGCACACATACAAAGCCAAACTATTAATGTGTCCCTTTTCTGTTTTCACTTATTTGTCAGGCCATATTCTTTTTACTTATATCTTTTATTGAGAGGAAAAAAGCTTTGAATAATTGTTTTAGATGGTGCAAAAATCCCATTTTGACACCTGAAGATTACCTAGAGTAACTGAAAATCTTTCAAATGGACTGAAAGATATATATCTTTCAAATATATATAGGCTCTTAAATTGGACCTATATATATATATATATATATAGGCTGTTAAAGATATATATAATATTCCAAATATATATAGGCTCTTAAATTGGACCAAAATATGATAGTGTCATACAACATATAGGTCCCATATAGACATTTCTGGTGCATTTAAGCATCTCAGTATAGAAAAAAGTACACAACATTTAGCAGAGATGTGCTTAACCTTGCAACAGACTTCTCAATGACTTTGAAGCAGTTGAAACAACTTTGGAAATTCCTGGTTTAGAAATAAAATGATACACTATCATAGAGTCATCTGTCAATAGAAATCTAATATTGATCAGATACATTGTATTTTATAGAGACTGACAGCTTATAACAAAGCAATTCCATCAATTAATTTATACATAATCACAGGGATGCTGAGAGTAAGGATTTTCAAAAGTCTCTGAGTGTGCTGAGACTGCGTATCATTATAGATGCTGCTGGGAGTAAATAGGCATGAGCTGAAAGATTCTTTTAGGCAAATGATTCACTGCCTGATGGAAGGATTCTTATGATCAGTGCTGTATTTTCGGTAGTGAAGTGTTACTTTCAATATGTCTCCTATAGCTTGAGACACACTTTAGCTCATTCTTTTCCTATTCTTTGGAAAAGAAGCAGCCACAATAGCAGTTAATCATGATCTAGCTATAGACTTAATCAGGGGAAAAAAAAAAAAAGTCCTCTCCTGATACAGTTTGCCCACAAACCTTTCAAACCAGGCAGCCCAGAGTTGCCTAGAGTGAATGATATCAGAATCCAATGCAATGTAGATGCAATAATTCTTTATTTCAGCACACCTATGCACCAGGTTAATATAGCTATCATTTGTCACAAAAAGCTTTTGGGAAACTATTTGCAAGTTTCTCCCTTTAGCTAGAAACTTACTTGGCTAGAAGGAAAATTTCTGGGGAGGGTGAGGAGTAACTAATCTCCATTGTTCCTTCAGAAATGTGCTCACCCTGCATTCTCTTGCATTAAAATAGAAGAAAAGAGAGCTGAGTAATTCAGGTGATCTGCCTGGTCCTTAGGGGTTGGAAACCTATTAGAGAAGCCTTTACAGTTTTTCATAACTGCAGCCCTTTCAAGAGCTCTCCAGAGAATACCTTCTGACCACTGCTCCCCTCAATCTCCACTCCCCACAACCCACTTATAAAGTGATTTTTTTTAAATGTCCTTAAATTTCTCAGTCCTCATTTGTAATGCACTGATCAAGATGTTTTTGAAGAATGAATGCAATATTTTATTCCTAGGAGAAAATAGCCTAGTCAATTAAACTAGTTAAAACAAAAACTTGTTAAGGAAATCTGGTTTGCTTTTCTAATTAAGAACTGAACTTAGATGGTACTGATGAATTGATTTTCAGGGCAGCAATAAAGACACACACAGAGAAGCGACTTGTGACCGCAGTGTGGGAATGGGAGGCTGGGGGAATTGAGAGAGTAGCAATGAAACCCATATGTGACCGTATGTAAAACAGATAGCCAGTGGGAAGCTGCTGTGTGAGACAGGGAACTCAGCCCAGTGCTCTGGAACAACCTAGAGGGGTGGGATGGGGTAGACCAAAGGGAGGTTCAAGAAGAAGGGGATATACCTATGGCTGATTCATGCTGATGTATAGCAGAAACCAGCACATGTTGTAAAGCAATTATCCTCCATCTAAGATTAAATTTTTTAAAAAAGAACTGAGCTTACACTGCTATGGCATTTTTCAACTTCTTGTAATTTCTTGCCCATTTTCTAGTTCCTCTACTAGATTCTAAGTTCCATGAGGTAGTATATATCCTATTCATCTTGCATTTCTAGATGCATATAAAATTAGTCGATACTTATGCATTTGTTAAATAATTGGAATAATAAATGAAACCAAGAAATAGGACATATGGGGAAAGCATTGTGAGAGCACAATCCATAATTCTGTCCCTGATCTAGAAGCTTCTTGGAATTTGACCAACCAAATATAAAATACAGAAAATTGCTCACTCAGATTAAGGATGACTTTTTCCCCTGAGCCAGGCTTATTTTTAAATTATTTTTAAATAGGCAATTATGCAAACAGTTCAACATGAAAAAAGACCTGAAGACAAGTCAAAGGTTTTACCGCTACCTTCAACTTTACTTACAGCAATATTCCAAAACATTAATTCAATTAAAATAAATACATTAAAAAAAAAAATTCAGAGAGCCCCGTGGTGACCTCAGCCATTTATTTGCATAGTTTCAACCCTTGCCTTATGAAATGTAAGCTTTGGGAACCCTCATTGTACATGTTTTTGAAGGATAGATGGGTAATATTTTTTAAAAAAACATGAAAAACTAGACATCTGTTATAAATTTCAAACCATCTATCACTTAGGGATCTTATGTTGCAAAGATTGATGACACCAAATCATAACTCCATCAGTTACTTCTGCTAGGTTTTCTAGCCTCTTTCTTGTTAACTGTTACATTAAAAAAATGTTAAGCAAAATTTTTTTTCATCAGATATTTTATTCGAGAACTTCCCAAACATTGCATGTTCAGTCTGATGTAATGATGTGAAATCTGTTATTCTGCAAAGATGCTCACATGTGGTAGTGTGACTTACTTGAAAACACCATCATTTTATCTTTTTTCCCCCAAGGGAAAGGGAGAAATAACTGAATACTGTATGCTAGATATTAAGGGTACTTCATGCCTATAAAACTTGATGTTGTCCTGGAATACTACATCAGAATAGCAAGAAGGATGTTGTGCTCATCTCAGACATTCGGAGAAATTGCTGCTTAATAGAGATTGCAGGGGATGTGTTGAAGGAGGCATTATAATAACTACTGTAATTAGAGTCAATGTACCTGGACAGTAGTGTCGGGGTTCCTGCCAAGTCCCTGAGAACCTTTTTAACTGGGACAAAGTAAGGGCAGATCGGAGGCAGAGAGGACAGGTACGGGCACAGAGCTTCCAGATGGGCCAGGTCTGGGGGACAGCAGAGTTGAATAGACTCTATAGCCCAGAGGCATTCATAGATAGGGAGTGAGAGGGGAAAAAGCATCTATATCGGTGTGTACATAAGTTGCGTAGATTTTCCAGCTTATAGAAATAGGGCTTCTTTCAAAAACTCAACTTGATTCAACTCTGCTCAGCTAACAGAAACTTCTCACGATAAGCACCCCTGCTTTTCTGATACATAATTTGAGGGGTGTATGATCTCATCTCTTCTGAAGAAACAAACACTGATATGAGCTAATGATTCCAACACAGTCAAACAGGCTCTAAATGATGTGTGAGCAGAGGGCGGCGGGGGGTATCAACAAGTGAGAATTGGGTCCTGATCGTCCCTGCTGAGCAAAGGCGACATGGTGGCAATCACAGCTGGATTCACTGCTCCACACTAAGTCCTCTTTTTTTTTTTAATTTAAATTTATTTTTAATTGGAGGATAATTGCTTTACAATATTGTGTTGGTTTCTGCCATACATCAACATGAACTAGCCATAGGAATAGGTATGTCCCCTCCCTCTTGAGCCTACCTCCCATCTCCCACCCCACACTAAGTTCTGTACTTTGAGCTGGAGAAGCAAGGCTGAGGAAAGCAAGATGTACCCTGGAGGGGACACAGTCGTACCCACCGAGCAGCCGAATTCTCCAGTAAATGCTACAACTGTGGTAACCGCCACACTGTAAGCTTCGTGGCCATAGTCCCAGGAACATCCAGAGACGATTGGTGATGAAAATACCCACTAGGCTGTCAGCTACAGCAGACAGGACCTTCAGTGGTTCGCTCAGTTTTGTGGCCAGCTTCCCACACAGTGCTTGCTGTTGCTGTTTAGTTGCTTAGTCACGTCTGAGTCTTGCGACTCCATGGACTGTAGCCTGGCAGGCTCCACTGTCCCTAGGACGTCCCAGGCAAGAATGCTGGAGTGGGTTGCTATCTCCTTTTTCAGGGGACCTTCCTGACCCACTAAGTGAACCTTCTTCTCCTGCATTGTCAGGCAGATTCTTTACCACTGAGTCACCTGGGAAGCCCCCACACAGTGCTAGGTACACAATAAACTCAGTATTTGCTGAATATGTTAATGAGTGAAGGCCCCGTGGGGATACAAAAAGAACTACTGAATTATGCTGAGGTGTTTTATTTTTGACCGATATCAGCATCAGCGTATATTTGGAAAAAAACATGAGTCACTTAAATTTTTCTCTTCTAACCACTAGGGAAAAATAGCTGTCTTCTGCCTGATATTACTCCAATGTGTAATTGCTATATTCTTGAAGCTTAAAAAATTACATCCAATGGGAAAAAATGTATATAAATAATGAAATAATTTTTGTGTAAGAGATGATTAGAGCTCTTCCACAAAATATATGTATTTTGTAATTTTTTCCTTCTAAAGAAATTTTCTGCTTAATACATGATTGGTGTCTAGATGTAAATTTAAATCATTTGATATTCCCCAAATATTTTGAGTTTATCCCATTAGTAATAATGAGAGTTCAATGGTTGTAGAAGCCTATTCACTAAATTCAGAATGTTCTCCTTTGGGGAGTTTTGATTAGATTTTAATAAGAATGGTGAATTAAACATGATTATTAAGAGACCCTTTATGTTGTACATTAATATGCCTCAAGATAGTCAGGTGTATTTTGAGTATTTTAAACATAGATAAAATTAGAGAGCAGATGTGGTCTCAACTCGGCTATTACCAAAACTGATGAATTTCTATTTACTGGTTTGAAAATATATTTCTTCATTGCTTACATATTTCATAATTATCAACAGATGTGTTTTAATAAGAATGGATTATTTCAACCAGAGTAAATAATTCATTGAGTTATAAATGAAATATATATTCGGCAAGCCAAAGTGAAAAGACTAACAAATCTGGGTCCCCTCCACACCCTGATGCTCCAAACTGTTTACAGATTGCCTCAACATTCAAATCTATAAACCATTTAGCGCTTGATAACTCCTGCTGAGGCAAAGCTTTGCCGATGCTGAGTAATAGATTGTTCAGCCGCACAGGAAAATACATCAGAGTTAAGGAAAAAGGATGGTTTAGTTTGGTGTTAACAAAAACTCCCCCTTCCCTCAATCCCATCTGTAGCATTTAAACACTGAAAGCTCTTCCTTTTTAGTCCTGGGAAAGAACCTGGTCTGCCTTGAAGAATTATATCTGTAATACACAAGAGTTAAAGAGTTACAAAATTCATGAAGGACAAAGAAATATTTGAAAATAAGAGCAACTCTTTACTAGAGACTATCACACTAAGTGAAGTAAGTCAGAAAGAGAAAGACAAATACCATACCATACCACATATATGTAGAATCCAAAATATGGCACAAGCGAACCTCTCTACAAAACAGAAACAGACTCATGGACATAGAGAAAAGACCTGTGGTTGCCAGTGGGGAGCCAGTGGGGGAGGGATGGATTAGGAGTTGGGATTAGCAGGGGCAAACTATTCAATTTATAATGGATAAACAATAAATTCCTACTGCATAGCACAGGGAACTGTATTGATCTCCTGGGATAAACCGTAGTGGAAAAGAATATAAACAAGGAGTGGATATATGTACATAACTGAGTCACTTTGCTATACAACAGAAATTAGCACAACAGTGTAAATCGTCTATAAAAAAATTTTTAATAAAAAATAAGATAAACTCCTTTCTTGAGTTAAGATAATTCTGATATTTTTTGATAGTGAAATATATTTGCCTTCATTTAAATTTGTAATACTTTAAATATTAAACCTGAACTTTGCAAATCTGATGGCTTGTGGGACAGTGCAGTTGATATTATGGATTATAAATGAAATTATATATTTCTTTCAGCAAATTTTACTTTAATCCTTGTACAATAACACTGCTGCTGCTGCTGCTGCTAAGTCACTTCAGTCGTGTCCGACTCTGTGCAACCCCATAGACAGCAGCCCACCAGGCTTCCCCGCCCCTGGGATTCTCCAGGCAAGAACACTGGAGTGGGTTGCCATTTCCTTCTCCAGTGCATTAAAGTAAAAAGTGAAAGTGAAGTCACTCAGTCTTGTTTGACTCCTAGCGACCCCATGAACTGCAGCCTACCAGGCTCCTCTGTCCATGGATTTTCCAGGCAAGAGTACTGGAGTGGGTTGCCATTGCCTTCTCTGACAATAACACTACTTTACTATTTTAATTAATTGCATTTATAGTTCTAATTTTGGATTGGATAGATGTTGTGATTAATTCTGCTTCAAATATACCAACTACTGTCTGGTATGTAATTGAAAAGTAATACTGTTAAATAAATAATTATATAAATTTCAACACATGGTACATCATGTTCTAGCAGAGAGAACAAAATTGATTTAACGGTCAATTAAGTTGGTTGGGAGTAGGGGTGGTATAAACAAAATAGAAGGTGACAAATACTTGGTTTAGGTTATAAAGTCTGAATCAGGCTCAAGAATATAACTTTAGCTTTCTGATTCCTTGCGTACATCTCTATCCATAAAGAATACTGACCACACAGTGAAAATGCCTTTAACTATCACATTCAAAAGCCTACAAATTTACCAGTGGGTTAGTGAAAGGAGCCCAGCTAGTGGTGTGAATGCAAAGGGAACAGGCTCACTGGTGCCCATTTTCATTCAATCAATGAAACAAGGAAATGTGGGGCCTGCCCATTCCTTTCCCGTTAATCTATTTTGTATGTGTTTTTTGCCTTTGTTCCCTGATGCCACGGTGGTAAAGAATCCACCTGCCAATGCAGGAGATGCAAGAGACACAGCTTTGATCTCTGGGTTGGGAAGATCACCAAGAGTAGGAAATGGCACCCACTCCAGTATTTTTGCCTGGAAAATCCCATGGACAGAGGAGCCTAGTGGGCTATTCAGTCCATGGGGTCTCAAAGAGTCGGACATGACTGAGTACATGTGCACACACACACAAACGATCCAGGGAAGTTGAATCAAGCTAGTGTATAAAGTTTTTCCTTATGATGAGTTTTGCTTTGTGCTGTGTATAAAGCAAAAGTGTGTTTCACCGGCTTCAGGGAAGAATAGAAAACAATAAGAAATAAGCAAACTCACCTTCTTCTATTTCTCTTATCATGATAACAAAGTTGATGTTTATAACTTGTTTTTTGCGTTTTATTTTATTTTTTTTTTAATGTGCTGCAACTGTTACTATGAAGAGTAAAAGTGTTAGTTGCTCAGTCATGTCTGACTCTCTGATACACCCGTGGACTGTAGCCTGCCAGGCTCCTCTGTCTATGAAATTCTCCGGGCAAGAATACTTGAGTGGGTAGCCATTCCCTTCTCCAGGGAATCAAATCTAGGCATCCTGCATTATAAGTGGATTCTTCACTGTCTGAACCACTAGGGAAGCCCAACTGCTACTATACTGTCATTTAATTTAGGGCCTCTGTGGCTCTCACAGTTAGGAAATGAGATATCTTGGTTAATGAGCTAGCATAGTTGACATAAGTGGTGATGTTCTTTCATCTTTCATTGTTGACTATTCTCCTAGAGGCACTTTCACTGGTCCCTGTAACTACTGGGGCAGCCTCCTAACTGGTTTCCCTGTTCCCAATCTTGATTTCCTCCAATACCTTACCTTCAAAACATCCAGAGTGATTTTTAAGTGCAAGTTGAAAGTGACAGTGAAAGTGTTAGTCACTCAGTAATGTCTGACTCTTTGTGACCCAACGGACTGTAGCTCACCAGGCTCCTCTATCCATGGGATTTTCTGGGCAAGAATACTGGAGTAGGTTGTCATTCCCTTCTCCAGGGGATCTTTCTGACCCAGGGATTGGACCCATGTCTCCTGCAGTGCAGGTGGATTCCTTACCATCTGAGTTACCAGGGAAGTCATAAGTGCAAGTTTAGTTCAGTTCAGTTCAGTCGCTCAGTCGTGTCCGACTCTTTGTGACCCCATGAATCACAGTATGCCAGGCCTCCCTGTCCATCACTCAAACTCATGTCCATCGAGTTGGTGATGCCATCCAGCCATCTCATCCTCTGTCGTCCCCTTCTCCTCCTGCCAGCAGTCCCTCCTAGCATCAGGGTCTTTTCCAATGAGTCAACTCCACATGAGGTGGCCAAAGTATTGGAGTTTCAGCCTCAGCATCACTCCTTCCAATGAACACCCAGGATTGACCTTCTTTAGGATGGACTGGTTGGATCTCCTTGCAGTTCAAGGGACTCTCAAGAATTTTCTCGAACACCACAATTCAAAGGGATCAATTCTTTGGCGCTCAGCTTTCTTCACAGTCCAACTCTCACATCCATACATGAACACTGGAAAAATCATACCCTTGGCTAGACAGACCTTTGTTGGCAAAGTAATATCTCTGCTTTTCAGTATCCTATCTAGGTTGGTCATAACTTTCCTTTCAAGGAGTAAGTGTCTTTTAATTTCATGGCTGCAATCACCATCTGCAGTGATTTTGGAGCCCCCAAAATTAAGTCTGACACTGTTTCCACTGTTTCCCCATCTATTTCCCATGAAGTGATGGGACCGGATGCCATGATCTTCGTTTTCTGAATGTTGAGCTTTAAGCCAACTTTTTCACTCTCCTCTTTCACTTTCATCAAGAGGCTTTTTAGCTCCTCTTCACTTTCTGCCATAAGGGTGGTGTCATCTGCATATCTGAGGTTATTGATATTTCTCCAGGCAATCTTGATTCCAGCTTGTGCTTCTTCCAGCCCAGCGTTTCTCATGATGTACTCTGCAAATAAGTTAAATAAGCAGGGTGACAATATACAACCTTGACGTACTCCTTTTCCTATTTGGAATCAGTCTGTTGTTCCATGTCCCGTTCTAACTGTTGCTTCCTGACCTGTATACAGGTTTCTCAAGAGGCAAGTCAGGTGGTCTGGTATTCTCATCTCTCTCAGAATTTTCCACAGTTTATTGTGATCCACACAGTCAAAGGCTTTGGCATAGTCAATAAAGCAGAAACAGATGTTTTCTGGAACTCTCTTGCCTTTTCGATGATCCAGCAGATGCTGGCAATTTTATTTCTGGTTCCTCTGCCTTTTCTACCAGTTTGAACATCTAGAAGTTCACGGTTCACGTACTGCTGAAGCCTGGCTTGGAGGTCAGGGGCAGCAGCCGAGAGGAGCTACCACACATTCAAGGAGTGGCAGCTGTGCAGGTGCAGGAAGGCCGAGAGGAGCTACTCCACGTTCAAGGTCAGGAGGGGCGGCAGTGAGGAAATAACCCCTCGTCCAAGGTAAGGAGCAGTGGTTGCACTTTGCTGGAGCAGCCATGAAGCAATACCCTAAGTCCAAGGTAAGAGAAACACAAGTAAGATGGTAGGTGTTGTGAGAGGGCATCAGAGGGCAGACACACTGAAACAAAGGAACTAGCCAATCTGATCTCACAGACCACAGCCTTGTCTAACTCAATGAAACTAAGCCATGCTGTGCGGGGCCACCTAAGGCAGGAGGGTCATGGTGGAGAGGTCTGACAGTATGTCGTCCACTGGAGAAGGGAATGACAAACCACTTCAGTATTCTTGCCTTGAGAACCCCATGAACAGTATGAAAAGTGCAAGTTAGATCACACCAAACCTCTGCTCAAAACCTGCCAATTGTTTCCACTATATTTAAAAATATCTTGGTGAAACTGAAACCCCAATACTCTGGCCACCTGATGCGAAGAACTGACTCACTGGAAAAGACCTTGATCTTGGGAAAGATTGAAGGCAGGAGAAGGGGACGACAGAAGATGACATGGTTGGTTGGCATTGCTGACTCAATGGATGTGAGTTTGAGCAAGCTCTGTGAGTTGGTGATGGACAGGGAAGCCTGGCATGCTGCAATCCATGGGGTCACAAAGAGTTGGACATGATTTAGTAAATGAACTGAACTGACATTTCTTTCCAAGGCCTCTATATCCCTTTAAAACCCAACTTCTAGGTGGTCCCATTGCTCTCATTTGAGTCCACTCTATTCCACTAACAACCTCAGTCACATGGTCTTCTGAATATTCCTTCAACATGCAAATCTCTTCCTTATTCAAGTCTTTTGTACCATAGGACAACAGGGCTTTCTCTTGCTTGGGTTCTTTCAGGTGAAAGCAGAGTGCAGATTAACAACAAAATCTACAACGTTACACTAAGAGGTTGCTTTTTTCCAACTTTAATTATTATATGAGGAAGCCATTCCCAAAATTATTTTGTCCACTTAAATGAAATTGCTACAGTCATTGGAGTTTTATGCCTTCAAGCATTCACAACTTAATAGTAGGAATGCTATTTGTATTTTTTAAAATTTATTATTATTTCTATAATTTCCTCTATACCTACTTCCACAGGACTTTGGATTAGCTTTTGGAAATGAAGTCCATTAGAATTTCAGAAAATGTACTTAATTTAGAGCCTTCATCTTTTATTTCATCAGCAGCAGTTGGCGCGTGGTACCATGATACTATAATTACCAACATGTTCAGGTTAGGAGTGAAATTCCTGGTTTGACACCATTTTATTTCTCTCTGTCTCTTATGGTCTATGTGTTTATCTCTCTACCAATCTATTTATTTATCCACTATCTACTTTAGTATCAAATAAATAACAACTGTTGTTTAGTCACTAAGTTGTGTCTGGGTGTTTGAGACCGCATGGACTGTAGCCCGCCAGGCTCTCCTCTGTCCATGGGATTCTCCAGGCAAGAATACTGGAGTAGTTTGCCATTTCCTTCTCCATAGGAACTCCCTGACCCAGGGATGGAGCCTGCATCTCCTGCATTGGCAGGCAAATTCTTTAGTGCTGAGCCACCAGGGTGGAGAAGGCAATGGCACTCCACTCCAGTACCCTTGCCTGGAAAATCCCATGGACTGAGGAGCCTGGTAGGCTGCAGTCCATGGAGGCATGAAGAGTCGGACACGACTGAGTGACTTCACTTTTCACTTTTCACTTTCATACATTGGAGAAGGCAATGGCAACCCACTCCAGTGTTCTTGCCTGGAGAATCCCAGGGACGGAGGAGCCTGGTGGGCTGCCGTCTATGGGGTTGCACAGAGTCGGACACGACTGAAGCGACTTAGCAGCAGCAGCATCAGAGCCACCAGGGAAGTCCTAGGTAACAAAAATCAAGTTTTTAGAACACCAAGTACATACTAAGGAGAAAAAAAAATTCCTTGGACTATGTCCTCACCAGCAAAGTTGATTAAGTGTACGGCTTTATTTTCCACATTCAACAGAAGAAAACTGATGTTTGCCTGGTGCCAATCTCTTAGGAAGATCAGTCAATTCATTTGATAGCATCTGCGAAATGTTCTCAACACCCCAGCACAGGATATTCTCCAAACACGATATATTATTTTAATCACCATTGCTATCTCTTCTCCATCTAGTAGAGCATACTGTTTGCCATCCATCTCACACTGATGTTGTAGGGATTAATGAGATAATATCTATAAGGTACTTAAAGCTCCTTGGAATCAGGGGGTTATGTATGTACAAGGGAATCTGATTATTATTAACCCAATACATTATGTTGCCACTTCATTCTCCCTCTGCATCAAGAGTAAATGTAAATGATTTATCAAATTCACAGTGATACAGCAACGTACCAGTAACTTGCTTTGGAAATTGGAGTGTGTGTGTGTGTGTGTGTGTGTGTGTGTGTGCATGCTTGAAATGTCATTTAAATCCAGTCTCTTGGGCAAACACATTTGCATTCTGAACTATTTTGGTTAAGCTTTAACTTGAGGAGATGTAATTAGACGTTTCAGACCTCTGTTTATGAAGCTAAGTGTTTTGAACCGCACACTCCATTAGGAAGAAAATGTAATAAAGTGAGATGCAAAATTATTTTAGTAATCTTGTGGTAAGAGTTAATTTAAATGTTTTCAGTCAGTTTTACTAAATCTATTCACATGTTAGCAATAAAAGCCTGGGCGGATGTTTCATCAACCTTATCAATATTACCTTTCCCCCTTCTCATAAAACATTTCCTCTTTTAAAGAAATTTAGTATTCTTCAAATTAAAACCTGGATTTTGAGTCAGAAACAGGATGTGAGGGTACTAGCATCAATCAGAAGCAATTTGTGTATAATGAAGAATTAGAGCTGTGCTTTGAGAAATACACAAGGAGGGTTCTGTGTAACAGACAAGAGCATTCTATCACAGCTTTCGTACCAGCGCACTCTGCCATCAACCTCTGCCTCTCTGTTATTCTGTCTTTTAATCCCTCTGTTGTCTCCATCTGCTCCTTTATCTATATCTCTTCTTTTTTGTTGGCTGCCCCATGTGCTTGAGAGATCTTAGTTCCCTGACCAGGGATTCAGTCCTGAGTGTTCATTGGAAGGACTGATGGTGAAGCTGACACTCGAATACTCTGGCCACCTGATGTGAAGAACTGATTCATTGGAAAAGATCCTGATGCTGGGAAAGATTGAGGGCAGGAGGAGAAGGGGAGGCCAGAGGATGAGATGGTTGGATGGCATCACCGACTCAATGGACATGGGTTTGAGTAGGCTCTGGGAGCTGGTGATGGACAGGGAAGCCTGGTATGCTGCAGTCCATGGGATGGCAAGAGTTGGACACGACTGAGAGACTGAACTGAACCAATAATTTGTCTACTTTCTTAAATTATTTGGAACATAATAATTTAATATTTTCTTGAGAAGTCAGAATTGACATTTTGGATATCAATATTTTATTACTTGTGTAATCTGTTGATACCTTCTCTTGACGGATGTAAGGCCTGTTTCCTGTTCACTAAATGGTCCCAGGCACCTGTACTTTTTTTTTTTTTAATTTTTTATTTTTTTTAAATTTTAAAATCTTTAATTCTTACATGCGTTCCCAAACATGAACCCCCCTCCCACCTCCCTCCCCACAACATCTCTCTGGGTCATCCCCATGCACCAGCCCCAAGCAAGCTGCACCCTATGTCAGACATGGACTGGCGATTCAATTCTTACATGACAGTATACATGTTAGAATTCCCATTCTCCCAAATCATCCCACCCTCTCCCTCTCCCTCTGAGTCCAAAAGTCTGGTATACACATCTGTGTCTTTTTTCCTGTCTTGCATACAGGGTCGTCATTGCCATCTTCCTAAATTCCATATATATGTGTTAGTATACTGTATTGGTGTTTTTCTTTCTGGCTTACTTCACTCTGTATAATTGGCTCCAGTTTCACCCATCTCATCAGAACTGATTCAAATGAATTCTTTTTAACGGCTGAGTAATACTCCATTGTGTATATGTACCACAGCTTTCTTATCCATTCATCTGCTGATGGACATCTAGGTTGTTTCCATGTCCTGGCTATTGTAAACAGTGCTGCGATGAACATTGGGGTACATGTGTCTCTTTCAATTCTGGTTTCCTCGGTGTGTATGCCCAGAAGTGGGATTGCTGGGTCATAAGGTAGTTCTATTTGCAATTTTTTAAGGAATCTCCACACTGTTCTCCATAGTGGCTGTACTAGTTTGCATTCCCACCAACAGTGTAGGAGGGTTCCCTTTTCTCCACACCCTCTCCAGCATTTATTGCTTGCAGATTTTTGGATCGCAGCCATTCTGACTGGTGTGAAGTGGTACCTCATTGTGGTTTTGATTTGCATTTCTCTAATAATGAGTGATGTTGGACATCTTTTCATGTGTTTGTTAGCCATCCGTATGTCTTCTTTGGAGAAATGTCTACTTAGTTCTTTGGCCCATTTTTTGATTGGGTCGTTTATTTTTCTGGAATTGAGCTGCAGAAGTTGCTTGTATATTTTTGAGATTAGTTGTTTGTCAGTTGTTTCAGTTGCTATTATTTTCTCCCATTCAGAAGGCTGTCTTTTCACCTTGCTTATATTTTCCTTTGTTGTACAGAAGCTTTTAATTTTAATTAGATCCCATTTGTTTATTTTTGCCTTTATTTCCAGAATCCAGGCACCTGTACTTTTAAAGTGTGTACTTCTCTTACTGTCATGTTCAGATGTGATTCAGTATGTGTGTTTGTGTAAGACTACATGTTCCTAGGGGCAAGGGGTGGATCTATAGTTTTTTTACACAACTCTAAGTACAGAGACTTCCCTGGTGGCTCAGAGGTTAAAGCGTCTGCCTCCAATGCGGGAAACCCGGGTTCGATCCCTGGGTCGGGAAGATCCCCTGGAGAAGGAAATGGCAATCCACTCCAGTATTCTTGCCTGGAGAATCCCATGGATGGAGAAGTCTAGTAGGTTACAGTCCATGGGGTCACAAAGAGTCGGACACGACTGAGCGACTTCACATTACCTCACCTTAAGTACAGAGACAGAGCTTGCCCAAATAAGTTGTAGATTTCTTTTGATGGTAAAATATTTTTAAAAAGTAATGTTATCTGTTAATTCCATGTTTGAACAAAAAGGGAATGCTATTAAAGTTAATGTAAGTTAATAATTTCATATTACTTTTTCCTTGTATGTAATTAAGCCTTCAGTAGCATGGTTTTTTTTTGTTGTTGTTGTTTATTTTTTCTTTTCTTTTAAACGTTTTTCTCTGCACCTGAGGCATGTGAGATCTTATTTCCCTGACCAGGGGTTGAACCTGTGCCACCTATATTGAAAGTATGGAGTCCTACCCAACCACTTGACCGCCAGAGAAGTCTTCACTGGCACATTTTAATCTACAGCATATTTGTATCAGTGGAAAAACAATCTGAAGGAATACATTTGTAAGTTACAGGTAATCTGAGGAAACCTCTGCTACTGATGAGAAAGCTCATTTTATTGCCTCAAATGTATTTGGCTGCTGAATCTCCTCCCATCTTGAGTCCCCTTTCTCATGCTGTCTGCAGCTATGGAGAAACACCAGCTGTGATATTGTCATATGGAGAAATTGCTAGGCATAGTAAGGTCCCATTCAAACAAGGCTGCCATGCATTTTGATCTAGGGGCAAATGGGGGATTTTGACTGGAAATAGGATGGATTTCTGGGAATTACAGAAATTTACAGAAATTACAGAAATTTTAGCCCATTGTTTCCTTTGATTTCACAGAAGAAAAATGTGTCAGTGTCCACTCAGGATGGCTTGATGTCCCCAGTGGAAATCTAAACTAACATACCTTCCTTTCTGCCCCATCTGCTTGCTCATCTAGCTTCACAGGAATTAGGATGGGGGGCCCCTGGGGATGGTCTTGTCTCAAGCTGAACACGGGTCTGTTTCCTCAAGGAGGCCCTGACTCTAAACGTCAGAGGTGATGGTGCTTTAACATGGGACTATGTTTCTTGGGATGTGAAGAGCCCTACAACAGGGGAGCATGTTCTCTAAGGAGATATTAGCTTGGGGATCAAATTTTGCTGATTACCTAGTTTGGTCACCCAGATATCTAACATATGGGACTTGTGCATGTAAGACAGACAGAGCCGCCTGCTGACACGCTGAGATTCCCATCAGCAGCGGGGCAGGTTCTGACGGACTGCAGGAACTGCAGGGCTCACTGCGTCAAATTCTGTTCACTCCTGCCATCCTTCCCCTTCCTCCACCAAATCCGTTCCATCTTCTTTGTTTTCATTTTTAAAATACAGTTACGGCGTAAGGGGTGTCAAGCAGAAATAACAGGGATTTGAGCAAAGAAAACTGACAAAAGCTGCCCAGGGACAAGTTTGCCTGAAATATAAATTGTTTGGGGGGCTTCTATCAGTTTTCCTGCTGGTCTCAAGCTGTCACTTTGGTTAATTTTCACTCTAGTCATAAGGAGGTTAGCTAAACAGCCAGCAACTAAGGATGAACGAAGCGGAGCATGAGAGGCACGTGAGGTCCCTATGAGCCCTGAGCACCCCCACACAGAGGGAAGGGGTTCTGCAGCTCCCCTATGCGTACACACATACACACACCCACACCACACACATGCACACACTGCACATTCCTCCTCACACCACAGACACACTTCACACACATACACACACATCACACACTTCTCACACCACAGATATACACACACAGTCATAGCCCCATATACCACACACACATACACACACAGACACATAACATACACATACACACACACTACACATTCCTCCTCACACCACACACACACTATCACACCCCCATATACCCTACACTCCTGTCATACCGCAGATACAAACACACACACACACACAACCACAGCCGCCCCCCACATATACACAAAGCACAGTTGCTCAGAATTCTCCTTTTCTTTCCTTAAGTACACAAAGTGATGAGACTCTTTCCAAGAGTTCTCAGCTGTGAGCAAAGAGAGAAATCAAAATCCTTTTCTCTACAGTTTTAGAGTCTGAGTTAAAAAAGATGGATGGTTTTCAGTTCTTCACCTAAATATCACCAGCCCTCCCCTTCCCACCGTCTTTCTCCACCTATTGGTCATCATTAGCGTGCGTTACCTTTGCCTGTGGCGCACCGTGATGCCAAACTTCCTCCATTAATCAAGCAACAGATGGAGAATCAGGGTCCATGAATTTGGAGAGCTGGAATCCTTTCTTTCTATCCCCTGAGATGTGTGTACATTACCCAGAGGCGAGTCTGGTGGCTCTTCTGGAATGTGTGTGTGTGTGTGTGTGTGTAGTAAGGTGTATTTAAACAGTTGAGCAGAATATTGACTTTGTACTTGCAAAAATGTGTCTTAAATATAAGCTTTGCTTAGCATACCGTGTATTCTAATACCAGGGCTTAGCTAGCGAACATTCTTCTTCCTCTCGTGTATTTTTGAGGCTGACTTGGAGGCTGAACTGAGAGTGCTGTTTTAATCCTTATGGAGACTCATAATGCGATAAACACCAAATGGAGTTGTAGAAATAAATGCTCGGGGACGGCTTCATTCAGTTTAACTCCTGGGAAGCAGGAGTGGAACATGTGCTTCTCTGGGTACGAACAGACCTCATGCAAGTACTCTTCAGTAAAGACAGCTGACCAAGTCAGAGTTCTCCAGAGAAACAGAGCCAATAAGATGTGTGCGTGTGAGTGTGTGTGTGCGTGTGTGTGTGCACATGCATGCATGTGTGTCTATATGTGTGTATACTAAGATGCTTCAGTTGTGTCCAACTCTTTCTGACTGTATGGACTGTACCCTGCCAGGCTCCTCATGTCCACGGGATTCTCCAGACAGGAATACTGGAGTGGGTTGCCATGCCCTCCTCCATATATGTCTCTCTCTCTCTAGAGAGAGATATTTATTTTAAGAAATTGTCTCACATGATCATGGGCTCTGTCAAGTCTGAAATCTATTGGGTGGCCCAGTAGGCTGGAAACCCAGCAGACAGCTGATTCTATGGCTCAAATCTGAAGGCCATCATGCTGAAGTCTCAGGAAAGAAGCATGTTACAGTTCAAGTTTGAAGTCTATCTGCGGTAGAATTCCCTTTTGCTCAGGGAAGTCAGTTTTTTGCTCTAGTTAGACCTTCTACTAACTGGGTGATACCCACTCAGATTATGAAGAGCTTTTCTCAAAGTCCACTGATTTAAACACCCATGTCATTCAAAGTCAGCCTCACAGAAACATCTAGACTAAGTCTGACCATGATATGGGCGCTGTGGCAGAGCCAAGTTGATGTCTAAAATCAGCCATCACACTTACTCTGACCCAGGTGATGGTGGGATCCATCAAGGTCATATTTCCTTCTTAAATGCACAGACTTTAAGTATATATCCACATGGGTTTTACATGCATATATACACCTGTGTGTAACCATATCCTCTCATAAAGTTCTCTTGTGCCCCTTTCCAATTAATCCTTCCACTCCCAAGCCTAACCACTTTCTAACTTCATCCTTATGGATCAGTTTTGTTGACTCATGAACTTCATAGAAATAGGACTACACTGAGTTATTTGTGTGTCCTTCATTTCACTCAATGTGTTTCTGGACTTATCCAAAGGGCTCTCTTAACTTTGATCTTTTAATAACAACAATAATAAGAATATGGGGATGTCTTTGTCCTGGTTGCTATGAGTTTTGCTTTTGTTTCTTATTTTGTGTCTCCCTGTTCCACCAGTTCTCTTCCCTGTTGATGCCGTTCTGTGCCTCCACGCCCTATACCTTATTTCTTTATTGCTAACTGCAAAAAAAAAAAAAAAACCCTCCCATTTTATGATCTGCAATTGCTCCAAGTTCACGCTTTAAGTATGCATCTTCAGTTGTTGCATGTAGTTGAAATGTTGAGGTGCTTTCCACCAGCTTTTAATTTACAGCTCTCAGTACCTAGGAATGTCCTCTTTTTTTCAGAGCCCTCTTGGCTATCTGTTGTATAGAACAACAGTAGGTGGAATTATATAGGTCACCACTTTGTTTGCCTGGGGGAAATGGCTTCTAGGTTGAGTACTTCCTAAAAAGCAGCTCTACACCAGTGGAGAAGTCATTTGTTTTTTAAAAAGTGCTATTCTCTCAGTGCACTAAAATCCAGCATCTTTCTCATTGGTTTTAACCTTTGACTGCTGTCAGGTCCATTCTGGGGGTGGGGGGGATAACACATGCTTGGATGACTTGTAATCTTTCAGAAAAGCTACAGTGGTGCTGGAAAAGGAGCTTGCAACGAGGTCTTTTCAGTCTGTGAGCTAACACTTCGTTCTTCATGTCAAGACTGATCAGATCCTGAGCTCACACCAGCATACGTCAGTGCAGGATACAATTGTACCCTGACTCCAAAAAGTCACAGCGACTGATGCTCCCTGGGGAGCCTCCTGATTTGCTTTGTGAGGACAGGTGAGAAAACCTGCTCTCAGGCCTTTGGAATCATCTCTGATTCTAGAACCATGCTTGCAACCACTGCACTAGAGAAGACACCCCAAGGCTTACAAACACATATTTCACTGTATATCACTGCTTTTGTAGCCAGTCAAGTAGCAGAATATAAAGTAATTCCCACAGAAGTCAGGACGATAGTCAAGGCTCATGTGTATTCAGATGCTCAGGGCCTTTGCTGGCAATTTTATGGGTATTTCCTTGACTTTATTCGTATTTCCATATCCACCCTTGTTTATGCTTTTTGAATTTACCCTGGGCTGAACTGTCAGAATCAATTCAGCAAGAAGACCAACATTGTATCTTTAACATCAAAAAGGGACAATTTTTTAAGCCTTAAAGATAAAGAATTTTAATGTGCTAAGAGAAAGCAAAGGTGATGACGTTCGCAATACAAACTGAGGGTAAACACAGCTCCCCATTCCCACCTTTTGGAACAAAGTGGCATAGATGGCAGAAAAATTGACAACACACTTGTAGTGTAAACATCATGACCCGTTGAAAAGCCTTTCAAGAAATGCCGAGTGAGAGCCCCACCTGAGGGGAAACTCTGTTCCCTAAACACAGCCTCTGATTCTTTTTGTTTTTCCTTCCCTCCTCCTTAATCTCTTTTCCCTTTTATCCTCCTCTCCTCTTCTTTATTCCTTACTTTACTTCTGTCAATAAGTAGGCGGTTGTACCAAGCATCCTTCCAGCTATAGACGAGACTCACAGGAACTAAGACTGAGCCCTCATGGAACCTCCTTTTATCCCTCTTCTTTTTTCTCCTCTTTCTCTCCTCCCGACTGATATCTTGCCACACCATTGGACTAAAACTAGAGTAGCCTAGTAGTCGTAATGGGGTAGCACCCAGTTTCTGCTGACAACCACAGGGAAACCTTGTGAAAGAAGTCTGAGCCTGGGCTGGGAGCATAGAACAAAAGGGCCACTGAAGCCCCTTGCTTACAACTGTATCTTGTAGTGACAAGGAGTAAGGCAACGGGTTTTGCATCTCCACCAGGTCCCTATATACCACGAGGGCTCTTGTTAGCTGGTGATTCCACTTTCTGGATGCCAGTGATGATATGCTAAAGCACCAGCAATGCCAGCCCAGTGGTAGCAATCGCTGTTTCTGAGCATGTCAGCTCAGAAGCGGAATCATGAAAATGTTATGATAAGACACCGAAGCTGCCTGGCTCACTCAGATACCTTTTATGGCTTTTAATTATTTTATATATTTGCTTCCTAGATATCTTGAAATCCTTAATCAGAACCCCAGATGCTTCTGCACCAGCCCTCACTGCACCCTGAGGACCAGATTGAGATGAACTTTCATGTTGGTCCCCAGTGCAAGTGAATCTGGGAACCCCCGTATTTGTTGGACTATTGCAAACTTTCACTGCGAACATTTCAGTTTCTACACTGACCAAAAAAATGACTTGGACTTACACACACTGAATATCAACTTTTCTTTTGTCTTTCTAACACCTGGCCCAGGAGTACATGCAGGTATTTCACTAATAAATGTAGACTTAAATAAAATTGGAATATTATCACATACTCCAAGTTTGATCTTTCTGTCTGTTCTTGCTTCATGTTCGACTTAACATGAAGAAATTCACAAAGGCAGATAAATCTCTCTCTCCAAAAAAAAAAAAAAAAGAGAGAAAAGAAAACTGGTGAAGGCGTCTAAAATATTTTATTCTATAATGTTTTATAGGCTTGATGCCTGCACAAGTTTGGGATGTACTGACACATGCCTCTTCTGTAGTTTATATCAGAGGCTATTAATATAGTTGGCAAGATCTCACTTTCTTAACACTGTTAAGAATAGTTAAAATGCATAACACTTTTACTACAGAGTTTTATTAATAAGTTTAAATAATTAAATATAATTATATTAGTAGTTAGTAGAAGATGCTGATAATACTCCACACCTTTTCTCCTCTGCCTGATTCTGGGAGTGTCATTGCTTCATTCATGTTAGCTGAGGATGTGGTGAAATTTTCCATTTGGGAATCCTCCCTGGCACTATTATGGAGAAATACAACTGAGGCTTTATTTCCTCCCATTCCAGGACCCAAACTCAGTACCTGCTGGTCATCTATAGATTGCATCTGTGAACTAAGAAAAATTGTGCCAGACAGAGTTAAACAGGCAAAGAGGACTTTATTCAAGACTAGTGAAAGAGATGACAGAAGATAAGATGGCTGGATGGCATTACCAACTTGATGGACATGAGTTTGAGTGAACTCCGGGAAATGATGATGCTGCAGTCCATGGGGTTGCAAAGAGTCAGACACGACTGAGCAACTGAACTGAACTGAACTGAGTGCAAGAGAAGAGAGAGTCTGAACTGGACGTCTTTGTAATCAAAGACAGATGAGAGGACTTTTAAATGCTGGGGTGAGCTAGTGGTAAAGTAATGGAGGACATTAGTCGGGAGGTTGGTCAATGTGATTAGACTATCTGTGTCTGTTAATTGGTGCCCTGCAGACAGGGGTGGGGAGATAGGGGTTCTATCTTTCTTGATGATGCCATTTCAAACGAATGGCTCCCAGGGCCCTTGAGAAAGACATCCATGTGTTGCAGAGCTGGGAAGAGACCTATAGAAGATCTATCTGCATTTCAAAGGGATTGAGAAAAAAATCTGTAATTATGCATTTTTTAAAGTAAATGTTCTAAGAATAGAGAAGTCAAGGTCCTAAAGTCAGGCAGAGACCTTTATAAAATTTTCTTAAGCTGAAGGAAGCAGAAAGCTGTCTTGGTAAAGCTCTTGGTAAAGGGCTGTCTTTCGGCTCTTGGTCTACTTCATTAAATACTTGTTGGTTTTGTGAGCAAGGGATATAACTCTAGCTTCTCTTTTCCCTTGCGGCGGTCACATTCTCCTCTCTGATCATCACCTTCTGTCCTTCTTGCCCAGTGCACCTTGAGTTTCCCTGGAAAATCTCTTCACATTCTCTCTAATGGTGCATTTATTTATGAGCCTATACCTCACTTTCTTTCTAAAAGAGTGTGAAGAGGCTCAATCTCATTATCTCTAGCCTTTATGGTCTGAATTTTGCTTCTGGGTTCCTAGAGGACAAAGACCGTGTCATGATGGAGTTCCGATTTATACACATCAATGGGTCAGTAAGCATCGCTTTGCCCCCAGCAAAGAAGAGCTAGTTCAGTGACTCAGCGACAAGGCAGTTTGCACTAAAAATCAAAGAAAATGTGGATTTTTGTGCTGGTCTAAACTACAGATTGCAGAAGAGTCTGTTCCTTGGCATTTTCCTTAGTCTGAATATTTACTGTGCATATGTTAAATGTCAAGTAGAATTCACTCAAAATTTCAGCTCCAAAGAAAGCAAGAAATCAAGTATCATTATCTACAGAAAACAATGAAAAGGGAAGCCTACAATAGTGAGGAGACACTGGATGATTTGAAGTCTGAGGAAAGCAAGTGTCAATTTTGTAAGCAAAGAAAAAGCAAGCTCAAATAGATTTAAGCCAATCTGAGAAGAATAAATAAAGAACCAAAGAGAAAATAATCTTGAAATGGCTTAGGATGGAAGACTGTGCAGATATAAAGCTGAGTCAACTTTCTCGAAACCAGAGTGTCCTGTGACTTTTATCTCACAGGAATCCAGAGGAAGCCAGAAATCTGCATTGCTTTGCAGTTCTAAGGAGCAGTCACTTGCCTAACTGGGGGTGAAAAGAAGGAAAAATAATGGACAGAAGCTCACAAAGAAAGTCTACTAATAAAATATTTAGGTAATACTCAGGAGAGGAGAGCAGGAAAATATTGCTTGCAGCACTAAACTCTGCTGGCCTTATTTTGCAGGAGTCCTGAGTTCCCAGGTAGGAGTTCAATGGCTGGGTTAATGGGAGAAAAAACATGTTGACTTACAGTGCAGGTGTTTTGCAAAAACAGAGAAAATAACTGTTGACTTCTGAGTTGTGGCTGCTTTAACAAAATATCATGGATTAAGTGGCTTAAACAATAGAGTTGGTTTTTTTTTTTTTTTTTTTTTTTGGTAATAATGTAATGTCCCATCACTTCATGGCAAATAGATGGGGAAACAGTAGAAATAGTGGCAGACTTTTTTTGTTTTTTTTTTTGGCTCCAAAATCACTACAGATGTTGACTGCAGCCATGAAATTAAAAGACACTTGTTCCTTGGAAGAAAAGTTATGAGCAACCTAGACAGCATATTAAAAAGCAGAAACATTACTTTGTCAACAAAGGTCCGTCTAGTCAAGGCCATGGTTTCTTCAGTAGTCATGAATGGATGTGAGAGTTGGACTATAAAGAAAGCTGAGCACTGAAGAATTGATGCTTTTGAACTGTGGTGTTGGAGAAGACTCTTGAGAGTCCCTTGGGCTCAGGGAGATCCAACCAGTCAATCCTAAAGGAAATCAGTCCTGAATATTCATTGGAAGGACTGATGTTGAAGCTGAAACTCCAATATTTTGGCCACCTGATGCAAAGAACTGACTCATTTGAAAAGACCCTGATGCTGGGAAAGATTGAAGGTGGGAGGAGAAGGGGGTGACAGAGGATGAGGTGGTTAGATGGCATCACTGACTCAATGGACATGAGTTTGAGTGAACTCTAGGAGTTGGTGATGAACAGGGAGGCCTGGTGTGCCGCAGTCCATGGGGTCGCAAAGAGTTGGACATGACTGAGCAACTAAACTGAACTGAACTGAATGTAGTGTCCTGGAAGTTAGGAAATCTGAGATCAGGATACTGGCATGGTATCTGGGTTTCTAGGTGAGGGCCCTCTTTTTCATATGCAGATGGTTACCTTCTTACTGTGTATTTTTGTGGTGCAGAGAGACATTTTCTCTTCAGTGTGTCTCTTATAAAGGCACTAATCCCACCCAGAGGGCTCTGCCCTCACAACCTGATCACCTCCTAGTGCATGTACATGCTCAGTCACTGTAGTCATTTCCAGCTCTTTGCAACCCCATGGACTATAGCCCAACAGGATTATCTCTCTATGGGATTCTCCAGACAAGAATACTAGAGTGGGTTACCATGCCCTCTTCCAGGGAATCTTCCTGACCCAGGGATCGAACCCAGGTCTCATATGTCTACTGCGTTGGCAGGTAGGTCCTTTACCACTAGCCCCACCTGGGAAGCCCCTAATCTCGTAGAGCTCCCAACTCCATATATAATCACACTGGGAATTAGGGCTCCCACACATGAATTTTGGGGAAGGGGGGTAAACATTCAGTCTCTAGTACCTTGTAAAATAAACACAATGGGCTAAACTATTGAATTAGGTATATTATTTGATGGCTGGGCCCAGAATAGATCCTATTTTATCAGTAGTAACTAATAATACAAATGTACTATGTGCTCAGTCGCTAAGCCACGGCCGACTCTTTTGCAACCCCATGGAGTGTAGCACACCAGGCTCTTCCGTCCGTGGGATTTCCCAGGCAAGAATACGTTAGTCGTGTGCTTCTCAGATATTCCTGCCAGTTTCCTGTCTTTTCAGCCACTCGCAGTTATAAAGGACATCTCTCTTGGCTATGAACATTTCAACATTTCTGGCTGAAAGCTTTCATCCTTTTCTGCAGAGGCTGGGCTTGCAGATCCACCTATAAGCTGTTTGGAGGTAGTGATGCGAGTTCTCTGGTTTCTCCCCGTCCCCTGGTTGGCATGAGGGGGAAGAGGAAAGAGAGAAGGACCATGCTTATGAGTCATCTGTTCTCTGAGCTGCCAGAGCTCTACATTTATGTGACCAGCTCACCTCTTGGTTGATGAGGTTGGCATCCTCTTCCTGCTTTTCTCATGCTGAGAGGCCATCCCACGGCTTCATGATCCTGGGGTCTTCTTAGGCCCTTTAACTCTCTTGGAAGCTACTATAAGGTTTTGAAACCCTGCCTCCTGCCTTAGGTGTCCTCAGCCTGAGCTGAAAGCTTCCTCTGTACTTGTTCTTTCAGTCCTCCAAACTGTAAAAGTCCTTTCCCGCCTCACTGAACTTCCAGATGGGCGCATGTCCTCTTTTAATTGTACGGCTTCCGATTTTTAGGCAAGAGAAAGGTCATTTGTTGCTAACCCAGTGGAACTGTTTAGGCATCTTCTCACCTTACACAACAGAGAGGAACATCTCTAGAGGGTGCTCTACAAACTTACATTCACTCTCCCAAAAAGCCCTCTTCTCGGTAGCCTACGATGCTTTTACACCTGTGTTCCATCGGCCAGAGCCGGCAGTCCAGGAGGACAGAGCAGCGGACTGCAATGCCCGCTTTGCTTAAAAGTGCATCTTTCAGAATCCGCTGTAATGAAATTGGAATATGGAGTATTTAGCAACCACACCTTTTAGTCTCAACTGTTGTGTCAGTCAGTCAGTGTTAGTCACACTGTTGTGTCTGATTCTTTGCGACCACAAGGACTGTAGCCCACCAGGCTCCTCTGTCCATGAGATTCTCCAGGCAAGAATACTGGAGTGGGTTGCCATTTCCTTCTCCAGGGGATCTTCCCAATCCGGGGACTGTACCTGGGTATCCCGCATTGCAGGCAGATTCTTTACTGTCTGAACCACCAGGGAAGCCTCAACTATAGTGTGGTTGACTATTATTGGAAATATATTTTCTGTATATACCCCCTGCCTATATTCATTTGCCCTATTCAGGAAGTTTAGCTTTTATTTTTATTTTTTTCCTACTCTGACGACAGTCTGTGTTTCCATGACCATCCCTCCATTCTGTGTAAGGGCTCAGTTCAGTTCAGTCACTCAGTCCTGTCCAGCTCTTTGCGATCCCATGAATCACAGCACACCAGGCCTCCCTGTCCATCACCAACTCCCGGAGTTCACTCAAACTCACGTTCATCAAGTCAGTGATGCCATCCAGACATCTCATCCTCGGTTGTCCCCTTCTCCTCCCGCCCCCAATCCCTCCCAGCATCAGAGTCTTTTCCAAGGAGTCAACTCTTCTCATGAGGTGGTCAAAGTACTGGAGTTTCAGCTTTAGTATCATTCCTTCCAAAGAAATCCCAGGGCTGATCTCCTTCAGAAAGGACTGGTTGGATCTCCTTGCAGTCCAAGGGACTCTCAAGAGCCTTCTCCAACATCACAGTTCAAAAACATCAATTCTTTGGTGCTCAGGTTTCTTCACAGTCCAATTCTCATGTCCCTACATAGGATACTGAAAGAGAAACTCCTCAGGTCGGTAGGTGCCCAATATGCTACTGGAGATCAGTGGAGAAATAACTCCAGAAAGAATGAAGGGGTGGAGCCAAAGCAAAAACAGTACCCAGTTGTGGATGTGACTGGTGACAGAAGCAAGGTCCAATGCTGGAAAGAGCAATATTGCATAGGAACCTGGAATGTCAGGTCCATGAATCAAGGCAAAAGGAGATGGCAAGAGTGAACGTCGACATTCTAGGAATCAGCGAACTAAAATGGACTGGAATGGGGGAATTTAACTCAGATGATCATTATATCTACTACTGTGGGCAGGAATCCCATAGAAGAAATGGAGTAGCTGTTGTGGTCAACAAAAGAGTCCGAAATGCAGTACTTGGATGCAATCTCAAAAATGACAGAATGATCTCTGTTTGTTTCCAAGTCAAACCATTCAGTATCACAGTAATCCAGGTCTATGCCCCAACCAGTAATTCTGAAGAAGCTAAAGTCTATGAAGACCTACAAGACCTTTTAGAACTAACGCCCCCAAAAGATGTCCTCTTCATTATAAGGGACTGGAATGCAAAAGTAGGAAGTCAAGAAACACCTGGAGTAACAGGCAAATTTGACCTTGGAATGAGGAATGAAGCAGGGCAAAGACTAATAGAGTTTTGGCAAGAAAATGCACTGGTCATAGCAAACGCCCTTTTCTAAGAACACAAGAGAAGACTCTACACATGGACATCACAGGATGGTTAACACTGAAATCAGATTGATTATATTCTTTGCAGCCAAAGATGGAGAAGCTCTATACAGTCAACAAAAACAAGACCAGGAGCTGACTGTGGCTCAGATCATGAACTCCTTATTACCAAATTCAGACTTAAATTGAAGAGAGTAGGGAAAACCACTAGACCATTCAGGTATGACCTAAATCAAATCCCTTATGATTATACAGTGAAAGTGTAAGGGCTAGAGTGTAACAAATTTTATATTGATGAATGCATTATTGCTGTAAAAACAAAACTTACTTTCTATTTTGCTAGTTTAGAGCATTAGTACTTGCATACTCCAAGATGTATTTCTGACAACCTGGACAAATTTCATAGTGAACTTTGAGGACTATAGATATGAACATTTCATATTTTTCTGCAAGAGATTGATTGACTGCTCCTAAAAATAGAACACTGGGGAGAGAAGATGTCAGAAGTCATCTAGAGTAGTCTCTTGCTTCCAAGTACTTAAATTTAGACCAATTGCAGTTTAAACTTGTTCATTTTTTTTTTTTTTTGTATTCCTATATAATGGAGATCCCGCAATCATCTGTGTGTTGGTTCACTCAAGCATTTCTTCTGATATCTAATGTAAAGCTTCCCTTCTGTGAGGTAAGCTCATTTTTTTTGAGCTTTATCTTAGTTTGTGTTGTTGCCATTCTTTGACATTTCTCCTAAACTTGATTTCAGTGGTGGATAAAAGTAATCATCTAAACTCCCCTCGGACCTAATATCATGCAGGCCTGAGGCAAAATGGATCTTTTCCAGACAGCTTCTAAGCCTTATGGAAACTCAGGGAGAGTGACAGAGGGCTGATAGAGTGCCAGCTGTCTGATGCCCCCTACTCCCTCGCAGACCCATAGAAGGAAAAGCGAACGCCTCTTTAAGAGAAAAACCAACATTATAAATTAATGCAAGCATGTGGAATCTAAAAAAACAGTACAGATGAACCTACTTGCAGGGCAGGAATGGAGATGTGCAGTAGAGATGGGATGTGTGGACCCAGGGTTGGGGGAAGGGGAGGGTGGCGTGAATTGAGAGATTAGGTTTGGCATAAATACACTACCTTGTGTAAAGGTGCTAGCTAGTGGGAATCTGCTGGAAAGCACAAGAAGCTTATCTTGGTGCTCTGTGAGGATCTAGAGGGGTGAGATGGGGGGTGATGGGAGGGAGGTGTAAGAGGGAGGGGCTATATGTGCACATATACCTGACTCACTTCATTGTACAGCAGAAACTAACACATCACTGTAAAGCAATTATATTCCAACTTTAAAAAAGACTGAGAGAAGAGGGAACCAAAAGGCAGAATGAGCAAACAAGGAGATAGAACTGAGGATATCAAGTGTCTGCAAGACTGGCCTCTCGCAGGGATAGCAGCAATTTTCCCCACCACCTGCAGAAAGTGGTGTTCAGGCAGAACCTACTGGAACTTCACTAACATCTCACTGCTCAGCCTCCATCCTATCCTGTTAAATGATGTTCCCTAAGTATCCTTTTCCAGAGGTGAGAAGAAGAGATACCCAGTCACAGGCAGCCATTCCATTGGCATTTTTCACTGCTAGTAAATCACTATGGATGATGACTGCAGCCATGAAATTAAAGGATGCTTGCTCCTTGGAGGAAGGCTATGACAAACTTAGACAGTATATTATAAAGCAGAGATGTTACTTTGCCAACAAAGGTCTGTCTAGTCAAAGATATGGTTTTTCCAGTAGTCATGTATGGATGTGAGAGTTGGACCATAAAGAAGCCTGAGCACTGAAGAACTGATGCTTTTGAACTATGGTGCTGAAGAAGACTCTCGAGAGTCCCTTGGACTGCAAGGAGATCAAACCTAACCCTAAAGGAAATCAGCCTTGAATATTCAAGGACTGATGCTGAAGCTCCAAAACCTCACCTGATGCAAAGAGCTGACTCATTGGAAAAGACCCTCATGCTGGGAAAGATGGAAGGCAGGAAGAGAAGGGGATGACAAAGGATGAGATGATTGGATGGCAGCACCGAATCAATAGGCATGAGTTTGAGCAAACTTTGGGAGACAGTAAAGGACAGAAAAGCCTGGCATGCTGCAGTTCATGGGGTTGTGAAGAGTCAGATAGGACTTAGTGACTGAACAAGTGTGGGCAATGAATAGATCACATCTGATTGAAGGAGGATAAAAGTAAAAGGCTGCAGACAGGGAGATAAGAGGGTGATCTGTTGAATCTTGTCATGGAGAAGCAAGCTGAGCATATGTAGAGAAATGTATGAATAGAACTTTAAAAACAGAGGTGTAAGGGGAATACTTTTGATATGGAGTTATAAATGAGGTGAGTTTACAAACTTACAGAACTAATTATTTTTGGTAGCTTAGTTTTGCTAATTTTTAAAAGGGTCATTGATACTCATATTAAATTAACAGAAAATTTTAATGTATTTTTGACATCTTAATACAATGACCTAATTTTTCTTTGGCAAGCTAAAAATCATGTTAGCCCGACATGGAAGTGTGATTATATTTTCTTTTTTAATAGTCATGTGTTCTTTTCTCTTTTTTCTTTCTTCCCTTGTTTTTTGTTCATGTGTGGCTTTCATTCTGCCAACGTTATTGCCTTGGGAGAAAGAAAGCTGGATATTAAGAATGATTGGCCATTCTTTAGTATTTAATAGTTTAGAATCACATACACCTAATGAAACAACTCATACAGTTTACTTGCCCCAAAGTTGTAATTTTATACCCCAAGAAGTTCCTTTTTTGGGGTAATAAAGGCATAAGAGGCTATAGTAAGGAACCCTTAGTGTGTTAAATTTTTATTATTTCTTGACAAGGCAAAATTACAACTCCTATTTCTATGGCACCAGAGAGAATTTAAGACCTCTATGCCTACATTTTTAAAAGGTTAGGAAGAACTGTACACAGTTGACATTTCAGGGTATGATCAAAGTGTGGCTCAATCTTTAACATGTACTTTAAATGTGTCAGATACACCATCCCCAGCTCACTGTAGCATATAAACTTCCCTACAAACTGCCTGACATTATCTGACCAAGTGATTTCACTGTTCAGTGTGTCCCACTTTCTGCTTGTCAAGCCACTCTATTTAGCATTATGTCTGCTAAGGAGGACCTATTTCACACTGGTAACAGATTCTGTCTACACTTATCTTTCAAACACCTCTATCATATTTTAGATATTTTAAGTGATTGCCATCACCCTTTCTTTGGTGGCCAAAAAAGAAGGCAACAACAAAACATGTAACATTTTATGTCCTATTGTGTCTGTTCCGACTCTGTATTTGAAAATTCTGAGAATTCACTGTGAAGTTCAAATTACTAACATTGTGTTTTCATTCCAAAATCAAGTTGTCAAAATGAAGAAGGAGTTTTGGAATGATAGGAATGAATGCTATTAGGAAAAAAGATCACAAGTTCGTGTGTGTTTAAAAAAACCGACCTAGCCCTGTCCACTTTGGATAAAATGCACTAAGATAGCTGTTTGAATTTAAGATATCAAGATGGCACAATGGACTGAGACTGCTCGGCACTTAGACTCTTAGCCAGATAACAGCAAATCCTGAGCATTCTTTTATATACAGATTTCTGTCCTTTGGTGAAATGATGTTTCTTCAAAGGGGGGAAAAAAAGTTTGTTGTGAGAACATTGAGGCTCAAATGTCTTGGATATTGCTTCTTTTTCAGGGTGGGGTTATTTTGCTTAAATTGCACAGGAATTGTTGAACACCATTTCTGTAGTTCGTATTCTATTTTATTGTAAGCCAAATGATACCTTTCTTTGCAGATGACAGACAGGCAGCACAATTGAGGAAGTACCATTAAGGAAGGCACTGTTTGCTGGAAAGAATTACTGAGGAACTGAGTGGAAAACCCAGAGCCTGTCAAAGTAACTAGGCATCGCGGATGAAACGGGGGCTCTACTGAGCTTCCTTCATTCTCATGTAGGAACCTGATGTTCAGCTGCAAAGACTGTTCAGTGTATGAAAAAGGAAATTCAACTCAACATATATTTACTAAGAGGCTGTCCTGGAAATGCAGTCATAATCATTATGAGGCTTTCCAGGTGGCTCAGTGGTAAAGAATCTGCCTGCCAAAGCAGGAGACGCGAGTTTGATCCCTGGGTCAGGAAGATCCTCTAGAGGAGGAAATGTCATCCCACCCCAGTATTCTTGCCAGGGAAATCCCATGGATAACGGGGCTTGGTGGGCTGTAATCTATGGGGTCACAAAGAGTCAGGCATGACTGAACAAGGAGCACCATCATTATGAGCCAAAAAGAAAGTTTACTAAGATGTAGACGTTATCCATAGAGCTTAAAATCTAGCATATTCAGTATATTTTCCATGCGCATGAGCCACCATATGCTCATGAGACTTACACAAACACACAGACACACTAAACATCTGTCTTGGCATGGGTTAAGGGTGGGTTAAGCAACAGAAATTTATTTCTCATGGTTCTCTAGGCAGAGAATCTGAGATCAGGGTGCCACATGGCTCGGTTTGGGGGAAGTCCTCTCTCGGGTCGTTCAGTTTAGTTCAGTCACTCGGTCGTGTCTGACTCTTTGTGATCCCATGAATCGCAGCACGCCAGGCCTCCCTGTCCATCACCAACTCCCGGAGTTCAATCAGACTCACGTCCATTGAGTCCGTGATGCCATCCAATCATCTCATCCTCGGTCGTCCCCTTCTCCTCCTGCCTCCAATCCCTCCCAGGATCAGAGTCTTTTCCAATGAGTCAACTCTTCGCATGAGGTGGCCAAAGTACTGGAGTTTCAGCTTTAGCATCATTCCTTCCAAAGTAATCCCAGGGCTGATCTCTTTCAGAATGGACTGGTTGGCTCTCCTTGCAGTCCAAGGGACTCTCAAGAGTCTTGTCCAACACCACAGTTCAAAAGCATCAATTCTTCAGCACTCAGCTTTCTTCACAGTCCAACTCTCACATCCATTCATGATCACAGGAAAGACCATAGCCTTGACTAGCCGGACCTTAGTCAGCAAAGTAATGTCTCTGCTTTTGAATATGTTATCTAAGTTGGTCATAACTTTTCTTCCAAGGAGCAAGCGTCTTTTAATTTCATGGCTGCAGTCACCATCGGTCGTAGGTGGTCATTTTCTCACTGTATCTTCCAGTGATGGAGAGGACATGAGAGACAAGGTCTCCTGCATCTGGGAACTAAGCCCATTGGTAAAGAGTCTACCTTCATGACATAATAGCCTGCCAAAGGCCCCATCTCCTGATATCATCATTCCTTTGAGGATTAAGATTTCAACACATGGATCTGGAAAAACACAACCCTTTATTTGGGCACAACACTAACGTTTAAAATGAAAAAGGCACATTTCATTTTAGCTTAGGAAGTGATACCAAGGTTATCTTACTTCTTGTTCCCTGTTTCTAGCCCCAACTGGGCCACTAAGAATGATCATGAGAAAGCCAAAATTTTCTCATTTCTTGTTCTTCATATTCTGGCTTTTAGGGGATACAAAGTCAGTATAACAACTTATGGTTCAATGTATACTGCATCTTGAAAGGCAGGGAACCAACTGTTAAACTTGTCTGCCCCTGAGTGAGCTATGGGAAGCAGTTCCACTGCTACATAGCCCAGTGTTTTCTCTGTGATGCAGCGTATAGGAAAACCAAGGGATCGTATGTCCATGAGTCCTCTGTTACTTCTTTGGCACAAGGTGGGTCTGTTGGCCCCAGGATATATTATGCAGGAGCTGACAGCAATAAATTGTGCAGTTTGTGAGCCCCCACGGAGGCACTGCAGACATGGAAGAGAAACCCTAGCCAGAATCTGCGTCAATCTGAGTAAGAAAATGCTTCAGCATTGCTTCCAGGGTGAAAGGACCTGTTGCAATCAATTTTCTACCAAGCAGCCGACTGAGAGCCTCAAGTGGTGACACCATGTTGAGGACTCAGAGTTCTCAGCTGCTGGCAGGTCAATTACTCTTCAATGGCGGAAGCTTTGGAGAGCGATCAAGGTCACCTTGACAGAACTCTATATATTCTCCATGTCTTCCCCCACAACTGCTCCATCTCTGGGCCCTTACTCAGGCCCTGGAATGGATAATATGGAGGCTGACTGATATCACAAATGGGTACTTTTGTGTATCTGGAGTTCAGTGTTCATCTCTGGCATATGCTCTCTGAGGGACACTGATGTGATACACAAAGATCCACACACTTTGTGCCCAGTCCCACCAGTCCATCCAAAGAAATCTTGCTCAGATGTCCTTGTCTTTGCTCTTATCTATGCCTGCTTAGTTGTTCAGTCATGTTTGACTCTTTATGACCCTGATGAAGCCTGCAAGGCTCCTCTGTCCATGGGATTTTTTTCAGGCAAGAATACTGGAGTGGGTTGCCATTTCCTCCTCCAGGAAATCTTCCCGACCCAGAGTTTGAACCCACATCTCGTATGTCTCCTGCACTGCAGGCGGATTCTTCAGGGAATACTGCTCTTACTACAATATTACAACATTGTTATCCAGAGCATTTTATAAAACTCAGCCCACAGGGTCAGTTTCTCCTCCCCAGAGTTTGTCAGGGTCACCCCCCTTCCCATGCCCCAGGGGATTGGTAGTTTCACAACTGTCCATTTTCAATCTGCACCAGTATTCCAAGCTGGCCCGTCCATGAAGTTCATATTTGTTTTTCTTTCTCAGGTTATAGGGAACACTCACACTTCTTCCCATTTCCCACACTAGCCATACAAAGCAGCCAAGAAAAAGTGTCAATTCAAAACAGGCAGATGACACAGGGTCTGGGACACCGGTTTGTTTATTTATTTATTTTGTTTTCTGTCAAACCTGCTTGTTTTGAATCCAGAATTTTCTATGGTTTATGACATATGGTGCATCTCTGCCACCTTGTGACATTTCCACCTCCTGACGAGCATCTCTACTTGATGTCCCATTCCTGTCTCACCCTATGAGAGCCTAGTGACATGCTGAGGAGCAGTCTGGGAATGGTGAAGAGTTCTCTGCTTCAGAAGACATGAACTTGCTCTGCAATCCTAGAGCTCCGCACCATGACTCTTGGTTTGGGGGTCTTGACAGAAAGCCCACCTAGTGCTGTATCTGCTACAGATTCCTGGTGAACCACAGAATCTCCCTGACATGTAACCCAAGCTGCAGGACGGTGTGTGCCCCAGTCTGAAGGCATTGCAGAGACCTTTCTTGTTCTGAGTCCTGCTCAAATTTTGCAGCCTTCTAACTCCTCCAACAAATGAGTCAAGGCTCTGTCTCTAAATGTGGCAGATCTGGTCTTCAGAATCCAAAGATGTTTACCAAGCATGGCCCTTCTTTCTTAGTGATAGAAAGTATAAGGCTTATAAACTTCCCTGACGTTAGAGGGGTGTCTGGCCATGTCCCCAGTCATGGGACCCCTCTAATTCTCAGTGATGGGGCAGACTCAGGAATCTTTAAGGGTTCTCTGATGCACCTTCTAGCAAACACAGGCACCCAGAGTGGTTGCTCTGCATCCTGTTCACATGATGTAAAAAATGCAATGGATCAGTGAGGTGCTCTGAAACACATGGGGCACTCAAGTTCCCTTTGGGCTATATTTTGATGGAAACCAAGACCGGCATCAATTATTTTAACTTAGAGAGTTCTGCATAGGAATTGACTAATTAAATATAAAAAAACATTGCAAAAGCAAAATGAGAATATTGAATTAATATTGAGTAACTTCACCATGGACTCTGTCCTCTCAGGTGGGGAAAATAATAGAAGTTCTGGTATTAAAACTTGGAAGATTGAACTTCCCTGGTGGTCTAGCGGTTAAGATTCCAAACTTCCAGCAAAAGGGGCATGGGTTTGATCCTTGATCTGGGAACTAAGATCCCACATGCTGCACAGGGAGGCCAAAAAAATTAAAATAAGTAAATAAATCTAAAAAGATACCTAAAAAACTTAGAAGGTGAAGGTGGAACCACAATATAGGATGCTTGCCAGATGGTGCGGTGTCTCAGGTTCTCAGGGGCCCCCACAAAGCTGGGGCTCAGATCTCTAAGAAAGATGTTTCTGGGCCAGTGATATCTCTGAAGCTGGTTCTAAGGGGGGAAAAAAGTCTGGAAATGAGCCACATGTTCTTCAAGGACAAAGGTCCATTGTTAGAGTGTTGCTGGCAGAACAGGGGAAAATCCAGAAGAAGTATGTTCCTTTTTCCTTGCCCAGCCCTCCAAATAAATCCAAGTCTGCCCAGTTCTCATAAATCCAGATGTAAAATCCGTGGCTGCTTTATAAACTAGATTTACACAAGTGCTCTACTGGCCCTGAAATAGGTGAGTGCCCTGTTCATTCACTCTTTCATCAATTTCTTCTTTCTTTCTGAAAGTTACTTGCTGCATGCTTCAAAAGCTAGTTGCTCTGTGCTGAAGACTCTTCAATACACATATTCCCTTCAGTGAAACCAGAGCAGCCAGAGTTAGATGGATAACAGGGTGGAGAAAGTTATAGCACAGGCCAACAAGGAGGGTTTCAGTGAGAAGAGTGTTCAACAGTTTCAAATACTAAAAAGAGTTATACATTGGTAATTTAACTGAGTACCAAAACCTCTAAAATTATATATTTGTTTTCACTTGGAGAGACCGTCTTACTATTCCCAAGGATATCAGACAGTTTTTGTTCAGTCACTGACTTGTGTCTGACTCTTTGCAACCTCGTGGACTGCAGCACGTCAGGCTTCCCTGTTCCCCTGAGTTTGCTCAGACTCATGTCCGTTGAGTCTGTGATGCCAATACAATAGTGCGTATTGTAGATGCATTTTTAGTTGACAGTTTCTCAGAGAAGAAGGAAAACAACTTTTTAAAGAGATACAATCAGCCTAAGAAATAAGAATGCAACTGGGAGCAGAATTCAAAGAAATTCTAATGGAGAGTCTACATAAAACACACAGTTTTCACTAGTTATCTATTTTAAACATAGTTTCACATAGGGAACTCTATGAATGCACTGTGGTGACCAGGCTGGGAAAGGAGTCCGAAAGGGAGGGGATATATGTAAAAATAGGCTGATTCACTTGGCTGTAGAGCAGAAACTAACACAACATTGTAAAACAACTATATTCCAATAAAAAGTAACTAAAAAAACACACGCACAGTTTATCAGTGAAGAAAAATGCAAAATAGCATGTGAATACAGTTGAGAAATGAGTGCCTCTAGTCTGCAGTTAATTTAGTCATTCTGGGACTCCTAAGAGATATTACTTTGCTTACATAGTGTTTTGTTTCCTGTGCTTTGTGTGACTTATTGTTAATTTTTGATTTATTTTTACAATTATCTTAATTAAAACATCTTTTACTTACCCACCAGGATCAGGCAGAGTATAATTTGTAAAAACAAATAGGTATGCATGTGTCCCACTATGGAGACGGGGCTCCTGGTGAGACGCAGGACGGAGCGCACTGATACAAAAAGAGCGGCCTGGAGGAGGCTGGAAGGGGTGGTTCAGAGTGAGAGGAGAGCCCCCAGGCCAGCCTCTCACCGGGGAAGGCTTTGGAGGATGTCCTTTACCTTAGACAAAACAGACTCTGTGGTTTTCCCTCAGTTGGTTGGGAAACCTCTGCTTCTGGGGAACTCTATGCAGCAATCCCTTTGTTAGCTATTCTTGCTGCAATTTGTCTTCCAGGACACAAGAGGCACTCTCCCAAAGAACGTGGTCTTCACTTTGCAGAAGCAAAAGAGGCATCAAAATAAATATTCTCAGGGACTTCCTTGGTGGTCCAGTGGCTAAAACTCTGAGCTTCCAATGCAGGGGGCCTGGGTTCCAGCTCTGGTCAGGGAAATAGATCCCACATGTTGCAACTAAAGATTCAGCAGGTTGCAACAAAAATTTCAACCAAAAGATCCTGCATGCTGCAATGAAGAGCCCCACATGCTGAAACTTAGACCTGGTGCAGCCAAATAAATAAATTAATTAAAGATAAACAGAGGTCTTCCCTGCTGGTTCAGAGGTAAAGAATCTGCCTGCCAATGCAGGAGATTCAAGAGATGCGGTTTGGTCCCTGAGTCGGGAAGATCCCCTGGAGTAGGAAATGGCAACCTACTCCCCTATTCTTGCCCGGAAAATTCCGCTGATAGAGGAGCCTGGCCGGCTACAGGTCATGGGGTCACAAAGAAAGAGTTGGACATGACTGAGAGACTGAGCACACGTGTGCACAAATAAATAAGTAAACAAACAAACATTCTCACACTGACTCTTTGTCACTGGGTTATTGAAGCCTTTTCACTTATTTTATATAATTGATAACCTGTATAGTAAACTTGGGACTACTCATGTCCTGAAATATTATAGACCACTTGTATGTGATTTGCAACATCCAGTAAGCAGAATAAGTTAATGAAAGTTTTGATGATTTATCTTGAGGAGGAGTTGAATGTAAAGCTTTCTGACTTCCTCACGTTGGTCTGAAAATTAGGCATTTTCTTCAATGAATTGCCTTATTTTTTAAATGTTGCTAAAAAAAAAAAAGTCAAGTTCAACATTGCACAGGAATGAATTCTTTACTTATACTGATAGCTTTTAATAGGAACCATGTACCAAAGTATAAAATCTTTGATGTTGACACATATTTTAATAGTAGAAGATAATTGCTTTAAGACTATTAAAGAAGGAATATAGGGGAAAGCCAATTTTCTTTGTAGTAGTTTTAGAGAAGAGGCAGTTATAAAAGTGGATGTCATGAAAAAAGATGTTTGTGCCACTTGCTTCAATTATAACATGTAAGTGTAGAAAAACCTGGAGGACAAAAACACATACAAGCCCAAACCTTTCTGCAATCACTTGCTCTGATGTTCAATGAATACAACCATTGTACAACTTTTCCAGACATTTTAAGGAGTGTTAAGCATACCTTTGTTAGAAGTGATTTTTTTGAAAACACATCATTAATTGAAACCCAGACCCAGTCTCTCCTTCAATGGCACTCGATGACTTTGAGGCTAGGTGGGGCTTCCCTGGTTTCAGAGATCTAAATAAAGTGGGCTGATTGCAGGCCCATGTCTGGGACAGTCCACGGTCACCTCCACAATTTCTTCAAATTCTCAAGGAGCTTTCTTAGGATCATCTCATGCTGAGCCTGCGCACACCGTTTAGGGTTTTTTCCCAGCATTCGCAAGAGGTGATTCTTAGCCTCATCCTTGGTTTCCATATGTGTGTGTATGCTCATTCTCTAAGTCTCTGTGATCCCATGGACTGCAGCCCAGCAGGCAAGAATACTGGAGTGGGTTGCCATTTCCTCCCCCAGGGGATCTTCCCTACCCAGGGATTGAACCTGTATCTCCTGAGTCTCCTGCATTAGCAGGAGGATTCTTTATCACTGAGCCACCTGAGGAGCCTGGTTTACATACACACACACACACACACACAACGCCTCTGGCAACAAGTACTGATTAGATTTCACTTTTTTGAGGATTAGTGGAGTCACAGGGGGTTCATGCCACCTGCTCTTTCTTCTTTTTCCCTCCATTCCTCTCCCATCTTTACTGCCCTTTCTCTATCTCCTGTCTGTTTCCAAAGGATGGGAGAAAAAGAGAAAGAAAAGAAATCTCCATTTTAAACTGCATCAGCTGAGTTCTTTGCCCAAAATTTGGGGTCCAGGGAACGTCTATCTCTGCACTTTTACTAAACCCTTCCCACCAACTAAGGAGTTCTCACTATAAGAAGTCTTCTACTCATTATGAGAGTATACGGATTTAGTATATAGAGAATACAGATTTACATCTCAAAAGTTTCTACAACTCTGATTTATTTAGTCCTCAAAATACCAGCTTAGATGGTGGGGAGCAGTGGGAGTTTCATATTTGAGGTGAGAAAAACCAGTTCAGAGTGTTAAGACTGGAGATTTCTTATCTGTAAGAGATAGGAGAGTGAATCACTCTTGATTCTTTTCAGTCACATCTGGGAATGGTTACAAGTATGTTTAGCATTTTAACAATGAATAGTTTTGTACCACTATATTTATAAATATATAATACTTCCTGAGGATAAATTTTAAGAAGAGGAATTGCTAGGCCAACTGTACGATTTTTTCTTTTTCCTTAAAGCTTTGGCATATTTTGCCAAATTGCCCTCAGAGAAATTATACCAAGTTTTACTTTTCGTTGCACCTTCCCTAACAAGTACTAGGTACTGTACTTCATTTTTCAAGTTTGACAGCTAATGACAAAAAAACACACATTTTATTTTTATATGTTTAGTTATTTTTAATTGCTGTGAGGTTGAATACCTTTTTATGTGGTTATGAGCTGACTTCATTTTTCTACTGGATTGATCATCTTATTAATTTTTTCAGAATATTATCTTTGTTTAGAAGAATGGCAGTCTAAATTTTGAATCCAGTAAGTGAAATATTGTTTCAATAATATAATTTATTCCTTGACAAGTAAGAGATACTCATGAAAATATTTGCCTGAAAGATTCCATCAAGAAATCTTTGACTGAATTCCCTTCTCCCCTCATGCCACTTTTCTCTTGTATTCTTAAAGGTGTGTAATGAGAACCATGTACCTTGTATTATTTTCAGGATTAATAGACTCAGGGCACAAGAGATGCAGCATTTGGAGCATGAAGAATTACTAACTAGCAACACCATTTTGAGGAATGTTCTCGCATTCCCAGTGCTTCATTGCTCCATTGAATAGTGAGCACAGAAACTCGGTAGGAGGCAGATGCTGTGCTCACACATATTACAAATGCAAACAGTTATCACCACAGTGAACAGAGAGGAATGAAACACACACACACACACGCAAAGGAAAATACACAAAGTTGCTTCATGGAAGGAAATAATGCACCGAATTTGAAAAACGATGTCTTTTTAGGAAGTGTTCTCTCCAGCTAGGGCCATGAGCATGGAGTCACTCCACCGTTTCCAGTTCCATTCCAGCAAGAATACTGGAGTAGGTGACTTCCTTGCTGTTGTTAATAGAAGCAGAAACAATTATTGTCTCATTTGCAGATGCATTCTGTGATATTTCCCTTCAAATGAGCATTTATTCCAAGTCGATATGTCCTTGAAAAATTGAATATTCTATTTCAAGCATTTACAGATGGTCAAATGAATCATCATCATCCCTACTGTTTGGAAGGAACCTGTCATAGTCCTAGTGAAGTGAGTGAAGTTGCTCAGTTGTGTCCGACCCTTTGCAACCCCATGAACAGTAGCCAACCAGGCTCCTCTGTCCATGGGATTTTCCAGGCAACAATACAGGAAATGAGACAATAATTGTACCTTGAATCTGCAGTGTTCTTTCTTAGCAATTCCAGCTTACTGGTGACTCTAGTGGAGAGAAAAGACTCAACTGGTCATCCGATCTGCCTTCACTTTGGTTTATTATTAAGCCAGAAATATGATGTAAACAAGTCCAAGTCTCCGTCTTTGGGAACCGAAACTGACATCTTGGAATCATCTTGATTATAGAAGAAATGAAACCAATGGCTGGGTGATACCACTATGTCTTAATATATTTTTCAGTTCTGCTTGACCTGTAATATGTCAGTAAGAAAAATACATTGAGTAAAAAGAGATAAAGTTGATATTTATTGCACTTTTCTATAGTAAAGAAATATTGCAAGAGGCCATAAAGAGATTTTCTTTTTCAGTGCTTTATGGTGAGGATATTATTTTGTAGCAGGTAGGGCAAAAGATTCAGAGTTCAAATAGTTTTAAGCCTCTTCTGTTTATTGCTTTGGTGATCTTAGGCAAGTTTCTTAAAGATTCTAATCCTCAGTTTCCTCATCTTCATAGCAGGGGTTACTCCATCCTCTCAAAGTGTCATTTATGAGAATGTAATGTTGACACATCGGGCTTTCCTTTTAGCTCAGTGGTAAAGACTCTACCTATCAATGCAGGAGAGGCAGATTTGATCCCTGGGTCAGGAAGATTCCCTGGAGAAGGAAATGGCAGCCCACTCCAGTGTTCCTGCCTGGCGGCTGCAGTCCATGGGGTCACAAAGTGTCAGACATGACTTATCAACCAAACAACAAATGTTACTGTGTATGTGAAATAATTTTAAAAGACTTGAATAGTGTTTGCAACTGCCATTTGAGGACAATTATAATCGACTTTTTTTGGTCTCCAGATACTCACTAGTCTTTTCTGTCTGGGATGATGTGGTGTACTTGGACAACAAATATTTGAAATGAATCAAAAAACTTGAGTTCAGGAGGTAAGGATTTGGACAGCAACTGTTTCTCTATTGTTTCTGCCATCCCAGCCAATAATTAATCCCCGTGCAGTGCTGAGGAGTCTTACTTGGGGGAGGATTAACCTTCGACTTCACACCTCTGTGCTGCTTGGGAAATCAGATTTGCCACACTAAATGGAATCATCACAATGGCGATAGCCTTTTCCTTCCCAGGCTGTTTAATTTATTCTGCATAACTAGCCAGTTTCTCCCTCAGGGGAAATTCATAAAAGATCTCGAGCCTCTGATCTTCCCTTTTAAAGGGGACAGAGCGAATAAGTCATGGACAACCCTCCCGGTGGGGTTACATGAGGCTGCACCTACAGAAAACCTTATTTGAGGATTATCAGAACACAGCATCTGTGCTTCGTGTTCCTAAATTCCAATGAAGCATCATGCATCCCTTAAAAATTTTGTTTTGGTTTGAAATCTTGGTCTCTCTTGTTTTATTTTTCTTTCTTTTCTTTTTTTTTTTTTCATCCCTGGGCTGCCCTGGTTCACATCATGCTTTAAGAAAATAAAAAGGCTTCGTTAGTCAGGCAGTATCTGTAACAGATGTCAGTTCAAACTGAGCACCCTAAAGAGAAGCCAACTACACCTTTGGCAGCCAGAAATGAATACATCCTGAATCCAACAAGACAAACGTGTCCAAAGGGCTATTCTAACAGATTTGACTTCACATTGTAAAGTGCTCGAGTGAATGCGACAATAAAGGGTAGATGTATATTTCAACACCCTAGGAGTTCATTTCTGTCAATCAATGGCTGGAATTTACTTTGTGGATATTACCTAAAGGTGTTTTTGAATCACTGGACATTTGGAAGCCTGGTTTGAAACATGCATTTAAATAGAAGCTGAATGTCTTAAAAGCTTTCTGACCATTTGAAGCTGTTATTCAGAAAATAACATTGCAAAGTAGTAGAGCAATGCAACTGGATTTTCAGAGGGGGAGAGGGAAGCTGAACAATATTGAGTGAATTGTTCCACTAATGTGTGTACCAAGGAAGCCACAGAACAGACGCTGAAATTCTCCAGTGCTCACTATTGTGCACTCTACCACTATGTGATACTTAATCATGCAGGAATAGCATGAGGAAGGAAAGCGGTGCATCCGCTGTGATGGGGAAGCAGTAGTGATTATAGGAGGACCACACCAAGCTGGAGCATGGACAAGTACAACTACATGGATCTTGGGGAGGATGATTTATTCCATGCATTGAGAGACCCAGGCACTATATTAAGCATGGGGGTGTCACTGGTGTCTCAGCTAGCAAAGAACCCACAAGACAATGCAGGAGACGCAAGAGAGGTGAGTTCAATCCATGGGTTGGGAAGATCCCCTGGAAAAGGTAATGGTAACATGCTCCAGTATTCTTGCCTGGAGAATCTCATGGGCAGAGGAGTCTGGCAGTCCATAGAGTTGTATAGAGTAGGACGTGACTGAGCAACTGAGCTTGCATGCATCCTAGACTCAGCAAAGTTTAACACCAAGCCCCCAAAGAATTGACCTTATCTGCAGTACTCTTGCCTGGAAAATCCCATGGACAGAGGAGCCTGGTAGGCTGCAGTCCATGGGGACACTAAGAGTTGGACACGACTGAGCAGCTTTACTTTCACTTTTCACTTTCATGCATTGGAGAAGGAAATGGCAACCCACTCCAGTGTTCTTGCCTGGAGAATCTCAGGGATGGTGGAGCCTGGTGGGCTGCTGTCTATGGGGTCGCACAGAATCGGACACGACTGAAGTGACTTAGCAGCAGCAGCAGCAGCAGTAAAGTAATAGCTTGCCGGAATAAGCTTAACACTCTTCAAAAGAAGAAAACAAAATCCAGACTAGGCTCCATAGTACAACACACAGTGAAAAATTATGAAGAAACAAAGAAGAAAGCAGTATGACTCATGGGTGGGGGAGGGAAGAATAGTCAATACAAACAAACCAGACAAGATAGAAAAGTCGAGAGTAGCATACACAGACTTTAAAACACTTCCATGAGTACTAAAGTATGTCTAGGTCTAATAGTCTATGAAACATGTTATATATATTTATATAAAATCTCAGAAGAGTCCTTGCTTCAGTGAGATTCAGCAGATAATTTAGTGAGCCCTTTAGAAAGTGCTGAATACATTACCGGACACTAAGAATAATAAAATAAACACGAACAAAGTCATCTTCTGCCTTTATGCAATCTAGTAGGGATCAAGATTAAACATACAATTTTCACTGTGTGTTAAGAATGCTAGAATAGCATGAACATGCATTGCACTAAAGCAAAAGGAATCTGATTTGCTTGGAGGTAAAATAAAATTGGAAGGAGTGAAATAACCAAGATTTTTCTAGAAAGCTACCCACAAATTCCTATATTCCGTGCCTGTAGTTTGCCTTAAATAGGTACTCCAAAATTCTTTCAGAGAGCTAAGCCCGTCCCTTACCCATTAAATGGCAGTGTGAATGTACTATTTCTTAATGCAGAAAGTGAAAGTCGCTCACTCATGTTCAACTCTCTGTGACCCCATGGACTGTAGTCTGCCAGGCTTTTCTGTGCATGGAATTCTCCAGGCAAGAATATTGGAGTGGGTTGCCATTCCCTTCTCCAGGGGGTCTTTCCGACCCAGGGATCAAACCCAGGTCTTCCACATTGCAGGCAGATTCTTTACCATCTGAGCCACCAAGGAAGCACTCTTAATGCAAAAGGGATAGTGAAAAAATAACTAAATGTTAGCGCTGCATTCCAAGATTCTCACCTGAAGAAGCAGCCCATAAACTCTAAAGAGGATATGGCATAAGCAATCATTAGCCAACCAGAAACAGAACATTGTAAACCACCTCTTTGAGACAGAAAATGTGAAATCAGTAGCATAAGTGTATCCTTAAGTAGAAAATGATCTTTAATTAAAAGAAGATTTCCGAGCTGCTATAAAAAATTATCATTGACTGGATGGCTTATAAACAAAAATTTCTCATCATTCTGGGGGCTGGGACATCCTAGATCAAGGTGCTGGAAGATTCCATATTTGGTGGGGGCTCACTTTCTGAACCTTAAAGAACCATCTTCTCACTGGGTTCTCAGACAGAGGAAGAGGAAAGAGCTCTCTGAGACTCTTAAGAGCATTAATCCCATTAATGAGAGCTCTATCCTCATGACCTAATCAACTCCCAAAAACCTCACCTCCAAATACCACTGAATTGGGGAGTAGATTTCAAAGTATGAAATTTGGAGAGAGGCGGGGAAAATTATAAGTCTATCACAGAAACTGTGAAGGAGTCACTAAACTAAAGGAATAGTCTAAACTATTTGGTTTGTTCAGGTAAGTTTTATAAATTGTCTTCTCTGAGCTGATGAGAAAGCTAAAGGATATAGAATATTTATAACCCAAGGCACTGAACAAATTGTCCATTCCCTGATTAATCAGTTTGAGGCAAAGACAACAAATAAGATTAAATTTGTGGGTGTTCTGTCATTTATCACAAGGTACAAAACTTCTCAGTTGAGGTTTTTTAATTTAATGGAAGGAGTTAGGGGTCTTGGTTTCAAATTATTTGACTTTTATCTTTCAATCTAGAAAATAGCTCTTTAAAAATTATCTTTATACAGACTTAAAGTGCTATGAAAATTTTAAAAAAATGTTATGAAAGTATAACATGATTTAGGGACTTGTAAAATTTCTGACAATTTAAATTAAAATAATTTAAAACTTCTAGCAATAATGGACGTGATAAAACATCTGTCGTAGGAGATAGTGATAGCTATTGTTAATCAGTTACAGAGTGAATCAACATGCAAGGTCATTTGCTTTTTTCCATCTTTTTAAATTTTATTTATTTGTTTACTGAAGTAACAAGTAAATAAGAATTTATTTACTTGTTTTATTGAAGTAGAGTTTTAACCTCGATTATACTAGTTTCTAGTGTAAAACATAGTGATTAGATATTTTTATAGATTTCCACTTCTTTTCCTTATTATATACAGAACAAGTTCCTTTGTTTCATGTACTATCTGAACTCCACAAGCTTCTGATATATGAGATTGCAGCATGATTTTTGGGTTTTGCTCTGCAGTGGATTAAGCAAAGTTTTGTTCCAGAAACCCATATCCTGATTCCTTGCAAAGGATCCTGTGAACTATGGAATTTTACCCTCTGGAGTCCTGGGATGATTTTACAGTCGCAGTACTTAACGTGAAGGGATGGGGCGCCTCATTTAGAAAAACATCTTAGCACAGGTTTTATTTATTTGTTCTTTACTTACTCTCTTCCACACAACACTTGCTGAAACACCACTGCTCCACAAAATTTTCCTTTCTTTGCCCTGTGCATTATTGTGTGCACTGCTTGGGCAGTTAATCATTATCAGTTGAGTTCAGTCACTCAGTCGTGTCCGACTCTTTGCGACCCCATGAATCGCAGCACGCCAGGCCTCCCTGTCCATCACCAACTCCCGGAGTTCACTCAGACTCACGTCCCTCAAGTCAGTGATGCCATCCAGCCATCTCATCCTCTCTCGTCCCCTTCTCCTCCTGCCCCCAATCCCTCCCAGCATCAGAGTCTTTTCCAATGAGTCAACTCTTTGCATGAGGTGGCCAAAGTGCTGGAGTTTCAGCTTTAGCATCATTCCTTCCAAAGAAATCCCAGGGCTGATCTCTTTCAGAATGGACTGGTTGGATCTCCTTGCAGTCCAAGGGACTCTCAAAAGTCTTCTCCAACACCACAGTTCAAAAGCATCAATTCTTCGGTGCTCAGCCTTCTTCACAGTCCAACTCTCACATCCATACATGACCACAGGAAAAACCATAGCCTTGACTAGATGGACCTTAGTCGGCAAAGTAATGTCTCTGCTTTTGAATATGCTATCTAGGTTGTTCATAATTTTTCTTCCAAGGAGTAAGTGTCTTTTAATTTCATGGCTGCAGTCACCATCTGCAGTGATTTTGGAGCCCCCCCAAATCAAGTCTGACACTGTTTCCTCATCTATTTCACATGAAGTGATGGGACCAGATGCCATGATCTTCATTTTCTGAATGTTGAGCTTCAAGCCAACTTTTTCACTCTCCACTTTCACTTTCATCAAGAGGCTTTGTAGTTCCTCTTCACTTTCTGCCATAAGGGTGGTGTCATCTGCATATCTGAGGTTATTGATATTTGTCCCGGCAATCTTGATTCTAGCTTGTGTTTCTTCCAGTCCAGCATTTCTCATGATATACTCTGCATGTAAGTTAAATCAGCAGGGTGACAATATACAGCCTTGACATACTCCTGATAGACAGAGTGCCTGATGAACTATGGGATGAGGTTTGTGACATTGTACAGGAGACAGGGATCAAGACCATCCCCATGGAAAAGAAATGCAAAAAAGCAAAATGGCTGTCTGGGGAGGCCTTACAAATAGCTGTGAAAAGAAGACAGGTGAAAAGCAAAGGAGAAAAGGAAAGATATAAGCATCTGAATGCAGAGTTCCAGAGAATAGCAAGAAGAGATAAGAAAGCCTTCTTCAGCGAACAATGCAAAGAAATAGAGGAAAACAACAGAATGGGAAAGACTAGACATCTGTTCAAGAAAATTAGAGATACCAAGGGAACATTTCATGCAAAGATGGGCTTGATAAAGGACAGAAATGGTCTGGACCTAACAGGAGCAGAGGATATTAAGAAGAGATGGCAAGAATACACAGAAGAACTGTACAAAAAATATCTTTATGACCCAAGTAATCATGATGGTGTGATCATTCATCTAGAGCCAGACATCCTGAAATGTGAAGTCAAGTGGGCCTTAGAAAGCATCACTACGAACAAAGCTAGTGGGGGTGATGGCATTTCAGTAGAGCTATTTTAAATCCTGAAAGATGATGCTGTGAAAGTGTTGCACTCAATATGCCAGCAAGTTTGGAAAACTCAGCAGTGGCCAAAGGACTGGAAAAGGTCTGTTTTCATTCCAATTCCAAAGAAAGGTAATGCCAAAAATGCTCAAACTACCGCACAATGGCACTCATCTCACACGCTAGTAAAGGAATGCTCAAAATTCTCCAAGCCAGGCTTCAGCAATACATGAACACATCTATTTCTGCTTTATTGACTATGCCAAAGCCTTTGACTGTGTGGATCACAATAAACTATGGAAAATTCTTAAAGAGATGGGAATACCAGACCAGCTGACCTGCCTCTTGAGAAATCTGTATGCAGATCAGGAAGCAATAGTTAGAAGTGGACATGGAACAACAGACTGGTTCCAAATGGGAAAAGGAGTATGTCAAGGCTGTATATTGTCACACTGCTTATTTAACTTATATGCAGAGTTAATCATTATAGTAACTGTTTTGTCTCCTCCCTCCCCAGCAAGACTATCTTCAGAGACTTATTTTGGCCCTCTGCTGACTTCTTTAACAAAATAATTATAGATACACAAGTGGCAGAGAGAAAGAAATCTGCTGGGCTTCCCTAGTGGCTCAGTGGCAAAGAATTCACCTGCCAATGCAGGGGACATGGGTTCGATCCCTTGTCCAGGAAGATCCCACATGTCAGGGGGCAACTAAGCCCATGCGCCGCAGTTGCTAAGTGTGTGCTCTAGAGCTCGTGCTTTGCAACAAGAGAAGCCACCATAATGTGAAGCCTGTGCCCAGCAATGAGAGAGTAGCCCCCATTCACTGCAACCAGAGAAAAGTCCCCACTGCAACAAAGACCCAGCACAGCCAAAAATAAATACAGTAAAAAAATAATAATCTGCCCATGAAGCCACGGGACCGGGGTCTGCATTTTCCCTTTTGAGTTGTACTAACTGTAAACAGCCGCCTCAGTGAATGCTCCCGCCCGAGCTTCTCTAAGGAGAAGCGGTTTGTAAGTAGGTAGGAACAATGAACACGATGTTGTTTCTATTATCCTGGGTCTTCATCAGCTTTGTCTGCCAGCAATGGCTAAAAACCAAACCTCCAAAGGGTTTAAATACTCAGAAGAAAAGAAAAAAAAAAGAAAATGGAGAAAGCAGTATATTGATAATATATATTCCCCAGTGTTTGCCTCACACACTCTTCTTAAGAGTGGTAAAAATATTACCTGATATAAATGCTCACCCACCTTTTGCCTCCAGACTTCTGTACTTAGAATGAGGTTTAAGGAAAAGTTAGCATGAGTACCGGCCCCTTCTGAAGAAGTCTTAACAGACTTGCCAAACGGTACCATTGTCTAAAATTAATTTTTATTGGAGTTTAGTTGCTTTACAGTGTTGTATTAATTTCTGCTGTACAACAATGAGAATCAGCCTTGTGTATATATAAATATGTCTCCTCTTTTTTGGATTCCCTCCCCATTTATGTCACCACAGATTACTGAACACTGTTCTCTGAGCTATACCGTAGATTTTCGTTGTTGTTGTTCAATTATCTGACTCTTTGTGACCCCAGGGACTGCAGCACACCAGGCTTCCCTGTCCTTCACTACCTTCCTGAGCTTGCTCAAACTCATGTCCATCAAGTCGGTGATGCCATCCAACCATCTCATCCTCTGTTGCCCCCTTCTCCTCTTGCCTTCAATCTTTCCCAGCATCAGGGTCTCTTCCAAAGAGGTGGCTCTTCACATCAGGTGTTAAAAGATTCTCACTAGTTATCTCTTTTATATATAGTTGCGTATCTGTGTTAATCCCAGTCTCCCAGTTCATCCTGCCCACAACTTTCCCCCCTTGTTGTCCATACATGTTTTCTCTATATCTGTGTCTCTATACCATTTTTCTATATTCTACATATATGTGTTAATGTGCAGTATTTGTTTTTCCTCTTTCTGACTTGCTTCACCCAGTGTGACAGTCTCCAGGTCCATCCATGTCTCTACCAATGCCTCAATTTAGTTCCTTTTTATGGCGTCTTAAGACCTCAGGCGATTACTGATTTTAAAGCAAGTGAAAATCACACATGCCATGAAAACAGATGCTATGGAAAAACAAAGCACTGTGAGCATTAATGACCCCAGAGCTTGCAGGTCTCCAGTAGCCTCTATATCAGGTCAGTTAATACAGGAGGGGAGGATTGTGTTGCAGGAACTGCTGCTGAATCTTCACAAATGAGCAGGAGGAACCAGGCTCACCATGCTCACCTCCCCTCCCAGCGCTGACGCCAGCTCATTCACCATGCAGGCCAGGCAGCTGGTGTCAGAAGTATGGCTTTGTAAACATCTCTACTTTCTAAAAGAGAACATAATTCTGCTCCCCTGCTGTATTTCTTCACTTATAGCTGTCTGAATTGAAAAGGCAGATGTTTTATTTGGGGAATTGACTGCAAGGGTGATTGCTTTCAGGTGAAACAGTTAATAAATTAAAATTTAGGGAGCAGAGAAGTCTACTTAGGGAATAAAACTCTATCCTAAATGTGGGGAGAAAGAGCTCCACTTGTTGTTCTTGGAAAAGATCTCTGGATAATTACATAATTAGGAGAGGAGGAGGGTGGTGAAATAGTATCGATTAGCTGTCTAAAATTTGCCCTATTACTAAACCTGAAGCCAGACATTTTGTTACTGAAATAAAACTTGTTGTACAAGGTTGGGGCCCCATGCAAAGGCAAGTACTATAGGCTGTGCATTGTACTTCACAGTGGCCCCAACCCCTGGGACCTCAGCTTCTTTTAAACAAAGTCTCTTTTATTTGAAAGCCCTTCTGCCTTAATCCTACCTCCTACCCCAGACCCCTCAGCATCTTCCCCTAACCCTTAATAGAAAAACATCCTCAAGAATAATCTTGACCCGCCATTTGGGGCTGCATCCCTCACTCACTTTTTTACCCACTGCAATTTCATTTCTGTCTCTGCTATTTCACTGGATGCTCTTGTGGGAAAGCCCAGTGACCTTCCTCCCACAGAGCCTCTGAGCATCCTTCAGCCTTCACATCCTGAGACTTTGTGACAGAATCCATCCTGACCACTCCCCCTTTCTGAAAACCCATCTTTCCCTGGTTTCCCAGAGCCCACATCTTGCCAGTGATGGCCCCATGTCTCTTATTCTCTCTGCATTCCAGAAACACGCTCAGAGTAGTTCTGAATAAATATTTGTTCCATAAATAAGAAATGAAGGAGAGAGTGAGCAAAAGATTGAATTCAACCTCTAAAGGGAATATGAGAGAGGGGGCCATGATCCGCAGACAATTGTTTTGGAATGAAACTTTGGACACTGTGTCTGGATACCACCCACCCCTCACATTCACAGAACCTGGGGCAAGGGTACCAACAAAAGCCTCAGACCCATAGATCTTTCATCATCTCATTGACAGCCTGGGCTTGTACCAGGAGAGGACTGGCATGCCCACCAGGGCACCAGGGCTGGTGTACAATGTCAAGTTTCTTCCACCCTTTCAGCCCATCCCTGCTGGCAGCTGCCCCAAGGACACCCCTCCGACCAAGGGTGAAGAGACAGCATCTGATTGCACCCCGAGAGGGAGAGGCAGGGAAGAGGCCTGGGCAGGCTATGGAAGCCAGTCTGGAGACTTTGGGACAGGAATTTGGAGGCCTGGAGCAAGATCTAAAGAAGAAGAATTGAGCAGGTTCTGGAGGAAAAGTCCGTTATCCTGCTAGGAGAATGTGTTAGGAAAAACCAGCAAAGGGGTCCCCTAATATGTCCTAGGCAAGGACCCGGGAGGGATGTGTGGGACTGGTCTCTACCATCTTTCGACATTTTTATTGAGGACTCTGAGGCTCCCCTTTGGCTGTCCTTAGGAAACTTCAGAATTGGGTTTAGAAACATAGAAAAGGTTCTTTTTCATCTGTCATGAGGGTGTGTATCTTTAAGAATCAGAGGTGCTCTGGAGGGCCCATGGTCTCACCTATGCCCTGGGTATCACACTTCTTATACTTTTTATACTTTTTATAAGATTTTATATATCTTATATACATGCATGCTCAATCTCTCAGTTCTTTCTGAGTCTTTGTGACCCCATGGACTATATATAGCCTGCCAGACTCTTCTGTCCATGGAGTTTTCCAGGCAAGAATACGGGAGTGGGTTGCATTTCCTACTCCAGGGGATCTTCCTGACCCAGGGTTTGAACCCACATCTCCTGCATCTTCTGCATTGGTGGGTGGATTCTTCACCACTGAGCCACCTGGGAAGTTCTTTCACCCAACCCCGCCTCATATTTACACCAAAACTGTTCCCTCAAGATGGCTTCCGGGTCCAAGTGTGTCCACTAAGCAAGCAGTCCAAGACAAAGTGGGCACTGTTTTTCCTTAGGCCAGCTGGGCCCCAGGAAAGGGTTACTCTGGGAATTCTGGGCCGAGAATATATATCCTATATGTCCTCTATTCCTATGCTTTTTACTTGCTTCTCTGACTTTTTTACATTATATCTTAAAATAGAATAATAGATGATGGGCACAAGGAAGATACCAGACAACATTCAAGCAATATTGTTTTTCTGCACTGCTTGGAGGCTGCTCAGGGCCAAATGAAGGAAATTTTACAAGCAAAGGTTATGGAAAAGAGATGGAGAACTTAATCAGACAGAGGTTTAATTAAAAACTAATGAAGTGAGGAAACTGGGCTTACCCAGGATGAAAATTATTTCATTGTCCGTTAGCCTGTTTGTTCATTATCTGAGCTGGTATTTTCAACTTACTCATATGCATCTAGAGAAAAATAATACTTTATTTAGCAAAATTAATCATGTATACTACCAATCTGCATCTATTTACACACGTGCTTTCATCCATCTCACATTACAGAGTGGCAACAATTGGGAAAGTTGTGAATGTTGTGTGTAATTTGATGCTACTAATTATGAATATTTATGATGAAAATGCAAGAAAACCTCCATGTGTTAGACTTGAAAGAATCTGTGGACTTTGAAAATTATTCCTTTTGGGCCTGGAAATATGCAAAAACTCATGAAATTGCAGACACTCGTTCCCCTTCTCTTCTCATCTCCAGCCACACAACCCTTGAATTATATGCCATTCTGGCCCTTAAATATATCAAACACTTCTACACATCTGTGCTTCTGCACATGCTAGTCTATTTATCCTTAGAAATTCCTTCTCCCTTTATCATTGAATAAGATTGTGCTCATTCTTCAAAGTATAGATCAAATGTACCTCACTTGGGAAGTCTCCCCGCCCCCCCTCCCCCACCCATTCTACCATCAGAATCAATCATTTCCTGTTGTTGCCACAGAGTATGATGTAACTTATGTCACTGGGTTCTAGTACCATTTGTGTTACTAGCTGTGTGATTTTGGCTAAATTTTGGTCCCTTAGTTTTGTCATTGGTAAATTGGGGGCAGTGATAAGTTATACCTCAGGATGTCCTTCTGAGGTTTAAATTAACTATGAAAGAAAAATCAACAAAGGATTTTGAAACAATATCCAGGATAATGTAAATGCCCATGAAATGCTAGCTGTTATTATAATATGCTTTTATTATAGCATATCACATAAATGGTTATAACATCTATTTGTCTATTCATTAGCTTATTGGAACTTTGCCTTTTTATTTCCAGTTCCTTGATGTTTATCACAAACTGAGCTTTCAACAAATTTTGTTGAACTGCAATACAGAAACCCTAAACTTCCTTAGACTAAATGTCTAAAATGTTACAAAGCAATGAATTGCTTTGTATGAGTTAGCTCTTGTATAAAGAAAGTACAAGTAGATTATTTTACCAAAATTGTAAAAATGTTTACAACTCAAAGGCCTGAGAAAATGGCTGATTTAACAGTTTTCATTATACAATAATTATATTAAAGACAAAGTAGTAATGTACAATTCCCTAGTCAATGACGGATTGACAATGGCTCTGAATTATGCACTATTTTACATAAATTGATATTGCATTTTTTCCACAAGCATTTCTAGAAAACTGACTCAGGAAGGCACAGAGTCATTTGTTAATGGACAGTTTGCTGTCTTGCAATAATAGACTGAATGCCCCATATGGAGGTCTTTCTGGGTCAATTAGCAATGGGTAATTTGAGTACCAGATATCTTGGTTCGATGGAAGCTATGCTCTATGTTAAGAAAGACTACAAAACTCTTAGCTATACATGTAATACATATATGCAAAACAATCATTCTATATAGCTGGGCAAGTGGCAAGGTTGTCCCTGTGTTTTAGTGGAAGAGGAGAAGAGGACCTCGACCAGAATTATCGCCAGCAGGCAGGAGAGGAATCAGGAAATTAAGGCACAGCCTCATGAAAAATTACATTGCATCATAAGCACAATTCCACTATCCCTCAAGATGCTTCCATGTTATACCTGGTCCAAAACATGTTGCTGATAAAGGGGTCTGCTGAGCACCCTGCTTCCTCTCCCTCCCCACCCAGACATCAGTGTTGTTGTTAAGTCATTCAGTTTAGTAACTGATTCTTGGACTGCACACCAAGGACAGGCTTCCCTGCCCTTTTCCAAATCCTGGAGCTTGCTCAAATTCATGTCCATCAGGTCAGCGATGCCATCCAACCATCTCATCCTCTGTTGCTCCCTTCTCTTCCTGCTTCAAACTTTCCTGGCATCAGGGTCTTTTCCAGTGAATCAGCTCTACATATCAGGTGCCTAAGTACTGGAGCCTCAGCTTCAGCATCAGTCCTTCCAATGAATATTCAGGGTTGATTTCCTTTAGGACTGACTGGTTTGATCTCCTTGCTGTCCAAGGGACTCTCAAGAGTCTTCTCCAGCACCACAGTTCAAAAGCATCAGTTCATTGGTGCTCAGTCTTCTTCATAATCCAACTCTCATGTACCTACATGGTGTATCACATAAAAAGGGGAGAATTCCATGTTTTGTTTTCATTGAAACATCACTGAAACCTGTATCTGCTGCAGTGGTGGTGTTTGCTTCTTCAGTTGGGGAAAGTTCTGGGTTAACAGAAATTTGTGCACTGTTATCTGTCTATGGTATGAAATTAGAGGCTTGTTTATGGAGGTCATTTACTTCCTGGAAAACTGGAAACTAACTAAATATCCTACAACATAGAGTTGATCCATTGGTGGCGGTTAGTTGCTAAGTTGTGTCCGACTCTTACAATCCCAGGGACTGTAGCCTGCCAGGCTCCTCTGCCCATGGGATTCTCCAGGCGAAAATACTGGAGTGGATTGCCATTTTCTTCTCCAGAGGATCTTCCCGACCCAGGGATCAAACCCAGGTCTCCTACAATACAGTCAGAATTTAGTTGATCTGTTTATATATATATATATATATATATATATATATATATATATATATATATATATAGCTGGGATCTATACAGAAAAAGATTGTACAAGCATTAAATATGAATATAAATATTTCCTACCATGGAAAGGGGTTTAAAGTGTTAGGTGAGAGAAAGTCAGTTGTCAATTGAAAAATGCTACAGAATTTATGGTCTATGCGTATTTTACAGGAAAACCTTGGAAATATATACAACAGAAGTCAATAGTTGTTATCTCTAGGTAAAAAGATTTTAGGTCACTTTTTCTATTTGTTCATCTGCATTTTCTCAACTTTTCTGTTGGTGTATTATTTCTGTAATGAAAAAATATGTAGCATACCAATGAAAAGAAAAGTGTAATTTACTTAATATTTTATTACATAACCTGGATATAGACACAATTTAACTATGAGTATTTTTAAGTTCCTTTTTCTCCACTCTTCATTCACAACTCACCCCCCCCCCCAACCCCCGCCACATACACTATGTAAGGGAAACACTATACTAGATTAAGCAAACTAAATGAGCAGATGTGGATGAAAATTCTGCAATAAATTCCATGTGCGGAAGCTATGGAGCAAATCTACAATGGTGTATGGGCCAATTCAAGACTCAATTAACAGAAAATTTGCAATCTGGTCAAAATAAATGTTCAAATAAAATGGTAATAAGCCTTACACTGTCTCATAACTAAAAATGAAATTTCATAAAAGAGAAGGAATGTTTCAAAATTCCAACTTTCCTTCCAACTTTCAGTAGGGTCAGAGAATAATTTTAATGACCACACACAGCTGATATTTGATATATAAATTTAATCATGCCCCTAACTCTGTCATGAAAGGAAGTGGTACATCTGTGGCCCTGGGTCTAGTGAGCTGATGGAAATCAGGCTTCAATCCACTCACTCATGGTTAGTCACTCACCCAGCATACATTGAAAGCCTCTGATGGGCATAGTACCATTTTACAGTCCGGAGGAGGATTAACATCGTGACCATGGACATTATCATCAAGGAATTTTGAAAGAATCTGAAATTTACATGTGCAACAGTTAAGCGGCAACGGAGAGGTATATGTTCTTATACATCCAGACAACTGGTGCAGACACTTGGCAAATGGCTTAAGGAGATGTGCAGGGAAAAGGAACTCTTACTGAGAACAGACTTGTGGACACAGCGGGAGAAGTAGAAGGTATGACAAATTGAGACAGTAGTGCTGATATATATGCTCTGCCATGTGTAAAATAGATTGCTAGTGGGAAGCTGCTGTGTAGGACAGGAAGTTCAGCTTAGTGCTCCGTGGTGGCTTACAGGAATGGAATGGGAGGAGTGGAAGGGAAGCTCGCAAGGGAGGGGGAATACCTTTACTTGTAGCTGACTCATACTAACATTTTTCGTCTAAATTCTTTTTTAATCAGAAGTTTTTCTTGAATTAGATCCACTTTTTAAAGTAGTATTATCTTAATCAGAAACAGATGGTTGCATAAATTCATACTCTTCTTTGTTAACAATTTAAAGAAATCTTTTCTTAATATGAAAAAACCAAAGCAACTAATAGTTAAACTTCAAAAATTAATTTCAAACAACTGGAAATTATAAAAAGGCATGCTTTTCTTCCCCCTTGATAACATCATTAAGTAAACTGTGATATTAAAATACCTCTGTCGAGGCTTTACTTATGCCACAAAGCTATCTCATGTTACATCCCAAAGAACTAAAAAAGAGAATAATTACACTTGGGCAGATTATATGGGTGAGAATATTATGTGCTATACTTGTAAAGTATTTCTTGATTCTGTAAAAATACATGGGAGTGGAGCTCCAAATTTAACACAGACAAAGTTTGAATCTTCTCTTGGACTGTTGGATTGAGAGGTAGGAAAAGGTATGTAGGGATAAAAAGTAATGTAAATAGCTGACTTAGAGATAAAATATTTACTGTGTTATGCTTTATTTATTCATTAAACATATTTATAGAAAGTTTGCCATGACTTTGGAACTCCTTCAGTGTTGCTGATGCTTATTCTGTGCCCTGTATACAACTTTATTATTCCATTTGTCACATTATGGCATTTATCTCTCTCCCTCACCAATCTCAGAGAAGGCAATGGCACCCCACTCCAGTACTCTTGCTTAGAAAATCCCATGGACGGAGGAGCCTGGTGGGCTGCAGCCCATGGGGTCGCTGAGAGTTGGATGCGACTCAGTGACTTCACCTTCACTTTTCACTTTCATGCATTGGAGAACGAAATGGCAACCCACTCCAGTGTTCTTGCCTGGAGAATCCCAGGGACGGCGGAGCCTGTGGGCTGCCATCTATGGGGTTGCACAGAGTCAGACACCATTGAAGCAACTTAGCAGCAGCAGCTCACCAATCTGTATGTTCTTGGAGGTCCTATGATACCCTCTACTCCAGTGAAATGCTCAGGATATAGTAGGAGTTGAAGGATTTATTCAACAAATTAGGTAAGAGACTATAGAAGCTACATTTCATTTGGCTATAAAATTAAATCTTCAAAATAGTGTATATAGTATGTTTCTGTATAAAGACGTTGGAGGAGAGACCTTTTGAATATTTTTAGAGAACACCAAGTGATTAAGTCAACATATACAAGCTACTCTTATGTATTTGTTAAGTATATTCACCAGATTATTTTCATAGATGTATATTAGCATTTCCATGTGGAAGTTGAAGGAGAGAATTAAAAATATAGCATTGTGTTTTCATTACATTTTTCTTAATCTAGTGCATATTTGGTAATATTTTGATTTTCTAACCATCAGTGAGATGAGATGGTTAGATGGCATCACTGACTCGATGGACAGGAGTTTGAGTAAGCTCCAGGAGTTGGTGATGGACAGGGAAACCTGGCATACCAAAGTCCATGGGGTCACAAACAGTCAGACACGACCGAGTGACTGAACTGAAGTGAATCATCAAAAAGACACATTAAGCACTCACATGTTTGTATTCATTTTATACACATATTACATACAAATACACATATATGTGTCTTAAAAATTTTTTTTTCCACTTGCAAAACCATTTTCACATTCTTTAAGGAAGGATCATTCTGTAGATCACCAGAGAAAGAAAACATACTCCTTTTACCATGTTAGTTCCTTTTAAATGACTGAATTGTACTGATGGTAAGAAGTTGTTTCTGGGATACTGTCCAAAACAGACCCAGTTACCTTTTAACTTATCACCTTTTAAGGGGCTTGCCAAAAAGGATGCTGGCTTTTGAAAGAATAGCACTCTTTCAGATTTCTTAATCTCAACCTCTACAAAAATTTATTGCCTCAATTTTTCTTTCACTTTAAACATTTTACCTGCTTATAGCCCTCCATTGGGGGGTGGTATTTGACTTTTATGGTCAAGAAAATTACATTTTCTTACATTAAATCTTGGCTATGGCAATATGAGTAAACAAATTCATTTCCCAGCAGATCAGAAGAAGAGCATGAATCACAACTATAAACACTTGAGCCTAAGCCACTGGTTCTTCTTCTTATTATTATTTTAAATTCAGATTCAACACTGTTACGGAAAATACAAACCCGACTCCTTAGTATCAAACTTATCAGTATTAGATGGAGTTCATTGTGTTAATACTAAAAGTGCCCTTGTGAGTAAGTATGCAGGGTTAGTCCAGCACTGTTCTGACAAGAAGTCTTGCTTGGCATCCCAGCAAACACAAAACAACCCCAACAAAGGAGGCAAACATCATTTTCCATCAGCCCACCCTAAACGAAGGCAAGAAAGCAAGCTGAAAATTGGTAGAAGAGTTGATTTCACTACATGTTTATGTTAATAGGGTATTTGACTTTTGAATGCTTCATAAACCTTGTTATGCTCCATGCTATCTGAGGGAGTAAAACAGCTGGAACTCTGCCAGAAGGCTTAATTGGAATCAGCTTAGCAGGGGCTGACAAGGTTTCCCAGTGTTTAGTTTCGAACTTATTATAAAAATGCAAAATTATGTGCCATTTATTTTCTATTCTTCTTTGGCTTATGCCTGTAAAGGTAAGACTCAGCTGAGTTAGGAAATAAACTCATTTTCCCCTTGTCTGCCCCAGGCCGTGCTCTGAATCCTCCAGCAAGGGGACCATCTCTTCAATTACCCATGGCCTCCCTTCAGCTGCAACAGAGAATGTCACAGAGGTCTCCCTCTTTGTTCATTTTCATTATTGGCTAAATGATCACACAGATGACCAATCCATGATCGAGCTACAGAGCTGTGTGGTCAATCTGTCCACAACGTGGAGAGCAGGGCCACAGAAATGTGGTCAAAAATGGCCCTGGGGTGCTCTTAAGATTCTGTTTCTGAAGACTCACACTTGATGTTTAGTCGCTAAATCGTGTCTCATTTTTTTGTAAGCCCATGGGCTGTAGCCTGCCAGGCTCCTCTGTCTATGGGATTTTCCAGGAAAGAATACTGGAGTGGGTTGTCATTCCCTTCTCCAGAGGATCTTCCCAGCCAAGGGATCGAACCCTCGTCTCCTGCATTGACAGGCGGGTTCTTTCCCTCTGAGCCACCAGGAAGCCCTAAGGTCGCATTTGGTATTGGTCAAATACCACAAATAGGATCTCAGTTTTATCTCATATCATGAGAAACAGATGATTATTATGCTTTCTGCCAAGTATTAAGGAATTGAGTGCTTATTATTTTGTTTTATAGTTGAGCTTCTCGGCTTTGATCAGCCCTAATATTTCAGCCTGTCTACATGGCTTATTATACCCTTCTCTGACGTTAGAAAAAATGTTTCTTAAAAAATATTAAATGCCTACTACATGCCAGCCAATGTGTTGGATGATGGTGATACTGATTCAAGTATGAAACGTAATATTTAGTCTTGAGATTATTCCTGTGTTGAGATTATTCCAGAAATTGGAACATGTAACTTGGAATCAGTGATGAGTGAATACTGATTCAAGATGTCTGGTTCGCAGGTCCAGAGACAGCCTACCCCAGCTATTTACTAAAAAGAAAACAACTCACTCTGGGTGTTTTCAGGTTGCACACATGAGAATCTTGGAAGTCACAACCCCATCCTAACAACAAGTAGAAAGGTGAAAAGCCATATGCATAGCCCGCACACAGATGTGATGAGGCTGGGGAATGTGGGAACCTATAGATATTCAGGGAGCACAAGATAAACTCTCACATCAGAGCACAGGTGCTGCTGTTTATAAGGGTCCGTATTACAGACATCATACACAGACAATGAAACTGCTTTAATTTATACCTAGCCTTTTATTTTTTGGCATTTTCTGCTTTACATAATGAATATTTGGTTACCTTTGCAATAACAAAAATCTTCATTTTGATTCTAAACCGAAAACAAATGTTGTTGAGGGCACAGTGTGGCAGTCCTCTGTGTCACATTAGGGCTTAAAGAAAGTGACAAGGAAGAGAAGGGCATGGACACTGGGGCTGGAGGAGATTGGCCAGAGAGGGGAATGTGAAAGCCAGTGGTGAAAAAATATTTAAGAGAAAGCAACTAGTTTTCAGAGTTCCTAAATGCCATGGCAAGGCAGAAGCAGGTGATTGGAGGCAGCTTTGGAATCTGTTGTACCAGTTCAACCTGATGCGTCTTGACTCCTGAGAGAAGTCAACAGTGGTAAATACAAACGTGGGTCATAAGAATTAAGAAATAGAGACAAAAAGATCATGGGGGTGGGGAATTCCCTGGTGATCCAGTGGTTAGGAATCTGCTTTTACTGTTGGGGGCTGGGGTTCGATCCCTGGTCAAGCAAATAAGACCTGCAAGCTGCATGTCACGGCCAAAGAAGAAGAGGAGGAAAATGGTGGCCATACACATGGGGATGCAGAGATGGACGGAGAATATATTTTGTAGAAGATAAAATGTGCTGAGCTGTATCCTAAGGAAGCAAGCCTATAAGGAAAGCTGCCCTTGAATGTCACCTCATTGATGTTATGGAACATATATATGTATCATGCATGTCACCTATTTTAAGAGGTAAGTTGTGTGATCCTACAAAGTGCTATATGTTTAAGAGAAAAAGGTACATAAGCAACATGGAAGGTGAGTTGGTCTTCAGGTGGGTAATACCTGCATATGAAAGAGGGCGAAGTAAATGCCATTTGAATTTATAATGCCAGATTAGAAGCTGATTCTTCTCTTGGTGGCCTCCAAAAGAGTGGCTTTCTGTGTCATACCCAAGGTAGGAGCTGTGGAAAGATGTGGGCAACCGGAACTTGAGGTGAAGGCCATGCCTGCATGCAAGAAGATGGACCCCATTGTCCAGTTCAGGGCAAAGTCTACTTGATTCTGAAATCGGCATCTGTGGATTCTTCAGTTCAGTTCAGTCACTCAGTCATGTCTGACTCTTTGCGACCCCATGAATCTCAGCACGCCAGGCCTCCTTGTCCACCACCAACTCCCGGAGTTCACTCAGACTCACGTCCATCGAGTCAGTGATGCCATCCAGCCATCTTATCCTCAGTCGTCCCCTTCTCCTCCTGCCCCCAATCCCTCCCAGCATCAGAGTCTTTTCCAATGAGTCAACTCTTTGCATGAGGTGGCCAAAGTACTGGAGTTTCAGCTTTAGCATCATTCCTTCCAGAGAAATCCCAGGGCTGATCTCCTTCAGAATGGACTGGTTGGATCTCCTTGCAGTCCAAGGGACTCTCAAGAGTCTTCTCCAACACCACAGTTCAAAAGCATCAATTCTTCAGTGCTCAGCCTTCTTCACAGTCCAACTCTCATATCCATACATGACCACAGGAAAAACCATAGCCTTGACTAGATGGACCTTTGTTGGCAAAGTGATGTCTCTGCTTTTGAATATGCTATCTAGGTTGGTCATAACTTTTCTTCCAAGGGGTAAGTGTCTTTTAATTTCATGGCTGCAATCACCATCTGCAGTGATTTTGGAGCCCCCCAAAATTAAGTCTGACACTGTTTCCACTGTTTCCCCATCTATTTCTCATGAAGTGATGGGACCAGATGCCATGATCTTCATTTTCTGAATGTTGAGCTTCAAGCCAACTTTTTCACTCTCCACTTTCACTTTCATCTAGAGGCTTTGTAGTTCCTCTTCACTTTCTGCCATAAGGGTGGTGTCATCTGCATATCTGAGGTTATTGATATTTCTCCCGGCAATCTTGATTCCAGCTTGTGTTTCTTCCAGTCCAGCATCTCTCATGATGTACTCTACATTTAAGTTAAATAAGCAGGGTGACAGTATACAGCTTTGACGCACTCCTTTTCCTATTTGAAACCAGTTTGTTGTTCCATGTCCAGTTCTAACTGTTGCTTCCTGACCTCCATACAGATTTCTCAAGAGGCATTCTTAATAAACCTATTCACATTGCTTGAATACATGAATGTCTGTGTAGTCTTTAATAATGCAATAGACCTTAAACATCTATGAGAGGGTGTACCATACTCAGGACAATGTCCTTGGTACTTGGCTATTAAGAGAGACTTGGTCATATTTCCAGAAGAGTTTCGAAAGATTAACAGGTTGGAAGCTACCCCGATGGGTTGGCTGAGGAGTAAAGAAGAGAGAAGGATGAAGGAAGCCAGTGTACACAGTTCTTTCATAAAGTAATTAAATAAAATAAATAAATTTATATTAAAAAAAAGAAGCTTGGCTTCAGAGGGAATAAGAGAGATATTCATTCAAAGAATGTACAAATGTATGCTCCTGTATATACACAAAGATGATTAAAAGTCTTCTGCATCAGCTATGTATTTTTTACTTTCCCTTTAAATACTTTTAAACAATTGGACGGTTGTTTTTGTTGCTCCTTGTAGATTTTTGTAGCTATAAAATATGTAAATTTTTCTTCAATCAATGGAAGCTAACCTAAGGCTACAAATACTTTGCAAACTAAGGCAAGACCAAGAGAGCTCTTGGTGAAGGTGTAAGTTTTAATCTTTTAAAAGTGAAAATAAAACAAATTAAAATTCATTTTTTTCATGCTTAAATTTATTCTTTAATTTTTTTAAATTTTTATTTTTACTTTATTTTGCTTTACAATACTGTATTGGTTTTGCCATACATTGACATGAATCAGCCACGGGTGTACATGAATTCCCAATCCTGAACACCCCTCCCCCCTCCCACCCCATATCATCTCTCTGGATCATCCCCGTGCACCAGCCCCAAGCATCCTGTATCCTGTATCAAACGTAGACTGGCGATTCGTTTCTTACCTGATAGTATACATGTTTCAATGCCATTCTCCCAACTCATCCCACCCTCTCCCTCTCCCACAGAGTCTAAAAGTCCATTCTATACATTTGTGTCTCTTTTTTAACATGTATTTTATGAAGCAATAACACAGTTTGAGGGGGGCAGGAAATAGAGGGTCTGCCAGTGATAGCATTTTCTCCTGTTTTTTCAGAAGTTTATTTCCGGCCCCAAATTCTGCACTTGGGCCAATAAGGGCAGAACTGTATCTAACGCTAAAAACCTTCTTTATTTTATTTTATATTTTTGGCCATACCACACAGCTTGTGGGATCTTAGTTCACCGACCAAGGATCAAACCCATGCCCCCCTGCATTGGAAATGTGGAGTTCTAACCACTGGATTGCCAGGGAAGTTCCTACAAACCTTCATTAGAAGGTAGTCAACTAGCCCACAATCATAACTTGAGCATTGCATTGTAAGGATTTCACCTTCATTCCTAATGCCTTCCAGGGCATTCCTTCTAACAACATAGTCATGTTTCTTAGAGAGCTCCTATTAAAGACATTTCCCCCATCTCGTTATATATCCAGTGAACTTAAACGCCCTTCCTAGGTTAGCCTTCTGAATATTTGACCATCTCCAGCCAAAAAAAAAAAAAAAAAAAAGAAAAAATTGTGATTTTCTTTACAACACCCAGATGTTTGGATTTAGGTTGATTAACTCTTTAAGCATATACTCCTTTACTCATCTCTCTCTGTTATTGCATCCCCTAGTTTCATATTTGGCAGGAAGTTCTAAGATCAAATGATAAGCTGACTAAGGATGATGCATGTCTAGGCAAGTAATAAAATGCAAGATCTCCTGATTTCAGCCACTGTGCTTATGGTACTTACAACTAGACTTAGATGAATGATTAAACTACATCAACAGTACATGGAAAAACTGTACAGTAAATATGAGGAATAATTCAACTATCAAGAAAGGAGAGTAACAGCAGAAATGAACACAATGCTGTGAAGCAACTACACTCAAAGAATGGATAGTACATGGCGGGGATGGGGGCGCACCTTCAAATTATTCTGACCATAGGAATCAAGAGAAGGAAACAAACAGAGAATCTAAAAAGCAGAGAAATAAGAAGATTATGCTCTTCTTCCTGCGAAACACTATTGTGTTGTTTGTGCCCTTTTAAAAAGCATAAGCTAAAGGCCTCCTTACTGAGACCTTTGCCTGACATTGCCATTAAAGAAATGGATTATAAAAGAGCGGAAAACGCCAGCCCTGGAGGTTCTCTGAAAATACTGGTCAGGGGGGATAGGAATTGGAAAGCAAAGAGCGTTCGTGCTGAATTTATCTTCTCTGGTGCAAAGGCTTTTCTGCCTCCTCTCCCGCTCAAGCCCATGGGTGGAAGCAATGAAATTCACTGACATAACTGGGCCAGTTGCTTTTTATTTCAAGTACGCTGTGAGGAATACTTGAAAGCAATCATCTGTGCTCAGTAATTGGCTGATAAAGCTCAATATCCTCAGCAATTACAGTCCCTGTTCATTCAGGAAATCCGCCATACATCATTTGAAAGCAGGGCAAAATTGTAAATTATTATAATATGAACCTGCGTAAAGCTAGTAGAACATACTGTTCCAGTGTGAGGAACGCAGATTTCAACACCACATGGAAACTCGAGTCAGGGGAAACACAGGTCACGGCAGTTTCTCAGGAACAGAGGAGGAGAGTGGTCCAGGAAAGAGGGATGGGTGTGATGAACCTGGCTGATCCCCAAAGCAAATTCACTGGCAGGGACATTCACCCAGGAAGGCATTTTCAGGGGGTTAGGATGAGATTTATGAAAAGAACAAACCACAACAGATACCCATTTTGAAAGACAGTAGGAGAGCATTAGCCTGAACGTGCCCATTGAGTACAGGATGGGGATGCATAAACAACCAAACCATTAAGTGAGTAGGTGCCTTCTAAGAAGAGGTCACAGCATGTGTGGACATGAGAGACAGTGTGAATAAGAAGCACATAATTTCTCATGCAGACCTAGTAATGCAGAATATTTTGAGCTGGGTAGCGTGTAGTTGGGGCTTCCCAGGTGGCAGAGTGGTAAAGAATCCACCTGCCAATGCAGGAGATGCAAGAAACGTGAGTTTGATTCCTGGGTCGGGAAGATTCCCTGGAGGAGGAAATGGCAACCCACTCCAGTAATTCCAGTATCCTTGCCTGGAAAATTCCCTGGACAGAGGACTCTGGCAGGCTACAGTCCATGGGGTCACAAAGAGTTGGACACATCTGAGCAACTGGGCACACACATAGCATCTTGTTAAACTCAATTTTTCATTTTACAAGTCAAATATCTAAGGCATGAGAAGCTAAGAGACTTGTCCAAGGTATCACCACAAGCAGGTGGCAGAGCTGAAATTAAAACATGTCTTTTGACCTAAGATTCTGCTTCTTTCCCATATGTGTGCGGACTTACCTCTCATTTTTGTCCCTATGTATTAGTTGGAATTGTTACACAGGAAATATTTACTCATTCAGGTTGTTGGTCACCAGACATGTTTTATAGGTCAACATTTCCTAAGTTCCGCCTCTGCTTCATTTCTAGGGTTATCCCATCAGTGACCGTCAAGGATCCTTACATGTTAAGATATCGTGAGCGTTATTTTGTCCCTGAATCCCCCATCTGGTCTTTGTATAAGCACAGTCATTGGGTATCTGCTATTTAGAATCAGTCTCACTAACTCTATCACCATATTGGCCCATAGAAGAGAGACACCATGGAGAAGGCTGTGTTCCCTCATTGACATATTTTTCAATGAATTGATAAAGTAGAGTAGTTTGGACCTTCTAGGAACAGGGTGTATTTGTGCATGTGTGTGTTCATGTGTGTTTAATTTTGCATGGGTGATTTGGCATGATATATCTACTCCTGCATTCCTATTTCCCCAACCACTGGATTCTGTCCTCTATATTATGCCAGGGATGATCTGGCATCTAACCCTAACTAAATTCTCCAGTATTCTTGCCTGGAGAATCCCATGGACAGAGGAGCCTGGTGAGCTATAGTCCGCAGGGTTACAAAGAGGTGGGCATTACTTAAGAGACTAAAGCATGCATTCTGTCTCCTGTACCAGATGAAGCTTTTTGAGTCCTGGGATTATGTATGATCCAACTGTGAATCAGTTCCTGGCAGATAGAAAGCACTAAATAACTGTTGATTGAATAATGAAATCGAAGAGGTCTACTGAGTTTTAAGTGCTTTGGCAAATATCCACTGCTTATTATTCTCAAAATGTATAAGTGTCTTCCTTTATATGGTCTGCGATAGCTCTCAATAATCTCCCTCTTTCGGCCTATCTCTCTGACATGGGTCACTGATCTGCAGTGTGGTATAGAGACATTTATATTCCACTGCAGCTATGACTGGAAGAAAATAACTCACAGGATGAGTTCAATTTGGGGGAAAAAGCTGTCCCCAAGTGGGAAGATGTTATTGACTAGTATGTTCTATTTTGGAGTGTCGGGCCATCCTGCTGACTTCAGCAACATGAGCTTTGCTTCCCAGGGCTCCTGTGGTATGTATGCTGCTGTGATGTAGGTCATGGTCAGCCATCATGGACCAGGCTGGCATTTGAATTTTCCGTGGAGCTCAAGGGCCATCATTTTCACGGCCTCACATGTGGTCTCCATCGAGTACATAACGTAGTACAAGAATTTCATGAGGGTGAGTGCTTCTAACCTTCTGCTCCTTCTGGGGGTGATGGGGTCTCACTGCAGGGAGGTGTGGGTTCTGTTAAATAGTGATGAATGTCAGCAAATGAATTCTGAGACACTATGGAGAAACGAGGGCTTCCCTGATGGCTTATCTGGTAAAGAATCCACCTGCAATGCAGGAGACCTGGGTTTGACCCTTGGGTTGGAAAGATCCCTTGGAGGAAGGCATGGCAACCCACTCAGTATTCTTGCCTGGAGAATCCCATGGACAGAGGAACCTGGTGGGCTACTGTCCCTTGGGATGCAAAGAGTCAGACTTAACAGAGCAACTAACACTTTCGCTCCAATGGAGAAACAAAATCTTTAAGAAAGAGCTAAGAGGTATCTTAGAAGGAAATCACTCAGGTCAAATAGAAGGAATAGGAAAGGATTAAGAAGAGAAGAATGGATGCCAAACCCAGACACCATCCCCACTCTGTTCTCCCTTAGTGATCTGCCAACAGGAAACCAAGGACAAAAACAGACACAGCCACCTCTTCCCCACCGCCCACCCGCCCCCGTGCCCCACACCCCTGTATCCATGGCGGCAGAATGCACCCAGAACGAGGGTGGGCTGTTGTCATCATTTTTTGTATCAGGGACTCGACACTGTGGATTTTGGCTTTTGATATCCACTGGGGCTCCTAGAATCAATCTCCCTGGCATACTTAGAGACAACTGTACTTTCACATCTCCCTTGTGTCAAGAGGTAGTCTTGATACACAGCCCCTGTTTGAGTTTCCTGAGCCATATAGCAAATTCCCGTTGGCTATCTATTTCACACATGGTAATATAAGTTTCCATACATCTCACCCTCTCCTCCCCTCTTCCTATGTCTATAAGTTTATTCTCTATGTCTGTTTCTCCACTGCTGCCCTACAAATAAATTCTTCAGTACCATTTTTCTAGATTCCACATATATGCATTAGAATATGATATTTATCAATCTAGAGGGGTGGGATGGGGGTATTGAGAGGGAGATTCAAAAGGGAGAGGAAATGTATACCTATGGCTGATTCATGTTGAGGTTTGACAGAAAACAACAAAATTCTGTAAAACAGTTCTTCTTCAATAAAAAATAAATTAATAATAATTTAAAAAGAGGTGGTCTTGAGATGGTTTTCTGGCTGAAGAGATGTGAGACAATGTCTTTGAAAAGTTTCTAGGAAATACTTATTTTCTCCCTGACCGAAAGGAAGCATCTCTGGCTGTTGACTTGCCAGCCTCCTTCGCCCATCCCTTTCCCCATTTCTTGCCTTCAGATGTGGTTGTGTTGCTGGAGCTGCAGCAGCCATTGTCACATCATGAAGTAACAAGTTTAAAGAATAAAGGAAACACTAAAGATGATAAGCCAGGAAAAACCTGGATGGTTAACTTCAGGAACAGTAGTTTAAACTTTGGGAATTACTCATCTATACTTATATGGTGTCTTTATCTATTTCTTTTAAATTAAAAAAAAATCAGTAAATATAGTATGCCACATGCTTTTCTTGTAGGATCTCAGCAAAACATTCAAGTTTCTGGGACCGCAGTTCCTCTAACTTTATTAAAAGATAATAACAAAGCCTCTTGTTCTTCACAAATATAAAAAATAAGATAAGCAAGTAAAAATGCTGGATAAATATAAAATCTATCTTCCCAAGGGGATTAAATGTATTCTATATGAATATCCTGATTTGGGAACACAAGATTTCTTTATTGATATTATAGAATGTCATTCACATTTAGAAAGCAGGGACTCATGATACATTCATTAATATACCATTTCTTTCTACACTTTGCAATCTTTAACAAATTATTAATAGTTAACCTTTCTGTTTCCTCAATGGTCAAATTAGATATGTAATGCTTTTCCTACCTATGCTATGGCGTTGTTTTGAAGACTGAAGATGGCAAAATATTTGGAAACAAAAATATGGTGATATGTAAACATATATTGTTAATATATCATTAGAGATATTGATGCATGAGACTAAAATACCCCTGTGCTCATGCTCAGTCACTCAATCATGTCTGACTCTTTGCAACCATTTGGACTATAGCCTGCCAGGCTCTTCTGTCCATGGGATTTTTCAAGCAAGAATACTGGACTGGGCTGCCATTTCCTCCTTTAAGGTATCTTTCTGACTCAGGGATTGAATCCATTGTGTCTCCTGCATTGCAGGCAGATCCTTTATCCAATGAGCCATCGGGGTAGCCCAGAATGCCCCTACTTATGTCTAATATAGAGTTTAAATACTGAAGAATTCGTTAGTATTAACTTGTCCCCCTGAAGGGAATTCTTGTTTACAAGGGATTTCTTTTTGTGTATGTATTTTCAAATATGTATTCTCAGGCAGATTAGAGAGTCAATTCAGTTCAGTTCAGTTGCTCAGTCATTTCCAGCTCTTTGCGACCACATGGACCACAGCACACCAGGCCTCCCTGTCCATCGCCAACTCCCAGAGTTTACCCAAACTCATGTCCATTGAGTTGGTGATGCCATCCAACAATTTCATCCTCTGGCATCCTTCTCCTCCTGCCCTCAATCTTTCCCAGCATCAGGGTCTAGATGAGAGAGTAGGATTATTTTAAATTTCAAAATATTCCATCATTTTAACATGCTATTGGCAAATAGATGGGGAAACAGTGGAAACAGTGTCAGACTTTATTTTTTGGGGGCTCCAAAATCACTGCAGATGGTGACTGCAGCCATGAAATTAAAAGATGCTTACTCTTTGGAAGAAAAGTTATGACCAATCTAGATAGCATATTCAAAAGCAGAGACATTACTTTGCCAACAAAGATCCATCTAGTCAAGGCTATGGTTTTTTCAGTAGTCATGTATGGATGTGAGATTTGGTCTGTGAAGAAAGCTGAGCACTGAAGAATTGATGCTTTTGAACTGTGGTGTTAGAGAAAACTCTTGAGAGTCCCTTGGACTACAAGGAGATCCAACCAGTCCATTCTAAAGGAGATCAGTCCTGGGTGTTCATTGGAAGGACTGATGCTGAAGCTCAAACTCCAATACTTTGGCCACCTCATGTGAAGAGTTGACTCATTGGAAAAAACCCTGATGCTGGGAAAGGTTGAGGGCAGGAGGAGAAGGGTACGACAAAGGGTGAAATTGTTGGATGGCATCACTGACTCAATGGACATGGGTTTGGGTGGACTCTGGGAGTTGGTGATGAACAGGGAGGCCTGGCGTGCTGTGATTCATGGGGTCGCAAAGAGTCAGACACAACTAAGCGACTGAACTGAACTGATATATTATTAATAAAATAACAGTTATATTTACTTTAAAATTAGCACCCAGTGATAGAGTGGCACAAAGAATCTTAGGGAAATTTGAGAGAATACATATAAGAATACAGAAAACTAGAGAGATACTGAACAGAATAAAATATAACAGTGATTTTTCTTATGAATTTATCTTTGTCATAACAATTTGTGAAAGGAAGTTAGAATGTTTGTCCTGAAAATTGTTTTTAATATTTGTATCCAGAAATTAAATACTTAAATGCTATTTTATGTGGGAAAGTTAACTGTCATTTCAATTTTCCTGAGGCTAGAATGGGAAATATATAAATATATATATATATATATGTGTATGTGTGTATGTACGCATCTATCTAAGCATTCTGATGTTTACAGGTAAGTTTCTGTTCTCAAAGGTTGTGGCCGTTTTTACGAAATGGATTAGATAATTAGATTTCCAAATGTTTGGCTGGATTAGAAGTCTAGGTGACCTTCTCAAGTCTGTTGGTCCTTTCGTAGAGCACTATGGCGTACAGACTATTTCCTCAATGTGAGTGTGATCCTGTTTAATGGGTAATGTTATATCTATGTCCCAGCGCATTGTGATCCTTTCATATAATTGGTGCTGCTTTCGGTGTGGGCTGACAATGTTCTACAAGAGAGCTGAAGCTCCCTCCAGCACTGTCCTTTCCAGAGAGAGGTGTCTCTCCAGATTTAGCTGTCCTTTCTTCCAACAAAGCTGACAGCCCTGGCTCTGTCGATAAATGTTATTTTTAAACTGTCCCTTGCTTTCTGTTACAAGTTTTGATAAGGTCTTGACCACTAGGACAATTCCTGGATGCTGCTGCCTATCTGTATTCTTATTAGATGACTTCTGGTAAAGTCTCTACTTTTTTATTACCCACCTTTCTGCTTTACACTCAGCAAGCTTTGTCATTGGTAGGAACAAGAAGTTAGACTAGGTTGAGAACATTTATCTTCTCCAAAATCTAATGAAACTTAATCCCTACAATATTATTATTCCCATTGTTATAAGGACTGCCAGAAAATGACTATAGTTTATACCTTAGAATTCAGACTTTCCTTTTAACACCAGTGAGCTCATGGTACAGGACTGTTGCCCTCTACTGAGGAAAAAAGATCAGGAAAAATGCACCTGACCCTTTTCAGCTGTGATCTGGGTCATTAAGCCAAGGTACTATCATTCACTCTTCCTAAATGGTCTTGTTGTTTTGGATGACTATACTCAGCTTCCTGGTTTTTCATTCCAATTTGATTCCAGCCCCCAAATAGACGGGGTTCAGAGCTTAAACACAGGTGCAGTGAGCAGTTATCAGACACTCTCACAACTGAAGCAGAAAGTGGCCTTCCTTTGTCCTGAGCCTTCCCCTGAGGCAGACACACAGTAAAGCAGGCTTCAAACCACACAGAACAACTTGCTGCTCTGGTTTAAGCCCTCCCCTATTTAAAGTGAGAAATGCCGCTTTGAAGCCTCATTTTTGTACATTTTCCAAATTTCTTACTTTTATTTATCATTCCTATCTGCTTTAACCACAGGTAGTCTTGGCTGAACATAAGAGAACCTGAGGAGGAGGAGAGCAGATTAAATGCTAGTGTAAATGTTGAGAGTTTGGCATGTTTTAAAGTCTATTACTCTCACTGCCATTGTGGGGGATTATCCTCGAGAGCTTCTATAAGTGCCAAAGGGAATTATACACGTACAGCCCATCAGTGTTAATGGGTGAATAAACCTTACAGTTTGTTAAGCAATGTAAAATCTGTTAGAGAAGGGTGAACGGGTTAATGTACGTGTTCAGTTCTGAATTTACCTGAATCAAACTTCTTAATGGACTACTTATTTTATGGTTTTCTGCCAATCAATAATTAAGTTTCAGTGTATGCACCCTTAAGCAAAGCAACTTACTTATCAGTGGAGTTTGGGAATTGACATAAAATAGTCTGTCCAACCAAAGAAGTGTCTCTGCTGCCATCATCACCACACTTCCCAGTGGAATGGATAGAATTCTGTTTATTAATAGAACTGAAAAGTAACCCTGGGACAAAGCCAGCTTTAGATGTGCAGTATTAATTTTACAACTGATGGCAGTTTGTATAAGAAGCAACTACTAGGCCACACATTAGTGATTATTGCTGCTAATTTTGTGGTTTATGGAGCTTAGTTTTAATTTTTATATCCTACCAATGAAGCGTATTAGATATTCATATAAGTTATTTTGCATGAGACTTATTACAAGGCAGACATAATTTCCTTGGCAATAACCTATTTGTGTCTGAAAAGAAAACTGTGATCAAGATTTTTAAAATCTAAAAAAAAAAATTTCTTTCTTTTCTCCATCAATGGCAATAGGAGATACATTTCTATAATGTACATGCAATTTATTAATAATTTCCAACATGGGTGCTATTTTGCCACTACTACATCGTTCTAACTTAAGAGCACTGGCCATGTTTCCATGTCTAGTTGTAAAAGACTATAACATGATTGAGACAACTTTCCTTTGAGGAAATTAGCTTTGACTGAAATGTGCTACTACCATTTTTAATACAAACTTTCTTAAGAGCTTTGGATATTAATAGGTGAGATTAAAACTGACTTCGTCTAAAAGGAAATTGCTCCAGCGTTGATATAATTTTCTCAGAGAGTGCAAGACATACAGAAAACAAATGGAACGTTTCTTTTTATGTGATGAATGGGTCTTGGTTTAAGCTTCATTTCTATTAGCCAAAAGGGTCCCTAAGGCAAGAGGAGTGAGATTCCTCGCTTCTCCCTGCTCCTCTGGAAATTCACCCAGGAACAAAGAAAAGAAAAAGAAATGGAAACAAAATTTGTATTCTATGAACCTTGGAGACATTTGTAACCCTAATTCACAGTATGGGAATAGAGAGAACTGATGATGAAGAAATAGTAAATGACTCTCTGGGGTACAGTGAGATCAAACCTAAATGTCTACAGAGGGAAATGCTGTCAGTTTACTCCATGGGATGCTGAAAAGACTCAGGAATTAGAGGTCCACATATTATAGGATGCAGAAGGAGGAGAGGGCTGAAAACAAGGGCTGTTCCAGGGCTGATCTAAGAAACATGTGGATCCCCTTGAGGCCACCCTCACTACCTCATTAGGCATCATCTCCTTTGTACCCCCACAGCCTAATGTTCTTTTTTTGGATTATAGAGAGTCCAGAAAAACAACACAGAAAAGAGAAGAAATAAACACTTTAAGCACATGATACAGGAACATTTCTTAGAACTGATCATGTTCATTTTTTGATATTAAGACCTCTCTGAATGCCAGCAAAATGAATAGAAATACACAAACACTCCTCATCATAAAATTTCAGAATACGCAACAAAGAAACAATGGTGCTCAAAAACGTTCCATGTGATCATGAGAGCCAACCACATTCCTGCTCACAGGAGGAGGAAGACTTAGGACAGGAGTCAGGGAGGTGTGAGCTGTACCAGTACCATGGCCAACTTTGTCCCTAATTCGTGATTTTATATTTATGAGAAGCTTCATCTTATTGAACTGCTGGCATTTTGGAAGGATGGCATTTGCCCAAGGCCTCTGATTCGGATACTCATTGCATAAAGGAGTTTATCTCCATGACCAATATTAAAGAACAAACAAAGCCCACGATTATATAGATCTGACAAGAAGGTAAGGAAAAATAAAGATAAAACATGCTAAAATGTTAGGCTACCCCTCAGTGGTTTTGCTTCATCAATCGGGACAAGTAGGCTGAGAGATGTCTGAAATAGGGCTCAGACTAGAGAATCCAGGGAGAGAGACAGTCAACAGCAGAGCAGTTTCCTGACCCTGAGGCCGGTGACTCCAGGACAGAGTTTCCAGTTCTCGCTGATTATTAACCTCTCTAAAGTTTTCTCAAATATATTTAAAAAATGAGGCCTTTGGGTTCAGCCCTTCCCGTTCCGTCTTCTACAGAAGGAAGAACAAACTATTCTTGGCTTCCTCCTCACTGTCTTCTCTCCCTTTCTCGTCTCTAATCCATCCCATCAGGAGCTCACAATTCCACACTAGTTTTTTACAATTTTTATTGGAATAGTTGATTTTCAATGTCATGTTAGTTTCAGGTGTACAGCAAATTGAATCAGCTATAGGTACACACATAGCCACTCTTTTTCAGACTCTTTGCCCATATAGGTCATTACAGAGTATTAAGCAGAGTTCCCTCTGCTGGACAGTAGGCCCTTATTAGTTATCTATTTTATGTATAGTAGTGTGTGTATGTTAACCCCGATCACTGAAACTGCTCTTAACAAGGTCAGAAATCATATTCAATTTTTCAGCAGCGTTTTCTTTCCTGCCATTTCTTATTTGAAATATGCTTTTCTCCTTGGACGGTGAAGCCACACCCTCCTTGTCAGTCCTTTGCCCTCGCTGGCTGCTCCATCTTGATCACATTTTTGGCTCTTTTTAATCTACCAGGGTGTGATAGAGAAGCCCTGCAATCCGTCCTACACACCTTCTCTTCTCCCTGCATACTTTTCTCAGGCTCATCCAGTCTCAGGGCTTCAAAGTCAAGCTCTACACTCTGACTCTCCAAGTTCATCCCCATCATCTCCTTTTTGCTCAAGCTTGAACTTGTACAGCCATGCAGCCACAGATGCCTCCACTGGACAGCCGAACAAGCCTGGCATGGCTAAACTTGCATGAGGTTAAGCACTACAGTCTCTCCCTTGCATCACTGTAAAAGCTCACCGTGGTCTCCCGCCTTCATTTTTGCCTCTATGAGTCCATTTTGCATATTGCAGCTGAAATCATAGCCTAGAGCATGAACCTTCTCTGCTTTGATATTTCTTTGTCCTGCCACTGCAGTCCATACAGGGTCCAAATTCTTTCCCATAATCTCAGTGTGCTGGTCCTGATTTCCTCCTAAATTTCACCTCCAATCACCTCCCTTGACCACACTCCAGCCAATTCACTTTCATTCTGATCCACCAAGCTTACTAAAAAGACAACTCTTGTTTCCTGTGCAACTCACAGCCCTTCTGACACCAAATATGTTGGCTTTTCATACCAAGAAATTCTTTTTTTTTATTGATGTATATTTGTTTTATAATGTTGAGTTAGTTCCAGCAGGACAACAAGGTGAACCCGCTATACGTGTATACATATCCCCTTCCTCCTGAGCCTCCCCTCGCCTCCTGATTCCACCCCTCTCGGTCATCACAGAGCACCGAGCTGAGCTCCCCGTGTTCTACAGCAGGCTCCCCCAGCTATCTACTGCACACACGATGATGTACATGCGTCAGTGCATCCTCCCCTTCTGCCACTGTGACTTCTCGTCCATTCTCTACATCAGCGTCTCTATTCCTACAGTGCAAATAGGTTCATCTGCACCTTTTTTTTTTCTAGATTCCGTATACATGTGTTAATATATGATGTTTCATACCAAGCAATTATTACACTAACTACCTGGAGTAAGCACAGACTCTACAAAATTTAAAGGCTGAGTCCCACAAGACTGTCCCCACTTGAGACCCCAATGGCAAATTCAGGGCTTCCCTAATTCTCACCGACCAGCTATAAGTTGGTGGTTCCCGCAACTCCTGCCTTGGGTCTCATAATTTGCTAAAGTGGGTCCCTGAACTCAAGGAAGCACTTCACCAGGGATTATGGGTTAATTATAAAGGATACAACCTAGAGGCAGCCAGCTAGAAATGATGCATGGGGCAAGTATACAGAGAGGAAGGTGCAAATTCTCTGCCATTCACTTTCTCCCACCCTGTCCATTTACATCAGTGCAAATATGCTACTAGGCATCAGGATGGCATGAGGGATGTCAAGGATACTAGCCATGTGCAGTGAAGCTGAGATGCTACGAATGCATAAATCGACATCATGCAGCGTGACTTAAAACTGTGCACTGCTTCCAGTCACTCTGCTATTCTTACTTTTCTTCATGGACCCTGCTCTACGGGTTATTATTCTTCCTTCTGCTCTACATGCTTTCTACTCTGCAGGCCCCCAAATCAAGTCTTCTTCTATTTGAGTCTCGGTGAGACACAGCTAGGTTTCCGATTAAAACAAACAAACAAAAAAACTACATTGCTGTTAACGATGCAGCTTCCCTTATAACCCCAATTGTTACTTGTTTTCCTCGCACCAAGACTCTTTTCCTCAGTGTTTTCACTGGTTCCATTTCAGGCCGTGGATCCTGCTTTGTTTTCTTTTCTCAGACTTCTCAAGTTATCCAGCCTCTAGTTGCCCCTTACTTTGCTGATGCAAATGTCTCCTCATACACCCTCAGGAGTTCACACTGAATATCTGGATGTTAAATCAATCCGTCAACTTTCATTACAGCATTAAAAAAAAAAAATTCTTTAAAAGTATTTAGGAACAAAATCTATGCAAAGAATACAATATTGATAGTTTTTGTAGTCTAAAGATGAGATTGTGGATAATTTCAACTCTTTTGCAAATATTTAAAATATTTTTTCCCTTGAAGGAAGTTTTGTATAGCAATCATGGGTGTCACCACTTGGGAGAAGAAGTATAACATCCAGACCCTTTGTGAGCAGGTAGATAAATATACTTGCTTTGAGCATGTTACATAAATGGTAATAACTTATTGAAAACTCTGATGGTGGTGTTTAATCAGTCAACAACTCTGTAAAATTGTACTAATTTCCATTTAACAGAAGAAGAAAATGAAATTAGAAAGATTATATAATTTAACAAGTATCACCTAACTAGGAAGGGGAAGGGAGAAGGAAATGACACCCCACTCCAGTACTCTTGCCTGGAAAATCCAATGGATGGAGGAGCCTGGTAGGTTACAGTCCATGGGGTCGCGAAGAGTCAGACACGACTAAGCGACTTCACTTTCACTTATCACTCTCATGCATTGGGAAGGGAAATGGCATCCCAGACCAGTATTCTTGCCTGGAGAGTCCCAGGGACAGAGGATCCTGGTGGGCTGCTGTCTATGGGATCGCACAGGGTAGGACACGACTGAAGTGACTTAGCAGCAGCAGCAGCAGGAAGGGGAAGAGCCAGGATTCAAACCAAGCTCCATCAGTCCCCAAAGTCCATTTATTTCCACTTAAGTTTTAAGGAACTGGGGTATTTACACTGACTATGTAACGTATATATAATGTGTTCAATGAATATTTAATAGATAAATGCAGTTAAATTTACTCTCCCTGGCATAAAATATGATAAACATTCTGTAATTACCAGTTCATCTTTTAATTCTTCTGTTCAATAGTTTATCAATTGTTTCTGGCATGAACAAGAGAAAATATTTGCAAATGATATGATCGACAAGGGATTGATCTCTAAAATATACAAACAGCTTATATAGCTCAATAGTAAAAAAAACAACCCAAGCTAAAAAAAAAAAAAAAAAAAAAAGCTCAGATCATCTAAACAGACATGTCTCCAAAGATTTACAGGTGGCCAAGAAGTGTATGAAAAGATGCCCAACATCACTAATTAATAGAGAAATGCAAATCAAAACTACAATGAGGTATCATCTTACACTAGTCAGAATGGCCATCATCAAAAAGTCTACAAGTCATAAATGCTGGAGAGGGTGTGGAGAAAAGGGAAACTTCTTGCACCGTTGGCGGGAACGTCACTGTGCAGTCACTGTGGATAACAGTATGGAGTTTCCTTAAAAAAAAACTAAAAGTAAAGCTACCATATGATCCTGCAATTCCACTCTTAGGCATACTTCTGGAGAAAATCATAATTTGAAAATATACATGCACCTCAGTGTTCACTGCAGCACTATTTACAATAGCCAAGACGTAGGAGCAACATAAATGTCCATTGACAGAGGAAGGGATAAAAAAGATGGTATATAGATACAACTGGAATATTTCTCAGCCATAGAAAGAATTGAATAATGCCATTTGCAGTAACATGGATGGATTTAGAGATGATCGTACTAAGTAAGCCAGACAAAGATAAATATCATATGATATCACTTATATGTGAAATCTTTAAGAAAATTTGATATAGATGAACTTATTTACAACAAAACAGAAACAGATCCACAGACACAGAAAGCAAACTTAAGGTTATCAAAGGGAAAATGGAGGAGGGATAAATTAGGAGTTTGGGATTAACATATATACATTACTACATACAAAACAGATAACCAACAAGGACCTACTGTATAGCACAAGGAACTATACTCAATATTTTGTAATAACTTATAAGGGAAACAATCTGGAAAAAAAGATATATATGCATGTATAACTGAACCACTTTGCTATGTACCTGAAACTAATACAGCATTATAAATCAATTATACATCAATAAAAATCAACTAAAAGAACAGGACAGAAAAAGAAATGTTTTCTCTCACAAGGGGTGCAAACCTCCTATTCTGTCAATCTTGAATCCTGTACATGAGCTTCCATCCTGAACCACAGTGGGGTCTCCTTTGTTCCCCAACCCCCCCACACAAACTGTACCTTTGCTACTGTTTTCCCATACTAAATACTCCTGCCTGCAGACTTATTAAATTCCTAAATTCTGCCACACCTCAACTAGAATGAATTTGACCCTGAAGGGTCCGCTGTATTCATTGCCCTGGTTCTTACTGGTATCTCCTATTTCTGAGATCCTACCATATTTATCTGTGTGTGCTGCCTTCCTGGAACTCAAAAAGTGGTTCATTTTGTTATTCTTCTTTTGTGTATGAGAGTATTTTACCCTTAACAACTGTGAGAGTGTTATTCACTTGTTGGTATCTCAGGGACCAGCCACTTAAAGGATGCTAAATCAGAGTTAAGAGACTTGGACAATGCTGAGCAGCTCTGGAAACAGAACACTGAAGCAGGAGGAGTAGGCCAGCAAAGCTTTCATGTTATTTCTTTTCTTTTGCACAGTCCAAACAGACAGTGGCACGCATTATATTTCTTTGTGTCTTCAGGATACCAGCATGCTTCCTGGAAAATAGCAAGTAATCAATAATATTCATTGAATTTAACTCAATTAAGGACACTTTGGTGGAGAAGGTGAATTTCCAGAGCCACCTGACTAATACAAGAGAAGCCTTGATAGGCTTCTTAGGAAAAGAATGACATTCTGAGTGCATGATTCTTTCCTATTAATAGCATGTTTTAAAAAGAAGGAAGAGAGGATGGAAGAAACAAGGTAAAAGCAAGTGCCTGGATGAAAAACCAAATAACACAAATTTTAAATTGCCACACAGAGAATTATAGAAAGAGTCTGCTTCTGCAATGATTTAGTCATATCATTTTGATTTCTGCCTTTAGAACAATCTTGCTGGGTGCCTCAATTTACATTTTCATCTTGAGAAATTTCAAATGGAAATATTGTATCTTATGAGCTAAGAGATAAAAATTTGGGATGTATCTCAAAGAAAAGGCATTGATTTATTCACATAGTAGGAATCATAATTCTTTAGATAGTACCAACTCTATACTATAAGAAAGCAGGAAAAATCAAACTTGAGATTTCTAGTTTTATATTTATTTATTTATTTTTGCTGAAGACAGTCATAATTGCTCAGCTAGGTTTTATGTAGTAAAGGAGAAAATCAATTATTTTCAAATTATTTCAGAAGTTTCTCATAGAAGTCATCAGGAAACAAACGCTAGTACAAGCATAATTTTACTGAGATTGAAAATATAGGCAGAACACAACTGTTTCAATGCAGTTAAAGGAAGTTTTGAGCAGGAAGAGTAAGCGAAACGGGAGCAGGCAAAGGCATTAAATGTAACTTAGAAAGTCTGGAAATATGATCATGCATGCAATAAGTTATACCAGAATCATAGAACATTGTAATTGAAAAGGACCCCAGAGATAAACATCCAGACCCACACGTGGGAAGGATTTGACCAGGATCAAAACCACCCTTGTGGGGCTGGAACCAAAAAGAAAGGAGGTTAGAACACTTTCGTGGGAGTTCAGAACCACAAATTTTAGTATTTATAGTGCCTGATACTGCAGATGGTGACTGCAGCCACGAAATTAAAAGATGCTTACTTCTTGGAAGGAAAGTTATGACCAACCTAGATAATATATTTAAAAGCAGAGACATTACTTTGCAAACAAAGGTCTGTCTAGTCAAAGCTATGATTTTTCCAGTGGTCATGTATGGATGTGAGAGTTGGACTGTGAAGAAGACTGAGCACTGAAGAATTGATGCTTTTGAAGTGTGGTGTTGGAGAAGACTCTTGAGAGTCCCTTGGACTGCAAGGAGATCTAACCAGTCCATTCTAAAGGAGATCAGTCCTGGGTGTTCTATGGAAGGAATGATGCTAAAGCTGAAGCTCCAGTACTTTGGCCACCTCATGCGAAGAGTTGACTCATTGGAAAAGACTCTGATGCTGGAAGGGATTGGGGGCAGGAGGAGAAGGGGACGAGAGAGGATGAGATGGCTGGATGGCATCACTGACTTGATGGACGTGAATTTGAGTGAACTCCAGGAGTTGGTGATGGACAGGGAGGCCTGGCGTGCTGCATTTCATGGGGTCACAAAGAGTTGGACATGACTGAGTGGCTGAACTGAACTGAACTGATAATGAATGCAAAGAGAGAATTTCTTTTATAATAGATTTCTTCCATCTCTGTGAGATAAGTAGATTAAGACAAAGGATATGTACTACAATATGAACTTCTTGAGGTCAAAGTTTGCATAATGTCTCTTTCTGCATCTCCACTCCCATAAATATAAGGTCCAAGGCATGTCAAGAGTACCTGGATCCAATAATCATTGACTGCTTATAATGTTAATTATCTTAATTATAGGGTATACTTATATGTATCAATGAAAGTGAAAGTCACTCAGTTGGGTCCTACTCTTTGAGATACCATGGAGTGGATAGTCCTGGAATTCTCCAGGCCAGAATACTGGAGTGGGTAGCCGTTCCCTTCACCAGAGGATCTTCCCAACCCAGGGTCGAACCCAGGTCTCCTGCACTGCAGGCGGATTCTTTACCAGCTGAGCCACAAGGGAAGCCCCCCAAAATGGATAAACTGTTGCTATCATGGGTTACATTGGTTTAGTCACTAAGAGTTATGTCCAACTCTTGTGACTCCATGCACTGTAGCCTGCCAGGTTCCTTTGTCCATGGAATTCTCCAGGCAAGAATACTGGAGTGGGTGGCCATTTCTTGCTCCAGGGGATCTTCCTGACCCAGTGATCAAACCCATGTCTCCTGCATTGCAGGTGGATTCTTTACCACTGAGCAACCTGAGAAGTCCTCGGTTACACTGGGTATGCCCCCAAAAGATATGTTGATGTCCTCATGCTCAGACCTCAGAATGTGACCTTATCTGGAAACAGAGTTGTTGAAGCTGCAATTACTTAAGATGAGATCATAGTGGGCTTGTCTGATGGCTCAGCTAGTAGAAAGAATCTGTCTGCAAGGAAGGAGACCACCTGCAATGCAGGAGACCCTGGGTCAGAAAGCACCCAGGAGAAGGAAATGGCAACCCACTCCAGTATACCTGCCTGAGAAATCCTCACCATAGCCCATGTGGTTTAGGGTGCTCTTTAAAAAAAAATATATATATATATATATATATTTACCTGGCTGTGTCAGGCCTCAGGTGCTGCATGCCAGGGCTTCTCTGTGTCCTGTGGGATCTTTCACTGAGGGTCTCTAGAAGTAGCAAACAGACTTAGCTGCCCTGGGGCATGTAGGATCTTAGGTCCCTGACCAGGGATCAAACCTATGTCCCTTGAGTTGTAAATAGGATTCTTAACCACTGGACCACCAGGATGGAAGTCCCGAGGATGCTCTTATTTTATCATATAACTGATAAAGAAACTGAATCCCCCAGGAAAAGCAACATGCTTAGGGTCACAGTGGCTGAGTCAGGAAGCAAACACAGGCAGTCTGACTGCAGAACTCATGGTGGCAGGATGTCACACAATGTCTGCTTGCTAAATGAAATTCATGCTTGGACGTGTAATATTGCTCTACAGTGCATGGGAACATGTAAAATAATGTATTTCTCCTGATTATAATTTAAAACAACAAAACCTCTTGCAATAGGTTTTATGACCACCACTTGCCTCTTCCACTTTTCATCAGTTACTAATCAGATGATCAATTCTCACCCAGTTATAATATAGTACTTTGCAGCTAATGATTTTTTTAAACCTTTATGTGTAGAACCAAGGAAACTAACTTCAGCGCTTTGAGCAGCTGTGCACCTCTAAAAAAAAGCTATTTCTTTTTTTCCTTAAAAGACCACTGCAAGAATCTAGCAAGTAAAATAAAGACACCCAGGACAACTTACTGCAATTGAGTGGCGAAGTTTTCTTTTGGAAATAATAAATAAGTGGGTGAGATTTTGAAGATCTCCTTATCTTCAATTGAGATGTCTGTTCACGAGCATCCCAACTGGGGAGACTGGGTCAACCGCTTGGCCAGGAATCCCTACCTCCCACCCCATATAATACATAAGACATTCTCCAGTAATTTTGAAGGTATAAGAAATTTTCTGTCTAGTCACTCCCTCTAGACCCAGGGAAGCAGTGTTCTTTGCGGGAGCACCAGTTTCTGAGTTGTGATCCTCAGCTTAGAGCTGAAGGGAAGAAAGCAACCATAAAACAATCTCTACTGGTAAAGTGGCTCCCTGTCATTACCCAGTTAAGTGGAGAGATGCTCTGATGAGCTGGCCGAGCATTACATGAGCAGCTGGGGAGCACGACCAGAGCAGCTTCTGGTGTCCTTTTAAAACATCAAAGGGCAAGCTACTGCTGGAGCACTTAGCCCCTATTGCTCATATTTAAACATGTTAAAATCTAACTACTGTTGAGGCCATAGGAGTCTTAAGCCTTGAAATGAAATAATTCTTCCCGGTGCAGAGGGACGGCCTCTTAGGGAAAGGTTGAAAGAGAAAGTTAAGCTCCACTTGGCAAAGGTCAAGCCGTTTAGAGCTTTGTCAGGTGCAGACGGCCTTGCAGATGTGACAATGTCCTCAGGCAGGAGTGAGGTCACGAGGCTTGTGCATTTCACCTGAGTGGAAGGTTGCTTGCTGCTTGATGGGAGCATGGTGACAGCTGATGTCTGTTTATGTGTATACAGACAGTGAGGTCAGCAGTGGGGCTTATTAATTAGAGAACATATAAGCTGACACAGAGACCAAAATCATCTAACAGAAATAAAAACGTCAATGCCATTCTTCCACATGGAGAGGCCGCATCATGCTGGAATTTGGCTGGCTAGCTGGGAACCATAGGCAACTCTGTTGGCTTCACGGGGACCTGTTTTTCTCAATATATAGCATGAGGAAGTGGTACCTTTAGATTCCTGGCCTCTTTGATTTTGTGAAATTGTGGCACAGAATCGAAGGCCACACAGCAGAGAGGAAGGAAGTGGTCACTGGAGTCAACAGAACTGTCATGAAATTTTAGCTTAATGGCTAACTCAGTGACATTGGGCATGCTACTTAAACTCTAATCTCTAGTTTCTTCATTCATAAAATAAAGGTATTTATGCTGACTGCAGATATATTAGAAAATTAACAGAAATAGTGAACAAAAGCAATCAGCTTATACCTGTTGATAAATGGTAACTGTGATCACATTTATCATACCCTGTAGACCCAGAGATAAAACCCATTGCAGAAAAACAAGTCTCTGAGCTGCAAGCCTCAGGAATGTCAGAACATTTAAAAACATTTTTTTAAAGTGTGGTTTAGACGAGCTTCTAACATAAAGCCTGGCTGACTCCTGGTTTCCATAAAGAGGTGGATATTGAAAGAATGCAGGAGTGAGAAAATGAATGAATGAATGCTAGCTCCATACAGTGCATGGATCAATCACCTGGATCTGTCTGGAACTGACCATTCATGCAAACCTTCCCAGCAGCAGTCATGATCTGGTGAGATAAATGGGATGTAATTATTCATTAAAACATCCTCTTAAAAATCAGGGTACTTTTTCAACAAGGAACATTTTGCATTCAGATTTTCTAGTAACACCCTCTGTCTAACATCTTCCTTGTAATGTATTCCTTTAAAATTATGACTCCGCTTTAAAGTGGAGCAAGTTCAGTTCAGTTGAGTTCAGTTCAGTTCAGTTGCTCAGTCGTGTCCGACTCTTTGCGATCCCATGAATCGCAGCACGCCAGGCCTCCCTGTCCATCACCAGCTCCCAGAGTTCACTCAGATTCATGTCCATCGAGCCGTGAGACTTAATTAAATTTTTCCTAAGGTCATTCAGTTGCTGCTGCTGCTGCTAAGTTGCTTCAGTCGTGTCCAATTCTGTGTGACCCCATAGACGGCAGCCCACCAGGCTCTCCCGTCTCTGGGATTCTCCAGGCAAGAACACTGGAGTGGGTTGCCATTTCCTAAATGCATGAAAGTGAAAAGTGAAAGTGAAGCCGCTCAGTTGTGTTGCTCTAAGCGACCCCCTGGACTGCAGCCTACCAGGCTCCTCCCATGGGATTTTCCAGGCAAGAGTGCTGGAGTGGGTTGCCATTGCCTTCTCCAAAGGTCATTCAGCTAAGAACTAGTAAAACCAGGATTTAAAACTTAGATTTCAGATGCCAAAGCCTCTGATGCTGACCCCTGGATTATATTGCCTAAAGTTTAATCTCAAGGTGTTCTCATATTAGTAGGAGAATGAAGACATGTGCACATATATACAAGAGGGGAAAACACTTAAGGACTATAAGAGCACAGAGGAGAGATGGCTCCATCAGGTGCCAGGTAGATTAGCAGACAGCCTTCATACGTTTGCTGATCTTTGAGCTTGTCTTCGAGTGACAAGACAACTTTTTATAGTGAAAAAATGGAAGGGGAGAGGACTTTAAGCAAGTAAAATATAAGAAATTGCGTAAAGAAACAATATAAGAAGTGGCATGAAGAAACATACAGAATTCTTTATGCCGTTTCTTATGTTTTACTTGCTTAAAGTCCTCTCCCCTTCAGACAATAAAGAATCTGCTTGCAACGAAGCAGATGTGGGTTCAATGCCTGAGTTGGGAAGATCCCCTGGAGGAGGGAATGGCCACCCACTCCAGTAATCTTGCCTGGAAAATTCCAAGGACAGAGAAGCCTGGTGGGCTGTAGTCCATGGGGTCTCAAAGAATCAAATATGACTGAGTGATGTACACACACACGGCTTAGGTTTGGGGATAAAATGGCCTAGTGGTCAAGAACAAAGAATTTGTTGGGCTCTCAGGCTCTTTGACCCCAAAGAACCTGAGTTAAGTAAGACTCTTGGCTGTCAGTGAAGGCAGCTCCCATCCTTAGGAAGGCATGGTCAGCAGTGGAGCCTCATGGACCTCTGGAAGCCATGGCTTGAAGACTAACAGGTTGTTTGTGCTCCTTTCTATATATTGAAGTCATTTCTCTCTATTAAAGATGCACTTTCTCAGAAACCTGGTGATCTTAACTACCAGAAACACCCACATTTAACATTTCACTTTTCAGACACAAGTGAAATACTTAGCAGATAATGTCTCTCCAAAAATCTTGTGGGTAAAGAATAACAATCCCCTAGCTTAGGGGAAGTAGTCGTCTCTAAATCAGTGAAGTCTAGGCAGGACAGCATGGTCTGGTAAGAGCAGAACTCTTTGATAAGGCTCTTGTCTGTGGCTGGAGGGCAATATCACGGCTAATTAATATGGACTCTCTCTCAGTAAGGACATCATCTTCTTATGGGATGGTGACATCATCATCACTGGTTTTACATCTGTGGCTTAGATAAAATAAAAGTCATGACATAAGAGAAAAATAAGGATTCCAAAATAACAAGGAAGCCCCTTTTCACATTAAGTAAAGCTTATATGGGCAAGTCTCTTGTAAAGACAGACCCTTAGGAGATGTTTATGGTATAGTGTGTGATTTAGACTGTGTTATTGATTACTTCAGACTTCCCTGGTGGCTCAGTGGCAAAAAATCTGCCTGTAATGCAGGAGACAAAGGTGTGATTCCTGGGTCAGGAAGAGCCCCTGGTGAAGGAAATGGCAACCCACTCCAATATTCTTGCCTGGGAAATCCCATGGACAGAGGAGCCTGGTGGGTTACAGTTCATGGGGGTCACAAAAGAGTTGGAAATGACTTAGCGACTGAAACGACAACTGACTAATTCATCTGCCTTCTTCATACAGTTCAACCGGTGCTTTTATGATTCAGGTCGTGAGAGTCCAGGCCCAAAGAAGTTTTTAACAGAAGGGCAATGCCCGCACTGGCTACCAAAAGGATGATATACCTATTAGGAAATGGAGCCTTTGGGAGGTGATTGGATCATGAGGGTGGGACCCTTGTGAATGGGATTAGTGACCTTGTAAACGAGATCCCAGAGAGCTCCCTAGCCCCTTTTACCATATGTGGGCATAGTGAGAGGATACCATCTATGAACCAGGAAGAAAGCCTTCCCCAGACACCCAATCAGCAACACTGTGACCTTGGATTTCCCAGTCTCTAAAACTGTGAGAAATAAATTTCTGTGATTGATAAGCCAAGTCTATAGTGTTCTGTTATAGCAGCCCAAACCAAGACAGTGCCTCACCTGCTTCTGTAAATTAAGCCTTTCTGAATCACTGTCCTATGAGCAATAGAAACAAGTACCTGCTAGTAAGGTGATCAACCATCCCAGTTTCCCCAGGGCTGTACTGATAATCAGATTGAGAGTCCCACCTCCCAGGAAGTTCTTCAATCCCAGGCAAACTAGGCTGATTGGTCACCTTACTCTACTCTGGCTGCGTAGGAGGCTAAGAAAGCAAGTGCCATTATCCCTAGGGTAGACGATTTCTTACAACACAACAGAGGTATTCAACTGTGCCATACCTCCAGGAAATGATGATGGTTTTAGTCAGCTTCTCACTAAATTACTAATAGGAGCTTAAGGTATCAGAAAAAAAAATCATGATATATTCAGTGTGTGCATGCGTGCATGCATGCTAAGTTGTTGCAGTCATGTCCGACTCTTTGTGATCTCAGGGACTATAGCCCTCCAGGCTCCCCTGTCCATAGGATTCTCCAGGCAAGAATACTGGAGGGGATTGCTGTGCCCTCCTCCAGGAGATCTTCCCAACTCAGGGATTAAACTGGCATTTCTTATGTCTCCTGCATTGGCAGGCAGGATTTTTTTTTTACCATCAGCGCCACCTGGGAAGCCCCTGTGATACTTAGTAGGCATTTTTATTTTTACTTTTGGTCAATACAGATACTATCCATTTGATCACACTGGCTGGTCCATGGGTGGTCATGATATTCAAGCCAGGATGATCACAGACTCTGGGCTCTCCAGTCTGGATTGAATATCCAATTGTTTTGGGCTGCATCTGAGTCTCTCAATTTGCCTCCAACAAGGAAGAGACCAGAAACTTCTTAACATGGAAACTGAATGAGTTCATTCTATGGAGAGGAACAGAATCAAGGATAGAGAGGCAGTGAGAGATAAAGAGGAGAGAGAGCAAGAAAGGGAGGGGAAAACCTACAACATCTTGTGAGTCCCTGAGAGGATCCCCCCACCCCGACCTCATATTATCATATTAAGAGCTCTAATAAAGTCTTTTTTCTTAAGCTAGTGTGGGTTGGCTTTCTTGCCTTACAACCAAACAAATCCTTACTTGCGGGATTTATATTCGTCCAAGGTTTCATGCTTGTATCTGGGAATGCTGGTAAAGACACAAAGGCTGGTTGCAGATACATGCCGCCTGAGAGTGTAGTAGAGGGAAAATAATTAGAATTACTACAGTTTTGGATGTTTGAACGGCAGGCTCGCTGCACACAAAATTATCACTTGCTTTAAATTATGCATGTGTGTTGGTTTATTACTTCTAGATTTAATTTATTCCCAATTAAGTTGTCTATTCACCAGCCTAACGGTTATATATTCCACTTTCTAAACACCTCTATTTGCTTGTTTCTCCATATCTCATATAAAAGTCTCAAGTCCTATGCATAATTCTTAGGCTCATTTACTCCAGTACATCTTCCATTAGTGTTTGCTGAACAGGAATAACATCTATAATTAATTGTTTTCCTTATTTTGAGTCCAAAATGCCAATAATTTAATATCTCTCTTTTGTTGTCTAAATCTTCAGTATCTTTGAGGAATCTCTTTTCTTAAGATGTACATTAAAAATAAAAGAATACTATTTTCCTGGGCTGATATAAATGGTTAGTTTTTAAGCACTGAGAAGGAAAAAAAAAAGAAAACAACAGGAGAACATAGTAAAGTTGGTAACAAAAACTTGCAACCTTTATATTGCTTAGTTATTTTAAAACAGCTGACAATAAGATTTCCAGGTACAATCTGCAGAGTACACAACACATCAGCAGATAGTCAAGCATAGATTCTGTGTAGGATAAACAACACTCATCAGGATTCTGGTCCATGGGAAGAAGCTTACCATCACTGTTAGCTGGCACACCCTGGACCCCCAGCTGAGCAAGTGTGAGTCGTGGTACATAGAAGTGCTCCTGGATGGATGGTCCAGCACTGCAGGTCATCTCTTTCCTAACTTAGGTGTCAAGTCCCATAATGTGGGCTATTCTTTCTCCCCCTTTTATTGGCCACACCGTGCGGCATACAAGATCTTAGTTCCCTGACCAGGGATCGAACCCCTGCCCCCTGTATTGGGAGTGCAGAATCTTAATCACTGGACCATAGGGAAGTCCCAAATGTTGGCTATTCTTGATTCAAGTCACTGATGATCAGACAGAAGGGGAGTAGAAAAGTAATAAGAAATTCAAGACCTGGTTGTCTCCCCTGGAATTCAAAGAAGCCCTCTTTTCAGTTTCTGCTCCATTCCTAGAACTTGAAGATAAAGTTTAAGATAGACATGCAGCTATCACCCCTGCAAAGCACTTAGAGTGCTTAAGCCCCCAAAGTCAGTAACACACTTTTTTTTCCTTCTTAGGAGGCACATGTATATATGAATTTGATAAATATTATATGTATATTGCATTAGTGATGTACCAACAGTCTTTTAATATATTTCCAAGCAGACTTTATTTTTAGGGCAGTTTTAGGTTTTATAGCAAAACTGAACAGAAAGTATAGTGATTTTCCTTATATCCCCTAGCCTCACACAGGCAAAGTTTGCCCCATTATCAACATCCTACACCTGAGTGGGGCATTTGTCATATTTGATGAACTTACACTGTCTTTATCACCCAGAGGCTATAGTTAACATTAGGGTTTAATCTTGGTGCTGTACATTCTGTGGGTTTGAATAAATGTACCCATCATCATGGGCTTCCCAGGTGACTCAGTGGTAAAGAATCCACCTGCCAATGCAGGACGTGAGTTTGATCCCTGGGTTGGGAAGATCCCCTACAGAAGGAAATGGCAACCCACTCCAGTATTCTTGCCTGGGAAATCCCTTGGACAGAGGAGCCTCGTGACCTGTAGTCCATGAGATTTCAAAGAGTTGAACATGACTTAGCGACTAAATGACAACAAGCCATCATAATAACCGAGTGGTTTCACTGACCTAAAAATGTGGGGTTCCATCTTATCATCGTTCCCTCCCTACTAGTCCATGACAACCACTGATCTTTTTACTTTCTCTATAACTTTGCCTTTTCCACGAAGTAACATAGTTGGCATCATACAGTATGTAGTCTTCTCAAATAGGCTTCTTTCACTTAGTAATAAGCATTTAAGTTTCTTTCATGACTTTGTTGTCGTTCAGTTGCCCAGTAATTTTTGACTCTTTGTGACCCCATGGACTGCAGCATGCCAAACTTCCCTGTCTTTCACTGTCTCCTGGAGTTTGCTCAAAATCCTGCCCATTGAGTTGATGATGCCAACCAACCATCTCATCCTCTATTTCCCCTTCTCCTCCTGCCCTCAATCTTTCCCAGCATCAGGATCTTTTCCAATGAGTTGGCTCTTCACATCAGATGGTCAAAGTATGGGAGTTTCAGCTTCAGCATCACTTCTTCCAGTGAATATTTAGGGTTGATTTCCTTTAGGATTTACTGGTTTCATCTCCTTGCTGTCAAATCATGACCTAATATATCATGACTTGATAGTACATTTCTTTATAGCACTGAATGATATTCCATTGTCTAGAGATAGCTCAGTTTATTTACCTATTCACCTCCTGACTGAGGGACATTTTGGTTGCTTCCAAGTTTGGACATTTACAAACAAAACTGCTATAAAGATCTGTGTACAGGTTTTTTGTGTGGATATAAGATTCAGTTCTTTTGGGTAAATACCAAAAACATGATTGCTAGATTGTATGTTAGGAAATTAGATTTTGTAAGAAACTATCAGACTGTTTCTAAAGTGGCTGTACATTTCATTGCATTTCCACCAGCAATGAATGATTTATAATTTGTTATATCTTTAATTTGTTCACTCCATTGGGTCTTCCTTAGGTCTAAAAACTTAATGATGTCTCATTCTGCTTACATCCAATATGAAGTGAAAATCAAACCCTCTGCCTTCATTTCCTCCTATCACTGCCAAACTGTTTTAAAGAAAAATCTGTCTGTGTTTTCTCCCTTCCTGCTTACTACTTTGCAAACCAACTTTTATCTGGGAATTTCTTTCTCTGTCAAAGAAGAAAATAATAGAAAGCAATGATACTGAAGGTACCAATTACAACAGATTACCAGGTCTCACTCTGTCACAATTCCCTTCTGTCTTGAACATTATTGAGCTTCCGTCCATGGAAATTCTCTTTTGCCTTGAGGACACTCTATTTTTCTGATCCTCCTTTATATCTTGATCTTCTCCCTTTTTTCAGCCTGTAAAATATTTGTTCAATCACTAAGTCATGTCTGACTCTTTGCGATCCCATGGATTGAAGCTGTCCTGCACTATCTCCCAGCTGTAAAATATAATTCCCTTTAATATTTTTTCTTCACATTGACAGTATTGTTTGTATTTGTTATTGTTATGTTTCAATTATTGCAAGTGGCTCAGATGGTAAAGCATCTGCCTACAATGCAGGAGACCCAGGTTTGATCCCTGGATTGGGAAGATCCTCTGGAGAAGGAGATGGCAATCCAGTACTCTTGCCTGGAAAATCCCATGGATGGAGGAGCGTGTTAGGCTACAGTCCATGGGGTCGCAAAGAGTCGGACATGACTGAACGACTTTGCTTGGTCTTGGTCTTGTGGACTAACCCAAATATATTTATCTCTAGATCTAGCGATCCACCAAATTCCAGTTTTACTTCTAGGGTTAAACACTCAGATGGGCCCCCAGATATAAGACTTAGTGCCCCCAAATGAATGGACACTTTTTTCTCCTAAATCACTTTTACTCTGTGCCTTTTATTTCTACAGAAGCTACCATCACCATCATTTCTATGCCATCTCAACCCTCCAGGAAACTGGGCATGGAAATCAACATTAATTTTTCTTTTCTTTTGATTCCACACACTGAATCAGTTACCAAGTTAAGTCATGTATGCTGCCATATGCTCTTTTTCACTCTCCTCCCTTTCAAATGCTTCTAGTTCTTCATTTCTCATCTGGACTTCGGCAAGCACCCTTCCATTCAGTGATTCACAGGTGCGAGTCTTGGCAGAATGTGGGGGCAGAAACAAGGCACGTCCTGTTAAAGAGCTGTGGAGATATTAGCTGGCAAAAGCAGGCATGTGTGGTGGGCATATCAGACGTTTTGTGAGTCTTGGCCATGAAAATGACACGCGTGATGTTCTCCCACATCTAGATCTCACTCACACACTACGGAGGGAAGAAAATGACCCACATGGAGGAAGAACATTTTAGCTTTTGTTTATACTTATCCTGTTTTTAAAAAAGAAAAAAAAAATAGGAGAAGAGGGAAGCTCGGTGCTCACTGATGACCTAGAGGGGTAGATGGGAGAAGGGTAGGAAGGAGGTTCAAGAGGGAGGGAATGTATGTAAACATACAGCTGATTCACTTTATTGTACAGCAGAAACTAACATGACATTGCGAAGTAATTATACTCCAATTTTTAAAAAATCTAAAGAATAGGACAACATAAGAGTTACTAGCATCTGATGTATGTCTCTCCACTGCCCCTCTCCCTTCCCATTGGGGGTAGTCTCACCTGTTACCTGGCAAGGTGAACAATGCTTCCCACTTTTTCAGCAGGGCAGTACTTTATATTTCAATTTAGGCATACCTTGATAATGAATTCACAGATTATTTTATCTAGCTTTAACTAAATGTACCCTCACAAAACAAAATGCTTAAAACTGCCACTAACTTTCAGGAGATAATATGAGTAATATTAACAAAAAACATGGCAGGACTGATCTTTCCATTCCTAAATCAATTCTGTTACGACAGCACACAATTAAAATCTAGCCAGATAGGACATGAAATAAGTCTCAAATACTCCAAATTAACAAGAAGACTTTTGGAATTTGGCTCTATTTCCACTTTAGTTGAGGGCAAAACCTCCATTCAGTGTATATTGTGCCGTGAGGTACTAGCTAAAGATAGTTTGTGCCTGTCATGATCAGTAAGTTACAAAAAAAAAAAAAAAACCTAAATATCATGATTAGTTACATAAATATACATGTGCATGTGTGTGTAGGTGTACGGTGAGAGTGAAGGCTTCCTTGGTGACTCAGACAGTAAAGAATCTACCTACAATGCAGAAGACCTGGGTTCGATCCCTGGGTCAGGAAGATCCCCTGGAGAAGGAAACTGCAACCCACCCAGTATTCTTGCCTGGAGAATCCCAAGGACAGAGGAGCCTGGTGGGCTATAGTTCATGGGGTCATAAAGAGTGTGACATAACAGAGCACTAACACACATCAAAATTTGTAAATGTGTATCTGAAATATTATTCTTTTCAGCTTTTAGATGACTATTTCAAAATCAATTACAGCATAAATGAAGAAAAGATATGAAACTTTAAACTTTTTACTGAAAATATATATGAAGCAAAATGTCTGGGGACAAATCTTCACCAGCTCAGACATGGAAACTTTCCACAAGTAAGCAAATTCATCACTTAGATTAGCACCCATATTTAAAATTTATTTTGTGTTACATTTAGAATGGAGCAATTTTTCTTAAATAGTATCTATCTTTTTGGAAAAAACAAGTCACTCATTTAAAAGTTTTAATATAATAAAAGAAAAATAGGAAGATATTATCCTTCTCAAATTGAGGCATGAATCATGTGGGAAACATTAACTAGACAAATTTTTTTTTTTTCTGGCCATGCCATGTGGTTTGTGGGATCTTGGTTCCCCAATCAGGGATTGAATCCCCTGGTTCATGAGAGTGAAAATGACGAGTCCAAACCACTGGTCCACCAGTGGCTTTCCCGATGAACAGTACTCTTAATAGATGCTATTCTTTTCCTTTTGGTCTGCAGTCTTCTTCCACTAATCACTGTTCTGTGTATTTGTGTATGCTTTCATTGCATAAAACTACAAACACATATTAGTCACTTAGCATTTTAGCATTAGAGAAAACGGAACACACAAAAAAGTAAAAACCTGGGATTCTAAATCTAAATTGAAAATATATGAACTGATACTACACTTTCCCTTTAAAAATGTTTATATTTCCCAGTTCTGCCCTGGAAACAATGACGCATCGAGGAGCAGTGAGTATCCCTATGGTCTAGACTGTGGTCTCTAAATTCTCTTGAAAAGTTACTGATTTTAGATACTCAGAAGAGAAAGGATTAAATGATCCTAGAGCATCTTACTGTACCAAAAAATTAAAAAAAACTTATCAAAGACAAAATCAGAAGGATTCCTGGGCCAACACAACAACGTTATTAGCTATACTCAAATTGGTAGATGATACTTCAAAAAATCTCTTTGATGACTTGGAGGATCTGAGAAAACTAACTTAATTTTCAAAACTCATAAACAAAAGGAAATCATCAAGAAATAATTTGATCTTACTGTATGTACTGTACCACAGAGTAATGCAAAACTTTTTGATGAATTTTTTTAAATAGAAAGGCCAGCTATTAGAATATTAATGGAAAAATGGATCCAATCAATGATCAACAAGCTACAAAGCCAGTGGGGATTTTTATAATTCATAAATCAAGCTGACAATTCTAAACCAACTGATTAATCTTAACAAAAGACAGCTAGACACTCTATACCTTTTGATGCTATTCAACAGGAAGCACACACCACCACCTATGGAGTATTCTTCCTAAGACAAGCAAGATAACCTTCAACAACATTAATCAAAGGCAATAAGCAAAACCTAGAATGTTGAAAACTCTATAAAGGACAAATATCACACTTTCTTCAGCCAACAAATTTCAAGAAAAAAAAAAAAGAGTAACAGAAACCTTAGATTAAAAACTTGAGAGGCATATCAATCAAATGTTTTCTGGCTCAAACAAAAAACTCCAAGCAAAAGCAAAACCAAATACAATTATGAGAAAGATGGGGAATTTTGACTATTGCTTTGATAATGTTTTTCGGTCACTCAGTCGTGTCTGACTCTTTGCAACCCCGTGAACTGCAGCACACCAGGGCTCTCTGTCCTTCACCATCTCCTGGAACTGCTCAAATTCATGTCCATCAAGGTGGTGATGCCATCCAACCATCTCATCCTCTGTCATCCCCTTCTCCTGCCTTCAATCTTTCCCAGCATCAGGGTCTTTTCCAACAAGCCTGCTCTTCGCATCAGGTGGCCAAAGTACTGGAGCTTCAGCCTCAGCCATCAGTCCCGCCAATGAGTATTCGTAGCTGATTTCCTTCAAGATTGACTAATTAGATATCTCCTTGCAGTCCAAGGGACTCTTAGGAGTCTTTTCCAGCACCACAATTTGAAAGCATATTCTTTGATAATGTTAAGAATTAATTAATGGTGTGCATCTTATAATGGTAACGTGTACATTTTAAATACGTTAATGTTGGTACTTATACTTTCTGGAATCTCAGTTCTGTTTCCTATTGTCTCCTTCTGCTGGTAGGTGGCTTTTCTTTGTTCTGTTCTTTGACTGAAAGAAAAGCCTTCAGTTCTCCAGGCTTCCCAGACATGTGTCTAAATCATCCACTTGTAGGGGTTGTTCTTGGTGGGGTAAATGGGGGTTAATTCAGCTTCCAACTATTTTTGGCTCCTGTGGATTTCCCTTACATGCTTGCAACCTGGTTATTTCAGAGAAAGTTTGTTACATTTTATTCAACATGTATAGGTATTCTGCAGCAGAAAAATTTGCTGGTTATCTAATAATCTGAAACCCTGCTGAAATGTCCAATGGTGTTCTTATTTACTTCTCAGTTAGGGCCATCTGCTGATATCTGGGGAGTTTGACATACCCTGTAAATGTTTCAGTTAACCTACATTATAAATTACTGCAAAATCAAACAAAAATATATATTCAGTTTCTCAAAATCCAGGATAACGTCATTTATAAGTTAATGTTTGTATCACTGATTTAGTTGCTTGGGAAATCGTTAACAATTTTTTTTCTTGAAAAATATGTGTAATATGGTAACAATTTTACATGGGACTGCCATTTGCAAAAGAATCTTTCACATGAAATGCAGGGTTTTTGTATTGATGCATTATTGACACATTCCTTTTCCTCCTTTTACTTTGCTTATCGAAGAATGGTTTCAGTTCAGTTCACTTCAGTCGCTCAGACTCTTTGCGACACCATGAATCGCAGCACACCAGGCCTCCCTGTCCATCACCATCTCCCGGAGTTCACTCAGACTCACGTCTATCGAGTCTGTGATGCCATCCAGCCATCTCATCCTCGGTCGTCCCCTTCTCCTCCTGCCCCCAATCCCTCCCAGCATCAGAGTCTTTTCCAATGAGTTAACTCTTCGCATGAGGTGGCCAAAGTACCGGAGCTTCAGCTTTAGCATCATTCCTTCCAAAGAAATCCCAGGGTTGATCTCCTTTAGAATGGACTGGTTGGATCTCCTTGCAGTCCAAGGGACTCTCAAGAGTCTTCTCCAACACCACAGTTCAAAAGCATCAATTCTTCGGTGCTCAGCCTTCTTCACAGTCCAACTCTCACATCCATACATGACCACAGGAAAAACCATAGCCTTGACTAGACGGACCTTAGTCAGCAAAGTAATGTCTCTGCTTTTGAATATACTATCTAAGTTGGCCATAACTTTCCTTCCAAGGAGTAAGCGTCTTTTAATTTAATGGCTGCAATCACCATCTGCAGTGATTTTGGAGCCTCAAAAAATAAAGTCTGACACTGTTTCTACTGTTTCCCCATCTATTTGATGGCTAATTTTAGACTACAGAGTCGCTGTTAATTTAGGTTTTTTATTTTTGTCCATTTCTAAACTATTTACACTGGAAATCTGGTTGAAGCAATCTTGTAAATCTAAACTTCCTTATGAAATATAGAACAATTATCATTGTATTCAAATAATGAAAGAAACAAAGCAAGCACTTCATTAATGTCAGCTTGTGATTCTTGGTTTTCTGAACTGAACCATGAAGGGGTTTTGTGGATTTGTAAAACACCTTACAAATGTAGTTTTTCTAATTCCAGAATGGAACACGCTGACTGACAGGTAGGAGGAATGCAGCAAGCTTCATTGAGTGAATAACAGCTTTTAGTCTACAATTAGCTTTAAAAATGCCTCTGAATAATTTACCATCAGTTTATATTCCCACTGTAGTAAAACTGCTATTATCAGATCCTTCCTTGAGAACTGGTGTCCCTTAAAGCCTAGCAGAGAGGGCAGCTCCAGCCGTGGGACGTGTGACACTGTTTGCGGAGCCAAAGGGTGGACACAGGAAGGATCGGCAGGCTGGACTCCCATGGACCTCGGTGTGTCTCCTGGTCCCGGTCAATGGAGCCCCAGCGTGGTCCGGTTCCTACTCATGGAACACACCTCTTCTGCATTCCAGGAGTGGGCTTGAGCCTGTCCTGTCAGTGTGGAGTGAGTAGCCAAGCTTGCGCTTGCTCAGGGATTTGCAGGGTTCTGGGGTAACTCAGGGTGAGGAGCCCGCTGGCTGCGTTCCTGCCGCTTACCCTGAACATCGCTGGAGTGTGCGGAGCCCTGAGCCGCTGGTGCTATCGGGTCCCCATGCTGAACGGGGCCCAAAGCCAGGGAGAGCCCATCCACACAGATCCTATAGCCCGGCATGCACAGCGACCAAGAGACAATAGTTAGTCCACGAGGGAGCTAGTAATCCGTCAGAGCAGATTAATTGGGGAAGAAAGACAGACCTGCTTTTCATGTTAATGGCTTCAATTCTGAAGAACAAAAGAGAAATACAAAGTGGTGTTTATTGCAAGATTATTTTTCTAAATGGATCATTTTTCTGGGTATCTCTTGCCTTTGTTTCTTAAGCTCTTTTTAGAGAGATAATTGCATATGACATCTTTGCCATATGTGAATCTGCAAGAAGATCACACAGACACATACAAACACACATGCACACACACCTTCAACACCATCCTGCAGCACAATTCAGTCTTTTCTTAAGGAAGCACATTACATCGTCATAGAGATGACGGAGGAGAGGAAATTAATCCAATTCTGTGGATCAGAAGAATAAAGGGATGGACTTGCCTGGTGGTCCAGTGGTTAAGAGTCCCCCGGCCAATACAGGGGACACGGGTCCACCCCTGGTCTGGGAAGATGCCACATGCTGCAGAGCAACTGAGCCCATGTGCCTAGAGCCTGTGCTTGGAAACAAGAGGCGCCACTGCAAGGAGCCCAGGCACCTTAACAAGACAACAGCCCCTGCTCACCACGGGTAGTGAAGATCTGCACACAGCAAGGAAGACCCAGGGCAACAAAAATAATAACTAAATAAAAAGAAGAAGAAAGGGATAATGAAACAAAGTATTTTCTTTTTTTGGTCCGAAGAGGAAAATACAGACTGCCAAAAGTATCTTTTAAAATTAGGAGCATGGAAAAGAGTGGGTGATGCAGATGATAGTCTAAGACTCAGCAAAGGAGTCGTTCCCCTAGGGTTCTCCAGAAAACAGTCTTTAAGCTCCTTGCTGCTCATCTGTGGAAGCAGGAGTGGGGCAGTAGTCTACCAGCAAAAATATTCATCTCCTTTAACATTAGTGCATGCCTATTGTTATACTAGGACAGACCTGTGTGATACAGGTGAGAGGCACAGTTAACCCTCACTGACAGAGCTGAACTAAGCAGAACACTATGAAGCCACTGATAAAACCATTTGAGATATGCTTTGTTTTCCTCTAAGGGTTTCCTGATAGTTCAGTTGGTAAAGAATCCACATGCAATGCAGGAGACCCCGGTTCAATTCCTGGGTCAGGAAGATCCGCTGGAGAAGGGTTAGACTACCCACTCCAGTATTCTTGGGCTTCCCTTGTGGCTCAGCTGATAAAGAATCCACCTGCAATGAGGGAGACCTAAGGTTCCATCCCTGGGTTGGGAATATCCCCTGGAGAAGGGAAAGGCTACCCACTCAAGCATTCTGGCCTAGAGATGGGGTCGCAAAGAGTCGGACATGACTGAGAGACTTTCACTTCCACTTGTTTTCCTCTAGAACACTTTCTCCTGCTGTCCATTCCCACTGAACACAATCACCATTGTCTGTGGATTATAATTATTGCAGAGACCTTCAGTCCAACATGGTAATCTGCAAACACTTTCCTGCTCTGGAATGCCTAGAACATTCTGTGAGTGAAGCTTCAAGCAGTGAGCATTCATTATTATGCAAACATTCTAAGCTGTATCTCATAGTTCAAATGGAATGTTAAAGTCAAATTAATTTGCTGGTCCTTTCTGTTTTCTTCACTCTTAGAAAAGCACCAAATGTTAAACAAATAGCACATGGCTGAGAAAAAAAATAAGTGTGCGGTTCCTGAGACAAGTGATGCTCTGAAGAAGTGGGTTGATTGCGGAGGTGAGGGGAGGAGGTGGTGGGAAGGATAAGAAATAACAGCTATTTCATCTTGACCCTTTGGGACACAGGTGTTGTCATGTCAAATGGCCAGAACCAGAAAGTCTGTGGTTTGGACTTTGTAGGTCCTCATAGCAATAATTGGCACCTGCAGAATCTATCATGCATTGGACAAAGTTCTCATAATAATGCCTTTAATCCTATGGGGGTTGCTAGGCTATTATTGTACCTATTTTACAGATGAGGAAACTGAGGCTCAGAGTCTAAATATCTTGTACATCATTAAACAGCTACTAAGTATGAGAATCAGGATTTGAATCCTGGAGTCTGGTTCCAAGACATATGCCCTTGTCCACCACTGTGGACTACATTTGTGGTGATCAGGACCATGTGACTCAAGACCGTAGCTTCTTGGTCTGAATTCTAGTTGGGTGAACTCTAGCCTCTAATAGCACCTGTGGCTTGGCGATAGTGGTCTATTCATCAACTCGTGTTTGATTCCTGCAACCCCCTGGGCTGCAGCTTGCTAGGTTCCTCTGTCCATGGGATCTCCCAGGTGGGAATACTGGAGTGGGTTGCCATTTCCTCCTCCAGGGGATCTTCCTGACCCAAGGATCGAACTCACACCTCTACCTTGCAGGAGGATTCCTTACCCCTGAGCCACCAAGGAAGCCCTTCACCTGGGGCTTACATTATGCCAGTTGCTAGTCCAAGGTTAAGTAAACGTAAGTGTTAGTCGTTCAGTCGTGCCCAGCTCTTTGTGACCCTGTGGACTACAGGCCACCAGGCTCCTCTGTCCCTGAGATTTTCCAGGCAAAGATACTGGAGTGGGTTGCCACTTCCTTCTCCGGGGGATCTTGCCAACCCAGGGATCGAACTGGGTCTCCTGCACTGCAGGCAGGCTCTTTACCAACTGAGCTACAAGGGAAGCCCAATACACAGAATTTTCACATGTCTTGAATGAACTCCTATCTACTAACTTTCCATGCATCTGCATGTTACTGCCTGTGTCCTGTACTCCAATGCAGACCCACTGGGCCCCCAGAGCCCCACAGGGCACCTAGCCTAGTGAGGACTCTCCATAAAGACTGAAGGTGTGTAGGACATCGGTACCTACTGCTGACTGCTTAACTTCCCCAGTGAAGGGTTTTGTGTCCCAAATGTCTAGAGAGAAGCCTAATTTGGAACTTCACTTTAAACTGACTCTTTTGAAGTTTCTTATTGAAAAGGGTCTCCGTTTCCAGCTCATTTTCAGCGGAGAGGATACAAAGAGGAAGGCATGGAGACAGAAAGCCCAGGTCCCCACTTGACTGACGTTCCTGCTGAAAATGCTAATAAGCCAGCCCAGGGACTCCAGTCCTTGGTACATTTCCTGAATTGGTTTGAAAGGAGTGGACTGACCCTTGTAAATGAGTTTAACTTGCTTTTTCACATGGATAGAAACTGTCAGTTTTCTGTCATCTAAGCTGCCCTCGGTAGCTCTTCATGTTCCATGTGTCGGGAGACACGGTTTTCTAAAATTTCTGATTTCGTAAAACCTTAGGAGGGACCTTTTCCTTTCCTAAGAAACATGCCACTGTGATGGACACTGAATCAGGCTCCTTCTTCTCCACTTTACCTTTAGCTCATTGCCAAGGTCCCTGTCGTCTCCTTGCTTCTTTTTGAATGTCTTTAATTTCTTTGAGAAATGGGAAGGCTGAGCCTGCTTTTCCATCTACATTTGTCACTGTGCAGAGAGGAACTCAGGAGAGGTTACCTGGGCTGAGGGACAGTAACCTTCAAATCTGTTGAAAAACTGCCTTAGGAAACCTCTGTGAAGGCAAAAATGTCACGAGAAGCAGGTTACTGCTCCGGGGTCGGGGTGACATCAAATGCGGCAGCTCTGACCCTCTGATCTCCTTTCGTCTGTCCCAGCCTGTTACTGTGATTAGCAATTTCCTCTCCCTGAGGCTCAGGTCCGACCCTGTAGAAGGTTCCAGAAGCCCAGACCTGGAGACATTACTTGTGACACCCAGAACCACAGGTCAAAGCTCATAGAATCTTTTTCTGTCCCATTCTCAGTTTTGCGAAGACACCATGAAGGCACATCATATACACGGCTGCTGAGAACAAAAGCTGTTTTCTCCATCTCTCCTCTGTTTTCTACCCCCTGCTTTAAAAGAAATAATATCTGATTACTAACAAAGAGTACCTTCTCTTTAATGCACCCCACACATTGCACATGTGAAGGGACCCTACAATTTCAGGCAAGAAAAAGAGAATTGATGTTTTCAGGCATAAGGGCCAATAATTACAGTGATTTTCTATTCCTTGGATCTCTGATTGCCAATATCTTTGGATGACTTCAAATGCCATTTTTCAGCTTCAGATATAGCTTCAGTGATGCTTTCTAACATTCCAGTAAGTATTGACAATTTGTCTTTGAACGGATGACAGTGTTAGAGCTTTATTCAAGTGGGAGAAAACAAGAGCCATTTTACACTGGCTTTCTAGAAAGACAGGACTATTCCAGGCAAACAGCTTTGGTTATGGGGTCATGTGTATTGGAGAGAGGCAGTTGTCCATGGTGGATCAAGAGCAGTCAGCACTGTTTCCTTGGAAGGACTCGTGTATAAGGGTCCAGAAGCAATTACACAATGCAGGTGTTTATCCCCTTTAAAAATTTAGGGGAAAATGGGAAACGACACCACTGTTAAGGAACATTACGCGTGCATGCTAAGTCACTTCAGTTGTGTCTGACTCTTGCGACCTCCATGGACTGTAATCTGCCAGGCTCTTTTGTACATGGGATTCTCCAGGCAACCCATTTCCTTCTTCAGGGGTATCTTCATGACCCAGGGATCGAACCCTGGTTTCCTGCATTGCAGGCAGAATCTTTTCCACTGAGACACTGGGGAAGCCTCGAGAAATGTTAGAGGAAACAGCAGAACAACTCCAAATGCTATAAACTGCCCTCAGTCTCCTCAAGGACTTCTCGGCTACTGCCCACCCAGAGACTGAGGGTGACTGCAGGTTTCCAACCCTCAGACCTGTTTTGGTTGACCCTATCCCATTCACCAGTCAAGCCCCTTAAATGCTTTCCTCTCCAGATTCTCTGGTTGATGTGGTTCGAGTGAAGAAACACTGGCCTATTCTGTTTTCACTACTCGAGGTACAACTCTAAACCTACATAAATGTACTGTGAGTATTTTATGATGAGTTATATTGCCTCACCTTGGCAGAGAATTTTCCAGAAAATATTGTCAAATGACAGAGACAATTTTGATGCTAATGTTAACTAGCTTTTTGGTTTTTTGGTAAATTATTTTGGGAAACACAATTGTTAACATTCCTCGGTAATAGTCTCTATTTCTTTTATTTATTTTTTTCCTCAAGAGCTTTCACTTGTATTTAGAGTCCCTGAATCCAAAGAAACTCAATCTTTTCCTGTTTGTGGATATTTTCACCCTGATTTGTGATTTTATGGCAAAATGACTTACTTTACAGTATAGAAGTCCTTAACAACCCTGCTTTGATTTTTATCATATTTCTCTACTTGCCCATTCCCCTACCCCCAACCTTCATCCACGAAGATTATCCTTTTGTTGTTCTGGTGCATTTGCGTGATACCAGGCTTCCCTGGTGGCTCAGACAGTAAAGAATATGCCTGTAATGCAGGAGACCTGGGCTCAGTCCTCAGATTGGGAAGATCCCCTGGAGAAGGGAATGGAAACCCACTCCAGTATTCTTGCCTGGAGAATCCCATGGTCAGAGGAGCCTGGTCAGGGCTCTCATGGGGTCACAAAGAGTCAGACACTACTGAGTGAGTGACTACTACTACTATGAAGGCTATCTTTATTAAGAGTTCATCCGCTCCTCCTGCTTATTCTTCACCCAAGTTTTAATCCTCTGTTTGTGACAACATAATCATTTCCATAGCAACCAATTTTAAAGTTCCAAGACAAGGATTAGCCTTCAGGTGGCCAATAAGCAACAAGGAGCTGATGAATTCTGAAGGGAGGGAGTGCCATTTATATGCAAATCTTAAAAGTGGTGAAGGAGAGTGGGGAGACACTGGAAAAAAAGAACTAAATAATAAACAGCATTGTCTTAGACCTGAAAAGGCTTTTTTTCCCCCTTATTCTAGAAATTCAGTGGGCCTTTTGCTGCAGCTGCAAATTGATTTGATCTTTCTTTCTTTCCTCCTTTTTTCTTGCGTCATTCATTCATTTTTAGTTTCAGAGCATTAGACTTGCAATACCAAATATGGCTGTTAAAGGAGGGGTGCTTAGGATGTCTAACGTCCTTTTGAATGTACTCTGTGGGGAGGGATGAAGAGAAGATCTGTTTAGTGATTGTCTCTACTTCTAAAACAACCTTCAACTGCCACATATTTGTGTTTTTAAGAATGCTTTTCTTGTAGTTTATTTCTAATCACATAGCATTGTGCTCAGAAAAGATGCTTGATACAATTTTAGTTTTCTTAAATTTACCAAGGCTTGCCTTATGGCCCAGCGTGTGGTCAGTCCTGGAGAATACTTTGTGTACACTTGAGAAAAGTGTGTACTCTGATGCTTTGTGGTGGAATACTCAGTAGATATCAATTAATTCCAACTCCTCTAAAGTGTCATTTTAGGCCTGAATTTCCTAATTAATTTTCTGTCCAGATGGTCTATCCACTGATGAAAGTGAGGTGTTAAAGTCCCCCACTATCATTGTATTACTGGTGATTTCCCTCTTTATGTTTGTTAGTATTTGTCTTTCATATTGAGGTGCTCCTATGTTGGATGTATATATATTTATAATTGTTATATATTCTTCTTGGATCAAACCCTTGATCATTATGTAGTATCCTTCTTTGCCCCTTATAACAGTCTTTGTATTAAAATCTATTTTGTCTGATATGAATGTTGTTAGTCTAGATTTCTTATGAATTCTATTTGCATGGAATGCCTTCAGAGGGACTCTCCAGGCTTCATTCTGAATGTAGAGGCACTGTGGCCATACCACCTTGAACACACCCAATCTCATCTAAATGTAGGGGCAGTAGATTACAGTGAGATATCTGGGGCCTTCCTGACTCACCTTAAAGTAGCAAGACATAAGTGGAAACTTTGTGAGGTTCTGATTTGGGGAGGAATATTCTATAAATATCAATTAAGTCACTTAATTAAGAACTGTGGTATTGGAGAAGACTCCTGAGAGTCCTGGACTGCCAGGAGATCCAACCGGTCAATCTTAAAGGAGATCAGTCCTGGGTGTTCTTGGGAGGGACTGATGATGAAGCTGAAACTCCAATACTTTTGCCACCTCATGCGAAGAACTGACTTATTGGAAAAGACCCTGATGCTGGGAAAGATTGAAGGCATGAGGAGAAGGGGATGACAGAGGATGAGATGGTTGGATGGCATCACCAACTCAATGGACATGAGTTTGAGTAAATTCCAGCAGTTCGTGATGGACAGTGAGGCCTGGTGTGCTGCAGTCTATGGGGTCACAGAGTCAGACACGACTGAGTGACTGAACTAAACTGAACATCTAGAGTGTCATTTACAGCCTGAGTTTCCTTATTAATTTTCTGTCTGGATGGTCTATCCAGAAACTATCCAGAGATTATCCAAAAGGTCTCTGCATGAGACTTTCATGCCGAGAGATTTTGGAAAAAAAGAAATCTCATGATGGATTAATAAGTTTTTAGGAATTTCAGAAGTAAAAGAGGGAGAGAAAATATCATTGCTATTCTCTGGTTACTTGAGACCTTGTCACTCAATTCTAGTTACCTTTCTTTTTTTCTTAATGAACAAAACTAATTTGTAGTCTTTATTTCCAGATTTTTCTGAATCTATAGCTCAGACCTATTACCAATTTCTCATGTTTTGTAAAATGTTAGAGCAGCAAAGATACATGCAAATAACTCACCTCACAGTTGCGTCAAATAAAGATTGTACTGGACAGTTGTACAAGCAAGAAAGCTTCATTCAAGACTACTGCAATAATGGAGAGATTTTAAATCTCGGTTAAAATGATGAGACTCAAAGACATTATCATTGTGGGGCTATTTTTGGGTTCCACTGTGGGTGCTACACCTCTGGTCATGATGCCAAGAGTACCTGCACAAGTAACAGTATTACCCCTGGAAGTCTTTCCTACGAATTCAGAGCAGCTAGAGGTCATTTAGCTATACAATAAAGTGACTCCAACCAACATAAAAGTATTGAGTGAGTTCCAAACTATCCAGAATTCAACATCCCCTGTTGTTCCCTTCATGTTCAGTCATGCCTGATGCTTTGTGATCCTATGGACTATATAGCTCACCAGGCTCCTCTATCCATGGGATTCTCCCGGCAAGAATATTGGGATTGTTTGCTATTTCCTTCTCCAGGAAATCTTCCCAACCCAGGGACTGGACCCAAATCTTAATTCCCATAGCTACTACCAGCTTCCCCAACAGGAGGGAAAGTGTGAAAGAAGGATGTAAAAGTGAGAAGAGGATTTGGTTGGAACTGAAGACTTTTGCAAAATTTATCATGTGAAGCTGAAACTTAGGCTCACCTCAGGGGCCTTAGAAGGAACTCCCGTAGGTGAGGGGCTCTGAAGTTTACTTACTCTTTGTTAGTTGCATGGCAAACTCACTCCTATCTTTATTTGGACTAATGCAATCCACCAATTTTTATCTTCTGAATACATTTCAAACCTTCAACACTTCACCCTATTCCTCCAACCCCCTGTCATTTATAGATTCTTGCCTTTGCCCTCCCGATGTGCACCTCTCTTAGATGTGGAAGTATTCAGTGGACCAGGGGAACTAATCTCCTGCCCCAAACTGTAGCTAACTCTGTGAATATGGATATATTACCAATAATTCTTTGATAAGAACTTTTTCTTATTAATACATTCTCAGATTCTAATATAGTAACTGATATGTGGTAGGCATTCAGTGCATTAAACAGATAAGTAGTAAGCACCTCTGGTGATGGGGAATTCAGCACAAACCAAGATGGCGGTCTTGTCCTCATGAAGCTGACGTTACAATGGAGAGGCAGAAACTAGCCAATGTGATTTAACATGTAATCAAATAATTAGTACATTTTCGATAACTATAGCTATAAGCACTATAACGAAAAACTCTAGCTGGGGACTTTCTTGGTGGTCCAGTGGTTACGACTCTGCACTTCCATGGCGGGGGACACAGGTTTGATCCCTGATTGGGGAACTAAGATCCCACATGCTGCATGGCGTGGCCAAAATATATACAAAAATTAAATTATATTGAATAAATTTCCTTTTCTTAAAAAAAAAAAAAAACAACAGAAAAGTGGTGGAGGACACAGGTAGACTGGAGTTTTGGTTTATTGAAAGTCTCAACTCTGGGTCTTAGGGGCTTGCTTATGAAATGGCCTGTTCAGCATTGATAAAACCAAAGGTCCTTTCTTGTGCCATCATTTTCTGATTCCTTGATGCAGTGGAGGAAATGAAGTTGGTTTGTGCTTCTAGGAGATTTTCAGTCATTTTTAATCACTACATTCAGCCAAAAGGCTGTTACAGGAGCCTCGGAAATATTCTTAATTTTCATCAGTCAGAAGTGTCAGTGTTAGTTACTCAGTTGTATCCAACCCTGCGACTCCATGGTCTATAGCTCGCCAGGCTCCTCTGTCCATGGGTTTCTCCAGGCAGGAATACTGGAGTGCGCTGCCATTTCCTTCTCCAGGGGTTCTTCCTGACCCAGAGGTCTTACCCAGGTCTCCTATATTTCAGGGGGATTCTTTACCATCTGAGCCACCAAGGAAGCCAAACACAGCAAGCAAACGCAGAAGGGTGATTTTATTCTAATCAATTTCTTTCTGTCTTTGTCCACTTAACTTAGAAAAGCAAATAACAGAAAGGGTGAAAAGGAACATGGAAAATAGGACAAAATGCACTATTTCTGTTGACACTCCCAATAGTGGCGGTTTTCCCAAGGGTAAGAGGAAAGCAAAAGTGCCTGAGACCAAAACTGGTACGCAGAACACATCCTAAAATCTATTTGTAACAAACTATAGAAAAATGAACAATAAGTATGAAAGAAAATTCAAATCAGTTAATAATAAAGATGCCAAGCCTCATTAACAATCATAGAAATGATAACTGCAATGACAATGAATGATATAATTAGAAACATAAAATAAAAAAAAATCTGACAGTCATGAAGGTCATTGAGGAAATATAGAAATTAAACAGTTTTGGAGGTTGGGGGAGATTTACACAACTGCTTTCAAGAATTCTCTAGTTCTCAGAGACTATGGTTGTACATCATGTATGGTAGCAATTTCCCTTCTAGGAATAACTCTGAGAAATCCTTGCACACTGCACACATGGAGACGACCCCCAAAGCTCACTGTGGCATTGTTGGCCTTGCTAGTATAACAGAAATCTGAAGTCATCAACATCCCCAGTAACAGAAGAAAAGTTATCCTAATATTGGTGTTTTTATAACATGAAACACCATCCAGCATTTAAGTGAACTTTGCAGATAAATCTAAAAAGTACATAATTTTAAGCAAAACGAAACAAAACCCCCAAAAACATTTAATTTGCAAAGTGATGCAGAAAGAATCACACAAGTTATGTAAAGTTTTAAAACATCCAAAATAATTATATATATATGTAGCTGTATCACACACACATGAACTATAGAAGCTAAAATCAGGAACCAGATTATAGGAGGCAGATGGGTGGGAACTGGTAAGCACATAGATGAAGCACACTGCTTCATCTCTATCTGAATGTGTGATTTTCTTGAAATATAAAAGCAAATATGGAACAGTGCTAAGATTTAATGAAGCTGGATTGTAAGCACTTGGGTACTTCTTTTATTTGTCTGTACTTTTGTGGCCACCTGATGCAAAGAGCCAACTCATTGGAAAAGATCCTGATTCTAGGCAGACTGAAGGCAAAAGGAAAAGTTGGTGGCAGAGAATGAGATAGATGGTACCACTGACTCAATGGACATGAACTTGAGCAAATTCCAGGAGACAGTTAAGCACAGCAGAGCCTGGCATGCTGCAGTCCATGGGGTCACAAACAGTCAAACAGGACTTAGCAATGAAATAACAATTTTCAGAATGCTTGAAGTGTTTCACAATGAAAAAGGAGAAAAGATCACATTTCTCTGTGTTATTTGGTACCCATCGCTGCTGGGAGAGCCTTCTCGAGCCTTCAGTGCTTCATCTGCACAGAGTGTGGTATGAGGTACCCCCAGCTTAGATCAGGGATCTTCCATTGTTGGGGGCAGAGCCTCCCACCTACTTCTATTTGGAACAAATTATTATTTGGATGAGGTACTCCCAGCTTGGATCAGGGATCTTCCATTGTTGGGGGCAGAGCCTCCCACCTACTTCTATTTGGAACAAATTATTATTTGGGGATAAAGCAACTGGAAGCCTTTTTGTTAATCCTGCAAATCCTTCCAGGGACCATGCATGCCAACCCAGTTGCAGGCGAAACATCTTTAGGCTGAAGACTGGGTTCAAAATCAAGGAAAGGGCTGGGAATGGCTCTTCTAAGAAACTGGTGGTGAAATGAAAACAGGAGAGTATTAACCTGAGTTGGCAACAAAAACATTTTGTTTTGAGAAAAGATTTGATATTATTTGTAGACAAAAATAACAGTAATTGCAAGCAAAGCTCCATCTGTCAGAAGCATATTTCATTAATGGATTAACAAGAAAATTGCCTGGAAAATTTTCTTGCCAATAAGAATATAAATTAGAATATTTGCAGAGAAATAAGTGAGGGCATTTTTAATCTTTGAAGGGGACTGAGAGACTTCTATAAGAAAAATAACTAATTTGGTCACTCTTCAGTCTAATAAATGTTGAATTATATAAGTAAATTCCAGTAAAAATAACATTAATCCAAACCCAACATTTTCATTGAAATTAATTCGAAGCAAATATCTGCTTGGACAGCTGGCTTAGAACCGAATAAACATTTACTTGAAAGTGTCACGAACACGCTGGGTTTTATTTATTAATTGTTAACTCCTTGTTGAGACATTCAGAAACAAGAGGTTCCTTGCGTGGACCAGAAGTGCTATGGCACCGCGCGGACTGCAGAGGGCACTCTAGGGAGCAGTTAAGAGAGTGATGGTAGCCATGCATGACAAGGTGCAGCTATAAAACTCAACCCATAGTTTTATTTGAAATTAGTTCCCTAGAGAAGATGACATTTCTGCTTTCATTATTTCAGCATCTTACTGAAGAGGTATAGTGAGTGGGGCCCACATAACGTACAAATGGCTAAAAGAGAAACGTGCTATGGTTACTAGGCTTTTTCTCTAAATGATGACCCAGGTGGCAGTAGTGGTAAAGAACACGCCTGCCAATGCAGGAGATATGAGATGCGGGTTCCACCTCTGGACTGGAAAGATCCCCTTGCGGAGGAAATGGCAACCCACTCCACTATTCTTGCTGGGAGGATCCCACGGACACAGGAGCCTCGCGGGCTACGTCTATGGGGTTGTAAAGAGTTGGAGACGACTGAAGTGACTTAGCATGCATTACACTGATACAATTTTTAGGATCTTAATTGGGAAAATATTTGTCTAACTGGACCTGTTACTTTAGCACAATATAGACAATTATTGGGCTTCCAGGGTGGTTTAGCGCCTGCCAAGCAGGCGATGCAAGAGGCGTGAGTTCAATCCCTGGGTGGGGAAGATCCCCTGGAGGTGGAAATGGCAGTCCACTCCAGTATTCTTGGTGGGAAAATCCCGTGAAGAGGGGAGCCTGGCGGGTTACAGACCATGGGTGTCTCACAAAGTCAGATGTGACTTAGTGACTATCCCACCACCACCACAATAACTAAAAACTACTGAAATAATAATAGCTCAAAAGGAAATTGTTCCAAACCTGGCGGTATCAGGGGAGGGAACAAACCCAGCACCTGTCAGGAAATGAGCAGGTTACTTTGCTTAACTCTTTATGGCAATTTTATAAGTACTATTTTTTTTTCTATTTAAAAGTTGAAAAAACAGTTATGGATGGTCAGTTTGTTGCTTAGCATCACACAGATGACAAATGACGGAGCTGAGAGTGGGAGTCAGGACAAAGCCATGGGTCTTGTTCTTTACTCTCTTACTTTTTTATTTTTTGCTTTGTATAATGTTCAGAATGCATGTATCTTTTTTTTTATTTTTAAATCTTTGGCCATAATTGTTGACTATGATCTTTGACTAAAGCACAAATTTGAATTATCATTTTTTTAAAAAATGCTGTTTATCTTTTATAGAGACAACTGACCATATTCTTAACCAGCAATGGGTCATAATCTACTTAACAATGGAAGCATCCAGAAGGGGAAGTGAAAAGATTTTCTAGGCACAAGAACCAGTGTTCAATGAAAATAAAGGCCATCAGAGAATCTGTAGCATGCTGGGAAGTAGAGACAATTCTATATGACTAAGTCATGAAGCCTGGAGAGAAATAATTATGGTTTCTTGTTTCTTCTGTCTTAATGACCATGAAGAAAAAAAAAAAAAGACTTGCGATGTTTCCTTGAGCAACGGAATGGAATGGAATAGGATAGAACAGAGCACAACAGAATAGACTGGAACAGAAGAGATAATTATAGCCGCACGCTTTCTCTTGTCTCTAAGGAGTGTCCTGATATTGCCTAGTTGGAATTTCCTCTTCCTCTCGCTTCATTATGGACAGCCTGTAACAAAGGCATTGAGAACTGTCAGAAGAAGAAATAGGCAGATCCTGGAAGGTAACAGAGGAACAACGTGGAGGGTAGCCTGTGCAAGTTAGGGTTTTGGAAAGTTTGAGAAGTGGGATTCAGGCATGAGAAGAAGAATGTGCGGAAGCCCCAACCATCTACCTGAGATGGGTAGCAACAGGGCTAGGCTTGTTAGTGAGGCCTTTCTGTATATCATTCATGTCTCCCTTGTCCACCCAGTCATGGCATTTTTCCTGTAAGATTACAGAAAACTCACTCTATCTTCTCCTACACTACTTTAACAAGGAATAAAACTTGTACATATTTAAATTAATAAACTCTTTCACATATTTAAAATGTATGCAAAAACATATACATTGTTTTTGCATACATTTTAAATTATTAGGAGTGGTTGTTTACAAATCTATTTTCTACTTTTCCCCAAGAAATATAAGTATTCTTTATTACTCTGATATCCATTAGGGAGTCAAGTTCTTTATCAGAAATGATTCTAAACAGTTTACAATAATTTTAGCAAATGATTTTGATTTATCTTCAAAGTTGATTAAAAGAAATGTATCCAAGAAGTCAAAATACTTTGTACATTAAAACCTAAAAGAGAAGGGAAGACATTCCCCTGCCTATAGATATAAATACCAATCCACATGTTTGAGCTCAACTATGCTTCAATGCACTAAAAATTACAGATACCATGAAGAATTGCATTCAAAGCTTTTAATCACTTTCTCAACATCAATACATTTTCAAAGAAACTGGCTTGGGATAAAAAATCAAACATGGGAAAGTCATTGAATTTCAATCAGCAATTCATTACACAAAGTTCAAATGTGGAAGCAATTACCACTAAGTTTTCTTAGAACTGAGTTTTATCAGACAAATACAAATGACTATAAACAGTCTTAAGCCATCTTATGGCCTTTAAAGAAATCCAACTCCTATCAAAAATGTACACATTCTGTTGACTGTTACTCCACCTGTGAGTTTTCTAAAGGAAGTGTTCCTCCCTGTTATCAGACACAATCCTTTAACTACTTGTCAATTCTGCCTTTTTTTTAATTTAAAGAGAAAGTGTGATTTCTCAGCTTCACATATGTTTAAGTTCATCTCAGTGGCATTCCTGTGAAATTCAATAACTACCTTAATTCAATGTGTGCACACCTATTTGCATAGAATCTGCGAAGAATCGCTGAAAACGATGAAAAATCTGAGCCAGGAATGGATAGCATTAGTTTCAAGCAGAAACCTATACATTTTAAACTATACATAAAAATGTGTTCCTAAATTCTGAGAGCAGCTGCACAGTTTTGAAATTACTTCGGGATAAAAATATGTAGAAGTGGAAACGTTTATTTGTACCCGTTTTGTAAGATTCCACATATAAGTGACATTATGTGATATTTGTCTTTCTCTGTTTGACTTCACTCAGTATGTCAATGTTTAGGTTCATCCATGTTGCTACGAATGGCATTCTTTCATTCCTCCTATGGCGGAAGAGTATTCCACCGTGTACCACATCTTGTTTGTCCATTACTCTGTTGATGGACATTTAGGTTACTGCTGCTGCTGCTGCTGCTACTAAGTCGCTTCAGTCGTGTCCGACTCTGTGCGACCCCATAGATGGCAGCCCACCAGGCTCCCTGGGGTTCTCCAGGCAAGAACTCTAGAGTGGGTTGCCATTTCCTTCTCCAATGCAGGAAAGTGAAAAGTGAAAATGAAGTTGTTCAGTCGTGTCCGACTCTTCGCAACCCCATGGACTGTAGCCCACCAGGCTCCTCCATCCATGGGATTTTCCAGGCAAGAGTACTGGAGTGGGGGTGCCGTTGCCTATGTCCTGGCTATTGTAAATAGTGCTGCTCAACACTCTGTAATGACCTTTATAAGAAAGTAATCTAAAAAGTGTGGATATATGCATATGCATAACTGATTCACTTTGCTGTAACCTGAAACTAATATATTACAAATCAAATTAAAAATGCTCCCAATTAAAAAAAAAAGAAAAAAAAACATAAAAATATGTAGAAGTTGAAAAGAAAGCAGAAAGGATAGGTGGCATATATTTTAAGTGTTGCATGGAGGTGAACACTGCCCAAGAATTAAACTGTCTAGACAGTTTAACCAGCTCTTTAGTCTTGACAAAAGGCCCCAGATGTAGTGTAGCTCAGTGTTAAAGTGGAGTTACAAATAATTTGTCTAATAGACCAGATCAGCACAAAGTTTATGGCCCTTTGGGACAGGTACCAGTTTTGTATCTAATTCAAGAATCTTACCATCTCATAAATAACCCAGCTTCTAAAATGCTCTCTGAATCAGTCATAACATTTCACTGTCTTTCTATTAATTAATGAGTTAAGTAGAATCTCTTACATGTGGTCATATTATATTTGTGCAAGAGATAGAATTTTATCTTTTGGAAAATTTTAATTTCAGTCTTACTGGAACAATCGGAATCAATGATAAAGATAAGATAAAGATAATGATCCAAGTAATATTTTCTATAGAAAGGAACGTTTAAGATTGGATGGAAATTAGGGGGAATAAAAGCCCCATTCCATATTGAAAACAAGAGAATTGGAATATGAATATGGAATATGGAAACGAGAGAATTTGTCTGATTTGAACTTTACCACAAATGAAACTTTTGTTTCTATCCATCATTTAATTATTTGAGTGTCTTTTTTCTTTAAAAAGAAGATATCTAATACAAGTAGCTCTACATTTCAAAGAAATAGAAAAAATAAAATAATTTTAGTCATAATAGAGCCACATGCATGTAAAGCTAAACATTATATAAAATGAGATTTAATGGGTGATAAAGTAGAATGCTAAAACATAAAGAAGCAGTACTATGCTTCAAAGCTAATAATAATTTGTTGGGTGCTGTCTAAATGCCAAAAGATGTAAAAACAAAATGATGTGACTGAAAAGGGCTTAATTTCCAAAATATATAAACAGGTCATACAACTCAATGAAAACAACAATGACAAAATCCCAAACAACCCAATCAAAAAATGGGCAGAAGACCTAAGCAGACCTTTCTCCAAAGAAGACATACAGATGGCCAATAGGCACATGAAAAGATGCTTAATATCCCTAATTATTAGAGAAATTTAAATTAATTTCACAATGAGATATCGCCTCAAACCAGTCAGAATGGACATCATTAAAAAGTCTACAAATAACAAATGATGGAGAGGGTGTGCAGAAAAAGGAATCTGCCTACAATGTTTCTGGGAATGTAATTTGGTGCAGCTACTGTGGAAAATAGAATGCAGGTTCTTAAAAAACTGAAAATAGAGTTAACCATATGGTTCAGCAATTCCTGGGCATATATTTGGAAAATACAAAAACTCTAGTTTTGAAAAGATGTATAAACCCCAATGTTCGTAGTAACTCTGTTTACAATAGCCAAGACCTGGAAACAACTTAATGTCTGTTGACAGATAAATGGATAATGACAAGGTAGTATATATATACAATGGAATACAATTCATAAAAAAAGAATGAAATAATGCCATTTGCAGCAACATGAACGGACCTAGAGATTATCATACTAAGTGAAGTACGTCAGAAAGAGAGACAAATACCATATGATATCACTAATGTGAGAAATCGAAAATATGACGCAAGTGAATCTATTTATGAAACAGCAACAGAGGCACAGACATAGAGGAGAGACTTGTAGTTGCCAAGGGGAAGAAGTGGAGGAGCGATGGAGTGGAAGGCTGGGATTAGCAGATATTCCTTCCCATTATGGTTTGTTATTACAGGATAGTGAATATAGTTTCCTGTGCTATAGAATAAGACCTTGGTGTTTATCTCTACCTAACTGTATATGCATTCTATACATAATATTTTGCATTCTGCACATAATAGTTTGCATCTGCATTGCACATAGTAGGTATTAATTAAATGTTTAGTGAATAATGAACAGAAATTGTTCCTTGAGAAGACCTGAGTTTAGCTATGTCCATCTGACTGTGTGATAGATCTTGATTCTTTGAAAATATGAAACACCAAACTGTACCAAAAGGAATGGCTACTGATGTTTAAATATGGGCCAATCTGTTTTGTGATTGAGAAATACTTCTGAAAAATTCTATCAGTATGAAGGAAACTTTAGTTTTGGTAGGATATAGATTGGACTAAAGCAGAAAAGCAAAATAAAATAAACAAACAATAACAACAAAACCCACTTGTGTTTTCTTTTCCTCTAACTCAGTACATAACTGGATCACCAGCTATCATCAGACTCTCAAGATAAACTGCAATTCTGCCATGTACCAGTAAGACTATTTAATTTCTCTGCATCTCTGTCTCTTACACTATGATGTAGAGATAACAAGTTTGCTTTCACCTCTAGAGACTTCCTTGGTGGATCAGGTGGTAAAGAATCTACCCACTGATGCAAGGAATGTGGGTTCTGTCTCTAGGTCCCGGAAGATCCCACATCCTGAGGGTCAGTTAAGCCGATGATTCACAACTACTGAGCCCACCTGCCCCAGAGCCCCTGCTCCACAACAAGAGAAGCCATCACAGCGAGAAGCCTGTGCAATGCAGTGAAAAGCAACCTCTGTTTGCCACAACTGGAGAAAGCCTGTGCGCAGCAATGAAGACTCAGTGCAGCGAAAAATAAAGACACTGAACAACAACAACAAAAACTTCCTTCAAAGTGATTTAATATATTTGAGTGAATATAAAGAAGCATCTAGTAGGTACCAGGAATGTAAGTGGTCCTTAATAAATTACATTTACAAATTCTATAAAGAGATAAGGCACCTAATAGATAAGAATAAATAAGAAAGTGAAGATCATGAATGGTTTTGAGACTTTTCAAAAGAAATATTAAGATGATATAAAACCCCAAAACCCCAACAATAATTGGAACACAGGCTTCCTATCACTGAGGCCTTTGATGCTTTATTATTTTCTCGATGTGCAGGAAGTTACTGCTGGATATACACTCATATTTTTCACCTTTATATGTTCAAATGTGTCAGGATGTCAGGAGATGGATTTTGACTATCAAATTGAAGTGAAAGTTCAATACTTTTACTATTATAATCGTACTTTATTCTGTATATGAAAAACATATTTGTAAAAATAGAATAATTACATATTTGTTTGACTCATAAAGAGCAGGGTCAAAGCAGACCATTAAGTATTTTCAGTCAAATATTAACATTATATCAAAAGCTATGACAAAAAAGGAGATTTCTGTTTAAAGCAACAATCAATTTTTTTTTCATGAGTGTTGCTTCTGTGTAGAAACCTGAAAGTGGATGGTATAGATTTTAGACACTCAGTAAAAGGTAGGTATAAATGGAAATATTTTAAAACTTAAAAGATTTCAAAAACAAAAAAGGAACTTGGGTTATGTCTAAAAAATAAATAATACACATAACAGAAAGATACAAAGTGAAAACTGCACAAAAGTAGCCCAAGGCACTTTGTTTAAAGTTAAAGACTTTATTTTTAAATATATAAAAATACTTTTTTTTTTCTTTGCTTTTGCTTCTGGGATTTTTTCTTGTGTACTTTCTTACCAGTTGCAAAATCTCCCCAAATATCATTATCATTATAATCATCATCATCACCATCACCATCATCAAATCCCTTGATGAAAATCAAGTATATATTGCAAAATTTTACATGTACCTCAGTGTATTTCGCTGGGGGTAGATATCAGTTTATATCTACTGTATGTCGACACACAAAGTAGCAATAAGCTGGTTGAAGTGAAGAAATGAATCTGTCTCCATGATCATAGGTAAAACATGAACAATAGTAGATCTCAGAAATATTTAAAGAACTTCATGAGTTTTGCAAACCGTCTCACGTGGATCATGGTGTTTTGTCTCCCAATCACCCCAAAATTATTTTTAAAATGTTGACAGTTTCAAAAATGCTTTAGTAAGAAAACGTATTTTAAATCTGTTATTTTGTAGAACAGCAACAGAGTGACTTTTCTGGAAAGTGCCCATAAACAATTGAAAAGTGAAAAGTGAAAGTGAAATCGCTCAGTCGTGTCTGACTCTTTGCAACCCGTGGAGTGTAGCCCACCAAGCTCCTCTGTCCATGGGATTCTCCAGGCAAGAATACTGGAGTGGGTTGCTATTTCCTTCTCCAGGAAGAAGGAAACAATTGAAACTCACTCCCAATTAAAGGCAGAAAAATATCAGTACTTTTATCAGGGAGTCAAGGGTTTTCTGATATTGCAGACTTAAGAGACTGCTATTACAAGTGATTAACATGTCACTTTGGACAGACCATATGCTAAAGCTATGTGAAATCTGCACATGGGCATGGGATGGAAAGTGGAAAGAAGTCTATGCTAAGAGTGGGAGGAAACAGAGGTTCACATTGGCCATGTCTGTGTAATGCCTGTTAAATGCTTGAAGTTCAAGGAGACTGTTCCGCTTACCAGAAGGGCAACACATGCTTTGCTCTGAGTCTACCTTTTGCTTCAGTTTTTCTAAGCTGAAGGAAATGGAGACTAGAAATTTTCTAAGTTGGACAAAAAAGATAAACTGTTATCAGTGGTATCAGCAATTTTAAAAAGACAAACAAAGAGTTAAAGAATGTGTATGAATAGCCTTCTCTTCTTGATTTCTTATTCAGAATAGCAGGTAAGACTGAATTAAGTTGTTAGAACAGATTTGACTAGATAAAATAGAAAGAGTTGAGATTTGTGGTCTCCTATGCTATTCTTGATTGATTCAGATGGTATGGCATTTGTAAGGTTAACTTCTCAATCTGTTCATTCATTTAAAAATATGTGTTATAGGGTTACAACAGTTGTAGGCTTTTGTTCAGAGTTTTAGGAATACAGCAGGGAATGAAATAGGCAAAAAGTCCTGCCCTCATGAACTTTAAATGCTAGTGTAGCAGTGCAAGCAGAAAACAGATACACAGTGTATGAGATAGTGATAAATGCTACAGATAATCAAAGTGAAGTTGGTAAGAAGCATTAGAAAGAAGAAGACTCATGAAATTTTAAATAGAACAGTCAGGGAAGACCAACTGGCTAAACTGACCTTTGAGCAAAGACCCTCAAGGAGGTGAGAGAGCAAGCCTTGTGAATGCAAGAGCCACAACAGAGGGAAGGAATGGTCAACATGAAGTGAAGTCAGGGGAGAGGAATGTTCAATCACATGAAGCCCAGTCTTGCAGAATGTTGCAGGCTATTTGATGATTCTGGGTTTTATTTTGCAGGAAAATGGAACCCAAGGAAGTATTTTCAATGGAGGAGTGAGATGCCTCAACTCATACTGATCAAGCTCATTCTGGTTGTTGGATTGAGAGCAGATGGCAGAAGCAGAAAGATCATTTTAGGAGATTCCAGTAACTCACAGGGGAAAATGGAAGCTCAGCCCTAAAGGGTGTGATGAGTAGCTGGACTCTAGGGAAGGTATTGAGAAGGTGAAGTTGTCAGGACTGATGGATAGATGTGTGAGAGAGAAAAAAGGCTGCCTGTATATCTGGAAGGTTGGATCTACAGTCAACCCAAAGAGGGACCTTAAGAGAAGTGGGTTTTGAGGGGAAGATCTAGAGCTCAGTATCAACATACTAAGTTTGATGTGACTACTGCGCATGTAATGGGCTGTTCCCAGTAGAAAAGTGAATCTACCTGTCTGGAAATCAGGAGAGAGGTCTGGGCAGAAAAGACATAATCTGATTATCAGCACTTAGATGACATTGAAGGTATAGTAAAACTGTATGTGATCATCTTAACTGTGAATGTAAAAAGGAAAAGGAAGAGATTCCAAAACTGAGCCTTGGAGTACTCCCAAGGTAAGGGGTCATGAGAGATCAGAAGGAAAACCAGGAAAGGATGGAATGAGAGGTATGTTTCCAGGAAAAGGAGTTTCCACAGTGATATCACACATTTCTTTCTTCTCCATTAAAGGCATCCTTGGGGAACTGAGATTATTACACAAACAATTTTGAAACTTTGTAAGTCAAGATTTCTTGGTGTACAAACTGGATGGGGGAAGGGAGCTCTGGATGTCTAAAAATTTATTGCATTCCCTGGTGGCTCAGTGGTACAGAATCTGCCTGCCAGTGAGGGAGATGCAGGTTTGACCTCTGGGGGCTGGGGGAGAATAGGGGGTGGGGCGGGGGAGGGGAGGGAGGAAGATCCCCTGGAGAAAGAAATGACAATCCACTCCAGTATTCTTGTCTGGAAAAGCCCATGGACAGAGGAGCCTGGAGGGTTACAGCCCATGGGGTCACAAAAGTGTTGAACATGACTCAGTGATTAAACAGCAACCAATTGCACTTTGGGGAGCCGTGAAATCTGACTATCTGAGCAACTAAAATGGTCTTTTAAGATCTGTTTAGTTTTCTTCTCTTTATGAAAGGCAGATTTCTATAATATTTCTGTGAAGCCAGCTGTACGGTTCACTGTGCCCTCAGTTAGAAAACTCTGGAAATTACAGTCTTCTGAGCACCTGGAATGTGGAGCTGACAGGCTGACAACTATTGAGAAGTGACAAGAATCCCTGAAATATTAAATGTTTCTTCACAGACACTTCCTAAGGGCTGAACATATGTTTTTCTATTGACGAAAATGCATTTGTTTCAACCTCAGATGTAGCTACTTCCAAAGTGTTCATCAGTAAGGACAGGGAAAAGGGAATTTCAAAATTTTGTTTAAAAAACTGGATATAAAGCAGGAAAGTACAAGTGAAAGAATACTTTACTTTTGTTAACTTATTATGAAAATGTTCAAGTATACAGAAAAGTTGAAAGGATTTTACAGAGGAAATTTTTATGTTTGCCACCTGAATTTTACCAAAATTTTTTAATATAATTCTGTATACATTCTTCTATTCATTCATCAATCTATATATTTTTTTAATGCATTTCAAGGTACCTTGCCAATATTAGTTTTCTTCTAAATGCTTCAGCTTGTGTGTCATTGGGTATTTGTTTTTGTATGTACGTTTGTGGATAAAATTATCTTAGAACACAAATATGTATTATGTTTAAGAAGAGCAGATGAGGGACTTCCCTGGCAGTCCAGTGGTTGAGATTTCGCCTTCCCAGGCAATGCGTGCAGGTTCAATCCTTGGTCATGGTGGGCTAAGATCGCACATGCCTCTCAGCCAAAAGAAAAGAAGAAAAACATGAAACAGAAGCAATAGTGTAACAATTTCAATAAACACTTTAAAAGTGGTCCACATTAAAAAAATAAAAAATAGAGTGCCCGTGAGTAAGATGATTGACATTTATTTACACACCACCTAGTGCGCACCAGAGATTTGCCATACGTCATTTTGCTTCAAAGTTTTACTCTGAGAGGTATTAGCTCCAGTTTACAAATGAGCTATTAATATTCATATGTGCTTTCTACTACACTTTTCTGTTTCCCAGAGCTTCCTTCTACCTGTAGGTAGCGGCGTTAATCAGGGTTACCCAAGACATTACTGACTCAATGGACATGAGTTTGAGCAAAGGAGATAGCAAAGGACAGGGAAGCTTGGCATGCTGAAGTCCATGGCATCACAGAGTAGGACATGACTGAGCAACTGAACAACAACAGCAATAGCAAAAGCTTCCATTCCTGGCTAGCTTCTCCTTTGCCTTCTTCTTGCTTTTCCAGTTGTTTCATTTTCTTGAGTCTTGTTTGAGACTAGATGACAATTAGCCTATCAGTTCAGTTATGGCAATGTTCTATGAATCTTAGTGTCTTAATATATTTTTCCTGTGACAAATAATATATTTATTCTGAGGCAAGCTCTCTGGAGACAGGGGATCTTTATCTGAAGGAGAAACTCAATGGTGAGAATTTTAGGTGCTCCTTCAATTTGGATAGGTTGGAAATGTATTTCAGGAGGCAGGCATTGCAAGTGGCTGCAGCCGGTGCACTAAGCGCAGGCGGCTGCGGCCGGTGCACTAACCGTGGCCAAGAGGAGCTACCCCACGTCCGAGGTTGGGACAGAAGCCGGGAGGACCCCATGTCCGAAGGGTGGCGGCCAAGAGGAGTTACCCCACGTCTGAGGTCAAGGGCAGCGGACAAGAGTGCCAGGCTGCAACGGCGAAGGAACCACTGAGAGGAGCCACCCTACGTCCGAGGTCAGGGGTGGCGGCCTGGAGGAGCCATCCCGCGCCTGAGGCCAGGGGCAACGACCGGGAGGAGCAACCCCATGTAAAAGGAGCAGTGGCTGTGCGGGCACAGGAGGGCCTAAAGGAGCCATCCCATGTTGAAGGTCAGGAAGTGCAGTGGTGAGTAAATACCCTCATCCAAGGTAAAGAGCAGTGGCTGCACTTTGCTGGAACAGCCGTGAAGAGATACCCCATGCCCAAGGTAAGAGAAACCCAAGTAAGATGGTAGGTGTTGCAAGAGGGCATCAGAGGGCAGACACACTGAAACCATACTCACAGAAATCTAGTCAATCTAATCACACTAGGACCACAGCATTGAATAACTCAATGAAACTAAGCCATGCCCGCAGGGCAACTCAAGACGGGCAGGTCGTAGTGGAGATGTCTGACAGAATGTGGTCCATTGGAGAAGGGAATGGCAAACCACTTCAGTATTCTTGCCTTGAGAACCCCATGAACAGTATGAAAAGGCAAAATGGTAGGATACTGAAAGAGGAACTCCCCAGGTCAGTAGGTGCCCAATATGCTACTGGAGATCAGTGGAGAAATAACTCCGGAAAGAATGAAGGGATGGAGCCAAAGCAAAACCAATACCCAGTTGTGGATGTGACTGGTGATAGAAGCAAGGTCCGATGCTATAAAGAGCAATATTGCATAGGAACCTGGAACGTCAGGTCCATGAATCAAGGCAAACTGAAAGTGGTCAAACAAGAGATGGCAAGGGGTGAACGTCGACATTCTAGGAATCAGCGAACTAAAATGGACTGGAAGGGGTGAATTTAACTCAGATGACCATTATATCTACTACTGTGGGCAGGAATCCCTGAGAGGAAATGGAGTAGCCATCATGGTCAACAAAAGAGTCTGAAATGCAGTACTTGGATGCAATCTCAAAAATGACAGAATGATCTCTGTTCATTTCCAAGGCAAACCATTCAATATCATGGTAATCCAAGTCTATGCCCCAACCAGTAATGCTGAAGAAACTGAAGTTGAACGGTTCTATGAAGACCTACAAGACCTTTTAGAACTAACACCCCCAAAAGATGTCCTTTTCAACATAGGGGACTGGAATGCAAAAGTAGGAAGTCAAGAAACACAGGGAGTAACAGGCAAATTTGGCCTTGGAATGCAGAATGAAGCAGGGCAAAGACTAATAGAGTTTTGTCAAGCAAATGCACTGGTCATAGCAAACACCCTCTTCCAACAACACAAGAGAAGACTCTACACATGGACATCACCAGATGATCAACACCGAAATCAGATTGATTATATTCTCTGCAGCCAAAGATGGAGAAGCTCTATACAGTCAGCAAAAATAAGACCAGGAGCTGACTGTGTCTCAGATCACGACCTCCTTATTACCAAATTTAGACCTAAGTTGAAGAAAGTAGGGTAAACTGCTAGACCATTCAGGTATGACCTAAAACAAATCCCTTATGATTATACAGTGGAAGTGAGAAATAGATTTAAGGGCCTAGATCTGATAGAGTGCCTGATGAACTATGGAATGAGGTTTGTGGCATTGTACAGGAGACAGGGCCAAAGACCATCCCCATGGAAAAGAAATGCAAAAAAGCAAAATGGCTGTCTGGGGAAGCCTTACAAATAGCTGTGAAAAGAAGAGAAGTGAAAAGCAAATGAGTAAAGGAAAGATATAAGTATCTGAATGCAAGTTCCAAAGAATAGCAAGAAGAGATAAGAAAGCCTTCTTCAGCGATCAATGCAAAGAAATAGAGGAAAACAACAGAATGGGAAAGAGTAGAGATCTCTTCAAGAAAATTAGAGATACCAAGGGAACATTTCATGCAAAGATGGGCTCAATAAAGTACAGAAATGGTATGGACCTAACAGAAGCAGAAAATATTAAGAAGAGATGGCAAGAATACACAGAAGAACTGTACAAAAAAGATCTTCACGACCCGGATAACCACGATGGTGTGATCACTCATCTAGAGCCAGACATCCTGGAATGTGAAGTCAAGTGGGCCTTGGAAAGCATCACTACGAACAAAGCTAGTGGAGGTGATGGAATTCCAGTAGAGCTGTTTCAAATCCTGAAAGATGCTGCTGTGAAAGTGTTGCACTCAATATGCAAGCAAATTTGGAAAACTCAGCAGAGGCCACAGGACTGGAAAAGGTCAGTTTTCATTCCAATCCCAAAGAAAGGGAAGGCCAAAGAATGCTCAAACTACCACACAATTGCACTCATCTCACATGCTAGTAAAGGAATGCTCAAAATTCTCCAAGCCAGGCTTCAGCAATACGGGAAATGTGAACTTTCTGATGTTCAAGCTGGTTTTAGAAAAGGCAGAGGAACCAGAGATCAAACTGCCAACATCCGCTGGATCATCAAAAAAGCAAGAGAGTTCCAGAAAAACATCTATTTCTGCTTTATTGACTATGCCAAAGCCTTTGACTGTGTGGATCACAATAAACTGTGGAAAATTCTGAAAGAGATTGGAATACCAGACCACCTGACCTGCCTCTTGAGAAATCTGTATGCAGGTCAGGAAGCAACAGTTAGAACTGGACATGGAACAACAGACTGGTTCCAATAGGAAAAGTAGTACGTCAAGGCTGTATATTGTCACCCTGCTTATTTAACTTATATGTAGGGTACATCATGAGAAACGCTGGACTGGAAGAAACACAAGCTGGAATCAAGATTGCCAGGAGAAATATCAATAACCTCAGATATGCAGATGACATCACCCTTATGGCAGAAAGTGAAGAGGAACTAAAAAGCCTCTTGATTAAAGTGAAAGTGGAGAGTGAAAAAGTTGGCTTAAAGCTCAACATTCAGAAAACGAAGATCATAGCATCCAGTCCCATCACTTCATGGGAAATAAGTCGGGAAACAGTGGAAACAGTGTCAGACTTTATTTTTTTGGGCTCCAAAATCACCGTAGATGATGACTGCAGCCATGAAATTAAAAGACGCTTACTCCTTGGAAGAAAAGTCATGACCAACCTAGATAGTATATTGAAGAGCAGAGATATTACTTTGCCAACAAAGGTCCATCTAGTCAAGGGTATGGTTTTTCCAGTAGTCATGTATGGATGTGAGATTTGGATTGTGAAGAAACCTGAGCGCCGAAGAATTGATGCTTTTGAACTGTGGTGTTGGAGAAGACTCTTGAGAGTCCCTTGGACTGCAAGGAGATCCAACCAGTCCATTCTGAAGGAGATCAGCCCTGGGATTTCTTTGGAAGGAATGATGCTAAAGCTGAAACTCCAGTACTTTGGCCACCTCATGCAAAGAGTTGACTCATTGGAAAAGACTCTGATGGTGGGAGGGATTCGGGGCAGGAGGAGAAGGGGATGACAGAGGATGAGATGGCTGGATGACATCACTGACTCAATGGACGTGAATCTGAGTGAACTCCAGGAGTTGGTGATGGACAGGGAGGCCTGGAGTGCTGTGATTCATGGGGTTGCAAAGAGTCGGACACGACTGAGCGACTGAACTGAACTGTCTGAATATGTATATTTATTTACTACATTTATATACACCTAGAATGGTTTCTAGACTGTTGTTCATAGTTTCTAGACTTCTTACTTTTCCATATCCATCACTAGAAACTCAGATAGCTCTGACCTGGTTCAAGACAGTATCTAAGATTTTCAGAATCTTCAGACCTACTCAAGATGCCTCCACGAAGGCATATTTAGTATCCATACAAACAATATACCCAGGATTCTGGTCTCTATTCCTTGATCTCCTTGTGTGCATGCATGCGTGCTAAGCCCCTTCAGTCGTGTCTGATTCTGTGTGATACCATGGACTGTAGCCCTCCAGGCTCCTCTCTCCATGATTCTCCAGACAAGAATATTGGAGTGGGTTGCCATGCCCTTCTCAAAGGGATCTTCCCAACCCAAGGATCGAACTCACATCTCCTGTGGCTCCTTGAGCTCCTCATTTTCAGTGAATTATTTTTCCACATTCTGACTCCCTTAACAGTGGTCACATCCTTCCTTGTTTATCACAATAAATTCATGACTTCTAGACCTTGATTTTAAGAATTCCACTCATTGACTATCACCTTCCATCTCTCTCACCGTATCTAATTTCCACATTCCCCCAAGCCTTCAATTTATTGCTTTGAAAGCTGTTACATTCCTAACCATTTCTTACACCTGTGGTCCACTCTTTTTCTCATCCACTGGTACATGGTCCATATTCAAAATTACTCCTTTACCTTCTCTCCTACTAGTCTGGGAGAAATTCAATCCTGGTATAGACTTTCTTCCTACCACTTTATCTCTGGTACCCAGAAAATATCCTGGCAACATCTAGAGGCTTTGTAAATATTTGATGATGGAAGAGTGATGAGTGGTTGATGGGGAAATTATACCTTCATGTAAGATTTACCTTGAATCTTTCATTTCCTCCAGGATGTTCAGAATTACTGGGGGTGATATGGGAGAGACTAGATATTATCGCTTAGTACCTCTTGGTCTGCCGTTTTCTATGTACCATTCAACTGCAACTTCACTGTACAAGGGTTCCTGCCAATGGCTGGAAGCTCAACATACTGGAAGCTCTGAGTAAACACCCCCTCTCTTGGCAGTTGCTCAGGGGCCCAGGGGGATCCTCTCAGCAGTTCATCTCACTTCTATTGGCAGTAGCTTCCTGGAAAATCTTGGGCTGCTAATGTAGACAGTTCCAAGAAATTCCTAGTAAAAAAGCATACAGTGTTTCTGGTGTCCACTCAGGGGTACTCCCCTCCTCACAAAGCTTGTGGCTAAATTAAATCAGCACAGACCAGGGTTCCTTGTGGGCAGCTCTGGCTTTTTCAAAGGTAAGTAATTTTATTTTTAATATCTTGCCTTTCAAAGAAAAAGTCTTTAAGTTTCCCAAAGTGCTCCTGGGGAAGGGATGAGTGTGACTGCACAACACGCAGCTGCATTCCATGTCTCCTCTTCCCAGTTTTGGTGGAGGGTGACCTCTTATGCTGTTCGAGAGAGTTCTTTGCAGATCATTATCTGTGGAGCCCATCACTCCTTTCTGGCACTCTCTAAACTCAGGTATCAAGGAAAGTTCCCATTGTTTTTCCCCTTCTATTCTCTGCCCATAGGACTCAGGACCGTGAGATTCAGCAGTAGTCCTGGGTTTATCATTCCTCTTCCTCCAAAAGCCCTCCGCACAAAGTGAAAACATACAAATAGAACTGGACTTGTCAGCGCTAGGTTAAAATCTGTGTACAATATATTCAGAATTCTATCTCACAGGTAAAAAGTTTGAGCACCGCTTCCTTCCTCTAGACTAGTTTCCCAAATTTCCCTAATTAAAGAATCACAATACTTGTTAAACATCTAAATACACAGTAGTCTAGGATCAACCCCTGGAGGTTAGGATGCTAGTTTATTTGGGGGAAGAAGAGGAGGGCTGGGAGCTGTCTTAATGATCACAGATGATTCAAATTACCAGGCAAGTTTGAGAAGTTAGATCAGAAAGTAGGAATGCTGTTATTTTGATCATTCGTTTTCCCATTCAGCCACACTGTCTGGAGAATGGAAAAGGTGTCCCATCTTTCATGTTTTTCTGTCTTTGTTACCAAATGGACTGAACCTATGTAAAAAGTGAATGACTGGAGGAAAAAAAAATGAGTCAAATAGTTGAAATATTTCAGAAACTCAGTTTCAACCCTAGATAAATGTGAATTCATTTCTGTCTTAGTAAGTTTAAGCTGCTATAACAAAAATGCCATAGACGGCATGGCTTAGAAATAACATTTCTCAGTTTTGGAGGCTGGGGAGTTCAGATCAAGGTGTTGACAGGTTCCACGTCTAGTGAGAACCTGCTTTGTCATTCATGGAAAGCCATCTCTTTACTGTATCTTCATGTGGTAGAACAAGCAAAAGAGCTATCCAAAGTTTTCTTTTCTTTTCTTTTTTTGTATAAAAGAACTAATAAGAAAGGTTTATATGTAAGCAGAATAGAGTGGGGGTAACGGTTGATCTTCGATTGTAATCACCTCTGTCTATTTTAGTTTCTAACACTGTAGTTTTCTTGTAGCAGAGTTACAAGGTTTTCAACAAGTCATACCGCTTGTAATTTTCAAATACTATTCCACTGCCATTGTCTTATTTAATGTTCTCATCTCTTCCCTGGCATGTCTGAAAAACCTTGTTACTGGATTTGCTCCATCTTATCTCCTGCATACCCATCATTTAAACAATGACTGCCTGAAACAGCTGGCTATGCACTGCCTATGGGGAAAAAACTGATTTCCTCAGTGTCGAGTATAATACTCTTGCCTCCCTACCACTTATGTAGTTTATAACTGCTTAAATATTGTGCTGCTAGACTTATACATCTTCTGCAGAGACTGTGTCTCACCTGTGTATTTCTAGTACTCAGCACGTAGATTCTTCTGGAGAAGGAAATGGCAGCCAACTCCAGTATTCTTGCTTGGAGAACCACAGGGAGCCTGGCTTGCTATAGTCCACGGGGTCGCAAAGAACCAGACATGACTTCATGACGGAACAACAATAGTTCCCCTCCTAAGAGTGCTATTCTTCTGACCTAATATCCTTCAAAGTCCCTACCTCCTAATATCATCTCATTGAGCATCAGGATTTCAAAGTATGAGTTTTGAGAGGACATATTCAGTCTATAGCATTCATTTTTTTATTATTTAGGCATTTTGACACTAGCATAAATGATTTCAAACATTGTGAATGAAAAGAAAATTTAAAATGCAGTCATCATGGAATAGGCTCAATGCTTTTCAAAATATACAAACAGCTCATACAGCTCAACAACAAAGAAACTGACAACCCAATTGAAAAATGGGGAGAAGGCCTAAATAGATATTTCTCTAAAGACACACAGATGACCAACAGGCAAATGAAAAGATATTCAACATCACTAATTATTAGAGATATGCATTTCAAAACTACAATGATATACCACTTCACACCAGTCAGAATGGATATCATTTAAAAAAAAAAAAACTATGAGTAACAAATACTGGAGAGGATGTGGAGAAAAGGGAACCCTTCTACACTGTTGGTGGGAATGTTAATTGGTGCCCCCACTATATAAAACAGTATGCAGGGTACTCAAAAAACTAAGAATGGAGTTGCCATACGATCCAGCAGTCCCGCTACAGGACATATACCCAGGCAAACGTGTAATTCACAAAGACACATGCACCCGTATGTTTATAAGCAGTAGTCACAATAGCCAAGACGTGGAAACAACCTAAATGTCCATTGATTGATGAATGGATAAAAAAGATGTGGTACATATATACAATGAAATGTTACGGCAAAAAAAGAATGAAATAATGCCATTTGTAGCAACATGGATGAACCTAGAGATTAGTATACTAAATGAATTAACTCAGAAAGAGAGAGACAAATACCATATGATATCACTTATATGTGTAATCTAAAATATGATGCAAATAACTTATCCACAAATCAGGAACAGACTTACCCATAGAGGAGAAACTTGTGGTTGCCAAGGGGAAGGATAGAGGGGAGGCATGGGTTAGAGTTTGGGATTAACAAATGGAAACCATTACATATAAAATGGGTAAACAACGTCCTACTGTATAGCACAGGGAACTTCATTCAATATCCTGGGACAAGCCATAATGGAAAACAATAAGAAAAATAATGCATACAGATGTATAGGTGAATCACTTTGTTGTACAGTAGAAATTACCACAACACTGTAAATCAAACATACTTCAATAAAGTAAATTAAAAAAAAGAATACGATCAATGCTTGATCAAACACACAGTGTTCCAGGAATATGAGAGAGAACTCTTGATTGATGTAGGAGAGAATGCAAAGCCTCCATAGCATCTCCTCTCTGCTAATCTGAATGCTAACTGAACATTTAAACACAATCCAAAAGGAGACACTGACTTCTGTTTGTGCCTTGCTCAACAGAGTTTCTAGAAAGGAAATAGATTTTAGATTGTTTCAAAGTGGGAAAATGTGCAAACAATTTGGAAACAATGGGGTTAATGCAAGCCTTGGAAACAAGTTGCTCTTCCTCTGGACCACAGTGCTAATGACTGGTGAAGAGAGCAATGGCCCAGCTCAGAGGGGAATCAACAGGGGGCCTGGCAAAACCCAAACCTCTGCTGACTCCAGAAGCTTTTCATTTTCTTCACTTACTGCTTTCTAATAAATAATGGATAGTCCATTATTGGGGCAGTCAACACTCCAGGCTGCGATTTGTTTTGTGCCAGTGAATTTGAATTACTTGTATATGTCTTATAATGTGGGATAAACAAGTAATACATATACACATATATTCAATGACTACTTATAGAATATATATGGATACATATGTATGCATATGCATATGTATAACACATCATGAATAGCAAAATGGTAATTACTTGGGTAGACTGTTCTACTGTTTGTTCAAAGAGCTTTCTACATATATTGCTTCGTTTATTTAACCCTTGTAAGACCTTTGTAAGGAAGGGATTACAATTATGTTCATTTTCAGAGGTGGAGATGAAGGCTTAGAGAGGCCAATGTTCTCTCAAAAGGAGGCACACTCTGATAAGTGGTTGAGCCAGGATTCAAATTCTCTTGTTCTGAGTTAAGGTTTGTGCTTATTCTTCGGTAGTCTGTCTCTAATCTTCTATTAGCTAACATCGTCACAGTTATCAATTCAGTCGACACTCAGTTGTGTCCAACTCTTTGTGACCCCATGGACTGCAGCATGCCAGGCCTCCCTGTCCATTACCAACTCCCAGAGTTTACTCAGACTAATGTCCATCAATTTGGTGATGCCATCCAACCGTCTCATCCTTTGTTGTCCCCTTCTCCTCCCACCCTCAATCTTTCCCAGCCCAGGGTCTTCTCCAGTGAGTCAGTTCTTCATGTCAGGTGGCCAAAGTACTGGAGTTTCAGCTTCAGCATCAGTCATTCCAACGAATATTCAGGACTGAGTTCCTTTAGGATGGACTGGTTGGATCTCCTTGCAGTCCAAGAGACTGTCAAGAGTCTTCTCCAACACCACAGTTCAAAAGCACCAATTTTCGGTGCTCAGCTTTCTTTATGCTCAAAATCTCACATCCATACATGACTACTGGAAAAAACATAGCTTTGACTAGATGGATCTTTGTTGGCAAAGTAATGTCTGTGCTTTTTAACATGCTGTCTAGGTTGGTCACAGCTTTTCTTCCAAGGAAAAAGTGTCTTTTAATATAATGCCTGCCATCACCATCTGCAGGAGCCCCAAAAGATAAAACCTGTCAATGGTTCCATTGTTTCCTCATCTATTTGCCATGAAGTGATGGGACCAGATGTCATGATCTTAGTTTTCTGAATATTGAGTTTTATGTCAACTTTTTCACTCTCCTCTTTCACTTTCATCAAGAGGCTCTTTAGTTCTTCTTCACTTCCTGCCATAAGGGTGGTGTCACCTGCATATCTGAGGTTATCAATATTTCTCCCATTCCAGCTTGTGCTTCATCCAGCCCTGCATTTCTCATTATGTACTCCGCATATAAGTTAAATAAGCAGGGTGACAATATACAGCCTTGATATACTCCTTTCCTGATTTGGAACCAGTCTGTTGTTCCATGTCCAGTTTTAACTGTTGCTTCTTGACCTGAAGACAGATTTCTCAGGAGGCAGGCCAGCTGGTCTGCTATTCCCATCTCTTGAAGAATTTTCCAAGTTTGTTGTGATCCACACAGTCAAAGGCTTTGGCATAGTTAATAAAGCAGACGTAGATGTTTTTCTGGAACTCTCTTGCCTTTTCAATGATCTAACAGATGTTGGCAATTTGATCTCTGGTTCCTCTGCCTTTTCTAAATCCAGCTTGAACATCTGGAACCTCACAGTTCACATACTGTTGAAGCCTGGCTTGGAGAATTTTGAGCATTACTTTCTAGTGTATAAGGTGAGTGCAATTGTGCTGTAGTTTGAACGTTCTTTGGCATTCCCTTTCTGTGAGATTGGAATTCTCTTGTTCTGAGTTAAGGTTTGTGCTCATTCTTTGGTAGTCATTTGCTACTCTTCTATTAGCTAACATTGTCACAGGATCTATCACAAAGAAACCACACAGGAATAAACTTCCCTACCACTCTTTCTATTGTTGAGTCTGTTCTTTTTAACATGAAATCATTCACTTTTCATGAAGGGTTACTTAACCTTCTGTTAGGTTGAGAAGGAAATGGCAACCCACTCTGGTATTCTTGCATGGGAAATCCCATGGGCAGAGGAGCCTGGCAAGCTACAGTCCACGGGGTTGCAAAGAGTTGGGCATGACTTAGTAATTAAATGAGCAATCATCTTTCTTCATTCTTTTCCCATTTTTATAAGAAAATATGTTAATATGTTAATACTGGAAAGAAGGGGTACAATATTGAGGGTGAATATTTTCTCTTGTAGTATTTCGCTTCATTTAGAGACAACATCTTAGCCAAAAGGAGTGTGTGTGTGTGTGTATGTGTGTGGTGTATTTAGGAGTGATGGGGGGGGGACTCATAGAAACTTCCACATAAATTTTTACCTCCTTTCTTTGTTCTTAGGACCAGCTCTGACGTGCTATGATGGTTTCATTCTTGAATAAGGATAGGTAGAAGGTCTAAGTCTGATAGAAATATGGAAAAGTTAATTTAAAATAATGAAAGTGAAGTGGCTCAGTCATGTCCACTCTTTGCAACCTCATGGACTGTAGCCTGCAAGGCTCCTCCACCCATGGGATTTCCCACACAAGAATGCTAGAGTGGGTTGTCATTTTCTTCTCCAGGGGATCTTCCTGACCCAGGGATCAAGCTTGGGTCTCCAGCATTGCAGGCAGACTCTTTGCTGTCTTATATAAGACAGTACAGAAACTAGCAACAATATGGTAAAATTCTCCACCACATCACACACAACATTTTGGAGGTATCAGTGTTTTCAGACCATATCTTATCGGAATGTGTGATTAACACAGAATTGTTATCTTTGCTTTTCTTTGTGAAAGGTTACATAAACTTGTGTTAGTATCAGCTCTCTGCAAGTTAAAAAGTAAATTGAATGATTAAATTAAGTAAACTAATTTAGATTCTCCTCTTAACTCATGCATATTTACATATGTTAGTGTTTACTAATTAATAGATTAGATGCAAGTTAGTTTAAATCAAGAAAATTGCTCACATATTCATTTAATTTTAAATCCTTAACTACCTCCTATTTTTAAGGCAGTGATGTAAAGAATAAAGCATAGAATAAATGAGGATTAGAACAAAGAAAAAAGGAGATGATACAAAGAATAGAGAAATTTTTTAGAATATAGGTCCTCCCCCCAAAAAAAGTATGTGTGTGTGTTGATGTTTATTAGATATAATTTCTCTAAACAATAATTTTTAACAAATATTTAATTATATTCAGTTCAGTTCAGTTTAGTTCAGTCACTCAGTCATGTCCGATTCTTTGCAACCCCATGAATTGCACCACACCAGGCCTCCCTGTCCATCACCAACTCCCAGAGTTCACTCAGACTCACGTCCATCAAGTCAGTGATGTCATCCAGCCATCTCATACTCTGTCGTCCCCTTCTCCTCCTGCCCCTAATCCCTCCCAGCATCAGAGTCTTTTCCAATGAGTCAACTCTTCGCATGAGGTGGCCAAAGTACTGGAGTTTCAACTTTAGCATCAGTCCTTCCAATGAACACCCAGGACTGATCTCCTTTAGAATGGACTGGTTGGATCTCCTTGCAGTCCAAGGGACTCAAGAGTCTTCTCCAACCCCACAGTTCAAAGGCATCAATTCATCAGTGCTCAGCTTTCTTCACAGTCCAACTCTCACAGCCATTCATGACCACAGGAAAAATCATAGTCTTGACTAGACAGACCTTTGGCAAAGTAATGTCTCTGCTTTTCAATATGCTATCTAGGTTGGTCATAACTTTCCTTCCAAGGAGTAAGCATCTTTTAATTTCACGGCTGCAGTCACCATCTGCAGTGATTTTGGAGCCCCCCAAAATAAAGTCTGACACTGTTTCCACTGTCTCCCCATCTATTTCCCATGAAGTGATGGGACCAGATGCCATGATCTTCATTTTTTGAATGTTGAGCTTTAGGCCAACTTTTTCGCTCTCCTCTTTCACTTTTATCAAGAGGCTTTTTAGTTCCTCTTCACTTTCTGCCATAAGGGTGGTGTCATCTGCATATCTGAGGTTATTGATATTTCTCCCAGCAATCTTGATTCCAGCTGTGCTTCTTCCAGCCCAGGGTTTCTCATGGTGTACTCTGCATATAAGTTAAGTAAGCAGGGTGACAATATACAGCCTTGATGTACTCCTTTTCCTATTTGGAACCAGTCTGTTGTTCCCTGTCCAGTTCTAACTGTTACTTCCTGACCTGCATACAGATTTCTCAAGAGGCTGGTCAGGTGGTCTGGTATTCCAATCTCTCTCAGAATTTTCCACAGTTTATTGTGATACACACAGTCAAAAGCTTTGGCATAGTCAATAGATCATTAGGTTGAATTAATTCAATCTTAATATTTTCTAGCTGACCTCTCAATGAAAATGACACCCATGCAATACCACCGAGGGCATATTCTGGGGTTTATGAGTTTTTGGCGCTTATTCCTTTGTGAATGCCTGCCTCCAAAAATTATTGAAAAGTATATCTTATGACTATTAACATAAAGAAAAATATGTTAAAATTATATATGAAAATGATTTCATTAAATTTTTCCCTCCTGGATAAAGATGGGTCTCTAGATACAAGATGGTGCAAATAAACACCACCAGGATACTACATAAATTTCCTGGGTCCCTTTGTAATTAAAAAAATGTGAAATGTGAAAGTTGTTCAGTTGTGTCCAACTCTTTGCAATCCCTGGACTATACAGTCCATGGAATTCTCCAGTCAAGAATACTGGAGTGGGTAGGACTATACAGTCCATGAAATTCTCCAGGCAATAATACTGGAGTGGGGAGCCTTTCCCTTCTCCAGGGGATCTTCCCAACCCATGGATTGAACCCAGGTCCCCCACAAGGAAGGTGGATTCTTTACCTGCTGAGCCACCAGGGAAGCCCAATTAAAAAAATAGTAAATATTAAAATATATTTACTACTACTTTGTTGTAAAGTTAACTATATTAAAATGTATATTAAAACATTTTCATAGAGCTAAAAGTTCTTTCATTTTCTTCTGATTTTTAAGGAAATTGAATTTTTTTTTTTTGGATCAATAAAAGTATTATGGGCCGTTGGGACTTGATTCCAGCCCTATTGGATAAGATAGCCATGAACACCCTAACACAGCTTTAGCTAATGTGATTTCTTTTGGAGCTCAAACATGCAATTTGTTTTTCCACTAATCTTTGTGCCCATGTGTATGTGTGTTTGTGTGCCTTTAAAGCATTACAGGCTCTACAGTGAATTGGGAGTTATTATTCAGTTATTCAATCGTATCTAACTCTTTTATGATCCATAAACCAGGCAAGAATACTGGAGTGGGTAGGACTTGTATATCACAGTATTATTGCCTGTGACCCATGGTGTTCGCCAGGTTCCTCTGTCCAAGGATTTTCCAGGGTGGGTTGCCACTTCCTACTCCAGGGGATCTTCCTGACTGAGGGATCGAACCCACATCTCCCGGGTCTCCTGCATTGGCAGGTGGATTCTTTACCACTGTGCCACCAGGGAAGCCTGCAAGTTCTTACTCAGCATCAAATTATATCTCTTGAGTAAAGTTTTTCCTGAATCCCTAGGTAGAATTAATCACACCAAGAAGTTCCCTCAGTACTTTGTATATAACTTTACAGAACTGAAGAGAAACCTAGAAACTATCCTTGTAAACACCTTGTATCACTTACCATATTTATTTTCAGATAAACTTTCAATTTTGGAATAATTTTCGATTTACTGCAAAATTGCAAAGATACAGAGAGTTCCCATATACACCTCACTGCTTTCAGCTATGCCTGACATCATTATCTTAAATTATTATGACATCATTATCTGGAATTATTGTGATGCACTTGTCAGATCTAAGAAACCGACCTTAGTACTTGACTATAAACGCCAGGTTTTATTCTGATTTCATCAGGTGTATGATCAGGTGATTCAATATGGCTGTTTTGTTCTCTGTGTAGCCCCTGCTCCATGAGTCTCTGCTCATTCACATGATTCTCCAACCCTTCAAATTAAAGGGCTTAATCAGTCACTGCCTACAAGCTTGCCTGCTGCCCCAGTCACTGGTTTCCCTGGTAACTTATGAGCCAGCCTGATCCTCCTTGTGAATGGTAGCCTCCTTCTTCCCAGAGCAGTGAAGACTGCTGCTGTGTCTTGTCTGTGGTCTGCTGTACAGGGTGGGGTGTTTCCCCAGCACTTTTGTTTCAGATGTGTAAGGTCCCCTACCCAATAAACCACTGATGATGCTGTCCTTTTCTCTGGATTATTTCTTAGGTAGTGAGGCTGGGCAATTAAGGCTTGCAAGTCTTGCAAGGCTTGCAAGTCTGTGGGGTGCATACCAACATCAGGTTTTCCAATAACGTGTTTTTTTTAATTTTTTTTCTTTTCCAGGATCCTATCCAGGGCCCCCTGTAGCATTTAGTTATCAGGCTTCTTCTATCTCCCTTGGACTGCGAGAGTTTCTCTGGATTTTTCTTGTTTTACATGACCTTGATACATACAAAGAGGAATGACCAGGCATCTTGTGGATTGTCCCCTCAGCTTAGGTTTGTCTTTTTTTGGCTGTTAGTTTTTTTCACAATTAGACTAAGGCTATAGAATTTTTGAAGAAATATCATCAGAGTAAAGGATGCTCTCGCTTTTGGAGGTGGTACAGTGGTTTATAATCTGCCTCCCACTGCAGGAGACACAAGATCCATGGGTTTGATCCTTGGGTCAGGAAGATCCCCTGAAGGAGGAAATGGTAACTCACTCTGGTATTCTTGCCTGGAAAATTCTATGGACAGAGGAGCCTGGTGGGCTACAGTCCATAGGGTCACAAAGTCAGACACCAAGCTCACACACACACAAATGCTCTCATCATTTCATATCAGGGGTCCCACACTAGTTTGTAGCTGTTTATCTACATGTTTGCTTCTTCATTAACGATAGGGTCCTGGGTTAAACTGAATGTGCTTGTATTTCCTATATTCACTAATGTATTTTTTAACAGCACATTAATTAATTCTCTCCCTTGCTAGACTGAAAGTGAAGTGAAGGTGTTAGTCACTCAGTCATGTCCGACTCATTGTGACCCCATGGACTGTAGCTAGCTTCTGTCCATGGAATTCTCCAGACAAGAATACTGGAGTGAGCAGCCATTCCCTTCTCCAGGTATTGAACCCAGGTCGCCGGCGTTACAGGCAGATTCTTTACCTTCTGAATCACCACTAGTTCTCTCCCTTGCTAGATTAGGAGCCCCTTAAAACCGGACTTGCCTTCCTCATTTGTTTCTCCATGCCCTCTGCACTAAGCCCAGTACTTGGTGTAAAGAAATTTCAAATAAAGCTTTTGAAATTCATGTTAAATTAATTGTTCAGTCTTTTTTTTATAGCTATTTTCAAGGGCCTGCTAGGTTTAATGTGCTCACACAAAGAAAGTAGCTGGCAAGGCACAGACTCTTTTACTTAAGCTGATAAATGGTTATACTTTGTGGTAAGTACAAATAAGACTCAAATTAATGCTCTTTCCTGTTTATGGACATTAGTCCAACTTGATCTTCACAGAACAGAGACTTACTGAAGCTGTATTGAAGCTGTCTCTTTTAATGGTGCCCCCGGGGTCTGGACTAGGATTTCTTATTCATTAGAAGTTAATTCCTTCACCAGCAGACACTCTGAGTGCTCCTGGCTTAGAGTGAACCTGGTCTAGCAGTTTATGACACCGGGAACTCAAATGGCAGATAAAAGAGGAAGTGACACGAAAAGGCTCCCAATTAGAGAATTGACACAGGTGATTGACAACAGGTCTGCCGAAAACAGGGCACCACCTAAAGGCCTTTAACAGGCAATGTTTACATATATTATGAAACTAAATATAATAGGGATTATTACAATTTTTGTTTAAAAAGAAATTTTAAGGGTTTAATTGTGGGGGTTTTGAGACATACATAGTATTTACAGGAAGGAATGTTAACACTGATATGCAAAGTAGAACACAAAGAATATCCCCAATCCTACCCACTCTTTTTTTTTTTTTTTCTATTTGCATGGGTGCTGTCTAAGAGAGATGGACAGATTGACAGTGTCAGAATAGAGAGACAGATAAAATGTGTATATGCTGGTTTTCAACAAAATTGGGTTATTCCATACACATTATTTTGTAGCTTTCATGGTTTATGTAAGCAATGAACACATTTTTTGATATTCAGCTTTCTTCAAATAATTAAGGTGTATTGAAAGTTTAGATGTTTCAAATTTTCAGGCTCTGTTTCAAATTTCAATGGAGTAACAGTGAACATCAGTTTGAGTTAAAAAAATATAGTAAGATATTTTTTTAAATGACCAATTTATTTAAACAATTTAATACTCCACTTAGTACCACAGTCTACAGATATTAAAAAGCAGTGTTTGTTGTTTAATATTTTTATTTTAATGTTGACTATTTTAATATTGAAGATATTAAAAATGTCTTATGGTGGACCAAAATTAACACTGGTGAAGGGCTTCCTTGGCGGGGAGAATCTGCCTGCCAATTCAGGAGAGACACAGTTTCAATTCCTGGATCAGGAAGATCCCCTGGAGAAGGAAAAAGCAACCACTCCAGTATTCTTACCTGGGAAATCCCACGGACAGAGGAACCTGATGGGTTATAGTCCATGGGGTCATGAAGAGTTGGACAGGACTTAGTGACTAAACAACAATAACAACAACAGAAAGAATGACAGCCAGATATATTTATTTTTTATTCATCATGAGTTTCATCCAATTATTTTGGTTTCTCCCCTTACAATTTATCTTTTAAGCTCTTTATCACTCATTTTTATAGTATGTATAGTCACTAATTTATGATTTCCATAAGGCTCTGTAAACAAACAATATAATAACAGTCATAATAACATTTTAGTATTGTGTTTACCGAATGTGAAGGACTAGGCTAAGATTTTTACAAATAATAACTTACATAATCAATACAGTAGCACATTGGTCTAGGTATTATCTATCCCTTTTCACTGATGAGAAAACTGATGGTCCAGAGAATGTTCTAAAGGTCGCAGAGATAGTAAATGACACAGTACTTAGGACTGAGGACTTTAGATCGACACAGTCCCAGACTTTTCCACAAGGTTGTCTATACTGGCTCTGAAAACTCTACTGCCTTTCCTCCCATCCTCGTTGAAAATGTGCTTTCTACCTATTACGTCATCTGTTAGGAAATGTATGTGGTTCAATTTTATGCCCAAGAGGTGGTGAGTGTACTCTGTTTATTTTGCTTCTGATCTCATAAAAACTAACCACTCAATTTTCAGGACCTCTCACTTTCTGAGTCGGCCCACACTGTTAGTGGTGCGTGCTCTTCTCTAAATAAACCCACTTCTTCCTTATCGCTTTGTCTCTCACTGAATTCTTTCTGTGACAAGATATCAAGAACCCAAGCTTCATTAAGTCCTGAGGCCAGTAAGCAATCTCAGTTAAAAGCCTGTGGGTTCAAGCTTCAGTCTGAATTGTATGGTTTCACAAATATTTGCTCAATTTCTCCTTATCCTATGAAAACTTTTCTGATTACTTCAAGTGAAAAGAATCACACATTTTCCTGCACAGACTCAAGTCTTAGTACACCTATTTTACTTTCCTTTGTGTACATATACCTGATTCTCAGGTCATTCAGTTCAGTTCAGTTGTTCAGTCATGTCCTACTCTCTGCAACCCCATGGACTGCAGCACGCCAGGCCTCCCTGTCAATCACCAATTCCCAGAGTTTACTCAGACTCATGTCCATTGTGTTGGTGATGCCTACCAACCATCTCATCCTCTGTCATCTCCTTCTCCTCCCACCCCTAATCTTTCCCAGCATCAGAGTCTTTTCAAATGAGTCAGTTCTTTGCATCAGGTGTTCAAAGTATTGGATTTTCAGCTTCAGCATCAGTCCTTCCAATGAATATTCAGGACTGATTTGCTTTAGAAAAGGCTGGTTCAATCTCCTTGCTGTCCAAGGAACTCTCAGGAGTCTTCTCCAGCACCACAGTTCAAAAGCATCAATTCTTTAGCACTCAGCTTTCTTTGTAGTTTAATTCTCACATCCATACATGACTCCTGGAAAAATCATACCTTTGACTAGATGGACCTTTGTTAGCAAAGTAATGCCTCTGTTTTTTAATATGCTATCTAGGTTGGTCATAATTTTTCTTCCAAGGAGCAAGCATCTCTTAATTTGATGGCTGCAGTCACCATCTGCAGTGATTTTGGAGCCAATAAATAAATAAATATATAAAGTCTCTCACTGTTTCCATTGCTTTCTCATCTATTTTCCATGAAGTGATAGGACAAGATGCCATGAATGGCATCACTTAGTTTTCTGAATGGTGAGTTTTAAGCCAACTTTTTCACTCTCCTCTTTCACTTTCATCAAGAGGCTCTTTATTTCTTCTTCAGTTTCTGCCATAAGTGTGGTGTCATCTGCATATCTGAAGTTATTAATATTTCTCCTGACAATCTTGATTCCAGCTTGTGCTTCCTCCAGCCCAGCATTTCTCATGATATAGTCTACATATAAGTTGACAAAGCAGGGTGATGATATACAGCCTTGATGTACTCCTTTCCTTATTTGGAATCAATCTATTGTTCCATGTCCAGTACTAGCTGTTGCTTCCTGACCTGCATACAGATTTCTCAGGAGGTAGGTCAGGTGATCTGGTATTCCCATCTCTTCAGAATTTTCCACAGTTTATTATGATCCACACAGTCAAAGGCTTTGGTGTAGTCAATAAAGCAGAAATAGATGTTTTTCTGGAACTCTCTTGCTTTTTCCATGATCCAGTGGATGTTGGCAATTTGATCTCTGGTTCCTCAGCCTTTTCTAAATCCAGCTTGAACATCTGGAAGTTCATGGTTCACGTATTGCTGAAGCCTGATTTGGGGAATTTTGAGCATTCCTTTACTAGCATGTGAGATGAGTGCAATTGCAAGGTAGTTTGAGCATTCTTTGGCATTGCCTTTCTTTGGGATTGGAATGAAAACTGACCTTTTCAGATCATTACTACATTGTGAATAGAGCCTGACTTGACTTTTCAGTAAGAAAACCACAAAACAGTCCTTATGGGTCTATTACTAGTGCAATTGCAGCTCCTCCAGAAGTTTGAAATTGTCTCCTCTCAACTATTTCTTTAAGACCTGGGGCTGCCTCATATCTACTCGGCTCATGTACACAATTTCTTTCTGTCTATATGGCATCTTCCATTTTATTTCTCACCGTTACCTGCATCAAGATGGAGCTGAGGTTGTGAAGATGGTGTAAAGGACCAATGTAAACGACAAAGCAATATACCAAACTCCCTGTCAGTACTGCCCTAGGAGCTGTCTCCTGCCATCTTGGAAGCCACAGTGAAATTCTTCCACAATTGCTCATGCTGAAGCCTTTCAACCTTTGTCTATAGTCTCTGAAAGCAATAGTACTTGAACTTCTGATTTCTGCCCTCTAAGATTTAGGTGCTGTAGCTCTTTCAGTTTTTAGCAACCATTCCTCTGATTCTGAAATTAAGTATAAGTTCATAGGGAAGGGGTTGTATGATCATTTAATCCACCTTCCTTGATCTTCCTTCAAAATAGCTTGATTCTCAGACTTTGTTCTCAGATCAAACTGCTATGGTTTGATCCTTTCTCCTGAGATTTGAGCTATTTTGCTAAATGCTTCTCAAGCGCACATGCAACTAGATTATTGGCAGAAAGACCCTCTGGTCTTCAAGGTATGCTCAGATATCCATGAATACTGGGATGCCCTCTAAAATTACTTTATGACTCATTCTACCATTCTGTCATGATTTATCATGTGTCTTTCTATCTGAAGATTCTATAAAGTCTTTGAGAGCAGGGGGTAATTTCTGTATCTATCCCAGAATTAGTGTCATGCTTTGTACAAAGTAAGAGCTAAATAAGTCACTTTTTAATGACTGCAGCTGGGTCATTTGTAACCTGGAAACTTTTCTCCCTGTGCAGTTAATGTAAGGGTTGACTTCAGTGCTCAAAGAGCTCCATACAGCACAAAGAAAGTACAAATAAGTGCAGATGGCCAGCAGGTTCTGGAACTCTGTCAACACGTTTCAGGATGTTTATTCAAATCTGCCATTTTCTCCATGCATACACAAGCACACTCAGGGTTGATGTGCCCTGGGAGAACTGGCATTCATCAAGGTTTCTAAGCCATTACTTTTTCTATGGACCCTAGCTGATGCTTCCTTCAGAAAATGTGAAAGGCCTGCTAATTTCTTCTAGGGAAAGAGCAACAGAGGCACAAAAGTTGGAACCTGAAAGGTCATCCTGTGGAATATACAAGGGTGGGGGTAACTCCTCAAAATAAGAAAATGAAAATGAATTCATTAGATCATCAGTGTTCCACTGCTAATTCTTAATAAATATGGATATTTTGTTCCCACTGGAAAAAAATTTTTTAATTAAGCATTTTTCTGTTTTGAGTGATTAAAATCTCTATCCTTTTAAAAAATATCATGGATAAGAATAATAAATAATGATAATACAGGTGGCTCAGTGGTAAGGAATCCACCTGCCCATGCAGGAGACGTAGGAAGATCACCTGGAGAAGGAAATGGCAACCCACTCCAGTATTCTTGCCTGGGAAACCCTATGGAGAGAGAAACCTGGTGGGCTACAGTCCATGGGGTTGCAAAGAGTCGGACACAACTTAGTGACTAAACAACAACAAATTCCTCTTACATTGTTATTGAGTTTCCTGAGGACAGCTAGGAATGAGGAACTTCTGGAGGCCAGAAGTTCAAAATCAAGGCTTCATCAGGGTTCTCTCTGAAGGCTCTAAAGAAGAATACTTCCTTGCCTGTGCCAGCATCTGCTGACTCCCAGCAATGCTTGCCATCCCTTGGTTGTAGGTTGCTGTTGTTGTTCAGTCGCTAAGCTATGTCCAGCTATCTGACCTCATGGACTGCAGCACGCCAGGCTTCCCTGTCATTCACCACCTCTCAGAGTTTACTCAAACTCACGTCCATTGAGTCAGTGATGCCATCCAACCATCTCATCCTCTGTTGTCCCCTTCTCCTCATACCTACAATCTTTCCCAGCATCAGGGTCTTTTCCAGTGAGTCAGCTCTTCACATCCAGAGGCCAAATTATTGGAGCTTCAGCTTCAGCATAGGTCCTTCCAATGAATATGCAGGTTTGATTTCCTCTAGGATGGACTGGTTTGATCTCCTGGCTTCTCGGTGCATCACTACAATCTCTGCCCCCATCTTTACATGGTTATCTTCCTTCTGTGCATCATCTCCTCTTATTATAAGGTTACTCTTCATTGAACTTAACTCATTACTGGACTGAGTTTTTGGTTAGATATGAATTTAGAGGAGACACTATTGAAAAGCAACTTCGGGGTTCTGTGGCCAGAACTAGGAAAACAAGCATTTCAATCAACCCAGAGTCCACATTCTAACGGACTATAAACACTCCACTAGCAGCTCAAAGGGCTTCTTGGTGAGAAAAAGCCTTTCCTCCATCACAACACTTTACTGCCAACTGCAGGGAAGTGCATAAATCTAAGATGACTACACATGGGAATGCTTTCCCGTAGTTGAATGGTCTCCATTTTCTGCAAACATATGTAGCATCTGTGACATTGAGACATTCAGCTTCTTTTCTGGGCCCCTCCCTGGGAATCCATAGGAACATCTGGGAGCAGACAATGTGCAAAAGACTCAAATTTCATGTGAACGAGGCGACATGGGATTGCAGGCCATCAACAAGGGGGTAAGGAGGGTACAATATGTGAGCAGATTTATACTAATCAACTCTTTAAGATACGAAATAGGAATCTCTGGAGTGTAAGTTTTTCTGAAAAATCTTTTTTTTAATTTTTTTTTAATTTTTACTTTATTTTACTTTATAGTACTGTATTGGTTTTGCCATACATTGACATGAATCCACCACGGGTGTATACAAGCTCCCAATCCTGAATCCCCCTCCCACCTCCCACCTCCCACCCCATATCATCTCTCTGGATCATCCCCATGCACCAGCCCCGAGCATCCTGTATCCTGTATCGAACATAGACTGGCACTTCGTTTCTTACATGATAGTATACGTGTTTCAATGCCATTCTCCCAAATCATCACACCCTCTCCCTCTCCCTCAGAGTCCAAAAGACAATTCCAAGGGAAGTTCAAAGCAATCACATTTTGCACGTAATTTACATGGACAATTTAGGTGAGGTAGCGGGTACCTGAAGAGTTGAGAAAATGGCCTTCTTTCTTTTTGTAGCCTTTGTGGCAGGAAGTTTTTGTTTTGTTTTGTTTTGACCTGCTTGATCCCAGAAGTCCCCCAGTTTCTCAGTATATCTTGTATCCAACTGCTCAAGGATGAATTAGGAAGGCTCAGGAAGCAGGTGGTTTGGAGGTAAAAATGTTCCATGTTTTGTTTGTTCTAATTATTTGCTTGCAGCATGTGGAGAGAGAGTCAATTAGGCACCTAGGATACAGACCACCAAGATCTTTGTAGATTCAGACTCGCACTTGCATCCTAATGGGACACAAACAGGAAGCTATTTGTTTCAGGGATCCTAACATTTTAATTGCCACCAAATCTAGTCCCTTCTAGAATGGAAAGCAAGAGCTCTTTAATTGCCCTTAGGATCTCTAAATAACCATTGAGAACAGGAAGTGAAAAGTATGGCCTCCAATTCCAACTGCAAAAGCAATAACTAATGAGAAGCGAGAGGCTTTGTTTATTGTAGTAGTCGTTTTTTTTTTTTTTTTTTTGGCTCCGATTAATGGCACTGATTGGATAGTCACTGTGGATTTCACAATGTATTTTGATGTATAACATTGGCAGGAGGCTTCCCAGGAGGCTCAGGGTTACAGAATCCACCTGCCAATGCAGGAGATGCAGGTTCGATTCCTAGGTTGGGAACATCCCCTGGCAATTCACTCCAGTATTCTGGCCTGGGAAATCCCATGGACAGAGAAGTGTGGTGGGCTATAGGCCATGGGGTCGCAGAAAGAGTCAGACATGACTTAGCCACTAAACAGAAACATAGCTTTGGCACATTAAATGTGTAGTGTGAGCATTGTTTGTATGATTTTATGCAGTGGGAAATACTATGAAATGACTGATTTATAACAGCAAGTTATCATGTCCTATGAAATATTTTCCAAGATTAAATACAAAACAAATAGTTTACTTGAGAAAAAGAGAATGTATTGTTGAGCAAGAGAATACTAGCTTGGGGGACTAGATGCTAGTTTGGGAGGCTCTTCTTCATTGATATTTGAAGTGTTCATTTTCACAGGATGGTTGTACTTGGGTTTGTACGCGTTGAGTCAAATATAGCTGGGTCTAGGAGTGGATCAGAACAGTCCACATGGACACCTGTATATGAGTCCAGATTCAGATCCAAGCAGAAACCTGGTTTAGCTGTGAGCACCTGTTTGCTTCTGTACACTTGGCCAGGGTTCTGCTACAAGAAGATGTATCCGGGGTCGCCAGTACCAGTATCACCTAGAGACACCACAGACATACATGAAACATCTGTCATCCATCTCATATATCTAAGGACAGGAGCCTGTTTTGTGGATTTATCTAGGAGAGCTATTTTAAATCACACCCAACTTTCTCCTGCCACTCAGTAGACTTCCGCGCTGTGGATCTAGATACCACTCAGAGTGTTCAGAGGAGGCAAACCAATATGGATTTTAACTCAAGTGGTTGGGGACCATTGGGTTGACATATATATATATAAAATATATATATATATTTTAATGCAGGCATAAACTGGTTTTTCAGTGAAGCATATGCTGTGGATACCTGCCTGTATCTCCTTGGGTCACCAACTCCCAGTACCTGTAACTCTTTGCCTGAAGTTTTACTCTAGTGACAGAGCCCAGGCTGCTCAGGCATGTGACAGATGAACCTGCGGTGAGATGAATCCAGAACTCTACCCCCAGCAGCTCCTCACCAGGGGCTGAAGAAGCCGGAGGATTAACCTCCTGCAGTTCTGCCCCTGGGGATAACTCTGAAGTGCTTGTCCTCACCAGTTTTCTGAGTGCTTTGGTGGGAGTGAGCATCAGTGGAGCACAGTGGCAATCTGGTGGATAATACAAATTCTATTTTTTACCTTCGCTCTGGTGTCATTACTTTGGAGCTATTACTTTGCCAACAAAGGTCCATCTAGTCAAAGCTATGGTTTTTCCAGTAGTCATGTATGGATGATAGAGTTGGACTATAAAGAAAGCTGAGCACCGAAGAATTGATGCTTTTGAACTGTGGTGTTGGAGAAGACTCTTCAGAGTCCCTTGGACTGCAAGGAGATCCCACCAGTCCATCCTAAAGGAAATCAGTCCTGAATATTCATTGGAAGGACTGATGCTGAAGCTGAAACTCCAATACTTTGGCTACCTGATGTGAAGAACTGACTCACTGGAAAAGACCCTGATGCTGGGAAAGATTGAAGCCAGGAGGAGAAGGGGACGACAGAGGATGAGATGGTTGGATGGCATACCCGACTCAATGAACATGAGTTTGAATAAACTCCTGGATTTGGCGATGGACAGGGAGGCCTGGTGTGCTGTAGTCTATGGGGTGGCAAAGAGTCAGACACGACTGAGCCAGAGAACTGAAATGAACTGGTGTCTCTCTTCCCTGCTCATTTCCTAGGGTTTCTTGGGATCACATGCCCAAACGCGTCACTTGAATGTGAGTGTTGTCTCAGGCTGTGCTTCTGAAGAGTTCAGTGTAAGTCAGGGGTCTCCCGCTTTTTATTACCTTGCCAGATTCAGAACGCTGATTAGACATGCATTGAAACAGCGCCTGTTATATGCTCAGATGTGTTGGGAGCTGCACATACAGTGTTCCTGATTCTCTTGCGTCCATCGTAATGGGACACAGTGCTTGAGCAAGTCACGTTCTCAGCCTGAAATCCTAACCCAATCTCCGCGCGTCTCACTCTCTCAAGTTAAATATTTATGAGGTGCATTTTGAGAAATAACAAACAGGAACGCACCACTTAGCAGGACTTTCTCCTCTGTCATCAAGTGTCTCTGGCTAGGCAGCAGTGGGACTGCCAGTGTGACGCTCACTTGAGGCCCCGAGTTATTCGCTAAAGAGGCAGTTAGGAATCAGAGAGTGCAGGAAACCTCGGGCAAGGCTGGTTCATTAGTGCCTCTGCTGATTAATCAAGACCAGGCTGTCACTCTGTTAAATGCCTCGAGGTGAAGTTGGAGGCAATCAGCGCTGTGGAAACTGCTTGATTGCTTCTCAAAGTGGCAGGTTGCTTTTGGTCACGGTGCTTGTTCCTGTCGGAGCTGTGTGGTGACCTTGAATGGGGACAATGACCCCGGCTCCAAGTGCAGAGCGGATGGACACACTCTCTTGGAGTCGGTTATGCGCAGCCAGTTACACATGAAGAACCAGCCTCAGGATCCCGGAACGCAATTATGTTTTGGTTTCATAAACGCAGCTCAATTATTGCATTTGTCTTCCTTTTGTATTTAGCTTGGAACAGGCACTCCCACTAAATGTGCCAAACGCTTTATTTTTGTCTCCGTTTTTAGAGTGTACATCAGGAAAATGAAGTGTGCTCTCCCTCCCACAGTAAACAGCCACATAACTGTAATAAGGAGCTTTCTGAATAATTTATAATTTGCAAACAAAAATTCATCTGATTATGCTGAAATGACAGACACTCTGCATAACAATGTGTATTATCAAAGAGAGCTTTTTTTTTTCCTTCTTTTTTTTTCCCCACTCTGGTTGCTGATTATTTACACAAACTGAAGAGAAATCACTATGTACACTATTACCTTTAAATTATTTCTTAATATACCTTTTAATCTTTCAAAGCTATACAGGAACAATATAATTATTCTCTGCCAATCACTGATGATGATGCATTCAAAGCATTTTCCTAGGCGGGTGAGCAAAACACACGTTCAAGAGAATAGGCAGTTCAATGCTTCTTTTTCCTAGGTAATGGGTGTTTCTGGTTTATGTATCATCAGTGACTCATGACTATTTTGTGCTCAATAAAAAGGAGATAATACATACATTTTGCTCCACGGTTACACCATTCCTTCTTTCTCTCCTCTTGGCTTAATATTCAATGTGAAAATGATGGAGCTCTTTATTTATTTCAAGGCAAAAGTCTCTGATTAAAACTGATGATTTGGGGACTTCCCTGGTGGTCCAATGGTTAAGGAGCCACCTTCCAGTACAGGTGATGGGTGTTTGATCCCTGGTCAGGGCACGAAGATCCTGTACACCACGGGGCAACTGAGCCCATGAAAGATAGCTAGAGAGCAGCACACTGCAAAGAAAGATCCAGTATTCCCGGTCTAAGACACAAGATAGCCAGATAAATATGTTTAAAAAATATTAAAAAATAACTGATGGTTTGGTTGGAACCATATTGGGAACTAATCAGAAGATACAGAGAGCAGAAGAGATAATGTGAATGTGTGTGCTCAGTTGCTCAGTCATGTCCAACTCTTTGAAACCCCATGGACTAGAACCCACCAGGCTCTTCTGTCCATGGGATTTTCCAGGCAAGAATACTGGACTGGGTTCCCACTTCCTCCTCCAGGGAATCTTCCTGATCCAGGCATGGAACATGCATCTGTTACATTAGCAGGGGGATTTTTTTTTTAACCACTGAGCCACTTGGGAAACCCCAGAAGTAATACCCCTTCTCCAAAATGCTGGGCAAAAACTGTACACTCAGAAGGAGTCTGAAGTCTGGCATAAAACTATAATGGTGTGGATGAATCCTCTGAGGGATTTTCCACTTACATTTAAATTATACAGCCTCATATTATGTGACTCCTCCGGAGGTACAAGTCACAGCAGAGTTGTAACATATAACCTCTTATGTTTTGAGAACAATGATTCTTTTTTTGAGTGAGTTCATCTGTTTCCTCCAATAATCTAGAATACCAACCCATTTCCCCCCCCAATTTTTGATTATTACCGAGTTTTACCCCATGTCGGTTTTCTATTGTTGGGAAAGGAAAATATTTTCTGCTACTCTTTGAGGTTCTTCTGACTGGTTCAAGAATTTAACTGACATGAGACAGATGAACAGGAGAAAATCCAATTTTAATATGTACAAAAGGGGCCCTGCAAGAAAAATGAGACTCAAGGACAAATCAGGCAATTGAGGCTTATATGGCATTAGAAAGAAGGAGAAAGGGGTAGGGGTTTGGGACTACCAAGATGAGGGACAGACCTGTAGGGAGACAGGGAAAAACATGTTTGGTAAATAAATGTTTACCGTACTACTGAGGGACAATGGGATACAAAGAGGGCTTTGATCAAACAGGGTTTGCTGAGTTTCCCCTCACCCCCACCACCATCAATCACACTGAGCTCATATTCCCTACAATTGGCTCTGGTGACCACTCTCTTCTTAGGATGGGCCCCCTTTTAGGCAGTTTATCAGGTAAAGCTCTTCCTGAGACGTTGTTTCTCACAAACAACCAGGCTAAAATAATCCTCATGCCAAAGAGTCAAACTTTGCACCCCTACCACATGTTTCGCCAGAATATAACGAGACTTAGTAACTGGGTTAAATAAGTATGCACAGCATCATTCATGTGTCAAACAACTATTCTCCCAGAACACTACCAAATTCTGGAAGACTTTCAGTTCAGTTCAGTTCAGTTGGTCAGTCGTGTCCAACTCTTTGTGACCCCATGAATCGCAGCACGCCAGGCCTCCCTGTCCATCACCATCTCCCGGAGTTCACTCAAACTCACATCCATCGAGTCCGTGATGCCATCCAGCCATCTCATCCTCTGTCATCCCCTTCTCTTCTTGCCCCCATGGAAGACTTTAAGAATATTTAAAAAAAAAATTACAGTATAATACTTCTGCCTCCTAGGACTTGAGAATGCACTTGCAAGCAACACAAAATTACTTACCATTAAGCCACAGATTCCTGGTATTTGCAATAAGAGAACTTATTTTTAACAGCCTCAGTTGGGAATTTTCACATAGAAATGGGTGTTCAGGTGGCAACTGCATTGCTCATCAGGTTAGAACCCAAGAACGTGTGGGAAAGCCACTGTCGAGATCTGTAAGGTGTAGGTCCCCTGGAACTGGACTTTCTTTTTGGAGGTGCAAACTAAAGAATATCACTCATCATCAGGCTCTATAAGGGTTAAGTCACTAGAGACTGCGATTGCTGACCTGTAAGAAACCCTGAAAAGAGCTCAAAGATGAGATCAGAAATGAGGCTCTCTGTGCATGGCGATAATCCAGCAGAACAAGTCTTTAGATGGTATTTTCAGGAGAAAATTTTAGGAACCTAAATTCTTGCATCTGCTCATACCTAGAAAAGCACTAAAATAATTAACAATGACATCTGTTCCTTATGACCAGCAGCAACCTTATAGCTATGTGAGTGCTTGATTGCATGAACCCACTTCACCAAGGTCACATATATGCTGACACCCTTTCCCAGTACTTTGGAGCAGGTCTTCTGTGCCAGGAGGCTCTCTCCTGGGCTACAGTACTCAGTAAACCCCTAATAAAACTGAACTCACAGCTCTCGTGTTGTGCTTTTTTTTTTTTTTTTAGTAGACAGAAAAATATAGACAAACCTTTAGATCAAGCAAGGCTCTAGACATCATTTGTGAACCCAGAGATTCTGAAAGTTGTACATTCTGCTTTCTCTTGGAAGAACATCTGAGTGACCCCAGAGGTCAGCTGGTGAAGCATCACCACTTTGGTAACCTGTCTGTGTCTTTCTCATCTCAAGGTAATAATAAGTGTGGTTACAGGAGGAGTATGGGCTGTCTGCAGAGTTAGTACTTCTTTCTTACAACCTGGCAGCGTGCTGAAAGGGGAGGATGGTGATATTTACAAGTGCCTCCAGTGTGTTGGGTCTGGACTTAAACAGGTGGTCTCGAGGCAGTGCTGTGAGTAGAAGTGGGGTCTGGTTTAACTGACAGCACTTGCAGGCTCCTATTATGTCACCAACAGGAACCTAAACTCTCGGTCTAAAATCATTCTGCACCAATATTGTCTTTAGAAATTCCATTATGCTAACATTTCTCCATGGATATTTTCACTAATGTTTCTTGCTTGGGAACCAGCCACTAGTTCTCTTTAACTCCTTAACAGTTGTCAGATGATGAAACTTTTTATTCCATAATAACCTGGGGTGGATTAAACTATGCCATATTTCCCAGTCTCCAAATCATTCCATCTCCTCTATATTAGCACACTTCGTAATGGTTAGGAGAAGGCAGACAACCCACTGAGAACTTTCCAAATGAGAATGTCAAGAAAGAAGACACATCTATGTTGAGCAATGGCTAGTGGCATCTCTCTGAGTTTGAAGAATCCGTCTATGCAATAAAGAAAGGACTTTCTTCCCTTGGTTTCAATGATTTAGATAATACATTCGTGAATTTTATTTGCCTTTATCTGTCATGGGTTTCAATTTTTAGGGAGAGGAATATTTTCCCAGTACTGTAGTATGTGATGAAACATGTCAAGAGATTCAGAATTATCCTGTCTATAAGAAAAGTACCAAAGAAACCCAGACATGACCAAGGAGACTGTTCTTTGCCTCTTTGTGTTGATCTTATCTGAGCATCTCAAAAGCAGCCCCCAGAGGGGGTTGATGTTGGCCTGATGTCAGTTCTCCAAGGCAACAGATGCTCCTCAAATGAATGGTTTATGGTTTTGATTCCTGTATTACAGTTTAGTTGTATTTTTGGTGGGAATACAACTGACCTTGTGAAGGCCAACAGTGAACAGGATGGAAATGAGCCAGACATTATCATAATAAGACCTCTGGAAACAGACATTTCATTTAGAAAATTGGGTCCTGAATATACTTTACACAACTCTATTTTTTATTATCTCAACATTGTTTCTATATACATGAGAATGTGTGCCCAGCTGCCAAGATGGGTCCCACTCTTTGTGACCCCATGGACTGTAGCCCACCAGGCTCCTCTGTCCATGGGATTTCTCAGGCAAGAATACTGGAGTGGGTTGCCATTTGCTTCTCCAGGTGATCTTCTCAACCCAGGGATTGAACCCAGGTCTCCTGCATTTGCAGGTCGATTCTTTACCACTGAATCACCTCCATATACACAGGAATGGACTAATCAAATGTTTCGGTAATGATTTTTCACTCAAAGTTAGGGTGATGCTAAAGGATCTAATGAAAATTCAGGTCTCGAAATTTTATTAATTTTTAAAATTCTCATTTCTATTGACCACCAATGGAAAAAGTGTAGCATCCCAAACAGTTACAGTTAACAGTAATCCAAATTTTTTAACATGTGTTTCTTCAAAACTTTATTTGGAATAAACCTGAAATAAAATAGAAACATATTCTGTGAAGGGGGAGGTAAATGGGAAAGGCAATAAAATGGAATACAGGGATAAAAATGGAAATTTACAAATTATTTCATATTTAGGTTTTTCTTTTCGTATTTGAGGTTTATGAATCTTTCCTCCCATCAGAAAGGAAGCACCCCAAGGTTAGAGTCCTTGGTCACATAAAGGGGTTGGCTTTACCTATGAGGACCTTTCCTACCCAGAAAAGAAGTTTGGAAGAAGTAGGGGACTGAGAGGGGATGAACATTTTTGTGAAAGCAAAATGAGGTCTCATATGAATGGTCCCTTCGCAGAGCACCTCGTGCATCACAGAAGTGAAGGAGCAGTGTGTCCTTCCCTGCAAGAGTAAAAAGCCTTCTGGGTCAAAGAAGCTCTCGTTTCACCTTTGGAGGTTAGTGAAGAAGATCTATTTCTCCAGCAATTTAATCTTTATCTTTCCTGGCAAGGGCAAAGTTCTTTCTGGTCAGAGAAGTCTTCATTGATAGAGCCTTTTGCTATTTCAAAGCATAAATGAATTGGGACAGAGTTGTGTGGCTGCCCTTTCCCCATTTTTTTCAGTCAGTGGTAGCGATGGACAGGAGATCAGAAAGGAGAGAGGATCAGGCAAGAACAAGCGGAATCATATTCATGAAATGCGGTAGCCACCACCGCTGACTGAGCTTCTATAATACACAGAGTGTCATACGCAGCATTTTACTTTTTTAAGCACCACCACAAGGCTGGTGTTGCTGCTTGTATCTTACAGATGAAGGGGACTGAACCCCAGAAAAAATCATAAATAGTATAAAAATCGTACATTCTTCATTCAAGAAGCAGCTAGGATTTGAACTGGATTTGAACTGGAGTCTGTTGGACCCCAGGTTGGTATGATGTCTATGGTGTTTTACTATTATGCTTCCTGCTAGTTCATCTCTGCTACACAGGAAGACATCTGGCCATCAAAATGGCAGCAGGTCCTTGCAAGCTCTTGATGCTTCCCTGACCTCCTACATCTACTAGAGGTAGATATCCAAGAGAGTGCCTCTCACAACTGGGTGGTGACTTACTGAGAGCAAGATAAGAACAAAGAGGAAGAGACAGAGACAGGCATCGGAAGAGAGGAACTGGGCAAGGGCCACGGGAGTGAGGAGTTTGGGGAGACTTGACTGACCATCAGTTGTAAGTTTTCCGTGATGTGTCCTAGACTAAACTCACTCCTAATTGGCCCCTTCATTGTTAGCAAGAGATCACGAGGAAGTCTGCCATATTCCCACCTTTTTAATGTTTTACATGTTGCTATTAATAGATATTCTATATTTTGCCCACATAGAAAGAACGGACCCCATTCTGACCCCATTACTGACCCCATTCCTCACAGGCATGTGCACACCCAGTCTCTGGAGTTTGCTAAGTTCTGATCCCCCTCTCCAATAGCACTGAGACATGAAGCTGAAACAGAGCATGGGATGGAGGACTCGAGCAGTGAAATCAACCCTGAATATTCATTGCAGGACTGATGCTAAAGCTCCAACACTTTGGTCACCTGATGTGAATAGCCGACTCACTGTTAAAGGTCCTGATGATTATGCTGGGAAAGATTGAAGGCAAAAAGAGAAGAGGGTAGCAGAGGATGAGATGGTTGGATGGCATCACTGACTCAATGAGTCTGAGCAAACTCCAGCAGATGATGATGGACAGAGAAGCCTGGCGTGCTGCAGCTCATGGGATCACAAAGAGTTGGACACGACTTAGTGATTTAACAATTCCTGTCAAGAAAGACAAAGACACCCGCAGGTGGGTTTAGTTCACAAAGATTAAAGTCTCATTTATCTACTGGCCTGCTCAGACCCACCCATTCAGCTTTATTGTGGTTCAGAAAGAGGTCTCTGTGGGTGCTAAGGAGCTTCCTTGGGGTGTTATGGGTGCTTCCCAAGAGCTGGTTTCTTGAGGCCAAAGTACTGAAAATGAGGAGGAGGCTGGGAAAGAAGTGCAGAAACCTGTGGTCAGGGACATTATCTCTTTTGTTTTTGTTTACGCTATAAATCTTTGTGCTGGAGAGAGGAGTAATGGGAACAAGCATTTGATCAGTAATCCAGAAAATCTTGCAGAGGAGGAAGGAAAGGGAGTGGATTCCAAAGTACAGCTGCTGAAGGGATGTTCATTCCACCTTGATCAATGGTCCATCACCAAGGGACCATGATGCCAAGGATGGCGCTGGCCAGACACGTTTTCCACCATGATCTACGCTGGATCCCTACTGGCTAAACCAAAGGAACATACAAAAGAAAAAAAAAAAGTATGCATGCTAAACAAATACTGTTGTAGGCCCCCAAACTCATCATTTCAACTAGAAGTATCCTTGCCATAAAGAGTTACTGAGGTGATCACCATTATCAACAAAAAGGACAGATTAAGTTTGACAAAAAGATTGAGTGGTTGAGAATTAATTTGTTCACAGATGTGTATGTGTATAAATCATATATATATTCATATGTAGATAGATGAGGTACATTTTATAAATATATACTCACCTCCTCACTGTAAATCTATCTTAGAACAAAAAAGTTTCCTAAACTCCATTGATAAATGCATAATCATATTTAATACCATATTTAAGGCACATAAACCATTTTAAACGACACTATTCTAAATCACTCTTGAAAATGGTACTGATGAGCCTATTTTGCAGGGCAGGAATAGAGACCCAGACCTGTGGGCAAAGGGTGGGAAGGAGAGGTGGGATGAACTGAGAGGGGAGCACTAACATACTTGCACTACCGTGTGTGAATCACATAGCGAGTGGGAAGCTGCTGTGTTGCTCAGGGAGCTCTGCCCAGAACTCTGTGATGACCTGGAGGGGTGGGATGGGGGTGGGGAAGGAAGCTCAACAGGGAGGGGATATATGTATACTTGAGGCTTCCCTGTTGGCTCAGTGGTAAAGAATCTGTCTGCAATGCAGGAGACTCGGGTTCAGTCCCTGGGTTGGGAAGATCCCCTAGTGGTGGGCATGGCAGCCCACTTTGGTACTCTTGACTGGAGAGTTCCATGAACAGAGGAGCCTGGGGGGCTCCAGTCCATGGGGTCAGGCCCTCCAGAAGCGGCTGAGCAGCAGCAGGGGCAGCATATGTATGCTCATACCTGATTCACACTTTCGTGCAGCAGAAACCAACGCAACACTAGAGCAATCACACTCCAATTAAAGATGATCGCAACAAGAAAATCCCTCTTTATCTCATCTTATTTTGAGATTAGACATTCAGCTACAATATTCAACAGGAGGATCGAGTTTCAGAATGCAGGAGTGACAGGTGTAGGAAACTCAGTTATTTGATTTCAGACATAAAAAGATATATTCTTACACAGATCATGGAAAGAAAATATATTTCATTTACAGATATTCAGCTGCAACTTGTTAAAAAACCATAAAAACAAAAGAGCTGTCTCCAAAGATTAACCCTGCCCTGGTCTCCCAACAGCATGCTGATTCAGAAGATTCCCCGCTGCTAATAACAGAGGAAATACGGCAAAAAGGAGGAAATACGGCAAAGAGGGGAAAATATTAGACTTTGCCTGGGATGACTTGAATGAGGGGGAACAGGAACTGAGTTGGGGATGGGAGGAGAATTTGGTTCACAGCATGTCACTGATTCAATTTCAAATAGACCCATTTCATCTTTTGAAAACACAGCATTCTCTCTGCGACAAATATGGGATAATCTCTCCATAACTCTAAACCATTAGTTTAAGGAGGTTCCTTTTATTCTGACATGAAATTCGGACTTTTCTACTATCACAAGGGAGTGAAAGCATTTCCAGGACAAATTGGAAGCAATCTTGAACAGCAGGCAGACATGCAAGTACAAAACTCTATGCCTTTTAATAGAAAATTAGTATCCAATAATAGTTCAACTGTGCTACTACAAAATAAAGGAAAATAACAATTGTATATCTTAGGCATAACTTGGATGGAGGCATCTCAGCTCTCCAGTGCCTCGTGTTTCAGAGGGAAAAGAAAGACATGTCTGTTGACAAAGTGTTAACAAAGCCATCAAAAGATTTGAAATAATATATGTAGATGCCTCCACTGTGTAGATGTGAAAATACAATGTTTTAACATAATTTTATGTGATTTTATGTTAAATGTATTAAAGAAAATCAGACAGAATGCATGGAGAGAACTGCCACTATTACAACCGTGCGCCTACCCATAATAGTTTTTACTCACTGTCTGGACAAGAAGTTCATTGCTTTGTTAGTATGCAAAAGAGAATGAAATTAATTTTCAGCAAGAACAGGCTAATATACAATTAAATCCATTTTACTGCCTGATACAGCACTTGTATCTATGAAAATGATGAAAATCATGACCATTGTCCATCCACCCACTATTTCTCCCACCTGTTCACTCCAACAGCTGTTAGAATATATATCACCAGTATATATAAGTGGAATTTCCCTTAAAATGTAACTTTTCCTTAAGTGCCATTAAATTGCACTTAAACCACTTTTCAATTGTAGTTGTAATTATTTGAAAGCAAGCATTTTATGTGTATTTTTGCTTTGTCTTTGAGTGTTTGCTTTGAAACATGAAAGTGGGGTTTTCTTTCCCCTTGAGGGTAGTTTAATGCTAGAAATAGCCTTAAAATCTTTTCTTTTTCTTCTTGTTTTTGATTTGGTAGAAATTTCCTGTGCTTGTCTGTCACTGTTTTGACCTCTAGGGCAGTTTGTTGAAGTGAAAAAAAAGAAGGATTTTATAGAATTTTATAGATAACAGATTTTTTCACCAAACTTGGAGTATCACAAATGATTATTAAATAACATCTCAGAATTTAAGAATTTTAATACTTATTGATTGCAACCTATATGCTCATGGTGATGCTAGAGTTATCCAGGACCTTAGTGTGTGTTTGTCTTTAAGGTATTTATATTTAATCCATAGAAAAGTAGTTCATCAAATAATTAAAAAGCAGGTGAACTCAACTCTTCTATACTGATGCTAGAAGCTAAGCATAATCTGGAAAAACAAGAACAACATTGGTTGGAAATTGGGCTTCATGGAGGAAACAGACCTATTTTAACTCTTAAACTTCTTTATTATTTATTTTTTAAATAACTACAAGAGATGTTTTATATAAATCTATTTATATAAGTGATACAGTTGTATAATTTGAATAGGCCAGCATTCTGAGCCACTGGACTATGAGCCTCCTCAGGCAGGACCTGTATCATTTATTTTTATTTTGTTAGTTTTTCTTTAACTTTTTCTTTTGTATGGGGATAGAGCCGATGAACAATGCTGTGATAGTTTCAGGTGAACAGCGAAGCAACTCAGCCATACATATGCATGCATCCATTCTCCCCCAACCCCCCGCCCATCCAGGCTGCCACATAACAGTGAGCAGAGTTCCTGTGCTCCACAGTAGGTCCTTGTCATACTGAGTGAAGTTAGTCAGACAGAGAAAAAATATCATATGACATCCCTTATATATGGCAACTAAAAGGAAATGACACAAATGAACTTTATTTACAAAATAGAAACAGACTCATGGACTTAGAGAATGAACCTATGGTTACCAGGGGGAAGGATAAGGGGAAGGGATAGAGAGTTTGGGGTGACCTGTACACCCTGCTAAATTTAAAACAGATAAGCAACTGAGTCATTTATTCTTATCCTGAGGAATTGATCTTGAGATGGTGACATAGTAGGTATGCCATTAATATTTGATGAATAGATGTGCAAATTAATATTAAAACATGGTTTCATTAGACATTTATAATTGTAAATGAAAGTAACTCACTTATGGGGTCACAAAGAGTGGACACGATGAGCAACTGAACTGACTGACTGACCTCATTTACAGTTACAGGGCTTCCAGGGTGGCACCGGTGGTAAAGAATCCTCCTTTCAATGCAGGAGACCCAAGAGCCTCAGATTCGACCCCTGGGTCGGGAAGATCTCCTGGAATAGGAAATGGCAACCCATTCCAGTATTTTTGCCTGGTAAATCCATGAACAGAGGAGCCTGGTGGGCTATAGTAGCAAAGAGTTGGACATGACAGAGCAACTGAGCAACTCGTTTACAGAGTGAACAACCCAACAACCACATACTACAAAGGGACATCAGCATACAATAATGCTATTTGGGTTGTTTCTTTCAGTTAGACTTTCAGGGCAGTTGTGCAGAATTTCTTTTCCAAAGATGGTGTCAGCAATGACTTCCTTCTTGTACGCTCTTCTGGCATATGACCTTGCCTCTCCTTCTTCACCCTTCTTCACCTGTGCTGGTCTGGTAGCTATTCTGACAAGAGATTATGACAGATCATATATAATTGAAGGTGAAGAGACAGGCCAAGGGGCACTGAGGTGCTGGATGTGTGAATGAAGTACCCCCACTTGCATGGATCCTCAGTTCTACTTGCTCCATGTGGACTCAAGACAAGCCACTCAGGGACTTCCCTGGTGGTCCAGAGGCTAAGACTCCTCCATGTTTCCAATGCAGGTGGTAGATGTTTGATTCCCTAGTCAGGGAACTAAGATTCCACATGCTATGTGGCATGGTCAAAAATATGAAGAAGAAGACCACTCAACTGAGTATTTCTTAAAATCCTGACTCCCTGAAAATCACTACTAAATTAAAACAGTTATCTTAAGATACTAAATTGAGGGGTATTGAACATGCAACAATGAATGACCATGGCATTAGTGAAGAATTTATAAAATAGTATACACCTTAATCAAAAACAATCTTGCTCTTGTAGAATCATCTTTCAAGCTTATTTGCAAGTTAGCTGGTGTTTGGGCTATTTGTTCCAAAAAAAAAAAAAAAAAAAAAACGTTGACCATGTTCTCAAGGCAATCATTAATTTGCTTGGCATCCTGAAGAGTGACCTGTGAGTTACTGTTTCTAGGAATCAAAACATAGTCGTGGTAATCTTTCATTCAATATCTGAATAATGTGCTCATATAGATATTTATTTTCTGGATCACATCTATCATATTATCTATTTTCTTAGATCTAGTTTTGTTCTAGCTTGGGGTCATTTCAAAGGGATTAGCTGTCCTATTTTCAATGTATAATCATCCTTTAAGATTTAAGTAACATTTACATAATTTCTTATGTTTTCCGAAGTATGTTAAAATAGATTTGTTATTTAATCCTTACAACATCATTTTAAATATCATATATCATTTCACAAATCAGACTTAGATAAGGACTAAATTATCCCAGGGGTAGTGGTAGGCTTGATTGTCAGCATGGAAACATAATCTCAACATAATCACAGCACAGGCTGTGTCTTCAAGAAACCCATCATTTACAAATTCCACTTAATAATAAATAAAGTATAAAAAATTTAGAAAGAACTGAAAACTGAAATTCTGGTCAATTTCCAAATTGCAGGTTCCTTTAACTGGAGTGCATGCTACTTTCTAACAACCATTTGGACATAGAGTTTTCAGAGTCTGTTACATGTTATTTTAGTTAATTCCCATGATGACATTTTCAGGTAGATAGTAACTTCCCTCTCGAAGAAAGATGAGGTTGTTGAAAATAAGCGTTTTTCCTAAGATTTGACAAGTAATAAGGAATAAAGCTGATACTCAAAATTAAGCCTCCTGACTGCAAAAATACTGCCGTTTCTGTATGTCTGTCCGATATCTTTCTGGAGCAAGTTATGCAAATCTGGGCTTAAGACTATAGGATAAGATGATTCTAGACTAGGTTCAAATCTTGCACACAGTTGTCCTGAGAGTCAGCTGACTTCCTGGCAACATGACCATGGGCCAGATACTTAACTTCATTATACTTTAGTTTCCATATTTATCATAAAATTACCTCACGAGGTGTTTGTATAGAGATTGAGAAATACATATAAATCTCCTAAAATAGTTCACTGTACAGGGAACTAACATAGTAAGTGTTCATTATTATTATTTCGGGACTCTTAGACCCAATCACTTACCCTTCAGGAGAGAACTGGTCAAAGAGCCTTAGCATGTGATCAGTTCTTTGTTGTTATCAATGTGTTGTTTCTCAGACTCTCAGTTGTATCTGACTCTTTGCCACCCCATGGACTGTAGCCTGCTAGGCTCCTCTTGTCCATGGAATTCTTCAGGCAAGAATACTGGAGTGGGTTGCTATTTCCTTCTCCAGGGGATCTTCCCAAAGCAGGGATTGAACCGGTGTCTCCTGCATTGGCAGGTGGATTCTTTACCACTGAGCCACCAGGGAATCCGACTGCAATATATGGACTTCCTCAGGGTCTCCACCACCCATTGGGGATGCCATGTATTTGGGGAGGTGAATTTGATACATCTAAAATGTAGTGGCGGCAGCCGGCACACTAAATGTGGCTGAGAGCTACCCCACGTCGGCGGTCAGGGGTGGCCGCTGAGAGGAGATACCCCACATCCGAGGCCAGGGGCAGTGCCCGAGGCCAGGGGCGGTGGCTGGGAGTAGCAGCCCCATGCCCAAGGAGTGGTGGCTGTGCAGGCCCAGGAGGGTCTAGAGGAGCCATCCCACGTTGAAGGTCAGGAAGGGCAGTGGGAGGAGATACGCCTCAACCAAGGTAAGCAGGAGTGGCTGTGCTTCACTGGAGCAACCGCCTGAAGAGATACCCCATGCCCAAGGTAAGAGAAACCCAAGTAAAATGGTAGGTGTTGCAAGAGGGTATCAGAGGGCAGACACACTGAAACCATACTCACAGAAAGCTAGTCATTCTAATCACACTAGGACCACAGCCTTGTCTAACTCAATGAAACTAAGCCATGCCCTGTGGGGCCACCCAAGATGGGCTGGTCATGGTGGAGATGTCTGACAGAATGTGGTCCACTGGAGAAGGGAATGGCAAACCACTTCAGTATTCTTGCCTTGAGAACCCCATGAACAGTATGAAAAGGCAAAATGGTAGGATACTGAAAGAGGTACTCCCCAGGTCAGTAGGTGCCCAATATGCTACTGGAGATCAGTGGAGAAATAACTCCAGAAAGAATGAAGGGATGGAGCCAAAGCAAACCCAATACCCAGTTGTGGATGTGACTGGTGATAGAAGCAAGGTCCGATGCTATGAAGAGCAATATTGCATAGGAACCTGGAATGTCAGGTCCATGAATCAAGGCAAACTGAAAGTGGTCAAACAAGAGATGGCAAGAGTGAACGTCGACATTCTAGGAATCAGCGAACTAAAATGGACTGGAATGGGTGAATTTAACTCAGATGGCCATTATATCTATGACTGTGGGCAGGAATCCCTCAGAAGAAATGGAGTAACCATCATGGTCAACAAAAGAGTCCGAAATGCAGTGCTTGGATGCAATCTCAAAAATGACAGAATGATCTCTGTTCGTTTCCAAGGCAAACCATTCAATATCACTGTAATCCAAGTCTATGCCCCAACCAGTAATGCTGAAGAAGCTGAAGTTGAACAGTTCTATGACCTACAAGACCTTTTAGAACTAACACCCCCAAAAGATGTCCTTTTCATTATAGGGGACTGGAATGCAGAAGTAGGAAGTCAAGAAACACAGGGAGTAACAGGCAAATTTGGCCTTGGAATGCAGAATGAAGCAGGGCAAAGACTAATAGAGTTTTGCCAAGAAAATGCACTGGTCATAGCAAACACCCTCTTCCAACAACACAAGAGAAGACTACACATGGACATCACCAGATGGTCAACACTGAAATCAGATTGATTATATTCTCTGCAGCCAAAGATGGAGATGCTCTATATAGTCAACAAAAACAAAACCAGGAGCTGACTGTGGCTCAGATCATGACCTCCTTATTGCCAAATTCAGTCTTAAGTTGAAGAAAGCAGGGAAAACCTCTAGACCATTCAGGTATGACCTAAGTCAAATCCCTTATGATTTTACAGTGGAAGTGAGAAATAGATTTAAGGGCCTAGATCTGATAGATAGAGTGCCTGATGAACTATGGACGGAGATTGATGACATCGTAGAGAAGACAAGGATCAAGACCATCCCCATGGAAAAGAAATGTGAAAAAGCAAAATGGCTGTCTGGGGAAGCCTTACAAATAGCTGTGAAAAGAAGAGAAGTGAAAAGCAAAGGAGAAAAGGAAAGATATAAGCATCTGAATGCAGAGTTCCAGAGAATAGCAAAAAGAGATAAGAAAGCCTTCTTCAGCGATCAATGCAAAGAAATAGAGAAAAACAACAGAATGGGAAAGACTAGAGATCTCTTCAAGAAAATTAGAGATACCAAGGGAACATTTCATGCAAAGATGGGCTCAATATAGGACAGAAATGGTCTGGACCTAACAGAAACAAAAGATATTAAGAAGAGATGGCAAGAATACACAGAAGAACTGTACAAAAAAGATCTTCATGACCTGGATAATCATGATGGTGTGATCACTCATCTAGAGCCAGACATCCTGGAATGTGAAGTCAAGTGGGCCTTAGAAAGCATCACTACAAACAAAGCTATTGGAGGTGATGGAATTCCAGTTGAGCTATTTCAAATCCTGAAAGATGATGCTGTGGAAGTGTTGCACTCAATATGCCAGCAAATTTGGAAAACTCAGCAGTGGCCACAGGACTGGAAAAGGTCAGTTTTCATTCCAACCCCAAAGAAAGGCAATACCAAAGAATGCTCAAACTACCGCACAATTGCACTCATCTCACACGCTAGTAAAGTAATGCTCAAAATTCTCCAAGCATGGCTTCAGCAATATGTGAACCGTGAACTTCCTGATATTCAAGCTGGTTTTAGAAAAGGCAGAGGAACCAGAGTTTAAATTGCCAAAATCTGCTGGATCATAGAAAAAGCAAGAGAGTTCCAGAAAAACATCTATTTCTGCTTTATTGACTATGTCAATGCCTTTGACTGTGTGGATCACAATAAACTGTGGAGAATTCTTCAAGAGATGGGAATACCATACCACCAGACCTGCCTCTTGAGAAATCTGTATGCAGGCCAGGAAACAACAGTAAGAACTGGACATGGAACAACATACTGGTTCCAAATAGGAAAAGGAGCACATCAAGGCTGTATATTGTCAGCCTGCTTATTTAACTTATATGCAGAGTACATCATGAGAAACGCTGGACTGGAAGAAACACAAGTTGGAATCAAGATTGCCGGGAGAAATATCAATAACCTCAGATACGCAGATGACACCACCCTTATGGCAGAAAGTGAAGAGGAACTAAAAAACCTCTTGATGAAAGTGAAAGAGGAGAGTGAAAAAGTTGGCTTAAAGCTCAACATTCAGAAAATGAAGATCATGGCATCCAGTCCTATCACTTCATGGGAAATAGATGGGGAAACAGTGCCAGGCTTTATTTTTTTAGGCTCCAAAATCACTGCAGATGGTGACTGCAGCCATGAAATTAAAAGACACTTACTCTTTGGAAGAAAGCTTATGAGCAACCTAGATAGTATATTCAAAAGCAGAGACATTACTTTGCCAACAAAGGTCCGTCCAGTCAAGGCTATGGTTTTTCCAGTGGTCATGTATGGATGTGAGAGTTGGACTGTGAAGAAAGCTGAGCACTGAAGAATTGATGCTTTTGAACTGTGGTGTTGGAGAAGACTCTTGAGAGTCCCTTGGACTGCAAGGAGGTCCAACCAATCCATTCTGAAGGTGATCAACCCTGGGATTTCTTTGGAAGGACTGATGCTAAAGCTGAAACTCCAGTACTTTGGCCACCTCAAGCGACAAGTTGAGTCATTGGAAAAGACTTTGATGTTGGGAGGGATTGGGGACAGGAAGAGAAGGGGACGATAGAGGATGAGATGGCTGGATGGCATTACTGACTCGATGGACGCGAGTCTGAGTGAACTCCGAGAGTTGGTGACGGACAGGGAGGCCTGGTGTGTTGCAATTCATGGGGTCGTGGAGGGTTAGACACAACTGAGCGACTGATCTGATCTGATCTGAAAATGCAATTTTTCAAGGTGTAACCCTTAAGGAAGGCTCATAGTGTGAACCATAGGAAAGCTGTTTTTAGATGGGCAAGAGGAAAGCTTTCACTTCCAAAAGGCAGTCCTGTGAAATTCCCTATTCTGAATTGTATTTCAGAGAGATGTTATGGGGAGGGAGGTGGGAGGGGGGTTCATGTTTGGGAACGCATGTAAGAATTAAAGATTTTAAAATTTAAAAAAAAAAAAATAAAAAAAAGAAAAATAGATGAATACAACAGAGCTTTTGGGAATCCCTGTGCCTTCTGAATGAATCTGAATTCCACACGCAGGTTAAACACAAGCCTTGCAATTGCCATTCTATGACTTTTGTCCTCTACAGCTCCTATCAGAAACTGCAAGACATGGTGTCCTGGCTTCTTGCTCCTGACACTTGTGTATTGTGTGGTATGCCCGCTAAAGACTTCTGACAACTTGTAACCTGAGAACCTAGAAGTGCTCATGAAAAATACTTACCTCTCTTCTTCTGTGTCTTCTCCTGCACATTGACTCTTACAAGGAATATCATATTGTATCCAGACTCTTTCTCCTCATATGATTTTCAATTTTCAAGAAAAAATAAAAGGGATGTAGCTACACTGCATTTGTTCTGAAATTAAACAAAGGTCTACATGCAAGAGATTATTATACTTCAGAGAAAAGTTACAGTATTTTTGTTTGTTTGTTTTTGGCAGTTTGTTCACTAAACTGGAAGATTGCAATTCAGTATCTTTACTTTGGTTCTTACTCTTATTCCTTAAACTCTGGCACCTACCCTATTTCAGTGTTTAAGAAACTGTTTCTAAGTCTAATTTTAGCATATTCACAGATTCAATATCTGAGCCCATCTTTTGAAAAATGTTCAGTTCAGTTCAGTTCAGTCGCTCAGTTGTGTCTGACTCTTTGCAACCCCATGAATCACAGCACACCAGGCCTCCCTGTCCAAAACCAACTCCCAGAGTTTACCTAAGCTCATGTCCATCGAGTCAATAATGCCATCCAGCCATCTCATCCTCTTTCATCCCCTTCTCCTCTTGCCCCAGATCCCTCCCAGCATCAGGATCTTTTCCAATGAGTCAACTCTTCTCATGAGGTGGCCAAAGTATTGAGTTTCAGCCTCAGCATCAGTCCTTCCAATGAACATCCAGGACTGATTTCCTTTAGGATGGACTGGTTGGATCTCCTTGCAGTCCAAGGGACTCTCAAGAGTCTTCTCCAGCAACACGGTTCAAAAGCATCAATTCTTGGGCGCTCAGCTTTCTTCACAGTCCAACTCTCACATCCATATATGATCACTGGAAAAACCATAGCCTTGACTAGACGGACCTTTGTTGGCAAAGTAATATCTCTGTTTTTGAATGTGCTATCTAGTTTGGTCATAACTTTCCTTCTAATGAGTAAGCATCTTTTCATTTCATGGCTGCAATCATCATCTGCGGAGATTTTGGAGCCTAAAAAAATAAAGTCTGACACTGTTTCCACTGTTTCCCCATCTATTTCCCATGAAGTGATGGGACCAGATGCCATGATCTTCGTTTTCTGAATGTTGAGCTTTAAGCCAACTTTTTCACTCTCCTCTTTCACTTTCATCAAGAGGCTTTTTAGTTCCTCTTCACTTTCTGCCATAAGGGTGGTGTCATCTGCATATCTGAGGTTATTGATATTTCTCCCGGCAATCTTGATTCCAGCTTGTGCTTCTTCCAGCCCAGCGTTTCTCATGTTGTACTCTGCATAGAAGTTAAATAAGTATGGTGACAGTATACAGCCTTGAGGTACTCCTTTTCCTATTTGGAACCAGTCTGTTTTGCATGTCCAGTTCTAACTGTTGTTTCCTGACCTGCATATGGGTTTCTCAAGAGGCAGGTCAGGTGGTCTGGTAGTCCCATCTCATTCAGAATTTTCCACAGTTTATTGTGATCCACACAGTCAAAGGCTTTGGCATAGTCAATAAAGCAGAAATAGATGGGACTTTTTGGAACTCTCTTGCTTTTTCTATGATCCAGCAGATGTTGGCAGTTTGATCTCTGGTTCCTCTGCCTTTTCTAAAACCAGCTTGAACATCTGGAAGTTCAAGGTTCACGTATTGCTGAAACCTTGCTTGGAGAATTTTGAGCATTACTTAATTAGCATGTGAGATGAGTGCAACTGTGCAGTAGTTTGAGCATTCTTTGGCATTGCCTTTCTTTGGGAAAGGTTCGGTTCAGTTCAGTTCAGTTCAGTCGCTCAGTCGTGTCCGACTCTTTGTGACCCCATGAATTGCAGCATGCCAGGCCTCCCTGTCCATCACCGATACCCAGAGTTCACTCAAACTCATGTCCATCGAGTTGGTGATGCCATTCACCCATCTCATTCTCTGTCATCTCCTTTTCCTCCTGCCCCCAATCCCTCCCAGCATCAGAGTCTTTTCTAATGAGTCAACTCTTCACATGAGGTGGCCAAAGTACTGGAGTTTCAGCTTTAGCATCATTCTTTGCAGAGAACACTCAGGACTGATCTCCTTTAGAATGGATTGGTTGGATCTCCTTGCAGTCCAAGGGACTCTCAAGAGTCTTCTCCAACACCAAAGTTCAAAGGCATCAATTCTTCAGCACTCTGCTTTCTTCACAGTCCAACTCTCACAGCCATACATGACTACTGGAGAAACCATAGCCTTGACTAGATGGACCTTTGTTGGCAAAGTAATGTCTCTGGTTTTGAATATGCTATCTAGGTTGATCATAACTTTCCTTCCAAGGAGTAAGCACCTTTCAATTTCATGGCTACAGTCACTATCTACAGTGATTTTGGAGCCCCAGAAAATACAGTCTGACACTGTTTCCATTGTTTCCCCGTCGATTTCCCATGAAGTGATGGGACCAGATGCTATGATCTTCGTTTTCTGAATGTTGAGCTTTAAGCCAACTTTTTCACTCTCCTCTTTCACTTTCATCAAGAGGCTTTTTAGTTCCTCTTCACTTTCTGCCATAAGGGTGGTATCATCTGCTTATCTGAGGTTATTGATGTTTCTCCTGGCAATCTTGATTCCAGCTTGTGCTTCTTCCAGGCAAGCGTTTCTTATGTTGTACTCTGCAGAGAAGTTAAATAAGCAGGGTGACAGTATACAGCCTTGACGTACTCCTTTTTCTGTTTGGAACCAGTCTATTGTTCCCTGTCCAGTTCTAACTCTTGCTTCCTGACCTGCATATAGGTTTCTCAAGAGGCAGGTCAGGTTGTCTGGTATTCCTATCTCATTCAGAGTTTTCCACAGTTTATTGTGATCCAGACAGTCAAAGGCGTTGGCATAGTCAATAAAGCAGAAATAGATGTTTTTCCGGAGCTCTCTTGCTTTTTCGATGATCCAGCAGGTGTTGGCAATTTGATCTCTGGGAAAGGTTAAGTACCTTTAAAATGTATGCAGGTAAATGAAGGAGGCAGAAGAAATAAATAATAGATAGGAATATAAAGGTGAAGCAACAATTTGCAATGAGTAGCATGCAAATTTTTAATCCAGCTACACTTGATACTTAAAGTTTCTACTAATCACCTTAGTGCATTCAGATTATTAATGCTTACAGTTGTTCATTTTGAGAGGAATAAGGGAAAAAAAGGAACTAAGATAATCTACTAAAAATAACAATTCTAAAAGTTCACATTTAATTCAATTTATTTTGTTGCTTTTCAACATATGTTTATTGAACATATGTTGAACATATGTTTGTTGAGCATAGGAAAAATTTCCTATTTTTATTCTAGGAATTACCTTAAGAACAGGAAGCATAAGGATTATGAAGATAGAACAAGGCACTTGAGTGCATGAGGTTTACAGCAGAGTACGGAATATAGACATAGAACCAGTATTCTGGTGTGATGAATGTTAAATGGCAGTGAAGGTTAAGGAACTATAAGGACATAGAAGAGAAAAATTCAACCTATCCAGAGGTTAGGGACACCATTCTCACTCCATGCCTGTGATGTGAATTAATAGGCTGTTTCAGTCTTATATTCAGACTCTTGCATCTTCCTATATGTAGAAAAGCACTAAATTCCTTAACTTAGGATATCTGCTTTTCTTTAATTTACAAAAAAAACTTCTGATGTTCTAACTACCTGCCTTTTGTTGCAAAACTTCTATATAACCTGAGTCCTCCCCCACTCCTCCCCACCTGCCTCCTCCAAGCACTTACTTCAGGATTATTTGAGACACTGTTTCCCAGGCTTGAAGCCCTAAAAATTTCCACTGAATAAAACATCACTGTCAGCGGCAGGATGGGTTGGGAGATGGGAGGGAGGTTCAAGAGGGAGGGGACGTATGTATGTATATCTATGGCTGGTTCATGTTGTTGTATGGCAGAAACCAAAACAATATTGTAAAGCAGTTATCCTCCAATTAAAAATAACTTTTTTTAAAAAAAGTCAACTTTTTTAGGCTACATGTCTTTTTTCAGCTGACACCCTTACAAGAGAAGTACAGTGCTAGTCTCTTCTCTACCGATTCCTATTTCTTCACTGCATTCATCACTCCTTGATGTCACATTATTACATATCTGTTCATTCGTGTCTGTCCTCTTCACTAGAATTAACTTCCAGGAGATCAAGGAGTTAATTTTATTCACTGGTGTGTTTTCAGGACCAGAATATCTTCCCAAAGTCAACTGTCAATAAATAGTTCTTTAATGATGCATGAATAATTAGAAAACTCAGGCTGTGTAAATTTTTTCCTCCAATATGAAAAGTTTCTCAACATTTTATATAAAATCTAATCCCTAGGAATTAAAATTAAAACGTAAGGCAAATTTTAGATTTAACAGTAACTGGTCCTTGCTTTCTGCAAACTTTCACTGTATTTAGATATGTTACGATTATTACTAAAGAACATTTTATGAGAACTACAGAAAGTGCTTTTCAGCAAATGAAATGAGTTCAAAGAAGAATTGAAAGTTCTAAGATATAAAGTCACCTCTTACAAATTTCACTCCATGGGCCTTGATTAAAGCCAGCACATTCTCCTGGCTCTATTATAAGACTGAAGAGACTCCTGGGGTGGATTAAACTTTTCATACACTGAGTCATTTCTGGATCCTTCTACAGGGTGAATTTCTTGGTAAGGACATTTCAAAGGAAAACATTTATTTTCTCACCTGGTTCACTGTTTCTCCAACTTTCTCTACTGGAATAAACAGTGTATAATCCTGATGAATGCTAATGTAAATGGGTATATTCAATTTAATTCCAAATATGTAGTGTCTTCACCTATCTTTATTTTTTAATTAATTTTTATTGAAGTATAGTTGCCTTATAATATTGTGTTATTTTTTGATGTACAGCAAAGTGAATCAGTTGTACACAGACATATATACCCTCATTTCTGGATTTCCTTCTCATTTAGGTCACCGCAGAGCACTGAGTCAGGTTCCTGAGCTATACAGTAGATTCTTATTAGTTATCTATTTTATACATAAGATCAATAGCATTGACAGACCTGTCATCCTGACCCTGATTCTGGGAAAGATTGAAGGCAAAAGAAGAACAGGGTGGCAGAGGATGAGATGGTTGGATAGCATCACTGACTTAATGGATGGACATGAATCTGGGCAAACTTTAGGAGATAGCAACAGGGAGACCTGGCATGCTGCAGTCCATGGAGTTGCAAAGAGTTGGACGTGACTTAGCTACTGAACAGCAACAAATCAGTAGCGTATACATGTCGATCCTAATCTCCCATTCATCCCACCCCCCACTTTTCCTTCTTTGGTATCTTTCTTTTCATTCTCCTTGTAGAAAAGTTTCTCTCTAAAATTTACTCCGGCTTATAAACATTGAATTTAACTTCCTGAACCCACCCCATCCCAGGTAAGGCAATAGCTTATAAACAGCTTATCTGTTAGAGGATCATTTCAGTTCAGTCGCTCAGTCATGTCTGACTCCTTGCAGCCCCATGGATCTCAGCATGCCAGGCTTCCCTGTCCATCCCTAACTCCCAGAGCTTGCTCAAACTCACATCCATCGAGTCGGTGATGCCATCCAGCCATCTCATCCTCTGTCATCCCCTTCTCCTCCTGCCCTTAATCTTTCTAAGCATCGGGGTCTTTTCCAATGAGTCAGTTCTTCACATCAGGTGGCCTAAGTATTGGAATTTCAGCTTCAGCATCAGTCTTTCCAATGAATATTCAGGACTGATTTCCTTCAGGATTGACTGGTTTGATGTCCTTGAAGTCCAAGAGACTCTCAAGGGACTGTTAGAGGATACCTCTCTGAATTTTCTCATTGGTATGCTCTAGGGAGCCAAGCATCCTGATGGTGTTCCCTAGAGCTAAGTGAGCAGATTTGCAGAGAACAACGTGCAGTAGTTTGACAAAGGCTGTGTATCTGAGATCTGAGCTCGTCTGTAATCATCATTTCCTGGAAGGCTTGTTAAACAGAAAGTCAGGCCTCCTTCTAGCATTTAAAATCAATAGGTCCAGGGTCTGCAGTCAGTTTTCAGATGATGCTAATATGGCGGATGGAGGGCTTCATTCAGAAAACCACGTCCACCTTGATGGCCAAATTTGCATTGCAGTCTTTACACTTGGCAATTAATTCTCTTTAGGTTTCCCTGTGAATACTCAAAGTTCCGCTCCAAAAGCTCACAGAGCACTTTGTCAGTTCAGGATCTGGAATACCGAGTAAAATCTGACCTTTCCTGTGCTGATGACCTCAGCTTTGATTCTGAATACAAGTCCTTCATGAGAGATACTTCATACTGTGATAGGAGGCAATTTTTTCATACAAACATCGACTATCCTAAACTCTTAAAAGGGTGGCCTAAAAACTCTATAAAGAATGCCATTTCCCCCTACAGTGCCTATTTTGATGTGGTGGGGGAACAGTAGGAAAATCTAATATTTCAAAGCACAAAAGAGCTACTAATTACTTTTGATTGCTCTGGGAATGTGGGAAGTCACCCACCATGACATCCTTCTTGCAAAGAGGAAGAGAGGCAAGGAAGGAGGTTTGGGGCCCATGTATGATACAACATATCTCTTGAGCTCACTTGGGTATGCTGCCGCATTGAGTCACAAAGAAGGGACTGAAAAGTGGGTCAGATTCCCACCTCTCCTACTGGGATGTCATCCTTGTATGGACTGCCTGTGAAGGTGTATGTGTAAGTGCAGAGGTAATCAGCCTTTTGTGTAAGCTCCTGAGTTTCCTGGGGAAGGAATTTAGGCCAGGCCTACCTTAGGGGAAATCAAAATTCCAAAAAAAATAGCCCTTATTCCAGGTAGGTGAGTGAAATGCATTTCCCTTATGAGGCTGGAGTGAAGTGAGGGTAGAAAGTGGATCCCTGCAGAGTGTTAAGCGTAGGGGCACTCTTTATTGCCAGTGGAAGATACAGAACCAGTGCCTATGGCACTGTTTGAAAGTGGAGTGATGGCAGAGACCAGAGCCTTATTCCTGTTTGGCTACAGTTCATTCCAGCAAGTTAGGCAATTCTGCATTAAAACTTCAGACCTAGAGAATATCATTGAATCATGTGTATAATTTAATGAAGTGCGTAACCATCAGTAAACTAAATGATTCCTGAGGAGTGTAAAGCTGGGAGCAGGGCTTAAAGTTAATATCGTTTCTAAAACTGTTCATCTAGATTCTTTTTGTGTAGCAAATCAAATCAATCAAGCAATCAATCAAATCAGTCAGTCAAATTGTTGGTTACTTGACTCTATGGCAGAGATTCTAGACTTTCATTTACTAATTGCAATACCTACACCCGGCCATTCCCTACTGTGGAGCACATGCTGAATTTATTTTGAGGCAAACACAATCATTTTGTACTGCCTCGTTTTTAAAGTAAAAATGTGTTCGCATTATGGAACCACTGTAGCAAAGCACTTCTATTAAAATAGCCCTGCTGTTTGTATTTAATGCTTCTGGACTGCTGGGTGACTCAGAGGGGCTGTGTGAAGCCCATGAAGGCATTAGAGCAATGATTAAAGATCAAGGGCTTTCCAATTATCAAGTCACACTTCGTAGACAATAGGCTGAGAGAAATGAAGCATGGCTTCGCAGTCTCATATTCTGAATCAAAGATTTTCAGAACAAGGGAATGACGCCCGCTTCTTATACAAGACACTGGCGTTTGTCAATACATTTGAGAAAGATGCTCAGCAAAACTGTCTAACCACTCCCTATGTGCTTCCAAGCTTTAAACAGTTAATAGAAAATGTTTATATGAAATTTCTCCCTGTGATAAACTCAAAAATCCAGGGGTACATTTGCAAGATCACTTTCAGTCCCATTCCAAAGCTCTTATTCCAAAACAAAGTAGAGTACACAGCCCATCAATGGGGTTTCTTTGATAGCTCAAGACAGTAAAGAATCCACCTGCACTGTGAGAGACCTGGGTTCGATCCCTGAGTCAGAAAGATCCCCTGGAGAAGGGAATGACTACCCATTCCAGTATTGTTGCCTGGAGAATTCCATGGACAGAGGAGCCTGGGAGGCTACAGTACACAGGGTCACAAAGAGTCAGACAGGAATGGATAACTAACACACTGACTTCCACTTCCACACAGCCCACCAATGGGAATCGACTGAAGCTTCAATTAATTAGCATTTTGTTTCTTCTGTGCTTAATGTTAGCAAAGAGGAAGTTCACAAGAAAATAAGCTGTAAGAAAGATTTTTTTCTAAAAGACTGACTTCCATGGTATTTCCCGAGGTCAAATAGACACAGACCAGTCTTCTTTATTCGTTCTATTTACATCTACACTACTGTACTGTGATTCTCGAGCCGTCAAATGATCTCCCCAAAGGCAGCGCACGAATGCTCACTCATCTTAGAAAGATTCAATTATATTCGCTGGACAGCATCTGCTAAGGCAGAAAAGAGGGCTAATGTGTTTTAGGAAGATTTCCAGCAGCCAGAGAGGAAGGAAAAATAGACACGGGTGGGTAGTCGCATTTTCATAAAGTGGTAAGCACCATTCATTGTAAAGAACTGCAAAGCTCTCAGTAAGTGTTTCTTTAATAATATTATATTTCAAATAAAAGATGGGTTAGCATCAGTTAATTGGGGCCAGATCATCTTCAAGATTGCTGTCAGTTCACACTTGCTTTCTTTTTCCCTTTTCCCGATTTTGGCTTAGCTGGGTCTTCCTTGCAGGCTGCAGGGGCTTCTCGTGTTGCAGAGCACAGCTTCCAGGGTGTGCAGACTCTTTAGCTGTGGCTTGTGAACTCTCTAGTTGTCCTGTGGCATGTGGGATTTAGTTCCCCAGCCAAGGATCGAACCCAGGTCTCTGCATTGGAAGGCAGATTCTTAACCCCTGGACCACAAGGGAAATCCCCAGGCTTACTTTCTAACCTGACTTTGGAAGACATGACCACTCTTGGTATATCAATGGGAGGAGCTTGTTTCAAGGTCTCCGCATGCATTTAACCCATATTTAGGTTTCTGTTTCTTCCATTCAACAAGGTCTGCAGACAATAATACTTCTGAAAATTCTCCTCCTTGCCAACTTAATCAGATCCAACCACCATTCACTGCATTATAACGGTGTGTGCACCAAGAACTTTCATGTACCTTCATTATCTTAATCCTCACACACACACAAAAAAAAACACCAAGCACATGTCTGAGACAAATGAATCTTTGAGAAGTAATCTATCCCAAACCACTTACAAAATAAATGAAAAAAGGGGAATCTGATATAGGAGTGTGAGAGTGGGTGTGTGTTTTGTTTTCTATGATTTTGCTGTTTACTGTCCTACATCACTCACTCAAATATAGTGCCTTGGGATTTGGGGACAAAAATCCTCTTTTCAACCACAGACCCCCATCCTGGTGGGTCTTCCAGGCTACTTCTCCCTTCCAAAGGCGTAGGGCTTCTCTCTACTCAGCCCAGAGAGTCAGGGTTGAATAGCTCTTCCCTGTCTTCATAAGCATATAAGTCATATGCGAGGTTTTCTATGGTTCTTGCTTCTGCGGGCACATCAGTGGCGTGCGCTTGCGTGCACAGTCACTTCAGTCCTGTCTGACTCTCTGTGACCCTAAGCACTGTTAGCCTCCCAGCTTTCCCTATCCACGGGATTCTCCAGGAAAGAATACTGGTGTGGGTTGTCATGCCCTCCTCCAGGGGATCTTCCTGACCCAGGGATCAAACCCATGTCTCTTATGTCTCTGCATTCACAGGCGGGTTCTTAACCACTAGCACCACCTGGGAAACACATAGCAGTGGTATGCTTAGTCCCTCAGTCTTGCCCAACTCTTTGCAACGCCATGGACTCTAGCCTGCCATGCTGCTCTGCCCATGAGATTCTCCAGGCAAGAATATTGGAGTGGGTTGCCTTGCCCTCCTCCAGAGGATTTTCCCAACCCCCAGGGATTGAACCCCGGTCTCCCATATTGCAGGTGGATTCTTTACCATCTGAGCCACCAGGAAAGCCCTATCAGTGGTGAGATAGCCTCATTGCAGCCTTTGAATGCCTATTAAATCCCTGTCATCAGGGCTCTGTTCATTCTTCTGATGAGAACACAATGCTACTTAGCACCCTCAAGAAAGAAACTTGAATTGCTTTGGTTATGCTCCCCTGCTCTAGAATGCATTCTCATAACTTGATTCAATATTATTGAGAATCCTTTGTAAACTGGAATAGTTCTGGAGAATGGTGATACAGAAATAACTAAGATACTTCCAAACTCAGAGGGAACACAACTAATAACCAATAATTGTGGCCTATTAAGAGCTATTCAAAAGCAGAGACATTACTTTGCCGACTAAGGTCCATCTAGTCAAGGATATGCTTTTTATTGTGGTCATGTGTGGATGTGAGAGTTGGACTGTAAAGAAGGCTGAGCGCCAAAGAATTGATACTTTTGAACTGTGGCATTGAGAGTCCCTTGGACTGCAAGGAGATCCAACCAGTCCATTCTGAAGGAGATCAGCCCTGGGATTTCTTTGGGAGGAATGATGCTAAAGCTGAAGCTCCAGTACTTTGGCCACCTCATGTGAAGAGTTGACTCATTGGAAAAGACTCTGATGCTGGGAGGGATTTGGGGCAAGAAGAGAAGGGGATGATAGAGGATGAGATGGCTGAATGGCATCACTGACTCGATGGACGTGAGTCTGAGTGAACTCCTGGAGTTGGTGATGGACAGGGAGGCCTGGCGTGCTGCGATTCATGGGGTCGCAAAGAGTCAGACACGACTGAGCGAATGAACTGAACTGAACTGAAGGGCTTTAACAAAGGCAGGTTTGGGATGTCATATGGAGACATATATCATGATGTGATTAATTCTGGTTAAGGGAATTTCAGAGACGGCTTAAGAGAAAAAGTGACAATTGATTTGATCCTTGAAGGATTAGTTGGCTTTGCTAAGCATAAAACTAGGGACAGAGTTGTGCAGGAAGAAAAAAATTATTGAAAAAATGAGGGAGCCTGAGAAGTTGACTAGGGATTGATTTGCAGGATGGATCATTTTCCTTCATTTAGACAACAGTTCAAGTCATTAAGAGGCTTATTAAGAAGCTTCAGCATCCTCTCTTGGGGTATCCACTGTACTTCAGACTCCAGGGCACTTGTAAAAATCATGTCCTTGAAGCAGCTAGACACACCACATCTTCCTGCTCTCAGGGACCACATGTGTCTTGTTGACTGTTTAATATGCAGCGCCACACACAATGCCTATTACAGGATAATGCCAAATGAACATTTATTAAAATAATTAATATGCAAATAAAGCTAAATTGAAAAAGATCTTAGGAAAAGCACCGTTTTTTTTTCAGTTCATGCATATTTCACAAATTCTAGTTAGTTTCTAGTTCTTCTGATCAATGTATCAATAACCAATTTAAAAACATTTTTGGATAGTCCATGTGCTATTTATCTTTGCTCTTTTGCATTGGAACTTGCCATTCATATATTCTAGTTTAATAAAACACAACTTAACCTTAATTTATGCTCCTCATTGCACCAGACAGCTCCAGCTTTATTTGTTAAATGTGGGCACAATGAAGAAACACTTTTTCCCTATACACTCAAGTACCAGAATTGTGGTTCACTAGGAACAGGTGACGGAGAAGGCAATGGCACCCGTCTCCAGTACTCTTGCCTGGAAAATCCCATGGACAGAGGAGCCTGGTAGGCTGCAGTCCATGGGGTCGCTAAGAGTCGGGCACAACTGAGCAACTTCCCTTTCACTTTTCACTTTTCATGCATTGGAGAAGGAAACGGCAACCCACTCCAGGATTCTTGCCTGGAGAATCCCAGGGACAGAGGAGCCTAGTGGGCTGCTGTCTATGGGGTCGCACAGAGTCGGACATGACTGAAGCGACTTAGCAGCAGCAGGAACAGATGATGAAATGCTGCTTAAAGTATCTGATTTATATATGCTGTGGGACCTATTGTCAACAAGATACTTATTAAACAGAGTCTTTTAATAAATGATATACCCCACCTCTATTAGCATTGCCCTCTAGATAAACACAATAGGATTTCATTATCTAGTGTATTCAGAGAATAAACTGTCACACACAAACAAAACTTCCAAAGAGCTAAAGCATGTCTTTTACAAACTGAACTTTTTTTCTCAATTGTTATATATTTTTAAAAAATGACAGCAAAAGTACTTTTAAAAACTCTATCATGCAGTCTTGAGTTTTAGTCATAATTGTGCCTATTCTTGATTCAAAATTATGACTATGGATGAGTTATTGTACAGTCCTATAATATAGTAGGTATTGTCCATGAATATCTATTTCCTCCATCAGTAAAGAGGTCTGGACTGAATACCTCCTGTTAATGAGTTTCCTGCTTCTTCTATCCTTTTTCTAAGTTTATTTGTAAGTTGCCAGTTTCTGCCAATTAAATTTCAATACATTTTAATTGAAATCAAACAGCAGACATTTAATAAATAGCATATTCCAATTTGCCATGTTGGAGGCTTCAGGATTATATATGGACTTCCCTGGTGGTTCAGACAGTAAAGAATCTGCCTACAATGCAGGAGGCCTGGGTTCAATCACTGGGTCGGGAAGACCTCCTGGAGAAGGAAATGGCAACCCAATCCAATATTCTTGCCTAGACAATTCCATGGACAGAGGAACCTGGCTGACTGCAGTCCAAGGGGTTACAAAGGGTCAGACATGACCAAGCGACTAACACTTTCATATATATAAATACCCACATATATATTTCACACACACACACACACACACACACACACACATATATATGTGTATAAATATATAATGTTATTGTCCTCTGTAACCTTGAAAAAACTGAGGTATATTATAAGCAACTTAAATCTCCTTGTTTGGAGGCTTCTGTTTTTCTTGTGAGCAAAATCAGTAAGCTCTGCAATAGTTTGTTTGTTTTTCCTCTACATGTAGATTGTTTTTTTTTCTATTTTATCTAGGTTCAAAATGTGACCTTTAGGTAAGTCAAATGTTATTATTTTAACTTACTCTTCTAAATGTTGTTGTTGTTGTTTTCTCTCTTTCTGCGTGGAATTTAAAGATGTGGCTCTGTTTATCTGAGTTCTCACAGAGTGATGGGTAGACAGTGGGTCCAGTCCTTCCACACAATGTGATACTGAGAGCTGATGGCGTCCTCAGAGAGTTTCCACAGACAATCCTGACAACTTCCATGCTGGGAAGGAGGTAGGTGAGACTAATAAGGATGATGATGATGATGATGAAAAGAGCAGGAATGATAGGTAATGTTTAGAATATATCACAGTTTGGGGTCAAACTATGAGATATTTACAGGCTTCCCTGGTGGCACTAGTGGTAAAGAACCTGCTGTCAGTGCAGGAGACATAAGAGATGCAGGTTCAGTCCCCGGGTCAGGAAGATCCCCTGGAGAAGGGAATGGCTGCCACCTCCAGTATTCTTGCCTGGAGAGGTCCATGGACAGAGGAGTCTGGTGGACTACAGTCCATAAGGTTGTAAAGAGTCAGCCATGGCTGAAGTGACTTAGGAGCAGCAGCATGAGATTTTTATGTTCACACCTATCACACATCTCTCATGATTTTGCATCGCTTGTTGTTGAGCTGCTAAGTCATGTCCACTCTTCTGCGATCCCATGGACTATAGCCCACCACGTTCCTGTCTATGCTCCAAATCCCTGTCCATGATATTTCCCAGGCAAGAATCTTGGAATGGGTTACCTTTCCTTCTCCAGGGAATCTTCCCTATCCAGCAATCAATCCCATGTCTCCTGCATTGCAGGTGGATTCTTTACTGCAGAGCTACCAGTGAAGCCCAATGAACCGACTGGCATCAAGGAAAGCCCCTATATTTTCTACTCTTCCAGATAAGACAGAAATAACCTATTATAAAATTAAGCCAATTTAGTAATTTCAGTGGTCATCTCTGGGATGACACCATTTGTTGAAAATCCCTCTGCCAACCTGTGTCAACTATAGTTGAACAGGAAAGATGGCATATCACATTAGATAGAGGGGGCTTGGGATAGTACTGCTCGCTGTCATGAGTTTCTTAACTTTAGCAGAGGAGGGCGATACACAAAAATGTCCTATAGTATCTGGATCCTTACTCTCACACTCCACTGCAGATTCACATACAATAAAAGAAATGGAAAATATAGATGCAAGTTTTGATGATGGTGTGCTTCTGCAGGCTGTCACTGAGCATGGGGAAGGAGCAGGGGGCACCATGAGGGAGGTCATGGGTTGGGCAGCACACACGTGGGGCAAGTTGTAGCACACAGCTGATTCTCAGAGGATATACCAAGGAAAGCCATGAAGGACTGAGCAGTGAGTGCTGGGGCCAGTCAGAAGGGGAGGCAGACAGAAGGACTACTCGACTCCCAAGAGCACCACAACAAATTACTTCTGCCAAGAGAACAGGCCATGAGATGGGCAACTTGAGAAATCAGAGGTTGCGGCAAAGATTCCTAGATGCTCAGGACTAGATAGGAAAAGTTACATCTCCTTGGAGATGAGTGAGGACTCAGGGATGGGCATTCAGTCCAGAAAACCCTCACTCAATGCCCTGATAGTAAGTAAGCCCTCTCATCAACCAGTTTAGAAATTAGCACAGTGGACAGCAGGCAGGGATGTTGATACAACTGGGTTAAAATCCACACTTGACCAAATATAAGTCAAATCATGACAAAGTGAGATGAATGGGCAGGCGAGTTTAAGTGGATGCTGTTGTTTTTATCCTGTCAGCATTGGAATATAGGTCGAAATGCTTTAACTTGAGTTGGAGAGGGTCTTCTTACATCAGCGGAGATAACCTGGTCCTCACTCTTGTTCTCTCACCCCAGCCAGCCCATGGTCTGAAGATTGGGCTGGTTTTATGCTTTGGAATCATCAACATTGAGGACCACTGGCAAAATCCATCCTGCAGTGTATTTAGGCATCATGGGTGGAGTTCATTTTTATGAAAACTACATTGGGCAAAACTATTTAATTGTGTAAAATTTATTCTGCTGTGCTAGTTAACGATACATGAGGACTGTACAGATGGTGCTCCACCTGCTAAACAAGTGTGGATTATGATATATGTTAAGGGGAGTCAGGCCCAGCTATATTCTGCCATACATGACCAATATTTTTCTGAAATGGCTGATAGATCCCTGCCAGATTTCCAGCAGTTTGAAGTTGAAAACGTTGTAGATGGTCCATTTGATACTGGAAACTATTACATGCTTTCCTTTTTATATTTATTAAACAGAACATTTTCATTTTTAATCATTGTTCATATCAAACATTCTATATCTTCTTTTGTCTTGAAGGATGAAATACAAGAGGTATAATGTTAAAGGACATTAGTTTTTCTTACACAGATGGGATAATTTTTCCTGTTTTTTTTTTTTTTTTTCAGTTGAAGGAATTAGAAATCTATTTAATTCACATCTGTGGGTTTTTGCTTTACATTGCTGATACTTTTGGTCTTCCCTTGTGGCTCAGCTGGTAAAGAATCCGCCTGCAACGTGGAAGACCTGGGTTCAATCCCTGGGTTGGGAAGAACCCATGAAGAAGGGAAAGGCTACCCCCTCTGGAGAATTCTGGCCTGGAGAATTCCATGGGCCAGGATTCCATAGTCCATGGGGTTGCAAAGAGTCAGACATGACTGAGGGAATTTCCCTCACTCATTCACTCACTCACTTGCTGATACTTTAAAAGCTAACAGATTTATTGAGATATAATTCCTATATCATAACATTAACCCTTTTAAAATGTACAATTGAGGGCTTCCCTGGTGGTCCAGTGGTTAAGAATCTGACATGCAATGCAGGGGACACCAGGTTTTATCCCTAATCCGGGAGGATCCCACATATCTCAGGGTAACTAAGCCCGTAAGCTGCAACTATTGAAGCCCAGATGCCCTAGAGCCCACGCTCTGCAACAAGAGAAGTCAGTACAATGAGAAGCCAGCACACCACAGCTAGAGAGTGTCCCCTGCTAGTGGCAACTAGAGAAAGAGCAAACACAGCAACAAAGACCCACACAGGGAAAGTCGCTCAGTCGTGTTCGACTCTTTGTGACCTCGTGGACCATACAGTCCATGGAATTCTCCAGGCCAGAATACTGGAATAGGTAGTCTTTCCCTTCTCCAGGGGATCTTCCCAACCCAGGGATCAAACCCAGGTCTTCTGTGTTACAGGTGTATTCTTTACCAGCTGAGCCACAAGGGAAGCCCAAGAAGACTGGGGTGGGTAGCCTATCACTTCTCCAGCGGATCTTCCTGACCCAGGAATCTAAGGGGGGTCTCCTTCATTGCAGGGCTATTCTTTGCCAACTGAACTATCAAGGAAGCCCTAACAAAGACCCAGGTCAGCCATAATAAATAAATTTAAATTAATGTGTAGTTCATTATTAGTATATTCATGGAGTTGTGTAATTACCAATGTTATTTAGGAAAGAACTTTTTCACCATCCCACAAAGAAACTTTATATTCATTAGCAGGTACTCTCCATTCGCTTCTTCTAGAGGTGAAATGATTATTTTTCATTTCACCTCTAGAGATTTTTCCGATTCTCAACATTTTATATCAATGGAATGACACAATATATAGTGTTTTATAAAAGTTTTTAAAAATTTATTACAGTGTTGTCAAGGTTTATCCATGTTGAAGCTTGTATCAGTACCTCATTTTTATTATTTTTAAATGATTTTATTTATTTATTTTTGGCTGTGCTGAGTCTTTGGTACTACATGGGCTTTGCTCTAGCTGTGGCAAGCAGTGTCTATGCTCTAGTTGTGGTGCCCAGGCTTCCCATCGCTGTGGCTTCTCTTGCTGCGGAGCACAGGCTAGCAGGTGCATGGGCTTCAGTATTTGCAGCATATGGGATCTTCCCAGATCAGGGATCAAACCTGTGTCTCCTGCATGTGCAGGCTGATTCTTTCCCACTGGGACACCAAAGCCCAGTACTTCATTTTTAAATTGTCAGATAGAATAGCTTACAGTAGGCTGTTGTATGGATAGAACACATTTTTTATCCATTCATCAACTGATGGACATTTACATTGCTTTCACTTTTTGGCTATTATGAATACTGTTGCTATGAACATCTTTTTGTACACGTTTTTGTTTGAAAATACATAGTCGGTACTCTTGGCTATATACTTTAGAGTGGGATTGCTAGGTCATATGGTAATTCTGCGTTTAACTGACAAGCTATTTTCCATGGTGTCTATACCATTTAATATTCCCTTCTGCAACATAATGAGAGTTTCAATTTACTTACATTCTCACAAACACTTGTTATTTTTAGAAATTATATTGCAGTGGATGTGAAGCGGTACTTCACTGTGGTTTTGATTTTCATTTTCCTAACGATTAATGGTATTGAGAAACTTTTCATGAGCTTGTTAGATGTTTGTATATCTTCTAAAAGACATTTTTCGTCAAGGTTTTTGTCCATTTCTTCTCTCTTTTTTTTTTGTTGTTGTTGTTGAGTTCTATGAATTCTTCATGCATTCTGAATACTAGACCCTTATCAAAAGAATAATTCACAAATATTTTCTACCATTCTGTGGGTTGTCTTTTTCATTTTCTTGATAATGTTCTTTGAAGGATGAAAGCTATTAATTTTGAAGTACATTTCATCATTTTTTCTTTTCTTATTCATGTTTTCAGTGTTATATCTAAGAGTCTGTTGTCTTATCCAAAGTCACAAAGATTTATAACTCTATTTTATTCTAAGAGTTTATAAGTTTAGCTCTTATATTAGGATTTTGATCCATTTTGAGGTAATTGTTGTATATAATGTAAAAGTTCAACTTCTTCTTTTTTTTCTTTTTTTTTTTTTTTTTGCAAATGGGTTTCTGGTTTTCCCAGAAGCATCATTTGTTGCAAAGACAGTTTTTTGCTGACATTGAAATGTCTTAGCATCCTTGTTGGAAATCAGTTGACCCTAAATGTAAAATTTTATTTCCAGATTTTAAATTATGTTCCACATCTAAACTTATGCCTGTACAGATGTTGAAAAGTCAGCTTCTTGGTATACTGGGGCCAAATCATATCTCAGAGACAGAATTTTGAGTGAAGTAGAAGAGAAGAGCTTTATTGCTTTACCAGGAAAGGGGGTCACAGTGGGCTAATGCCTCGAGGAACTGTGTGTCCCAATCCAGAAGGATTTAATGAGGAGTTTACACAAACAGTTCAAGGGTGGGTTGCTGACAGGATCAGGATGCAGGTCTCAGGAAGTCAGTCTCCTAGTTTCCATGAGCTTCCTTAGCCCCTTTAATGTTGCCTCAGCTTCCTGGTTGCTCCTCCCTTGATTAGTAAGTGTTCAGATCTGCCTCTTTGGAACTCAGGGAAGATCCCAGAAGCTGGAGTCTTGCCTACAAGAAACGGAGGCGGGGGGGTCCCTGCCCAGGAGTCCCACAGGGTCCTTGTCTGCTTTACTACCATACTGTCTTTATTACTGGTTTTGAAAACAAATAGGAGGAAAAAAAAATGTCACAAGTAAAGGTGCGTTTATTCCCTCCTTTATGTTTACTTATGTATTTCCCTTTATTCTTTCTTGTGTATGGATTTATTTTACTCCCTGGTTTTCTTTTATTTCGGCTTAAGTACTTTTTTTAGTACTCTAGGTAGGCCAGGTCTGCTAGTGACTCATTCTATCAGTTTTTAATTATCTGTGTATGTCTTATTTTCTCCTCTGATTTTTGTGGATACAGAATTCTCAGATGGTGGTATTTTTCTTTCACTACTTTCTTTCAATTTCTATTGATAAGTCAACTCTTAAGGATCCTTGAAATGTATAGTCATAGGATGTCCAGTTATTTCGGATTAATCATTATCTTTGGTGTGTCCATAAGGTTGTTTCTGGAAGGGTTTAGCATTTGAATTGGTACATTGGGCTTCCCTGGTGGCTCAGTGGTAAAGAATCCACCTGCAACGCAGGAGACATGGGGAGGGGACCCGTTTTCAATCCCTGGGTCAGGAAGATCCCCTGGAGAAGGAAATGGCAACCCACTCTAGTATCTTTACCTGGAAAATCCCATGGACAGAGGAGCCTGGTGGGCTGCAGTCCCTGGGATGGCAGAAGAGTTGGGCATAACTTAGCAACTCAACAACAACAAATTGTGTAAGCAGATTCCCCTCCCTAGTCAGGCCTCAGCAATACGTGAACTGTGAACTTCCTGATGTTCAAGCTGGTTTTAGAAAAGGCAGAGGAACCAGAGATCAAATTGCCAACATCTGCTGGATCATGGAAAAAGCAAGAGAGTTCCAGTAAGATATCTATTTCTGCTTTATTGACTATGCCAAAGACTTTGACTGTCTGGATCACAATAAACTGTGGAAAATTCTGAAAGAGATGGGCATACCAGACCACCTAACCTGCCTCTTGAGAAATCTGTATGCAGGTTAGGAAGCAACAGTTAGAACTGGACGTGGAAGAACAGACTGGTTCCAAATAGGAAAAGGAGTATGTCAAGGCTGTATATTGTCACCCTGCTTATTTAACTTATATGCAGAGTACATCATGAGAGATGCTGGGCTGGAAGAAGCACAAGCTGGAATCAAGATTGCCAGGAGAAATATCAATAACCTCAGATATGCAGATGACACCACCCTTATGGCAGAAAGTGAAGAGGAACTAAAAAGCCTCTTGATGAAAGTGAAAGAGGAGAGTGAAAATGTTGGCTTAAAGCTCAACATTCAGAAAACGAAGATCATAGCATCCGGTCCTATCACTTCATGGGAAATAGATGGGGAAACAGTGGAAACAGTGTCAGACTTTATTTTTTTTGGTCTCCAGAATCACTGCAGATGGTGACTGCAGCCATGAAATTAAAAGATGCTTACTCCTTGGAAGGAAAGCTATGATCAACCTAGATAGCATATTCAAAACCAGAGACATTACTTTGCCGACTAAGGTCCGTCTAGTCAAGACTATGGTTTTTCCAGTAGTCATGTATG